>NW_004524586.1:18518227-18530238 GCF_000260255.1 Octodon degus | reverse complement strand
TCACTACTAGATCGGACTCATAGTGATTTGCCTGTTTACAGCCTCCCAAGAGCTGGGATTATATAACTATTATTTCTGATGCTAAAAGTACTGTATAAGCAACACTTATAAGTTTGTGTTAATTGACTTGCAATGTATAAAAATGTAATTTTTTTGTTTTATTTTGTACCGGGGATCAAACTCAGGACCTTGCACCTGCCAGGTAGGCCCTTATGAGCCTGAGCTATGTCCCCCTAAGGAATGTAACTTGTGTGCCAGTAACAACATTAAAGTGTTAATACTACCTTAGGGGGAAAACTGAGTTATAGAGTGGCAAAAGAAGTGACATTAGAATTAAAATGATATACAAGGGTGTTAAACACAGAAAGGTAGCAATGGAGGAATAGTGGAACAAAAAAGACATAAGACATATGTGAAATGGCAGATATAAAGCTTATTATATTAGTGCTAATATTAAATGAAATGAATTAAACATCCCAACTAAAGGGAAGATATTGGAAGATTAGATAAAAAATTGATTCAACTGTATGCTGTCCACAGCAGACATATTTTAGATTAAAAAATGCCACAGGTTGAAAGTTAAGGAATGGAAATAAATATGTCACGGAAAGTCAGAGTAACCAAGAAAGAGTGGATGTGCAGCATGCTGATGAACTCATTGAGGTTGAAAGTATCAGTCCAATCCGCATGTAATCCATCCAGCCTACCGTATACTGCAGCTTAGCAAATCAGTACACTGCAGGGAATTGATTGCTCATCCTGTGATCCTGTGGTGGGCTGGGTGCTGTGGCTCTCTGCTGCCACCCCACATGGTGAGAGAGTATTGAATGTGCATGGCCAGCCCGGGGAAGGTCAGAGTTCTAAACTTCAGTGACATGTTCCATCAAATATGTATGACTTTTACACCATCACAACCTTACAAAATCATAAGCCAGACTCTGTACTAGTATTGGGAAAAATAGATGCTTAGAAAAAAACTTGTTGCTAGAGATAAATATAGACATTTTGTAATGATGCAAGGGTCAGGATAGCAAGATTTTACAATAACAAACATACATGTACCTAACACCAGGTTTCCAAAATGCATGACATAAAGGCTCACAAATGGAAGGGAGAAAAAGACCAGTTCATCAACAATACTTGAAAACTTTAATATCTCACTTCCAATAACACATAGATAATTAGACAGAAGATAAAGGCATAGATGAATTCAGTAATTCTATAAACCAATTAGATCTAAAAGACATCTGTAGAATACTATATTTAACAGCAGAATATATAGCCTTCTCAAGTATGGAATATGCTCCAGTGTAGACCATATATTTGAATATAAAATTAGTCTCACTGAATATTCAAGGTAAAATTATGTCCTCTAATTAAAATAGAGTAAAACTGGAAATCAATAACAAAAAAATTTGGGAAATTAACCAATATATGGAAGGTCAACAACACTTCTAAATAATCATGAGTAAAGGCAGAAATCACAAAGGAAATTAGAATTTGCTTTGAATCAATAACAATACAGCTCCCCAAACCCCATAACATACCAAATTCATGAGACACAGAAAAACATACTACTAGAACCTAGGAAAACACAAAGAAAAGAAATTAGATACAAAGCTAGCAGAGGAAAAAAATAACAAAAATTGGAGAGTGATTTAAAAAATATAGATTAAAAAAATAGAAAAGAATCCCCCAAAATATTGACCAAATTTTACATTGACCATGAAAAAGAGTAGATTCAATTTATTAAAATCAGAAATGAAAGAAGTGACGTTGTTAATGAAATGACAACAATGACAAAGGAGCAGTAAGAACAAAAGCAACAAAAATTAGACAAACTAGATGAAAGGAACAACTTCTTGCAAAGACAGGAAGTGCCAAAACTGACATAAGAAGTACTTGAAAATGTATGTAGGGAAAATAGATTATGTTAGTAATAATTTAAAAAACACCTTATTAAAAACAGTCTAAGAGCAAATGTCTTCACTGCTAAAGTCTACCAAACTATGAAGAAGTAACTCAAACTCTTCACTACATCTTCCAAACATTGAAGGCAGGGAACCACTGCAAGCTCACCATAGAATTCAGTATACCCAGATAACAAATCGAACAAAGACACACAACAACAATAACAAAACTACAGACCAATTTCTCTTATGAGAGTACATACAAAAATCCTTTACAAAACGCTACTAAACCAAATCCAGCAACATATGAAAGGGATTATAAGGGCCAGGGAGTTAGCTCAGTAGAATAAGTGCTGGCCTGGTAAGCACAAGGTCCTGAATTTAATCCCTGGTACCACACACACACACACACACACACACACACACACACACAAAGGGATTATATATCATGACCAAATAGGATTTGTCTAAGAATGTGAGGTTGGTGCAGCATAAAAAATAAATCTAACATACCATATTAATAAGATAAAGACAAAACCCACCTGACCATCTCAATAGACTCCAAGAGACCCTGTACCCAAATCCTGTCATTTGTTGGCTTTCTTGTCTTGAGCAAGCACCTTGGTATCTCTGAGCCTCAGTTTTCTCAGAGCTAAGGATCACATTATTTAACATGATTAGCATGAGAATATATGTTCAAGTTTCCTATTGGAGAACATGAGAAATTCTGATATAGTAGGTCCAGAGAGGGCTCAGGCATGAGTGTGTGTATGTAATCAATGAATTTCAATAAAAAGGTGCTCATGTTAGAAAGGCACAAAGGTGTAGATGATAGGATTCCTCTCCCCAGTGGCTAGCAGTTTTAGCTGTGGCATAGATGTTTGCGCACTTGCCCAGGTGTGCTTGGGGTACTGCTGGAAACCACAGATGTCTGGGAGGAGACATGCAACACATCTCAACACATGGGAAATGTTCAATGACTGTGACCTCTTCCTGTGTTCCCTTGACTCATTTCTTGTGCCTCTGGAATGATTTGGATGTAGCTCATTGTCATATATTTTGTTATGAACTCTATATTTTGTTTTCTTTTTTAAAGAGAGTAAAAAAGTAACATTAAACAGAAAAATCACACTGAGCTGTGAAAGGCTCAAGTTAACAACTTCTCCGGATCACCCACTACTATTGTGGACTGCTGGACAGTGTTAGATTTTTCTTGCTGAATTCATGCACCTATATTTGGATACCAATGGAATACCCATCTCTGACTGGACTAAACAAAA
This sequence comes from Octodon degus, assembly GCF_000260255.1. Classification (NCBI taxonomy): domain Eukaryota; kingdom Metazoa; phylum Chordata; class Mammalia; order Rodentia; family Octodontidae; genus Octodon; species Octodon degus. The sequence goes on along the minus strand of NW_004524586.1, from coordinate 18,527,048 downwards.
AAAGTGGATACAAAGGAAGGACAATTTTGTATCTGCATATATAGAATAGTTAGGATAGACATACAGCTACTTTTGCTTAATTTGATAAGAAAGATTTGTACTAATAGTGTTTGGACAGGATAGCCTCTGCATCTTGTACTATGGATAACCACTAAGAAGATGACAATGCACAATGTATTAATTATTGAAACTGTGCTATGAATCAGTTTTGAAACTGTCTCATTGCTATTTGTTTCTCAATAAAATAAAATTTAAAAAAAAGAAAAAAAAACAGAAAAATCACAAATGATACAGAATTTCACTACATAAAATAATATAAGTTTCACAGTATTTGTTGTATTGCATAGTGCTGTCTTCAGATTAGGTGTTCATGTTACCAGACATATGTATGTAACATTGGAAGAAGAAAGAAAAAAAGAAAAAAATATTTAAGAAAGTATAAAGAGAGAAAAAGGAAAAATAATTGGAAAAAGAAGACAAAAAATTAAGTACTATCTGCTCCTTTCCATAGACCAGCAGAAATGCCCAGTACAGTTGTCCAAACTCTCCTGCTTACATACATAGATCTATCTCTTTCCCCCACTCCCTCTCCTGTCCTTTTCCTCAGCTCAGTAATTCCTTCCTTTTGAACAGGTTCATTCCCTTTTCCTAGTATCTACTCTACTGTTCAGACAAACTCCTTTGTGTGTGTTCGTGTGTGTGTGTGTGTGTGTGTGTGCTCGTGTGTGTGTGTGATAGCTACATCTTCTGTATCACAGCATCATGTACTCAGTAGTTGTATGGATTCGCTTTTTAAAAGTATGTTGTTGAAGTCATGTTGGAATTGACAATTCAGATGAACGAAACAATTAATTTTGCTTTTGTTGTAATTAGTAACATCATTTGGAAAAGTTGTATCCTCTAGCAGCAATATGCCAGGTTCCCTAACTGCTCTTCTGGCTTCCTTAATAGCACGGTAGTACTATGGTAGCACATGGGCACTGCACAGCGCAGAGGCGCACCTAGTAGCACAGCACTGAGAGCACAGTAGGTGCTTAATAAGCCATCACTGAATTCACCAAAGGGTGGAAAAATATGGGCTCATTTTTATTGATGAGAGAACAAAGAAAAACACAGAATCTGCTTAAGACATGAAAGATGTTAGTGTCAGAATGAGCAATGTGTTCTTACCTGTACCAAATGTGCAAGGCTGCTTTTTGCAGACAAAAACAAAAGGTTATTTTGAAGGTAATCAATTTTGCTTAATTTCAACATGGCTACATTTATGCCAAGAGGTTAGTGTTTTCTTCCTAGCTTAGCAACTGCAATATGGCCAAAATATTTGGCAAATGCTTATTTTAGAAGTATCTGCCAACCTTGCTAAATGATCTAGATATAATTTTTAAATCACCCAACCACTTTATGATCTTTTAAATGAGCCTTAATGGCTTTTCATCAAAAGAAAGAAATTTTTCTTGATGGGAAGGAAGATAAAGAATTAAAGATAACTTTGAATATTAGGGGAAAAAAAAGAACTCATGCTGGGGAATTTGAAAGGTAGATGTATTGGGTAGTAAAGAAAAAAGACTCCCTAAAGGAATCTGCCACGCTGCTTTCTCCAGGCTAAGGAAATGCAGGGTCCTGAGTGTGCTGCCCTCACAGGTGACATGGAGGATGCTCCATGGCTTTGCCATCAAGAAGAGTTTGCACTGTTCACCCTGAAATTCCGTTCTCTCTTGCCCTTGCCTTTGCCTATCAATTAGAGACTCTTTGTTAAAATGATTACATAATACTCACAGAACTATGTCATTGCAGGCTAGAAGATATTAAGCTTCTTAAATGTGACTAATGTGCTCACCAATTCCTGCCCAGAGCGCAATTTCTCGAGGGGGGCTTTCGGCACACCATCGTTTGGAGGTGTAGTGGAGACAGATGTAAATAACCAAGAGAGAAGCGGTAAACTCGCTGGAATTTCTGCAGCAGAGGTTGCAGAAACTAAAGCCCACTCTGCCTGAGAGCTCATCTGGGCGTTCAGTCCTCATCTTGTGATAAGGTTACACTGAATGGGGCTGGCATCCTTCAAGGTTACTGTTCCAGAAAATATTTGCAAATAATTTGATGTGCTGTCAGCGAGCAGGCTGCAGCGAATCCTTATAATTCAACATACTAATGTGCGTTTTCATGCCTTAAGCTATAAATAAGTTGGATATGCAAAAGTTTCTGTAATGTTTATTTAATAACAACATTTAAAAAATAAATCTTGATTATTCCAGCTTGCTCCAGTGGAAATCTTCCACACTCATGGTTGTCTGTGACCTCCGGCGGTTCCTTCCTTCCTTTGTCTCATTTGATGTCACTAAAAAAACACACTTGTTTTTCTTTTCAGGCCTTTGGAAGTAGCGCTCTGATGTTTCTGCCTACATGTTCCCCGTCCAAGTCTCTGCTCATTAAATGACTGATCTCAATTCAAGTTGAATTATTCCAGTGGGATGGCGAGTCCATGACCCCAGGGCCCAGGGCTGGGGATGTAGGAAGATGAGTATGCACCTTGGACTTGGGGCGTGGGGCTTGCCACTGGGGACCTATGCATGAATCCCATCACTGCCCCTCCACTTGAGGAGAACACAGAAGGGAGATATGGACCAGTTTGTAGAGGAAGTGGCCCTCAGTGGCACCTATGAAGATGTGTACCGTATAAGATTTCATGAGGTGAAAGTACAGAAGCCAGGGTTGCTCAATGATAGGAAGGCCCGCGCTGTGGCTCGCAGTGGCAAGACAAGTTGCAGTGGTAGTTTTTCTGCTGCTAAGTTCCCGGAACAAAGTCATTTAAACTACAAGTTAGCTAAGTGTATTGCATGGCTCTGGGCTTGCTTCTAGGCAGTGTTCAGGAGCTTCATGAGTTGGGTTCAACCAAGAGTGTTGAAGTTTAGTCAGCAGTTACCAGATCCCAGAGGACAGAAGGCAACTGGCCGAGTGGGGGCGCCCCTCTGTAGGCCTATGGCCACATGGTCTTTCCCTGGAATTGCTGTCACTTGTGCTTAAGAAACCTGTCCTGTGAATGAAGGGACATTAAAGGGACAGCTCTGCTTAATTAATACAGGCATAGCTCCTCATTCTAATCAGTGAGTCCAAAGCAGGGATGCTGAGAGCAGAGGGAGGGGACAACTTTGTGGCTTTACTAGGTTTCCTCCTGGCTGTCCATCCTGAGAGCCAAGACAGAGCCTGCCTTTGGGGATGCAGGTGGAGCCAAGCAGTGCACAAGGGACCTCTGAAATCAGGCTGCTCAACGTGCACCCTCTCATCAGTGGCTCCTCTAGAAGCTACATCTCTTATTTTATTGGGGAAGGGATACCAGGAATTAAAACCAGGCCCTTGTGCTTGCCAAGCATATGTGTGTGCCCCTGAACTACATCTCCAACCCCTATATCTGTTTTTGAAAAGCAACCTTATTGATGTGTAACTCATGCCTCATACAATTTGTCCATTTAAAATGTCAAATGATTCCAATGCACTGTTTGTTAGCATGCATACATCTACCACTAGAATCAATTTTAAATCAATTCTAAAACATTTTCATTACCTGCCACCCAAAGAATCCTCATCCTCCCTCCCCTTAGTCCTTGGCAACCACAAATCTACTTTCTGTCTCTCTATAGAGATGCTCATTCTAGATGGTTCATCTGGACAGAATCCCATAGCCTGTAGTCTTTGTGATGGCTTTCTTCTACTCAGTGTTTTCTAGATTCACCTGTGTTATGGTTGGACTATAAACTTCCTGTCAGCAGGAGCAGAGCACAGTACAGTACCTCTGGAGCACCTGATACATGCTAAGTGCTATGGCGCATGTGCAGAATGACCCCGTGCAGACGGGTAGCTCTGGGGTAGTCATGACTCTCGACTTCCCCCTGTAGCCTTGGCTCTTCCTTCCACGGCCAGCCACATGCAGGACCCTGGGCTCAGACCCTTTCTCACTTTAGCTCTCCTCTCTACCATGGGAAAAGGGCCTCTGCATCCTGGAGAATTAAGAGACTCAGAGATGGTAAGGAAGTTTTGTAAATCTTACTGTGGCACCTAAATTTAGGGAAATATAGTGAACACAGCAGTTAAAGTATAAAACGCTTCCAATCTCTAGGCCAGAGCCAGTTTGGCAATGGTCAAGTTAGCAGCACAGACAATGATTTCATCAAAACTTCACAGGTAAAGTAAAGGTTAAATCAGTCTTAAAAATATTTTTGTTGCTTTCTGAGCATATGTAATTTTGGGGAGAAAATGTAGTCATTATGCTTATAATCTACTAAGTAGAAATATATCTACAACTGTGATTTCTTTTTATATTTTAAGTAAGTAGACTGGCTTTTTTTTTTTCCTCAAGCAAAGTCATAATTGTATTTATTTTAAATTTATACCCTGTCTGCTTCAAAAAGGAATTTGAGGCAGCCAGGAAAATCATAAGCTATAAAATGAGCAAGCTCCATTTTATACTAATAAAATAAAAGTTAGGATCTCATCAGTAAAACAACTTCTCTTTGTGCTGTACTGTGTGCAAATATTTGGATTACTAAAGTGAATTTATGAAGCAATTACTTTTAATGCTATAAGAGGAAATTAAGTACTCATTGATTCTTGATTTATAAGCTTGAGCTAAAGATCATGAAAAAGCAAATATAACTTAATTAAATGTCCCTTGGCTTTGCTACTATTGAGGTCTTCACTCATAAAGTTAGTAAAACAAACCATTCCTAGAACATAAATGTATATTGGCTCTTCCAGTTGGGAAGGCAAATAATTTACTGGTTAAATATATTCAGCAAAGTTAACCCAAGTGAGAGATTTTCCCAGTGTCCTCTGGGGCTTGAAGAGATAAAAGCTATTGTAGTTTTAAGGAAACCATTGTCCTGGGAATGATAGGCACTAACTTGCTGTAAAAAGGAGTAAACAAAAGGGCATTTCAAGTTTTCTTCCATTAGAAAATATATTTTAATATGCTAACAAAATACACTATAGATCTGTGGAAGAAAAAGAGCTTGATAGTCTATTCATTGGCTATACACTTGTGGTTATTCATTGCTGACAGTGAGCGCATTAACCTGAGGTAATTTAATTGAGTCTTCTAGTAATGTTGCTATTTTTCTACTGTGAAGTGTAAATGATTTTTAAAAATTGGGTCCTAAAATGCAATGCTTCAGGTGATGCATACAGAAAATCAAGGAGCCTATGTGAGGCCTCTTTTGTGCTCTGTGAATTATTGACAGGGAAACAAGAGTAAAGAAAGGGAAAAATAAAAGACAGGAAAGTCACAGTGGTGAAAGGAAGAAAGTGAGCTGGAAACAAGACCCACTGGACGAGGCATCTCACTGTCAGGAAAGTCCACATCTAATTTTTATACCCCCATCTGTCTGCCATTTATGTGCTAAGTTCCTGTCTAGGTTTCCTATTTAACTGAGTAATGGGAGGATTTATTGAAATACATTTTGAAGGGGCGCAGACATTAAGGGTTTAAAGTTTTTCATGGGACTTAAGGATTTTGAGAAAAATCTCTTCCTTACTATTGGGTTAGACTGGTATCTCATCTTCAATGCCACACCCAGTTGGTTTTAGGAGGAGAGTCATAAGAGCAGGAGAAAAGCTGGTCAGGACACATAAGGATAACAGTTATGAGAGGTGGAGTGTGCTGCTGACTAAGAAGAAGGAAGAGCCACTGGGCTGAGAGTTGAAGGGTGCTTGTTAGGCCACATTGATGGACTATCAGACTTACTCTTGGATTGACTCTGGGGTTAGGCAAGCGTTTTTCCTGGTGGTTAGTTGGGTTTAGGGATATTTTTCAGTGATGGAGATCATTTATTTCTTCATGTCCTATATGTGAGCCCATAATTTGGCCCCATTGGCTATATGGTCTAACCACAAGGAATAGCTACCCTCAATTTATATATTGGATATAATGGAGTTCTAAGGATATATAAAAATAAAAATAAAGACAAGGTGTGTTAGTTTGCTAGGGATGCTATAACAAAGTACATAGGTGGCTTAAAGAATAAACTTATTTTTTCCCTTGCATTTCTAGAAGCTCAGGTATCTGCATGGTTGGTTCTTCTGAGATATCTCTTGACTTTTACATGGTCATTCTCCTACTGTCTTTACATGGTCACCTGTGTCCCAATTTCCTTTTCTTATGAGGGCACTTGGTTGGATGAGGGTTCATTCTAATGGCACAATCTAAACTTGATTTCTTCTTTAAACACCTCGTCTCCACATACTTCAAAGTATTAGGGTTAAGATTTCAACATATGAATTTCTGTGGACACAATTAAGTCAACAGCAGAAGAAAAAGCTGTCAGACATGTACAATGGAGTGATTAAAAGAAGAACTAAATAAGCACATCCTTTCTCACAACCTGTGTTTTGTCCATTTCTGGCAGCAATGTGTTATGTAAATGTTGGCCAGCCAGCTCTCTGAGAAACAAGGCACTTTATCTGTCGCATTTGTAGATTTCCGTGGTATAACTACCCCAAATGTGGCCTATTTCAGTCTACCAGTGTGGCTTCCTTGAATGTGGAGTTGAGAAGTATGCATAATCATATCTCAAGGAAGTATGTGTTGGCTCCAGGACTCTACTGATTTCAGTGATTAAAAAGTAGAAGTATAAAGGGAAAGAAATGGAAACCCAATTTGAGTAATTTTAGTTATTCTTTTAAGGCTTGGTTCACAGTGGGTGGGAAACAGGACAAGGGAACAGTGTTAACCAGAAAACAAGCCAAAGATGATAGAGTACTTAAAGATATGCCTCCATGACCCACCCCGAAAGACCGAAGTGTGCTCCACCAATGCCCCCATGCAGAGCTCAATCAGGTTGACAGGCCACCCTGAGGACACAAACATATTCTTGATTGTCATAGCTGGAGAAATGTTGTTGATATCTAGTGGTTAGAGACCCAGGATGTTACTCAATACCCTGCCATGACTAGGACAGCCCACCACAAAGAATCATGGGTCCCAAGTATTTGTTAATGATGATGAGGTTGAGAAAGATTGCTCAAAAGGGTGATATAGTCAGTAAAAGAATGATCTAGAAATCAAACCATTTTTCTCTTGTCCTTCAAAATGCAAGCCAAATTACATTATTGGGTAGTGTTTCTCTCAGGTGAGAACAAATGAACACAAACTCCTCCATGTACACAAATTCACTCTGAGGCTAAAGTATCTCACTTATTTCAGGCTAATTTAAAAAGGCTCCATGCTGGCTGTTCTCCTGGTTGTCAGCTGAGGCAAACCATTTCTATTCTTTCAGGGAAAATCCACCTTTAACTTTGATCTCAAATAATACACATAAAAAGGTCCTCTAAACTCTACACATGTATAAGGCTTGTAAAAGACATAAGAAAACTCCCATACCAAGAGGGAGCACCCACAGAAAACACAGGTTTCCATCCCTAGAGACTGATAAAATTGCTAGATAAGGAATATAAAGTAAGAAGAGTTAATATGCTTAAAGAAAATCATGAGTAAAGAAAAATGGTTAAAGCATACATTATAGACAATGACTGAACAGATATGAAAAATAAATACAACTTTAAAATGGTAAAAAAGGATTAATTTTAAAAAGAGTTGCAAGTAATTAAGCACACCTGATGAAGGTTAGCAAGCAAAAAGTTAGGTCTAGAACTTTCCTATAGCAAAGCACAGACAGATTAAGAAATGGAAAACAGAGAGGAATAAAATGATACAGAAGATGAGATGGAAAAATTTGATGTCTAACCAGGATTTTGTACAGAGAAGAGAGCGAAAGTGGTGCAGAGGCAATATTTTGGAGAGATAATGGCCAGGTGTTTCCCAGAACTCACCAAAAGTGCTGATCCACCGATGAAATTTGGTGAATCTTGAGCAATGTTCATAAATTAAAAGCAATTACACACATTGATCCATTAGTGAAATGAACACCAGAAACAGGACAATTAAAAAAAGATTCAGAGAGAAATAAGTTATCCTTTGGTCTTCAAAAGAATAGCAGTTAGACTGGCCACTGGAACCTCAACAGGAACAAGAGGAGCCCATGGAGAGTGGAACGACATCATAACTATACTAGGAGAGGAGAGCCACCAACCTAGAATAAGGTGCTAAGTAGATTCTAAGGGAAAGAGAGACCTTGCTAACACTATACTTCTAACTGAAGGAAGTTCTAAAAGATGGGTTTTAAGGTACAAGGAAGATAGCTAGATGGACAGTTTGAAATGCAGGAAGGAAAAAAAGGATGCAGAGTATATGCAGGCAAACAAACATGGGTTGTGTATGAACAATTCCCCTAGTCTAAAAAATTTATTAACAATTCGCTTAGTCTAAAAAAGAAAGACAAATATAACACATAAAATAGCACAAATATCTGGAGGAAGTGACAAGAAAGAAAGTATTGTAAGGATTTATGTTGCTTGAAAGGGGAGAAAAATAGGCACTTTGGTAACTCAATTGTACATGTTAAAATCTCTAGGGTAGCCATTAAAATAATGGGAATGAGATGCATAATCTCTAAACTAATAGGAAAAGCAAAGGATGTATTACAAAAGTTTAAAAATGAGGAAAGTAAAAGGATCTGAGTGCAGGCAGGAGTAGCAGAATTTAACTTGGAGGACATTAGAGAAAGTGCCTTCAGCAAGTCAGGAGGTTAGAAATAAAAGGACAATGGCAGAAAGTCTAGCTGTTTTGTGGCAGGCAGGGGACAGATGCACATGGTCCTACAGGCGGGGCAGTGACAGCAGTGACAATGACTGGGGACTCTGCACATAGAGGTGGGGGCTTAGGAGGAAGGGTGCTACTGACACAAGCATTTTTTTTTCTTGTACTTCTTTTTTT
>NW_004524586.1:18510387-18516462 GCF_000260255.1 Octodon degus | reverse complement strand
AAAAAAAAGGAAGCAGCTTACTGGTATGGATATTAAATAAAAAAGATTTCAAGGCAAGAACAAGCATTAAATGAGGCAGTTAAATTATGGAGGTAGTGGGGGCCAGGGAGATAACTCAGTAGAACAAGCGAAGCGCAGGGTCCTGAGTTAAATCCCTGGCACTGAAATAAAAAAAAAAAGATTATGAAGATAGTGAATGGATGCTTGTGAGTTGCTTTTCCACCAATTTTATCCTGACTCCTCCTTGAAGAATTTGTCTCGAGGTCAAAATGACATCTTTTCAGCTTTGGAATTTACCCCAAAAGAATATAGTTGCCCAAAAAGGGAAAGCAGAAAGAGGGAGGATAACCAAGTTCCTGGGGATGTCACTGGGGGCTGCTGGCTCAAGCCTCAGTAAAAGCTTGTTTGCTAGTCACAGGAACCGGGATATTCCATTTATCTTTAAATATGTTTAGTGTTGGGTTTTCTGTAACTTGCACTGTAAGAGTTTTTACAAATACAATGGGTATACAGTATTAGGATTAAATTGTCATAATCTTTATTAACTAACTAATACATCATTGAAATATATAAAACAAAATCTCCAGACGTGCAGGAGAAGACAAATAGAAACGCAACCATAGTGGAAGATTCTAAAGGTCCTGTGCAGGGGCCAAGTGGGAAACAAAGGCAGGTAAGAGGAAATCAGAGTGACCCCTCTCCCAAGGCAGCTCCCAAGGCAGCGCTAACGGCTCCATTAACGTCCGCAGAATGCTTTCAAAAGCTCCGGTGGTACGTGTGCACATGTTTACAATTAAGCCACAGCAAAAACTGACTGAGTTTCCTAGAGAAGAAAAAATGCCATGGTCTTTGCCAGACAATCAGCCTAGGGGTTAAAGACAAAAGTAGAACACATACCCCAGACTCCCCAAACTCCCATCATCATCCATTTTTTTGATCAAAACAGGAAACAAAACTTGCACCTCTAGATTGAATATCTAGAAAATAATTGTAATAAAAATATGACTTCAAAACCTTTGAGATATTCCAAAAGTTGGCCTCTAAGGGCATTTTCTGTTAATTACTTTATTAAATAGTTTAAAAAAAACCCCACATTACTCAAGCATCCGATTCAATTAATAAAAAGCAACTGCGCTTTCGGCTCAATTGTGCTGCGCACCTAAAGCTGCCCTGAAAAGTGTGTTTTCAAAAAGAATTAATAAATCTTAAGAAAGTAGAGTAAGAAGTAGAAGCAGATAAATTAAAAATTGGTAAGTTAGGAACTGACATAATTAGTGAATAAGCACAAGAGGCAGTTCTCAGGGAGGAAGGGGAGCCGGCGCAAGGCATCCAATCCACTGGCTACGTTATTTAGTGCAGGGCTAAGGAAGAAAGCCAACTGCACCCCACGAGGATGCAGGATGCGTGCAGGGAAACTCAGCAGAGATGCTGATGTAAACGGGAGCGTCCTGAGGTCCTAGCTGGCTTAACTGCATGTCAATCAACTTGAACACAAGGACGAGGTGTGGTTTTTTTTTAAAGGAAATATACAAGACCATCAGGAGCTAACAGCTAACTGGGGAATCCAAATAGGCTGATGACGAGGAGGGCTGAGGACATTAAGTCTTCACCTGCGAAGGTTCCAGACCGAGAGGGCTTCCTACAACTCAGTCAAATCTTTACACCCTTGGTAATTCCTATGCTTCTTTCATTCTATTACAGAACAGAGAAGTGAAGCAAGCTTCTAACAGAACTTTCTCTAGAAAAAGCAAGCAACAACCCAACCAGCATATGGACAAATTGACAGACAGATTGACAGCAGGCCAATCTCATGCAATACTTCTGTGAAAATCTGAATCTTCCATTGAAAGAAAGTGCACCCACACATTTATATTTTATATATGTCCTACTTAAGGCAACAGAATATGTAATATGGGACGTTAAAGGCGTTATTCTACAAAAGAAGCTTTAGTAGAAGAGTCAAATAGTTTAATATTAATAAATTTATTAATGTAGTATGCCACATATTCTTAGCAGATGCCAAAATTTAAGTTTCAGTGTCTGTTCCTTGTTTGTAAAATGTCCCTGGTAAAATAGAGATAAATGTATATTTCCTACATATAATTTTATGATTTGTATTTTATCACTCAAAACAATAACCAGTATCCTGTCTAGTGTTAGAATACTTGAGGCAAGGCCCATTGTAATTAATAAAAGATAAACATCATCACTGCAGTTTGATAGTAATCACCAAATTCCCACGCACAAGGTTTGAGTATTTACACTTCCAACAATAGTGTTGCTCACATTGTGTACTATTACCCTCTTATGCCTGCCAATTTGATATAGAAAATACCATTGTAAGTTGGCTTTATTATTTATTTGAGCACTTGTGAGGGGAATGTTTATGTTTTAAGGCATTTGGGTTTTTATGAATAACCTATTAAGTCCTTCGTCCATTTTTCTGTCTGATATTCCTTGTTTGATGTTGTTTTATTTGTAAATCAGCAATGTTAGCCCTTGTGTGACTTGAAATTTTTTTTCTCAATTTATAGCTTGTCTTTAATCTTGATGGTGCTCTCTTTTGACATGAAGAAACTTTAAATGTGTCCATAACATGAATTTGTCAGTCTTATGTATTAATAGTTGCCTAGCGTTGGAGTGTATGTTGAGAACTCAATTCTAAAAGCATGAAACTCTTCTCTCCTGCTTGACTTAACAGTTTTATAGTTATAGCTACAATTTTACACAGGGCGTTTTGACACGCTTTCAATTTATAATGTGGTAAGCACAGTGGCAGGGATAGAAAGGGCTAGGAGGTTTTCCCACGCCATTCATTAACTAAGTAATCCATCCTTTTGCCATTGATTTCAGGCATCCATCATGTTTCAATACTGGTTTCTTAGGTAGCCTCAGGCTTACTTGTTATGGTTTGTGTCTAGTTGTCCCCCCAAAGCCTCATGCAGTCGTGGGGCGGCTTCTGGAGTTTGTGATTGATTCTTGATCCAACTCTGGGATTGCGGGTGTGAGCGCTACACCCCGGCCCTGCGGTGGGTAATCTCCATTACAGGGTAGAAGGGGAGAGAGGCTGGCTGGCTCCTGGGCTGTTGCTGAGCTCTTGCTTCCTGCTCTTGGTGGCCACCATGAATGGCTGCTCTGTGCCATGTGCCACTTGTCCTTGGAGCCGGCCGAGTATGGACTGAAACCTCCACCAACTGTGGGCTAGATAAACCTTTCCTTTTGTTATTTTGGGTGTTGGGTGTTTTGTCCCAGCGACGAAAGAAGAGTAACCAAGACTCTTGTGTGCATTTTCCATTTATTTATTTATTTATTTATTTATTTATTTATTTTTTGCGGAACCGGGGTTTGAACTCAGGCCCTTGCGCTTGCCAGGGAAGCAGTTATTCCACTGAGCCAGCTCCCCAGCCCCTGCATTTTCCTTTGCTTCCTGTGCTTGATTATGGCTTAGCCAGTACACATTTTATTTAGTTATTATTTTTTAAGACAGGATCTCAGTATGTAGTCTGGGCTGACCTCAAATTCATGTCAACCCTCCTGCCTCTGTCTCTGGGCTGCTGGGGCTATGGGTCCTGGCAGGTACACATTTTAGGATTTTTTTTTTCTCTGAATGCCTTCAGGGCAGGTTTGGTTGGCTTGAGTTGTGGGGATCGAACCACAGCAACCTGAGCCTGACTGCTTTGTTGAAGCAGCCACTTAAAGAACTGAGCTAAGGGGCAGGCCCCAAAAAGGCAGAAGGATTTTTTTTTTTAGGTACACGTTTTAGATACACGCATTATAGATTCTAATATTTTCCAGGACAAGTGTCCACTATTATTCTTCTAACTCAGCAATTTTCTCATTACACTCAGAAATTAGGTGTTTAAGAATCTTTTTATGTCCCTCAAGGTATTATAATTTTATTCATGTAGATTCTATGCATTTTTTTTTTTTTTTGCTTTGTTCTTAAAAGGATTATACTTTTGGTACTACAGTGGTTGTTTTATTGTATTCTTTTAAATTGTGACTTTTTAAAAATTTAGTGCAGGGTCTACAGGGTCTATAGAGTCTCACTACGGATTGGATTTATAGTGATTCTCTTGTGTTCAGCCTCCCAAGTGCTGGGATTACAGGTGTGCACCACCACGCCCAGTCTCAGTCACCCTCTCAGAGTGCCCAGTGGGCAGGGCCGACACAGCATGCTGGGAGATCAAAGCCCTGGCCCCTGAGTCTACCTCACAGGGGCTTTAATCTGCTGAGTTACCTGGCAGGCCCAACTTACAGTCTTTTAGATCTGTCTTCTAATTCCAACATCTACATTGTTTGAGGGTCTGTTTCTATTGACCAATCACCCTCTTGACTGTTATTTCTGTAGTTGTCCAGTAATTTTTTATTGACAATTATGACTATATGAATATAATATATTGACACTGTGATTATGTTGATACAATACATAAAATGTGGGTTGTTTCACATTTCTTTAAAGAGTGCTGAGTTGTCTTGTAGTTAGAAGTTAAATTACTGACAGTTACCTTGAATTTATAGATATTTGGCTTTGGACTTTCTTAGGGGAGTGCTACTTAGGCATTTCCTTAGTGCTAGAATGAATCCCTGTTGCGACATAATTTCTATTCCTAAGACATGGCCCTTCTGAGCTGTCCACGGGTAGCCCAAGCTGTTTATCAAATCTGTTTAACTTGGTGATATTTGAACTCTCAGTGCTGTCTCCCATATGTTGTGCATAAGGTAAAATTCTGCTAAGCTCTTGATTTTCCAAATGGCATTTTTCCTTTGGGTCCTTGGAGCTACCCCAGTATGCAGTGCTCAGGGTGTTAGCCCAGGACTTGAGGAATATCTACATACAGATTTGGGGCTTTCTTCTCCTACAGCTCTCTCATTTTCAGGATTTATCCCTCAATTTCAATCCTATTAGCTGTTTTCAAATCTGTTTTCTTCCTTCTTGACCTAATAGCTCTTAAGTTTTCAGTTTAAGTTCTTATTGCCCTGAGCCAGGTAGAACCTGCATGGGAAAAATCCATAATAATGTGAATATTGGCTTGTTCTTGGTTATTCTCCAGGCTTTAAACCTTTTAAAGAACTCTTTGCTCTAGACTTAATTTTTTTTTTGTGGTAGAATTAGTCTGTGTCAATGAGTATATGAGATAGTCCACTATCACAGAACAACAGTCCCTACCTGGAACACAACTGTGTTTTAAACATTTAAACATGCTATATTTTAAATGGGTAGTTTTCAAAAGTTTGTTATCACAAAAAATTTTAATATTAAACTATTATACATATCACATATCTGAGACTACCCATTACGTGGTAATAGAAATATGATATTTTATATAAAACAGTAGTATTTTATAAAAGTAAATACTATAACACAATGACATTATTTAACATTTTTGTAAATCTCCTTAGCTTTCAGCCAAATCCAAGGTAACTTAATTCTGTTATCTACTTCTTCATTTTTTTTTTTAAAATGTATTTGGTATAGGGTCTTACTCACAGCTTGGACTCAGAGTGATCCTCCTGTTTTCAGCCTCCCCAGCACTGGGATTACAGGCCTGTGTCACCATGCCTGGTTTCTGTAGCCAGCTCAGAGCACTCTGGGGGCAGGGCCAGGCCAGCGTGCCATGTGGTTCCCCTGGATAGGGGATCGAATCCCATCCCTGTGATTGCCTAAGCAGGCGCTTAGTCTGCTGAGCTATCTTGCCAGCCCTTGCTTCAGTGTTCAATCTGCTGGAAAATCATGTCAAGAGGACTTGGGAAATTGTGCTTGCTTGTTGCTAGGAGGAAATACTGAAACACACAATTTGAAAGAGAAAAGGGTTATTTTGGTTCACAGAGATTTCAGCCCATGGTTTGCTGACTTCAAGCTTTCTTCATAGTAGAACAAAGTTGTTTACTTTATGACAGCTGGGAAGAAGAACACAGAGGAGGAGCAGCAGAGAGAAAGGAGTCTGGGACCAGATACAACCGTTAAGGTCCTGTCCATGTGACGTCCCCCAGACGTGCCCAGAACTGCTTTGCAATCTGCTAGGCCTCTGTCTCTCTCTGTCTCTCTGTCTCTCTCTGTCTCTCTCTGTCTCT
>NW_004524586.1:18499145-18510287 GCF_000260255.1 Octodon degus | reverse complement strand
TCTCTCTCTCTCTCTCTCTCTCTCTCTCTCTCTCTCTCTCTCTCTCTCTTCCCCCTTTGGCTAGGCATCTCTTAATCCAGTCAAGCTGACAATAATGATTAATTGTAACATTTATTAAAAGTGACTGTAAAAATACATAATATTATTGTGTTATCATAAACTTCTCAGGACTCCAGTGGTCTGTAAAATGCATTTTTGAGACTACTGCTCAAAATCACTGTCACTGATAGTATTCACATGTCTATAAAATAGTTTGAAAATGAAGACTAATATTTATTGTACAAGAACTTGGTACCTAGTTTGTACTAGATGATTTAAAATTTAAAACTTTCTTTCTTTCTTTCTTTCTTTCTTTCTTTCTTTCTTTCTTTCTTTCTTTCTTTCTTTCTTTCTTTCTTTTTTTCTTTCTTTCTTTCTTTTTCTTTTTTGACACACAGTCTCACTATAGAGTTCAGAGTAGGCTTGAACTCGGCACATCATTCTATAAGCCCAGGTTGGCCCTGAACTCACAACTGATCATTCTGCCCAACCTTCCAAGTGCTGGAATTGCACCGTGTGCTTCTGCTCTCCGCTAGAATGACCTTCCTGGGCAGGAGTGTCAGCTGCTGCTCACACCCTTCCCCCAGGTCAAAGGAGGTGAGCCAACTGATACCGAAAGCCTCAGACACTTCCCCAACGTCATCCACTAGTGGGCAATAGTACTAGTTGGTAGATTTTAATCCAAGTCTACCTAATTTCAAAGTCAAATTTTTCCCTTCATCCATGACTTCAAAGTTACTTTCCCTGATTAAAAATCTTATATAAAAATGAATGTAATGGTGGCAATATATTTGTTCTTCTCCCTGAGTGCTCTGAATAAGTCCCACAGGTAATGAGGGTAGTTTGCATAGCCAAGAGCTAACCTGGCCTGAGTCCTTTCCCGCTCTCCTTCTATGCAGGACACCCATAGTTCTTTCATGTTTCCCAGTTAATTATGATAAATAGCTCAGATCGTATTTTAGCATAGTGCATCACACACTTTGGCATAAGGATGATTATTTTGTAAAATAAATGAAAGGCTCGCATCCTGTCATGGAGAAGAGATAGCGATGGCAGATCAATTCCTGAAAAGGATTTTCTCTTTATTACCATCAAGGGGTTAGATCCAGGATAGTGTAGCACACAGTTAATAAAGGTGACATACAGGATACTTTGCAGATAACTACTACCCACTTGCTTTTTTCTGACAGTTATGGAGGGAAAGGAAAACTACAGAAGTCTGATAAGACTCAGAGACATCCTTTCATTATGTGTTTTGGAGATAGGAACAAATGAGAGGAACATAGAAAGAGCCACATGAAAAATAGAGGAGCCGAAAGGAAAACACAGCTCTCCTCCATGGCCTGGGTGGTTTCTGGTTATTACACATCTGTGGACAATATTTGAGATTTACCTCTCATTTCGAGATTCTTTGCTGAGCTCGAGCTGGTGTCTGGAGCTGTGTATAGCTTCTCTGAAAGCATCCCTTGGCAAATTAAATTTCACGGTTTTGTCTTCATTCATAATGCATGCTTTATGCATCTCTTCGAATAACCATTGGACTTTCAACTAGAAAGTGACAAAATAGTCCCAGCTGTGGATCTAAACAAACCTGGAACATTTTATTATTCTGAAGTCATCTCTGGTCACTTTCTCTTTAACATCAGACACACTTTTCCCCATGGAAATAGTTCCTTTTCACTTTATTATCAACAGAGAAGAGTGAAAATGAAGATGCTGCAGCACAATTTCTCAAAATACCTCTTGGTACCATGTCATCCGTGTGAAAATGGGAAAAGGCCGCAGTAAAAATTAAAACAAAAGTGGAGAAAAGGGAAATAGAAACACCCGCCCTGGGCCGTCCTGGGGAACACAGGGAAACCCTTCAGGAATGAGTGCAGACAGGGCGGCCAGCAAGCACGGATTCAGCCTTGCAGCGCAGGTATTTGAAGATCTCACTTTCGAGCTTCCATGACGCAATGATATATCTCTAAGTACCTGGGTGACTTTCATGTCAGTCCCGGGAGAGCTACGACACCCCTTACCACGGAGGTCAGTAACTCAGAGCTATGGCCTGCAAGCGGCTCTGAATCGACCCTCTTCTCAATCGGCGTGGATACCTGAGATTTATTACTGCTTACTAAAGTTAGGTAAAAATGTTTCGTTTTTCTTTACTTGTGTGTAAATGATCGATGTACTGTTTCAAAGAAAGATGTTTATCTTATTTACTGACTTCTTCATTGTTTTTAATTTTTTTGTTCATGTACTGTTTATTCTTATTTATTTTATTTTTAAATAATATACAATAGAGATATTAAAAAACAGTATTACAAACAATACAAGATTTCACTAAACAAAGTAATAGGAATTCAACAGTGGTTGCTGTATTATATGATGCTATCTTCAAATTAGTTGTTCAGATTACCAGATATAAACATGTAAGACTCATTTAACAAACAAACAAACAAACATTCGATCTCTGGCACCACGTGCTGCGCCGGCTCCACCCCAGCGATGGAGTCCAGGTGTGGTGGCACATGCCTGTAATCCCAGCACTAGGAAGTCTGAACTCAAGAAGATCACTACAAGCCCAAGCTGCCTAGTGACACCCTGCACACAACAACAACAACAAAACCTTAAAAAACAAACAAACAAAAATCAATAACAAAAAAGTTAATAGAAATTCAAAAGAGGCAAAAAATTAGTGAGTAGTGGATAAAAAAGATACAGTATTTTTACATAATGGAGTATTAGCTATAAAAAAAGATAAATTCTATTCTGGGCATGATGACACATACCTATAATCCTAGAGCTAGGGAGGCTGAAAACAGGAGGATCATTATAAGTCCGAGCTGTGTAGTGAGACCCTGTACCACATACATTTAAAAAGAATATATATATATATATATATATATATATATATATATGGCTTTTACAGATGAATAGATGCAGGTAGAGACTATATTGGTAAGTGAAATAAATCAGATTCCCACATGCAAACATCATATTATCCTGCTAGTGTGAGAATTTGAAAGAGTAGTGAAAATCTAAAAGGTAGAACAGATATTTTGAGTAGGAAAGAAATTGTTCAAAGAAAGGAAAAAGGGGAATGAGCAAAAGGACAAATATTAGAAGGGAAAAATATATATTTGGGTATATATGGAGAATAGTTTGGATAAAGGCATTGTTGATTTCTGCTGGTCATTTGAAAGGAGCAGTTAATGCTTAATTTTTTTTTAATTTTATTTAAAAAAAAAATCACTTGCCATAGAAGCTTCCACTTTTGTCTTTCCTGGTTTCCTTGGATGTGGACATCAAGTGTGTAATAAGCTAATTATATCTAATATTCAATTATGAGAATAATTGAAAATATCTTTTAAATCTTATACTTCTAATGGAAAAGGACTTATAGCCATGTTTTGTGGTCATTTAATCCTATTGTTTCTGTTCTGTTTCCAAACATTAAAGAACTCATGCACACAGAAATGAAAGACATAGATTACAATGAAATACTAAAATAGATGCCATGAAAATAAACCTCCCAGGGGGCCAGCCAAATAGTTCAGCAGATTAAAGCACCTGTAAGCAGGTGCAGGGGCCAGGGGTTCAATCCCTAGGCCTGCCATACCAGCCCTGCCCCCAGGGTGCACTGAGATGGCACTTGAGACTGGGTTTGGTGGTGTGTGCCTATAATCCCAGATTTTGGGAGGCTGTAAATAGGCGGATCACTACGAGTCCGATCTACATAGTGAAACCCTGTAGACCCTGTTCTTCTCTCTCCTGTGTTCTTTCTCCCCAGTCCCACTATTCCCTCGTTGCCCCAGGAATAATGTATTTGTTTTTATTGTTTGTATTTATTTGCCAGAACATGGTTTCTTTTTCTTTTCTTTTCTTTTTTTTTTTTTTTTTTTTTTTAGGGAAGGGTCTATAGGGTGTTCAGGATATCACCACTAGGTCGAACTCATAGTGATCCATCTGTTTACAGCCTCCCAAAAGCTGGGATTACAGATGCGTGTCACCATGCCCAGCCTCAATTGCCGTCTCAGCATCCCCCGGGGGGGGGGGGGCTGGCACAGCAGGCACAACAGGCCTGGGGATCGAACCCCAGCTCCTGCGTCTGCTTGCAGGCACTTTTAATCTGATGAGCTATTTGGCCGGACCTCAGAACATGTATTCTGGTTTTGTGAGACTGCATTATTATTTTACATGAATGTTATCTGGTTACAGTTCTTTTTTTTTTTTCTTTTTGTGGAACCGGGGATTGAACTCAGGCCCTTGCGCTCACCAGAGAAGCACTTATTTCACTGAGCCATCTCCCCAGCCCCTGGTTATAGTTCTTATTTTGCTTCTTATTATCTTCACTAAGCATTAAAGTCCACCTTGCCAAACATATGTTTTTGTCATTGCTTCTCTATGGTCTGTGTCCCATGGTCTGCCACATAAACTATCTACTTTTTCAGTGCCGGGACCCCAGGCTGTTCCTAACTCCCCAGTACTTCTAATAACCCTAGCATTTAATATGCCCTCTTTTGGAACAAACTTGTGTCTCTTTGGGATCTATCTGAGTGTGCTGGGGAATTTTTCCAGGTGTCATAGTAGAATCACAGCTTATATGTACTTATTTTGATTAATGAATAGCCAGATTATGCCTATGATGGCTACAGTGTTTTACATTCTGACCTGTAATACAAGAAAATTTCTCAGCTTCCACATCCCTTCCAATGCTTGCAGTCAATTTGCTCTCTGATTTTTTTTTTTTTAATGTATGTAGTACAGGGCTGGGGAGATAGCTCAGTAGAATAAGCACTTGCTTGCTAAGTGCAAGGACCTGAGTTCAATCCCCAGTTCCACAAAAAAAAAAAAAAAAAAAAAGTATGTAGTACCGGGTCCATAGGGTCTCACTATGTAGATCAGACTTGTAGTGATCCTCCTGTTTTCAATCTCCCAAGAGCTGGGATTACAGGTGTGCACCACCATGCCCAGCCTCAATCACCGTCTCAGTGTGCCCCGCGGGCGGGGCCGGCATAACACACTGGGGATCCAACCGTGGTTTCTGAGTCTGCCTAAGCAGGTGTTTTAATCCACTAAGCTATCTGGCCGGCCCTTTTTCTCTAAATTTTGCCAGAATTTAGATAGTGATATCTCATCATTTATGTATTTGTCACTCTCTGATTAGGAATCAATCTCAGCTAAAAATTACCTGTCAGCTAAAAATTTGGGGCGCCTCTTCTATAAATTACCTGTTTGTATCTTTTTTTTTTTAATTGGCGCTTTTAAGTTTGATTTTTAGGACTTCCTTTGGGATTACAAGTGTGCACCACCATGCACCGTATTTGTTGTTGGCCCTAAGTACTGCAAATTACTTCTACTTTGTGATTTTTCTTTGATCTTTTAAAAAACTCTTTTGGTTTTTAGTTGAGGTTTATTTTTGTTTATGGTTCCCGAGGACTGAGCCCAGGGCTGCCAGCTTGCTAGGCAAACATCCGCCCGCTGATCCAAATCCCCAGCCTGTCTTTCTTTAATCTTTGTCCATGTTGAACACCATGGACCAGAAATCCATGCATTCAACATAATTAAATTAATTCATTTTATGGTTTATGATTTGTACCATCAAAGTTTCTTTTAGGGAATTGTTCTCTTCTCACAGGTCATAAATATACTGCCGTATTATAATGACTTTAAAATTTTACATGTCAGAATGATATTTTAATTCATTTGGATTTCACTTTTGAATACAATGGTAGGTCAGAATCTGATTTTGCTTTTCTCTACACAGCCAGAAAAATTCCCCAAGCCCATCCATTAAAATAATCTGTCTGGTCAATTCAATTTGTGGTATGCCTTTTATCTGTGATGGGTTCTCACATATATGTGGGTCTATCTCTGTTCTGTTAGACCGCCGGCTCTTATAATACCACACTTTCTTTGTTCCTTTGACTTTTAACAGGTTTCTATGAATTTTCCTTCTTTTTCAGTTAATTTAGCTAATCTTGAGCTCCCTGTTCAGATAAATCAGTCCCATTTATATGTCAGATAAGCATACTGAGTTCTTAAGAATTCCAGAAGAACTCTGAAATTGCTCTAAATTGTTTGGGGACAATCAACATTTTTATTATCTCAAGTCATCTTGCCCAAGGGCATAAAAGTTATGCCAGTTATGTAATATTGGATCTATATGCTTTATTAGAGTTTTGACATTTTCCCCATAAAACTTGTTTATACTTTAATTTCTATGTACACTATTTTTTATATTGCAAATGCTATCTTATTTTTTAAATTCTATTTTCTAGTATTTATTGCTGTTATTTTCCAATCTAGTTGCCTCACTGAATTCTCTTAGTGTTATTTCTTGGTTATATTTAAATAAAAATATTTTATCAAAAATTTAAAATTTAGATACCCATAGTTCCTCAAAATTTTTAACTCATTTTTAAGGATTTCAGTTATGCTAATAGTTTGGCCTATACACTTGATGTTTTACTCTTTTCTTAAATAGATGATTATATTACCTCTGGGTAATAATCAATTAATTTCTGTCTCTGATATTATGTGAAACAATACTGCTGCAAGGAGGTATTGCCTTCCTTTTTAAAAATGTATTTAGTACAGCGTCTTCAGGGTTTAAATAAGCAGATTTGACTCTTAGTGATTCTCCTGTTTTCAGCCTCCCAAGCACTGGGATTACAGGCGACTACGCCCAGTCTCAATCCCCAGCTCAGCATGCCCCGGGGGCAGAGCCAGCCCAGCACCGGGGATCACACCCTGGCCGCTGAGCTCTGCCTAAGCAGGTGCTTTAGTCTGCTGAGCTCTCCGGCAGGGCCCCCTTCCTGTTTCTGACATCAAAGGATCGGAGTCCAAATTTCTTCATTAACCATATATTTTGCTAAGTTTTTAATACATGGGCTAAAGAAATGCCTTTCTGTCCATAGTTTGCAAGCAGTTACTTCTAACCCCAAATAGGCTAAAAGTACTTTAAAGGTTGTTTGATCACATAATTTTAGGCATTAATTTTTATAATCATCTGATTTTTCTGCTTGAATGCATGAAAGTGATGATCTATCTGGGGAGCCAGGTGAAGCAGAACTATCATTTTGTTAGATCTGGCTCAGTTATTAAGTTTTTTGCCCATCTACGTTCAAAAGTGAAGGGGTAATATGCTTTCTTTTGCTGTGTCTTTCTCGTCTAGTTTGGGAGTCAAGAATACACTAGCCTCATAAAATGGTCCAGGCTGTCTTTCTGACTTGTGGAACAATTCATTCAAAATAATATATATGTATATACAAAATAGGATAAATATACAGCTACTTTCACTTAATTCAATGAGAAGAAAGATTGGTACTAATAGCGTTTGGACAGGATATCATGTCTGCACCTGTACTATGAATAACTACTACGAAGACAACAATATGCGATGCATTATTGTAACTGTACTACGAACCTGCTTTGAAATTGTCTCATTGCTATTTGTTTCTCAATAAAATTAATAAGAAAGGAAAAAATTTAAAAGATGGGTATAATTCACTTGTAAAACCATAAGAGCACTGGCGGGGGTGGGGGGGTTGTGTGAGGAGGGAGATAAAGCATATGAATGTCTTTTCAATTCACTTAATATTTATTTCATTAATATCTTAAAGTACAGCTGCAGGACCAAGAGACAGGAACACGCCCTCTGGGTCACCCTCTCAGTGCCCTACCTTCAACTGGATTCCACCTCCTCTAGCACATTCTGTTCCTGAACCCTCCAATGGGTAAATCCACTGATGAATACAGAGCTCCCCCCACCGTCACCTTCCAAACACGTGAGATTTTGGGGAGACCTTTAAATTTTAACCTTAATACCAGTCTTCGCCAGTTCTCTCAGGTCCTCAGAGGCAACCACTAGTGCGGCTCTATTGCCATGTACAGTATAGTTTTTCCCTCTTCTTTAACATCACATAAATGAAATCATGCAGTAGTCTTGGGTCTGGCTTCTCTGGCTCAGTATATTTTTTAGAATAATCTGTTTTATTGCATGGGTCGGTAGCTAGTTTCTTTTTATCATTAGGAAATAGTCCATTGTACAGTTAAAACCATGAGTGATCTATTTATTTACTTGTTAAGAACATTTTTCTCTTTTTTCCAGATCCATATTAATAAGTGTATCAAGAACATTTTTTCCTAAGTCTTTTACTAGATGTATGTCTTCATTTTTGTCAAGCAGAATTACTAGGGCAGATTCATATTGAATTTGTAAGGAACTATCAATTTGTTTTTCAAAGCACCTACAACATTTTACTTTCCTACTTCCAAAGTAGGAAAGTTCAAGTTGCTCCATGTCCTTGTCAACATTTGGTATTATCAGTCACTTGAATTTCAGCCAAACCAGTGGATAGAAATGGTTGCTTATTATAGTTTTAATTACCATTTTCCTCATTACTAATGATCTTAAGCATCTTTTTATGTGCTTATTAATCATTCATATACCTTTTTAAATAAAGTGTTTATAACCCTTGGCTCATATTTAAATTGGGCTACCATTTTAATAGAGTCATAGGCCACATAATGGTGTGTTAGTGATAAATCACATTTATCAGGGTGGTCTCATACTTACTATTGTATCACCAGTGATGTCATTGTACAATCTATGATGTTCACATAATAACAGAATCCCCTCATGATGCATGTCTCACAATGTATTCTTAGAAGTGGTACATGACTAGATTCAATTGCAGGAATTATTGGTGCATCCCAGATCCAAGTCTATTGCCAGATAGCTGTATTAAGAATATTTTCTCTTTGGGCCGGTGAGATGGCTCAGGGGAATAAGCGCTTCCCTGGCAAGGGCAAGAGCCTGAGTTCAATCCCTGGATCCACCAAAAAAAAAAAAAAAAAAAAGAAAAGAAAAATATTTTCTCTTATTCTGTGACTTGTCTTTTCTTTTTCTTGATGGTATTAATGAATGGAAGCTTTACATTTTAGTGAAGTATAATTATCAGTTTCCTGTTGTGGTTAGCGACTTTTGGGTCCCTGCTAAAATATTTGAGAAGATGTTCTCCTGTATATTTTTAAAATTAATTTTTGTGTACGATGAATGTAAGGGTGATAGGACCATTTATTGGAAAGTCTTTCCTTTACTCATTGAACTTGCTTTGGTGCTTTGTCAAATTCAGTCAACCACAAAATTACGTACCTTTGGATTCGCTGTTGTGTTCCATTGATCTATTTGCTTGCTGTTTTGCTCCTATCACACGGATTTGATTAAAGTGATTTTATAATGAACTTTGAATTAATGAAATGTCTTTCAAACATTTCTTTGTTTGGCTATTCTAGGTGTTGTGCATTTCTATATAAATTTTAGAGTCAGCTTGACAATTTATAAGCACACATACTGGCTAAGAGTTTGATTGTGATTAGACCACAGCTGGACATTTATTTAGGGGTTCTTAATAATTTCGAGTCTTCCAATCCACGAGCAAGAACAATGAGTTGGAAAGTGTCCCTTACTCCTCTACGGAAATCCTATATTTTTGGTATGAAATTGGTATTTTTGAAGTAAATTAGTATGGACCTGAAGAACCCCTCAAACCTTGAGATGTGCCTAAACTTTGATTTGAAAACATAAACAAAACTCAATTTATTTCTTGTAAATGCCCATATTGAAGAAAAACAGAACATAGGTCCAACCAATCATAGACAGGCAGCAAATTTAAAATTATACGGTTTGGGACTTTCCAATGGGTCAGACCAAATGAAGTAGCTAAACTGCTGTAGCCTGTAAAGATACTGTGATTTGCCTTATAAATCCTTGCTTCTGGCACTTGGCCATCAGAGTGCTAAATCTCTTTTTATCTAGCTTTCCCAAATTTCTTTTATTCCAATAGACTTTTAAAAATATTTTCTTATGCCTCACATTTTATTTTTCTGCCCTTAAAAGGTAAATAAAATTTATCAGCAAGGTGTCTAGATCTAGAGTTTTCTTTGTGGGAGGATTTCTTAAAATAACAAATTCAATTTAAAAAATTGAGAACTGTGAAGATTTTCTATTTTTTCCCCTTGAGAAGGATTTTATTTTATTTTCCTTTTTTGGTTGGCTCAGGCATACCAATGGCGGGTCTGGTGAGGCAGGTGGAGGTGGGGGTTGAACCGCAGTATCCTGCTCATGACTGCATTTGCATGAGCAGGTGCTTAAACAACTGAGCTAACGGGCAGGCCCCCTATTTTTTCCTCTTGAGATAGTCCCGATAATTTGTATTTTAAATAGGATTTACCAACTTTATTTAAAGTTTTAAAATTACCCCTTATTATTATTTTAATAGCTCTTTGTACTTGATAGATTTATTGATGTTTTCAGAGAATAATCTTTTGGTTTCAGATGGTTTACTTCCACCGTTTGCCTTCCTTTTCATTGATTTCCATTTGTATCTTTATTATTTTCTTCCTTTTGCTTGCTTTGGGTTTAATAGGCTTTGCTTTTCCTAGGTGCTTAAAAGGGAAGCTTAGATCACAAAAAATTAGACTATTATTATTATTATTATTATTATTATTATTTTTGCGGTACCGGGGATTGAACTCAGGACCCTGAACTTGCCAGGTAAGCGCTTATTCTATATTACTTTATTTTAAAAGAATCATTTGATGCTATGCATTGTCCTTTAAACACTGCTTGAGCTTCAACCCTAACAGTTAATATGTTACATTTTAATTATCAGTTTGAAATATTTTCTAATTTGTCCTGTAATTATTTCTTTGTCCTATGAATTATTTATAAATGGATCCTCTAATTTCAAAATGTTTGAGCGTTTTAAAGATATCATTTTTGTTGATTTCTAATATAATTTTTTTTTTTTTTTTTTTTTGGAACCGGGGATTGAACTGAGACCCTTGCGCTTGCCAGGGAAGCGCTTATTCCACTGAGCCATCTCTCTGGCTCTAATATAATTTTATAGTAGTTAGAGAACATATCATGTATACTTCCATATTTAGCAGGACTTGGTTTAGTGAATGTTCTCTGTCTGCCTAAGAATTTATATTTTGCAGTGTGTAAACATCATATTGTCTTGCTAGTGTAAGAATCTGAAAAGTAAATGAAATCTTAAAGTTATAATACATAAAGTAAAAGGGAAAGAATCTTTTTTTTTTTTTTAA
>NW_004524586.1:18442332-18498422 GCF_000260255.1 Octodon degus | reverse complement strand
TCCTTCCTTCCTTCCTTCCTTCCTTCCTTCCTTCCTTCCTTCCTTCCTTCCTTTTTTCCTTCCTCTTTTTGTACCAGGGATTGAACTTGAGACCTCGTGTAGCCATGCAGGTGCTTATGCCTCTGAGCTATCTCCCGCCCCCAAATCAGTAATTTCTGATTGTCTCAGTCTAGACCCCTGCCTGTTACTGAATAAGTGTTTCCTGGATAATTAAGTACTTTGGTGATAATCAATGGGGTAAGATGCTAAAGCAGGGAGACAAGATTTCATTATTTCGCAATAACCTGTAGTCTTTAGGCTGTGATGTTCCTACGATCAATACATTTATCTCGGTGAGGCCAGCATACATTTGTCTTGTTACATCCAGCATTGCCAACAAGGGTATTGTTTTGAACAAATAAAGTCACCCAATACTCTTTTATTATAATAAATTCTCCAATAGGCACAAAGTGCTCCTCCAAAAAACAGCAAACTCCTCTTTCAACCAGCATGACTTCCAGAAGTTTTAATGCATTTTGTAGAAAGAAAAACAATCAATCTGATAATTGTTTTTACCATTTCTACGTAAATTTGAAGACCTAACTAGTTTTCAGATAATCAATTTCCATTAAATACTAACAATGGTAATAAGACTAAGTAAGTCTTCCGCTCGGCAACTCAACAGCTGTGTGCAAGCTATAATTTTCATTAAAAACAATCATCTCAAAATACAAATCCTGAGATCATATTAACTGCTGGGTTTTCTGCACAGATATATTTATTATGCATATATTGTGCGCTGTGCTATCAGTCATCTAATATTACAACTAAGAATTTTCACAGAATTTTATATGGTATTTGGGAATTTCAACATTCATGTCAGAATTTAGTTTCTAAGTTCTGAACCTAATGTGGAAATACAGTTTTAAAACTTTACAATTACAGCATAGGGCTGATAGACCTTTTTTGAGAGATTTTTCTTTTTAAAATTTTTTATTGTTTAAAGAGAATACAGGGTCAGCCAAATAGCTCAGTGGATTAAAGTGCCCAAGTAGGCACAGGGGCCGGGGATTTGGTCCCTGGGTCTGCCCTGCCAGCCCTGCCCCACAGGGCCCGCTGAGAAGGCAACTGAGGCTGGGCATGGTGGTGCACGCCTGTAATCCCAGCTCTTGGGAGGCTGTAAATAGGCGGATCAGTATGAGTCCGATCTAGCAGTGAGACCCTGAACACCCTGTAGACCCTTCCCTAAAATGCAAAAACAAAACAAAAACAAAAACAAAAGAAAGAGTACAAAACAGTCCTAAAACAGAAAAATTACAAATACACAAAGTTTCATCAAACAAAATAAAATGAATTTCACAGTATTTGTTGTATTGCATAGTATTGTCTTCAAATTGAGATTTTTCTAAATGGTTAGAAGAATACTAGTCTAAACTCAGGCTTTAAGAAACAGGTTGAATCGTAGATTAAAGTGTTATTCATGAAACTCTCCTGGAAATTATGCTAGAGTTTTTAAAATATAATAGGGGCTTTGCCATGCTGTGTTTGAAATCTGAAGAGCAAGATTTCATCATTGTCTGCCAACTCTACATTTCTGTGCCTTTGAATTGCTTTCATTCACATTATTTTCTGAACTTGAACAATATAAAGGTCTTACTAATATACCACCTGCTGGAACAACGACCCAGGTCCCTCTTGGTAACTGAAAAATCTAGATCATGAATCTTGATGGAGGAAGATGTCATTCCATAAATATGTGAGATGTCCTTAAGCTGGGAGATCTGTCATTTTGGCCTTATTTGTCAGCTGCAGAGTGGCAGAGCCGGTCTTCCGAGACACCATGGCTCTGGGGTGAAGTCGTCTTCCGCAAAGACTTTCACACAGAGCTGCCTGCAGACCCTTTCCTTCCTGCTTACGTCATCCCAAGAATGTCCTGCAAAAGTGGGAGACAAAGAACAGTACTGAAATGACACGAAGGGCAAATCCCAGCAATTGATACTGCTTACAACCCTAATCTCCGCAATGCGTAAGGCCAAGATGTAGAGGTAGGAGATCAATTTACATATCTTTTTAATTTAGGAGTGATCACATTTTAGTTCTATTGTGTGGAATTTTACCTCTTGCTATTAGATATGAATTGAAATCACAAGTCAGAGCTAAAAGTTTGGGCTTAGAATAATTTTCTCATTTATTCAATGCGATGCCTATCTCCCAAACATTTAAACATTTTGAGATAAAATGTGTGAAATGCTCAGCATAAATTTTTAAAGCTTGCTTTCTATGAAAATGATTACACGTAATACCAAATAACTGCAATCTATGGTTCTCTGGGAAAACAGGAGGAATCAAATTATTCATGAAGTCAGATTTAACATGGTTATCAATGGGCTATGGGAGAGTCCCTGACAGGTAAAAATGCTAGCCGTCAACACCAAGAAGATAATGTGACCTTAAGTTCCTTTACGCTCTGTACGGCTCCAGTAATTGAGCCTGTCTTCCAAACTCGAAATAGAAAAGCTGTGAGAATGTACAGTGCTCATAACTTAGTTATATTTAGGGAAATTAGTTTTTTTTTTTTTTTTTGCCACCGTTTGCTCCTGTGAATGTGTGGCGGAACATTTATCAGAAAAATGGGGTTAATGTGTGTATCTTCTGAAAAATTAAATTGCAAAGAAAAAATAAATAACAGAAGGCAAATAAGTCATTTATATTTCGAAGAAAGATTGTATCTTTTTTTTTCTTTTCAGTAATAAATGTTGGATATACCAGCTAGAATTTAGATGAACATTCAGCACTTTTTTTTTTTGTCTCTTACTTTCATAGTCTTGACATTATTTTAGAGCAGGGAGGGACACTGAGTTCTATAAGTCAGCGTAGTTCCAGGCAGAAATTTCTCACAGAACTTCTCTGACCATTATCCAGAGCCCACTGGAACCTTCTGTGTGAACAACCTTCTCTCCCTCGGAGGCAGACTGTCTGACTGTTATTGCTCGAAGTCTTCCTCATTTTGACTGGGACTCTCCATAGGATCTCTTCTACAATGCTGACCACATCCTTTCAGTGACAGAGAATGATGCTTAGTCACTGAGAGAAGGGTTCCAGAGTCTTCACATGTCCCCTTCTCCAGGCATCTTTTGTCCCAGAAAGCATAATGAAGTGAGCAAAAATGCTGTTACTCTTGTTTACCTAACTGCTCCCTTGGAAAATCCAATGCAAGCAAGGAAATTCCTTCGAAATACATATTATATCTGTGGCCTTAAAAATGAGCACGTACCTCAGGGCTCACAGGGCAGAGGCCACAAATCCTTTGGACTCTTAGAGGTACTCAGGTCATTTCGGGGAACATCAGAGACTGCAAGCAGCATGGACTCTTAGAAATCAAGGAAGGGTGGAGGGCTGAAGAAGCCTCAGAACAGGAAGAATGGGGACACTTGTTTTTTTTGTGCCTTGGTTCTTTTCAATCAAGCAATGGATTTCAGGGTGTCTTGTTTGAAAAATGGAATGCAGAAAACGTCTGGTTGACTCAAGGCTGTGGATATACTGAGGATCTTTTTATGCAGCTGTGTGTATTTGAGCATCCCATTTTCCCAGAGTCAACAGGGCCAGTGTCATCCACTAGCCTGGTAGGAGACACTGTGACTGGTTTTTTCTGGTCACCCTGAGCTGTGATATAATCCTCACCAACTGTCATTACACAACGTCTTAAGCTCCAGAATTACTGTAACGATACTGGAGATACTCCCAAAGAACTAGGAAGGGGGGGCTGGTGAGATGGCTCAGTGGTCTAAAGCACCTACTTAGAACAAGCTTAGAAAAGCACAGGGACCGCGGTTCAATCCCCCAGCACCACATGCCAGCCAGCCCTGCCCCCTGGTGGGCTGAGCTGGACACACACACACACACACACACACACACACACACACACATAAATAAATAATTAAATAATTAAAAAAAAAGAAGAACTAGGGAGGGTGTGATTTTATTCCCATTTTATGGTTGAAGAAGCCAAGACTTTGAAGAAGTCAAATGATTTGCTCATGACCACAGGGCTGGGGGTGTCTGGACATGGCTTCCTGAATGTCCTTGGACCCCACCCAGTGCCTTTTCATCTGCAGAGCCAACTCTTGCCTGTTCATCCAATGAGCTGAATGTTAATCTCAACCCCTGACCCTGCCAACCCCACTTGTTCCAGCTGTGTCTTTTCAGCATAGGTGAATTTGAATCTCCAGAATGAATCCTTTAACTCCTTGTCCCAGAGGAACCAGCAGGCCAGAGAAGGAGCGGTCTTATGGAGAGAGGTGACCCATGAAAAGAAGTGATCATGTTCACTGGGTGCGGGGAGGCTGTTTGCCTTACTCAGCTTTGGGGAGGACAAGTCGTCTTCCTTGAGCTTTTGTTCAGGGTCCAAGAATTCAAACTGCTGCCTGTATGGTTTGAACCCTGAGGCCGGGAGCCAGATAACATCCAACAGAAATCAGATTTTTCAAGAAACCCCATCTTGCTTCTGGCCCCACCAGAAGCAAGGCTGTTTACCAGCTCCAGAGTGCCCCATGGATTGGGAGGACTGCTGCAGGGGCCACAGCAGGCTGGTAAGCAGCTGCGTGGACACTGGCCCTTGTGCGCGTCTGGCGCCGGGGATCTGCTTTGTTCTACCAATATTTGCTCCAGGTCCATGTTCCTCTCTTCCATTTTTGACATCGAGAATGAGGCAAAACATCTCCTTGGTTGCTCACTCAGAGCTGCAGTGTGATGTTCGGTCAGTGAGGAAGAAGGCAGCTGCTGAGGCTGTGTGGAAGGGTGGCTGCACAGCCAGTCCCCTCTCTAAGGGAACAGGAGGTCACTCCAGGAGAGGCCCATCAGGCTGCTGACCACCGCTTCTTCCTGGATCTCCAAATAGCTCCAGCCCACACACTCAGGTTATCAAGTAGAGTGAGGCTATGGGTTGGAGAAGAAACACAACTGGGGCACCTTGGGGAGACTCTGAAGCTTGCCTTAGCCACATGACAAAGGACATAGACACTTGGTCCTACCAACAAGGCAAGGGGGCAAACTGTCCTTTCTGTACCAAGAGGCTCAGAGTTTGGGAGGGAGAATTAATGATAAACTAACACTGAAAGAAAATGTAGACAATTTTTTTTTAAGTCTCATGGAATCTTTTAGGAAGATAATATACATCAGTGTTCCTGTTTCAATGCTCTTAAAGTCACTGTGGCTTTAGCCAGGGGCAAATGCCCAGTTAGGTGTAATTTATTTGCATGAGCCTTCAGGAAGGCCTGGCTGGAGAACAGAAGGGTCTTATGGGGATCAGCTTTGGTCCTGCCCGCTGCCAGCATGGGGCTTGGGCACGGGGTGCACTCCCTGACCTGTGAGTCAGTCCTGCATTTCAGTCTTGCACTGATGACCACTGAACTCCAGCCACAGGACACATCTAGCGACTGGGATCCAGCCTCAGGTTGTGCGAGGCAAAGCTGGCTCTCTTCCAGCAGTCATGGAGGATACTCTGCCCAGCATTCTTGTATCCCTAGTCCAGTGGGGATGCTACCAATGGGGTGGTATTTCCTTTGTTCATGGGCTTCTGTTACTAATGGAGATGCAGCTGAGGGTGCCAAGCAGAGGTACAGGGATGACTTTAGGTGGCACAGGGTGGACAACGGCTGCCAATGACTCACACAGTGATAACGTATCCCCTTTCCTGTCCCTTTTTCATTGCTCTTACTTCAATCAGATCCATGGTCCCAGCTGGTGTTAATCTTAGATACTTTTCTAACCCCACTCTCAGACTCAGCATCTTCTGAAGACAACAGCTTCAAGCTGGTTGTTAAATTACATTGTTTTGTATTCACTGTGCTTGTTTTTATAGTGTTTTTTTTTCCTATTTATGTCTAATGGTACTTAATTTCTAGTTATGACTGATATGCAACTTTAAAATCAATGTATTGTTTTATGAAAGGTAATCAATCAAAAGAAAAATATTAATTAAGTAAGAGGACGGGGGTCCATAAAATTCATCAGAGTTTGGAAAACACGTGTACAAGACCAATGGATGCAGACTTGAACTTGAACTCTGGCTCTGCCACTTCCTAATCACGTAACTTATGCAGGCCACTTAATTATTGTTAATTATATGAGATAAGAGGTGTGGGAGTTCTTCTTAAACTGCAAGATAATAGACAGTGATTACTTACTGTTGCTGCAATTGAATCACTTTGTTGGGAAGGACCACATCTCAGCCCCTTTTGCAGTTTTCTTGTTGCTATGGCCACTGTGGGTGGGCAAAGGGTCTGCAGAGCACTGTCAGGACCTAGGTACTGAAGGACCACCTTGGGAGGTGTTCCTGCCAGAGAGCCCAAGCTCCAGCCGGGGCAGGGAGGGGAGGTTGGCCATCTTCCCAGCTCAGGAATTGCAGTTACCATCACACAAATGGCTTCCTGATGGCTACAGGGACACCTGCTTGTCTGTCAGCTGGGCTAGAGGAGGGTCCCTGACAGCAAAGGATCCCAAGAGCAGCTTTCAATGGAGGCTAGAGAGATCCTCACATCTGGAAGCCTGTCCTTTAATTACACATGGAGGCTGAGGCCTGGAACCACATGGCCAGTGCTACTGAGCAAGGCCTCACACTTGCTTTGGGCCTGCACGAGCCTTCCCCAAGATACCAGGCATGTTGTCCTCTACAGAAACTATACTCTGATGATCACAACTGCTTCATGCAAGCTCACAGCTCTCCCTGGGGGCAGCCTGCATGCAGGGCTTTGTCCTCATGGGGGACATAGCTCAGCAGCCTCAGGCCCTCTTGTGCTAGCTCTGGAGTCCCTGTAGCCTGGCTGCCTCTGTGATGCCTGTAACTTCACATTTGGCTGGGTGTCCCCTACACAAGCCTGCTTTCTTCACCTGCAGGTGACTGTGGCTGTGAACAGCCCCTGAGTGCTTTCTTATGTTCCTATTTTCCTCTTAGAGTCCCTTCCTGTAGAACAAGACCAATGACAAGAGGGGCCAGACTTGCTTGTGACCATATGTGCGCTGGCGGCAAAGTGGAGACCCCGGTTGGGCCTTCTGATCATGTCTTGGACTCCTTGTGTTCTCCAGAGTCCCCATTACTAACCTGGGGTGTGTTCAAATTGCAGATGCTTGGGTAACATTCCACAGCGTATGGCCAAAGGGAGGGAAATAAGCGTTCTCTTTCCACAAAGTCGTGGCTTAACATTTGCCGCCCAGCAGATTATCTTCCAGATATTAGAGATAAAACAGTGAACAAAGTCGATGGAAAGTCCTGCCCTTGTGTGGCGTGTCCTCCCTCCAGTGCGGGACACAATAATAAACAAGGTGAGAAATGAACTACTTAGAAAGTTAGGTAAGAGTGTGTTTGTGTGTGTGTGTGTGTGTGTGTGTGGTGTTTGTGTAAGTGTGTAAATATAAATACAGGCGAGAGGTCAGAAGAGGTTTCATCAAAGAAGCAACATTTGAGGAAAGGAAAGACTTAAGGAGAAAGTGAACAAGAAATGGGCAGGGCACCACGGCTAGGCTATTTGTCAGGAGGCGGACAGTATGAAGCTGGGAAGGGAAAAGTGTTAGAGGCGAAAGGGATGGCAAGTGGAAAGGTCCTGAGGTTGGAAAGAGGTCCGTGGAATTTAAAAGCTCTACTGCGTAGTGATAGAATATGCAATAGAAGCCTGCTTGTGTGTAGGTGGAATAAGAAATGGAACACATGCCTTGACTCTTGGATCCGAGACAAAGACCGGCTCTCTTAATGCTAAGAAATACTTGACATCTTCACTTGATCTTAGCCTAAAGGTGAGAATCGCTGGACTTGACATCTTGACTGACCCAGTAGGTGACCCAACAGACCCCATCTGAGGCCGTCACTGATACTAGTTTTCTTACTCCGCCATTGCTTTGTTTTGCTTTAAAATAACAAGTTTTATTGGAGTATATATGACACATAATAAATGACACATATATAAGGCATCCGAGTTTATGAGTTTGGGCACACCCACGAATGCGGGAAATCATTCCCACAGTCAACACTGAATGTTGACTCTACCCAGCATGTTCGTGTGTCCCTTTAAGATCCCACCCCCCGCCCTCTCTGCCCTCCTATTCCCAGACCTGGTTTTTTTTTTTTTGTCATTGTGAATGAGTATGAATTTCACAGAACTTTAAATAAACAGACTCGTACAGTATGTATGGCTTGTTAATCTCACTACTTTCACTCTGCATGGTAATTCTGATATCCATCCACGCTGTATACATCAATAGCTTATCCCATTATAGCACTGACTCTAGTCCAGCTCCAGGATGTGCCACAGCTCACTCATGGATTCACCTATTGGGGGGCATTTGTATTTTCTTCTAGCTTTTGGTTATTACAAACATAGCTGCTATGAGTATTTGTATACAGTCTTTGTACGAACATATGTTTTCATTTCTTTTGGATAAATACTAGGAATGGAGTGGCTGAGTCATATGGTAGGTCTATGTTTAACTTTTTAAGAAACTGCCAAAATGTTTTCAAAAGAAGTATCATTTTATATTCCAACTAACAGCGGATGAGGGTTTATTTCAGCTCTTTCAAATCCTCGCCAGCGTTTGGTATGGTCAGTCTTTTTCATTTCAGCCATGCAGGGTCCCGTGTGCTGATACCATATGGTGATTTTACTTTTTATTTCTGTAACTGAGTGATGACACTAGACATTTTTTCATGTGCTTCTTTGCCATCTCTAATTCTCCTTTGATAAGACATCTGTTTAAATATTGTTCCCATTTTCAAATTGGGCTGTTTGTATTCATTATTTAGCTGTGAAAGTTCTTTATAGTCTAGATATAACATTTTGTCAGATAAATTTTTACAAATATTTTCTCCCAGTTTCCCAGTTTGTGGCAGGACTTTTTGTTTGTCTATGAAAATCCAATTGTTCTAGCGTCTTTTGTTAAAAAGGTTGTCTTTTACACATTAAATTACCTTTAATGTTTTTGCTGAAAAAACAAACAAGAAACCAACCTAAGCATCTGTGAGCTGCTGCCTGGACTCTAGTTCCATTAGTCTTTGCATCTGTCTTCATTACAACATCACACTGTAATGATTGCTGTACTTTTAATGTGTCTTCCAACACTGGTCTTCATTTTCAGTGTTGTTTTGCGTAGTTGAGGCCCTTGTATCTCCCCATAAATTTTAGAGGTAGTTTTGAATCTCAGCTTACCTTCCCACACCAGGATGGCTCTGGCATTTTTGATTTCTTAGGTGCTGCAAAGAAGTGGTGAGAGCAGCCCCTCTGTTGTGTACAGAAGGCAGGAGAGGTCCTGGATCTCTGTCCTTCTCGCTTTCCATGCTCCTTCTACCCCATCCTTGTGTAGTTATTCAAGGAATACTTCTGGCACTTATAATTCTCCAATCACGGCCCACGTTGAGTATATCTTCATGGATGAGTTCCTTTCTCCTATCAAGATACCAACAGACAGGATTTGCAGCACAGATGAAGCCTGTGGAACACTTACTTTAATGAGCTAGAAGACTTCCTGGACTGTTCTAAGCAAACTGTACAACAGTCATGCAGAACAGGATTAATGTCTATTTGTAAATACTATTCTAATGTATCAGCTGGTGTCACCTGGTCGTATCTCCATCAGCCATGTTAGGAAACATCTTTGTTTTCACCGTTTTTGTCTTTCCCTCTGAAGTGTTGGGAGAGGTCTTTAAGTGATAGATCCAAGACAGTTTCATCTCTTAGACAAAGCCAGCAGGCGCGGAATCCAACTCATCAGCCACACCAGGGTTCAAGCCACGACAAGGGTGAGAGTGTGAGGTCCAGAGTACACAAAATGGGATGGCGAGTGGCCTGAGAGCCATGCCACATTCAATTTTGTACCCTAAGAGCCTTGCGGTCCTCACCCTTGTCTTGGCACAGCAGGAAGTTGATGGTGGAATGGTTAAAAACCAGTGTACCTTACTGCTCAGAAGCTTCCATTGCCAACTATGCCTTGCAATCCCTAAATCCTTTAATAAATTGACTTTCCAACAGTACAAGTAGGTCTTAATTAATTGTTCATAAATCAAACTTTCCTTTCAAGGGGGCCCTCCTGTGTGCCAGGCAGGCCCTGGGCCATGACGGTGGAGTATGGCCTTACGGGAAAAGGGACAGCCCGTAAATCAGGAGAGTGAGACAGGTGCTGGAAGAAGCTGTGAGCAAGGCAGGAAGAGCAGCACGTGGTGCTGCAGGGTGGGCACCAAGGACAAGAGGAGCACCCTGGAGCTGGCCCTGAAGGCCACCACCATAAATCCTTATCAAGATCATGACAGAGAGTGACAATACCGCATCTTAGCATTGCACAGGAACAGTTGTTCAGTGCTTCACACATAGCATTTTTAACTCCCACAATAACCCAAGGTATGCATGGTGCAAATGTCTCGTACATATAGATGTGTTGCATATGGTCTGTCTGACACATGCATATTGTCCCCATTTCACAGATATGAAAGCCAAGACTTGGAGAGAGAGTAGGTCAGTTGCTGCTTAATAAGTCTCAGTTAATACCTTTAAGAGCTAGGCTCTGGAGGCTGGGGAGAAAGCTCAACAGTTTAAGCATCTGCCTGACAAGCAGAAGGACCTGGGTTCGATCCCCAGTACTGCATGCTGTGCTGGCCCTGGAACCCTGGGCGCACTGTGCCAGCCACCAAAACTGGGCGTGGTGGCGCATGCCTGTAATCTCAGCACTGGGGAGGCTGAAACAGGAGGATCACTATTAGTCCGGGCTGCATAGTGAGACCCTGTGCCCAATAAATAAATAAATAAATAGCCAGGCTCTGAGTGGAAGCAGTCTCATTTCACAGCCAAATGTCAGCAGAGAAACATCTTTCTTTAACTCAAATGGACTCATGTTAAATATTGAGTGAAAATATTTCGGAACCTTCAGAACAGGCCCTCCTTAGGAGGTTTTAGTATTTAAGTTTAAGTGCATTGAAGTGGCACAGCTGACACACACGCTCCATCCCGAAGTGTGTGTGTGCATTGAGGGTCGTGAGGCTGTACCTGTGCCTGGTGCACGCCGAGGTCTGGCCACGACTTTGCCCTTTACTGCATTCAAGGAGCTAAATAAGACTTTACCAGCAACAATAACACCCGTCAGTTATCTGTGCTGTAGTGTAAACAATGAAATTCTTATTATGTACTCAGACTCCACAAAGCCATTGCCATGGAAACTGTTTGCTTGTCATATCTTTAATGAATAGGTAATGAAAGAAACGCTGCATTCACAACTTCATTACCAGCTTAAGAAAAAGAAAAGCGTACACACACACACACACACACACACACACACACACACGTCTCTAA
This sequence comes from Octodon degus, assembly GCF_000260255.1. Classification (NCBI taxonomy): domain Eukaryota; kingdom Metazoa; phylum Chordata; class Mammalia; order Rodentia; family Octodontidae; genus Octodon; species Octodon degus. The sequence continues at coordinate 18,487,119 of NW_004524586.1, read as the reverse complement.
CCATAAGCTTGAATTATGGGCTTGTCATGTTTCAGAGCACGGTGAACACTGAAGAGGCATTTCCAAGGCTGTCATTTTGGGTTGAATGAATGGAGAGAAGATTAAAAAAAAAAAATTCCCAGACCTCACTCACCATATGAACAACTTGGGGTGTCAGTTTCACTGTTTGTTTCATCATGATCTTAATAATTTTGGCTCCAAATAATTCCTTTAGAAACTGATAAGTGTGGTTGGGAGTAGAGAAGAGGACATCACAAAGAACAGCTTGTCTCCTGTGGACACTCCTGGGTTGGCTGGCCTGTGCTTTGTGTTTTTAAGAGGGACTGTTAACAATATTTGTCTCCTGGATGACTTTCTTATCAGGAGAAGGGTGATAGGGATCAGGTTTGCTGTGGAAGGATTGCCTTAAAAGATGGTCTAATCTCAGTATCCAGTTGCCGAGGTGGGGGGGGTCTGTTCTTGCAACATCAGTTCCAGTGTCTTAAAAAGGGGTTTTGCAAGAACTATTAATAAAGAGTTATGACATCTGTAGTCTGACAGGATGGCCCCAACACGTGCATGCATCTGAAGGAATGATGGGTGTAGGCCCCAGAACAGCAGGAAGGAGGAAGGGGCTTGGATGCTGACTGCACCCTCCCCAATGCACTATTCTACCTCTGGACGTTCTCTGTGCAAATGGCTACTTCTGTGACCCACAGTCTATTTCAGCCCACACTACTGAGAAAATAAACCCCAGGTACAGTCTGCACAGAAAAAATAGTTGACGAGTCCCGTGTGTTCATCCTGTCTGTTTTTACCCAGGCCTGGTTTCTGGGTGCTTCAGAGATGTGCGTGCTTTCCAGTGTAGTTACTCATCATTGTGCTCCTGAGCTTCCAGATGCAGCTAGCTCGTGGGGCAGCAGAGCCTCCCCCAGAAGGCCCTGGCCCTGGAGTTGGTGAAACTCTCTACAATCACAATGGAAGCTTCTGTGTCCATTCTGGGACATGTGTGCTGAGAACATTCTCAGGGAAGAAAGATGTCAGAGAAGATGTGTAGATTGCTTTCCAGTGCCCTTGGGAGGGGATGCATATTTGTCTATAAAACATATCTACTCATTAAAGTTCTTTCTGCAAATGCTTTGGATAGAAGGGTTTTTCCCCCTTTTCTTTTCCAGTGTAACTCTAAGTACTTGAAAGTAGCCAAACTGCACTTGTTTAATAATTCTGTCTAGATGAGAGACATCATACCATCATGGAGAAAAGTACGATCTGGGCCTCCTGATAACTTTCTGTATGACCTTGAGAAAGTCACTTTTCAGGGTGTGGCTTTACTCTCTGCATGTCGATTGGCTGGGTCAAGATGATCTCTAAGCTTCTGCCTTTAATATTTTATGAATTTGCCACTTTCCATGGAAATCCAGCCTGAGCCCCACCAGCTTAAGGCTGAAGTATAGGGCTGCGTGAGAAGCAGCTGTTGGTAGGAATCATGGCCATGGAGTCATCCATGTGCAGGATGACTGGTAGCTTGACCTCTTCTCTCTGTGTTGTGTTCTTAATGTCCTGGGAGGACTCACAGCCCATCTCTCCAGCTTGTAGTCCTTAGCCCCTCATCAAACCTCAGCTTCCTCCACTCAGGTGCATGTTGGCCTATGACCTTGAAGTGCCCTTGATAGGAACTTGTGCAATACATTGCTGGTATTGCTGGTACATCAGCCCATCTCTAACATACTCTCCAAATTGCAGCAATCCATGTAACCATTTTTGTGTGACATGGCAATGTACCCAGGAACATAATCGAGCATTCACTCTGTGCAGGATGTCAGACAGGAGTCAGGGCTCTGGCCTGGGAGTCAGACTTCCTGCTTTTGCTTCCAGCTCTGTGATCCTGGGTAGATTGCTCCAAGCTTCTCTCTGTAAGTAAGAATGCCAACTCTTCACCCCCGAATACCCCCTGGCTGGGTCTAAGGACTACCCAAGGTAATGTGGTGATACTGATTATAAACTATACCATGTTATGTATAGGCAGGAGTTCATTTCTTACAGGAAAACCAGAGCAAATGCAATTGCCTCTCTCTAAGAACTCTGCAGGTTCTCAGTTTCTGTAAACCCAGGTGCTAACCACCACTGGAACCCTGGAACCCTTTGGCACAGCCAGTACCTGCACCAGGCTGTGGCTTTGTTCTGCCACTTTGCCCTGTGAAGCTCCCTATGGAGCAGTCTGCTTTCTCTGATGGTGGAAAGCACTCTTATATTTCCTTATTTCTGCCATAGCACCTTCCACAATGCCAGGGTCAAAGGACTCTGTAACCCCCAGATATTTTGCATTCTGTTTTAATGAACATTTACAGAACCTGTACAAAATACAAAGTATTATTTGGTTTGAAACTGTCTCATTGCTATTTGTTTCTCAATAAAATTATGGAAAAAATATATTCCAATTTTAACAAAATACAAAGTATTTTCACTTATAAGTGATTCTTCTTTTAAGGCACACAATGTCCCTTTGAGTAATATTCTCACTGTGTGAACTCAAGGCGATACAATTTTTATGGGCCAAGGTGTTCATTGCGGAGTTGTTTATTATGGGGCAAAGTTTTTCATTGATAAAAATATCCATGAAGGCAACTGTTCTGGAGGCTGTAGTTGAGACCAGGGTGGAGCAGAGGTGAGTGTGGTAAGGGCTGCAAAACTGCTGACTTCTCAGTATGTCTTCCTATGGTGGGGCTCTGTGGAATCTGACTAGTAGGAGCGCTAATCTCCTTGATGTGGGCTCCACTATTATGGTCTAGTCACCTCCCATCTCCTAATACCACCCCTTTAGTGGTTAGGAATTTTTTGTTTGTTCATTATTTGTTTGTTTGATACAGGGTCTCAACATGAAGCTTGGACTCGTTGTGATCCTACTGTTTTCAGCCTTCCCAGTACTGGGAATACAGGTGTGTGCCCCCACACCTGGTCTTGGTGGCCTGCTCAGTGTGTCCAGGTGGGGGGCAGTGGTATGTGGAATGTGGTGCCAGGGATCGAACCCCAGTTCCTGGGCTTGCCTAAGCAGGTGCTCAGTCCACTGAGCTATCTCACCAACCCCTGGTGGTTAGGTTTCAGTGTATGAATTTTACTGGGAACACCAGCATTCAAACAGAGTGTACCATACAACTTTCAGTGAGAACAAGCAGTCCGCTGTGGCACAAGTGCCATAAGTTTGCCACCACTGGGATAGACTATAATACAGCCCCTAAAAAAGATATTTAAAGGAATGGAAATTGTTCAACGTCACACTTAGGGAGGGCAATCTCCTCCCACACAAATGCAGACTGTTCTGTTGTTACTCATCATGCTTTTGTTCTCATTCAGTTGTTACTTCTTGGGCCCCTACAACATGACACAAATTCTCATGGGCCCAGGAAATAGAGTCATGTGCGAAGTACACACGCTTTGTGTTTTAAAGTTGCGTATGTACCAGTGGGAGGGGGGATGGGTAGAGATTGGCTCTAGGCAAGCTAATAAATAAATATGAGAAATACCAGCTAGTAGGCACTGTATGAAGAGGGTGGATGCGAGAGAGAGTGATGGGACCATGAGGGCAAGGCTCTCCGTGGATTTAAACTGAGGTATGAATTGCAAGAGGGGAATACAGTGGGACAAACATTCCAGGCAGGGGTAAGAACAAGTGCAAAGGTCCTGAGGTAGAAAAAAAGAGTGGCTTATTTAAGGAGGGACAGAAGAGCTAGTGTGGCCACTGGGATAGGGATGAAGGAAGGCTAGGAAGGAAAGTAGGGACCAGATCCCAAGTTCTGAGAGAGAAGAGGAGCCAGCGAAGGAGGAGTGCTGAAGATGGGAAGACCTCAGGAAATATGGCAATACAAGGGGGACTGACTGCCACTGTGGGCGCAAGCAAGCAGCCAGGGAGGGACAGGCAGAGATGTGCCAGTCACGGCCATGTGGGGACTCATGGGGACACTACCTGCACTACGTCTCTGGTGTCACATTGGCAGGCTGGATGAAACAGGTTGGGAAAGTGGGGGTGTTGGCTGTGGGCAATTCTTTCTAGAGTTCTGCAGACAAGAGAGCAGAGAAAAGGGGTGATAGCCACAGGAAGCCATGGTGTCTAGGGTGGCCTCCAGGGTCCTGGTCCCCAGGAGCTTTGGATGCTGCTGGGATTGAGGAGGGAAACACAGATAGTGCAGGAGGGAGAAAGAGAAGTGAGCTCCTGAGAAGACGAGAGGGGACAGAATGTGGAGAATGATGGTGTGATTGTGCTGCGGCCCCCAGTCATGTGGTGACCCAGGGTACAGGGGCAGGAGCTGCTGGGCTGGCAGCGATGGTCATGGGAACATGGTGCATACCTGGAGTGGCTTCTGTTTTCCTAGTGACTTATGAATACCAGGTAAGAGGAGAGAGTTTGTGGGTGCGCATGTGTGTATGTGTGCTCAAGCGTGAGGGCACAGGTATATTAAGATCTTGGTAGTGAGACATTATGGAATAGTGAAGTATTGGGCATGGTCACGTGATAAGTTTGAGGTGCAGGGTCCCTTAAGGACTCAGTGAGAAGAACATTCCAGGCAGAGGTAAGAGCAATTGCAAAGGTCCTGAGGTAGAAAAAAAGAGTGGCTTATTTAAGGAGGGACAGAAGAGCTAGTGTGGCCACTGGGACAGGGATGAAGGAAGGCTGGGTGGGGGGTGGTGCGCCAGCGGCAGGCTTGGTTTGAGTAATGGGCTTCCTCACGGATCCAGTGGTGGAACCGCTTAATGTGATGGAGCCAAGCAATCCACTTGGAAGGTACTCCTCCCTTTTGTTCTTGCTGTTTTGCTGTTCTCTGCTTCATGAATCGCTGCCCTCTGCCATGTGCCAGTCTGCCTTGGAGCCAGCTTTGTATGGACTAAAACCCACTAACTGTGAGCTAAATAAACCTTTCCTTTCCTAATTTTGAGTGTTGGGTATTTGTCCCAGCAATGAGAGAAGAGTAACTAAGACACTATTCTCCTTTTTTTTTTTTTTTTTTTTTTTGGTGGTACTGGGGGTTGAACTCAGGACCTTGTGCTTGACCAGACAAGTGCTTATTCCACTGAGCTATCTCCCCAGCCCCACTCTTTTTTCTTGAAGCTGTTAATACCAGGTATTTTGGTTACAGTGACCAAAACAGAACCCGAAAAGATCTGCAGCTGGGAGTTTGAAGTCCCTTTTCTAAGTAAGAATATAAGTACTGTCTAGCAATGGTCAGATGCTCAAGCAGGCCTGAGGGTGGTGACACTTAGGACATGAGGTGCATATGACACATATACACCAAGCCTGAACTGGGAGGGTGGTGTGGAGGTATGCCAATGCACTGACGTTGGTGTCTTTTGGTGTCCGTTCTCTGAAGTTCCTCTGTTCCTAGAATAATGGAAAGTTAATTATATTTATAAAAGAAACAAAAGATGGAGACTCAAGCTGGGTAGTCACACACACACACACACACACACACACATTTTTACCTGCCAGAGCTTCTTATGACACTTCGCAAAATCAAATTAGCTGAGTTTTTCCAGTTAGCTTTTTACATGAGCCATTGTTTAAAAAAATTTTTTTGTGGAACCCGGGATTGAACTCAGGCCCTTGTGCTTGCTAGGCAAGCGCTTATTCTACTGAGCAATCTCTCTGGCCTGAGCCATTTATTTTGGATACGTTGAAATTTAGATATTTCTAAATTTAAGAAACGTTACAATGTTACTACAGAAAGTTTATATATTCCACTCGCCCAGCTTCCTCTCTTATTAACATCTTGCAGCAACGTGTTACATTGGTCAGAACTAAAGGAATTATTAGCAGTGCATTACTATCAGCCAAGTTGCAGAATGTAATTGGATTTCACCCGTTTTTCTACTAATACCTTTTTCTTCTGTCTAGGAGCCAATCTCGTATAGTCCATTGCATTTAGCCAATTAGATGTAAAAGATTCCTTGCCCAATATGCAAGAATTATTCATTCTATCTATCCCATAGGGTCATTATGAGAATTAACTGAAATAATATATAGGGAAAACCTTGTAAACTGTAAAGAGTTATACGATACTGGAGCATAATAACGCCAATGACACAGCCTTAGGTGGAGCTAGACCCATAGGCTGAAATTAAATGAAGAGCAGTAATAGAATCTCAACTTGTGTATCATCTTCCATCTCTAAACGCTGAAAGTCTAGGTGGAGGAAGCTGAAAGGAAGGGTAGCATACAGGTATGATCATAATATGTTATACGCGTGTGTGCAAATTAATATGTATTAATAAAACAAATATGTGCTGGGGAAAATGTTTGAAAACATGTTTGGAAGTCTCGTTGGCTAATGAAAAGCTAGCATTTATCAAGTGCTTAGTGTATGCATCAGCAGTGCGTTAAGCGGGTATATTAGTTTCCTAGGGTTACAATCTGGGTGACTTGAAACAGTTGATATTCAGTGTCCCATAGTCCTGGAAGCCAGAAGTGCAGTCGAAGTGCCAGCTGTTACTTTTTGGAGACTCTGAGTGAGAGCCAGCATCCTGCCCTGCTCCTGCTACTCACCTGTCAGATGCCATGATCCTGGTGAATGTCTCTGTCCTTTTCCCCACTTCCTTCAAGGGTACTAGTCACTGGCACAGGGCACACCTTCTCCAGTGTGACTTCATTGAATTTGATTTCAAAGACGAAGATTTTTTTTTAACTTTTGTGTTTATTTTTATTTACTTATTTTTTTAACATTTTATTTATTTTGTGTGTGTGTGTGTGTGTGTGTGTGTGTGTGTGGCTAGCTCAGCCCACCAGGGGGCGGGGCTGGCTGGCATATAGTGCTGTGGGTGCTGGGGGACTGAACCATGGTCCTTGTGCTTTGCCAAACTTGTTCCAAGTAGGTGCTTTAGACCACTGAGCCATCTCGCCAGCCCGAAGACTTTTGTTGACTTGCAAACAAGACCACATTTCCAGGTTCTCAGGGGACACGAGGGGAACACCAGCTGATGTAGCATAGTTTCCAAGCATATTTACTCCTGTGATTTGGTCATATAAGATACTTGTTTTAATCTCAGACAGGAAAACCAAGTTTTAGAAAGGCAAATAACTTGCCAATAGCTCAATTGATTTCAGTAGCCATGCCTGGACCCTGGTCTCTCAAACTCCATATTTTTCATTACTCCCAAAGAGTTTCTCATTCTGGGATTGAGGACATATTCTTGGGACTCCCCTAAGTCTCAAAAATAATCTAATTTTTGTCCTTTATTCTGATAATCCTCATTTAGGACATTATGGAATCTTGGCGTGCAACCACATAGCATCCTGTGACTCTGGTGTTCATCCTTGAAATGTGGCTAAGATTATGTTGGTGTCAGGGCAGACTACAACCAAGGGACAGAAGACTGTAAAGTTGCACCTCTTGCCAGGTACGGTAATGCAGCCCGGATGATATGGTGAGACTCTGTCTCAATAAAAAAAACAATGGCTGGAGATGGCACTCAATGGTAAGCACTTGCCTAGCATGCATGAGGATCTGGGTTCAATTCTCAGCTCAGCAAAACCAAAAGAAAGGAAAGAAATGCATCCTTCCAAGAGGGCCCAGGTGCTGCAATGGCAAGCTGCACTGGCACAGGCTTCTAGGAGGTGGACTGAGGAAAGCTGTCCTGAGGAGAAGGAGGAGGCTGAGACGTCACAGGAGATGCGCAGAAGGAGAAATTGCAGCTTCACAGAGTTCTTGTGTGAGTGGCTGTTCGGTTCTGGCACATCATCTGTTATATGCAACTCATGCATTTAATTGGACTTTTATAGGTTTTATTGTTTTGTTTGTATTTAATCTTTAAATTTGTTTTGGTTTTTATAGATGTTTGAGAGCTATAAACACAAGGAAATTAGCATAATTTATAGTTTGCCCATCTTCAAGTAATAGTATATTGAAAAGAATTAAGCTTAAGCTTAGAGAAAAATCACCTTCTGGCCTCTTGCCTCTGGACATCCTGCTAGCAGCCAGCAGAGTAGCGTATGCTATCCCCTGCCTTAGGAGAGGGGAGGACACTGGGTCTCAGGGAAAGTGAGCAACTTTACAATGATGTCACAGGGGTGACTGATGGAAAAGCCGGGAAGACCCACCACCTGGCCAAGACTCCAGGCTGTAAGGTGCAGAAAACTGTCAGGCTGCTTTGAGCTAAGGTCCAGACATATGACCCGGGCCCAGGTTGTTGCTTCCTCTTATCACTTACTCCACAACTCATGAGGACAGTCACCCTCAGATCACGCTTCCCTCACAGTCCGTGATGGGTACCAGCAGCTCCCAGGGTTTCTGGGCTCTCCACGTAAGTCTTCGTGAGGTGGGGCCCTTGCCATTACTGACTTTGTTTCGGGAGCCAGGAGGACCCCAGGTATGTAACTTCCCCAGAGGATGGGGAGAACCTGAGAGGAAACCAGAGCACAGGAAGGCAGGGAGTAGCACAAGTTCCTGTTTTGCTGCAATTCAGTAGCATGCAGCTGTTTTGGGTAGGAATGAGGCAAAAGGTAAAAGCCAGCATGAGTGCGTGGGTGTGTGCATACACACACACACACACACACACACACACACACACACACACGCTTGTCTCTGCATGCTGCTTCTACTCTGCTCTGTACAGATGCTGTTCAGAGTAACATGTAAGCATGATTCTTTGGCCAGCACTTAGAAATCCACATTCATGAACATGCATGCACGTGTGTGCATGCACGTGCGCACGCCATGCCGCAAGTATGATTCTTTGGTTGGCCAGCCTTTGTCTTTCCTTGCTTTCTCTGTCAGATACTAAAACAACGAAGACCAGGTGACACTGGGTACTGTACTGGTGGCACCATAATCCTCGGGCAGAGCCAGAGAAGGCCACTCAGCGCTGTGAGTCTGCAGAGGGTTTCAGAGTCTTCAAGGCCATCTTGCTCCAGTGGATCAGAAGCTGCCAAGGCAGGGAGGGTGCTCCCGACATTCTTCGCAAGGTCTTGATTTTCTAGTTATGGCTCCCACTCAAGTTCACATCGAACATTTAATTAAAAGCCACAAGAAAGGAGATGCGGAGGACGTGAAGCCGGAAGGTGCCAGTCCTGTGAGCACATCGCTTCTCCTTTAGAGTGACAGGTTTCCTCGCTAATTGGGGATCTGAGAATTTGTCACATGAAGGATTGAGGATCACTTTTGAAGATGAGGACACACAAAAAAGCAGCGTGCAGCGGTGTCTTTTCAGTAGCATCTGATTCCTAACGAGGAGGAAAATAGAAAGCTATAATTAATGATGTTCAAGATTTACGTGCAAGGATGTTTATCACTGTGTACTCATAGCACCAAAAACATGAAAACAGGCTAACCTCCCCAAATAGAGAGACAGTTAAACTATATTGCTTCCACACACTGGACTTTGACATATTCATTAAAAAGAAAATTCTCAGATTGCCCATGACGGAGAGGAGAGGTGCTGTCATTTTCTCAGGGACACGCATGACCCTCACTGGTTTACTTTCCGCATTTCCTTTTCACGGTTCTTTGTTAAATTTTGAAAAGTATTTTAATAACAGACAAATATCCATGTCTTAATACTCCTTTCAAAAAGTAGTTTAGATTCTGTGTATTGTCTCATCCCAATTTTGTGTTAAAAATACACAGACTGGAAGGAACCCCCCTGGCATGGTAATAATGAATGTTGGGTGGTTAGAGGGTGGTACGTGTCATCTGCTTCTTTATTCCCTCGACTTTGCAGACCTTTTGCACATGAATTTCTACTCAGAAAGCAATGTCAAAGATACTTAAAGCAATAGGAAATAAGCAGGGGCCAGGGAGATGGCTCAGTGGAATAAGCGCTTTCCTGGCAAGCACGAGGGCCTGAGTTCAATCCCCAGTTCTGCCAAAAAAAAAAAAGAAAAGTAAAAAAAGGAAATAAGCAATATCCGGGCCACAGTCCACATGGTCAATGGATTAAAAAGCTCAACCGTGACCCTAAGAGTCTTCAGTGAGTTGGAAGAAAATAAAAAAGGAAAGCTTAAAAAAAAAAAAAAAGAAAAAGAAAAACACTTCCCTACACTAAAACCAATTCTTTCCTTTCCTTTACTCCTGCTTTTACCTACCTGCCACTCTCTTGGAGCTTTCTGGAGCTTTCTACATGAGCCATCCTTCTGTGCATCTCCAGCCCAGTCCCTGGTCCCATGGACGAGCTCTTCTTCACTTCTTGTTGGCCTGCTGGTATTTGAAACCTGATACTCAGACTAATCCCCATGTCCTGGTCATCTCGGACTGTCCTCACTGCATGACGTCCTCACAGACTGTATGGTTTGATTTTCTCACAGTTCCAGCGGCTGGAGGTGCTTGATGAGGCGCTGGCAGGCATGGTTTCTGTGAGGACTCATCTCTTGGCTGCTAAGGGTTACCCACCATCTTGCTGTGGCCTCACACACCTTTTCCAGTGGGTCAGCATAGCTAAGGATGTCAGTTGTCTCCTGCCTTTAACTGACATCTTTAGGTGTCCTCATCTCATTTGCCTCCCGAGAAGGAACTTATTCTTTCATCTTGTGCCCCTCACAACTATGTTATCAAAAAAAATTCTGGGTCCTCAGCAACTTCATACCCACTGCCCCTTCCCTACTGCCTTCAGGTCTCCCACCCCCAACCAAGCTCCAACTAGCCACGGCTCCCTGTCTATCTGTCACTCTTGTCAGAACTCTTGTCACTTTTCTTTGCCCTTCTAAGCACCTGTCGGCTCCGAGGTGTCATCTGTGATCCCATCCCTCCGTGCGCTCCGGCCCTAGGTTGCTGGGTCTCTCGGTATGCCCCAGACTGGTAAGACCTGCCAGTCATGCACGACCTGGTGCTTGTGCACAGCCCTCTCTTAAGCTGAGAATGTGCTTCTCTTCTACCTGACAGGTAACAACTAATCTTATTTTTTCAACCTTGTAATTGCATGTTTTAAGCTGATGGATTTTTGCTTCTATTTTTTATTAGTGCATATTGGTTATACAAGTGGCTTTTTTGGCATATTTGCACATGCACATATCACACCCCCCATTGTTTTCTTGTCCTTCCCTCCCCCACTTCACATTTTGGCGGGTTTGATGTATAATATGTATTTTGATCCTATCCCTTCTTTCTATTACCTGTTCTCATACCCCTTGTCATTTGTTCCTTCTTCTTGTCTAATAATAGTCTCTGTTCTATTTTTTTTTTTTACCATCGTTTTAGATTCCACATATTAGGGAGAACATGCAATGTTTGTCTTTCTGACCCATCCATTTTCCCACAAATGAAAAAGTTTTCTTCTTTATAGTTAAATAACTCTCCATTGACTGTATTCCCCTTATTGCTTAACCGTACATCTGTTGATACACACTTGGACTGGTTCCATACATTGGCCATTGTGAATTGTGTCACCGTAAATGTAGGTTTGCAGGTGTTTTAGTAACATTTCTCATTGCTGGGACAAAACATTACAACAGTTAAAAGGGGAAAGGTTTATTTCAGCTCACTGTTAGTAGAGGTTTCAGTTCATAGTTGACTGACTCTGAGGCAGGGCAGCGTAACAGAGGGGCATCACAGAAGAGAAACAGTTCATGGTGTGGCAGGCAGAAGGCAGCAGCCAGCATGCCTTCACTCTGTCTCTTTATATTCCACTGAGCCATCTCCCCGGCAAAATGGAATAAGGATTTTTTTTTTTTTTGGTTCCTCGAATGCCTTCAGGGCACTTTTGGCCAGCGGGAGAGTTGTGAGGTTCGAACTCCAGCAACCTGAGGCTGACAGCTTTGTGGAAGCAGCCACTTAAAAGACTGAGCTAGGGCCAGGCCCCCTGTCTCTTTATATTCCATCCAGGATGCAAGCCTAGTGATTGGTGCCACCCACACTCAGGTTGAGACTTCCATTATCCACACTCAGAGCTATGCTAAACCTATTTATTATTATGCGCCCTAGATCTAACCACCTCCAAGAACCCCACCTACAAGCATATGAGGCCTGGGGTGAGGGCATCTATACATAAACTGTGACAGCAGGTATCCCTATAATATGCTGCCTTTAATTCCCTCTGGTATGTACCAAGAAGTGATGTAGCTAGATCAAATTGTACCTCGATATTGATTTCCACAGTGTATGTACTAACTTTCATCCTGACCAGCAGTGTAGAAGGGTTTGTTATTCCTTGTATCCTCACCAGGGAAAACAACTAATGTGAAAGGCCCAATGAGACCTCCCTTACCTGACTGGGATTGAGACAGTGGGTTCATTGTCCCATCTGTCACAACTCACATCCTCTTTCGGTCATTGGGGTATGTCCACCTCATCCCTGGGCAGCCAGACCTTGGGAATCTTAGGAGTAGAGACCAGCTTTCCAGAGATTCAGAGGCCTGTGTCAGCATGTGACAGACATGTAGAGCAGGCTGCTGAAGATGCGTGATGCGGTGTGCCCTGGGGACAGTTCGGGCCATGTGTGTGAGTGTGCACTTCTTCATGCAAAGTCAAACGCCCAGTAGAAGAGGGTGCAGTCAGAGACATGAGCAGACATCTGTGTGGCTAAGGAAGCAGGGTGTGGGAAACAGGGCAGGCTGGGTTCCTTCCTCTCTCTGACTTACTTTTCAGCCCCCAGAGAATTTTTTCCCCTATAAATTTCTATGTTTTAAGAAAATAACGTATAGAAATATGATTAATTTCTTTCATCAGCCTCCATATCAATACCTCAGAATTATTGCCATTGGCCCCAGTGTGCTATACATTATCATTGTAATTATTTGTTTAGCATAATCAACAAATAAACATATCTATCTTTCTATCTATCTAGATAGATGGTGTTTTTTTAAATTTTGAAAAACATACAACAGAAGAACTCTTTACAACCCCACATCTAGCCTACAAGCTAAAAAGTGAGTATCCTTCCCCTTCCATCTCTCACTCTACCCCTCTGAGATAACCACTGAGAACAGGACATAGCCTTCCTGACATCTTCTCTGAAAGGCTATGATAGTCACCTATGGCCTAGAAAAATAGAATGTGCTATATGTGTTATTCCCAATTAGTGCATACAGAGATCCCTTCCTGATCCTCATCTTGGTCCAGGAAGTTTGTATTTATGATCTCATGGAAAAGTTATTGGAATTCTAGCAAATTAATTCCAATCTGCCACTTCCAGTGCAACCCATGGTGAAACTAAAGACACTAAGGCATATGTGTAGCTGTGGGGAGCCAAAGGGTCCTAAATCCAGCTAAGATAATGGCTAATGAGAACAAAGGCTTTGACCCAGGGCCAAACTTGGGTTTTTATTAATTCACGAAGAAGGGAGTGGCTTGAGGATGAGTGACTGTGAGGTTGGCGGGAAGTGTGTGAATGCCCAGAGCTGGAGTAGGCAGGAGGCCTGAAATCACCTCTGCAACATGCAGAAGAAGGATCTGCACAACAACTGAGGTGGTATGATATTTAGGGGTCAGCGCTTCAGCTCGGATATGTAGTTCTTTTATGCCCTGGGCAGTCACAGCCTCTTATCTCAAGGCTCGATCCCATACAGCAGCATGAAGCATGGCTCTCCATCCTCACCCAGCGCACACATGTTTATTTGAGAGCCAGGATTGCTTAAAGCCAATTGAGCGGATAAGGAGAGTCCTGGCCAGTGCTGTACACGTCAAGACATGGAAATCGAGCCAGGTTTAGCCAAAAGAGAGATAATTGCTCTTCTTCTTTTTTTTTAAATTGCTCTTCTTTCAAGAAGAATAGCCCATATGGTCCCGCACAAAGTACATATAGCTCCTCTTCAACTATTTATACAGTTGTACAGTATTTTATTACATGGATGAACTGTTACGCTTTCAGAACTGTACAAATATTTGCTGTGTTCATAACTATTATTAATAAATTACTTTGAAGCAAGTCTATTTCTAACAATACTTCATGTAATCACTTTGACAGCACAGATACCACAATTCTAATAACTCCTCATTTGATTTAATCATGGGCCCAGACCACTGGCTGAACCAAAAGTGATGTTAAAATGCATTTGCACTTCAAATGATGCTGGAAAATAAAACCTTCAGTGCTCATGCCCTTTCCAGTATTTAAGCCCCTCTGTTGTCTGCTGGAGATCGCTGTGATGTTTTTATTTATGACTAAAGTTTACAGAAGCTTCAAATAAGATGCTTTCTTCCTTGGAGAGCCTGCTAAAGAGCAGGCAAGAATTTAAACTTTGGCCTCCTCTCCCATCTCCCCTCTCATTTGCAACCCAGGAATCATGAGCATAATTGTGTCTCCAGTGCTCCATGCAGAAAGTGACTTCAATAATTTCAGAACTCTTGGTGGATGAGTCTCTGAATTGTTTGGGAAATTTTAAGTTTTAAGCCCTTGACATGGACAAATACTCCAATAAATTTTCAAGCAATAAGAAATTTTAAGAATTTTTTTGCCTCTAGATATGTTTGTTTATGAACAGTTAGATCAACTAAAGAGATCATTTTATATCCTATTATATTGAATGTACCATGAAGTTTGGTAGAAAAGAGGAGTCCTTGTTCTATAGACAAAAATAATAAAAGCTCAGTGTGCTACAGTGGTATGTTTTTCTCAGTTGGATTCCTGGAATTTGTATTTTTTTATGATAAGAATGTAGTACTCTCAGTTCATTTGTAAAGTCAACTAACCAGTGGCCATGAGAAAAACAGTAATATACAGAATTTCAAGAGTAAGCTTCTTTTATGAAAGAAATATGGTTGCTATAAGTCTCCAAACAACTGATTAAATCTAGAGAGTATATATCGTTAGGATGGTAAATAGTCAAGGAATTTGGATTACATGGTCAAATCTAAAGGAACTTTCAGGCCAATCTCCTCCTCTCATTTCAGTGGTTTTAACCTATCTAGGCAATTTAAGTGCCATTCATTTTTACTATGAATAAAAAGGAAGTGACTGTAAGTAAGAATCTTTCAATCAGAAATAATGCTTCTTGACTTCCACAATGAAAACTACAGCACTCTGACAAAGGAGATAAAAAAGAACATCCAAAAGTGGAAATATATCCCCTATTCCAGGATAGGTAGAACTAACATAATCAAAATAACTGTGCTTCCAAATTTGATGCACAGATTTAATGCAATTCAAAAGTACCAATAGCATTCCTCATAGAACTAGAGAAAATGATCTTAAAATTTATATGGGACCAGAAGAGGCACAAAACAACAATCCTGGAGAACAAGAGAGAAGCAGGAGGTGTCTCAAGCCTGGATTTGAAGTTGCATAGCTACAGTGATAAAAACAGAATGGTACTGGAGTAAAAACAATGGATCAATGAAATAAAACAGATGAAGAAGAAACTATTTAATCTTTGACAAAGGGACCAACAACATACACAGAGGGAATATAGCCTCCTTAATAAATAGTGTTGGGTAAATTGGTCTAGAAGATTGAGTCTAGACCTATATCTCACCATTTACTAAATTAAAGTCAAAATGGGTCAAATATCTAAATGTTGAAACAGAAACATTTAGTCTGCTAGAAGGCAAAATAGGTACAATTCTTGAAGACACAGGCACAGGTAAGGGATTTTTGAATAGAATCCAAAAAGCACAATAAATAGTTCTAAGAATTAACAAATGAAATCATATCGAAGTAAAAGTGTTTTTTTTTTACATAGCAAAGAAGACAACCAACAACATGAAGAAACAATCTGAAGAATGGGAGAAAACTTTTGCAAGTCATTCCTTGGATAGAGGAATGGTATTCAGAAAACAAATTAAACCCCTCCATAAAATGCCCAAGAAAATATGTGCAACTTAAATGAATAGATACTTCTCAGAAAAAAAGTACTGATGGCCCATTTCATGACTACATGAAAAGATGTTCAACATACTGGCCATTTGAGAAATGCAAATGAAAGCAACACTGAAATTCCAAATCACTCCAGAAAGATCGGCTTCTATCAAGAAATCAAATACAATAACATCTTGGATTGCAGATCACTTGTTCTGTGAGTGTTCTGCAAAATGGGCAAACATTGCTATACATTTTAACTTGATAAATGAGTAATGCCTTGCAGTATGAGTATAGTAAATCCCCAACTTACAAACATTCGAGTTGCAAACTTTTGCACATATGAACAGACTTCAGTTTATGAACATTTGTAGTTATGAACAAATTGTAGGAGTAGCTCATGTGTCTGTTGGACATTGTCACCACTGTGTTGCTGTGTGCTTACTCCGCAGTACAATAGGGGACAGTTGTATAGTGCAGCTGTATTTCCTATAGCTCCTGACAGATCCCCTTCAACTTCTCAGACTCTCGGGCCAGTGTCATCATTAGAGGGGCAACAAATCCATTTAAACTGTTTAAGTCTCTTCCATAATTACATAAAGTCAGTTCTCTATGATAAATTAAGTCCTCTATCATTCCTAGTGGTATTAGTTTTTCTTAGTTGTTCTCTGTCCTCTGTCATTCCTAGTGGTTTTTACTGTGGTCATCACTTTAAAATACCATTCTAACCTATCCCCAGTATTGTTAGGGAAACAAACTCGGTTAGAGGGCTCATGCTGCCTCATTCCAGGCTTGGCATGGAGTCATAGTGTTCAAAACAGTGTGCTTCTGATTTAAGGAAGAGCAGATAGGCCGAGACTCTTATTTATTCACATGATAAATGGGTCTGCCATAAAGGGACCATAGTACTCCATTGTGAAATTTTGGCCCTTTTAATTATCACTACTAGAAAAATAGAAAACTCTTATAGAAAACAAAGAACTCACCTCCTACTTTCTATGGTCCATTAAAATAATTTTAAATAGATCATAGGCCTAACTGTAGGAATCAGAAAGCTTTCATAAATCAACATCAAAGAAAACCTATGTGACTTTCAACTAAAAAAGATTTCTTAGAATACAAAAAAGTGAAATGAAAAACATTTGCTCTTTGATAGAGTTATGAACATGAACAGGTAATCCATAACCTAGGAGAATAAATTTGTAAAACATGTATCTGGCAAAGCTGGTGTCCACAACACAAAGAACTCTTGAACAGATTTCACTGAAAAGCAAACAAAAAGATGTTCAAAAAACAAATCAAAACCACAATGGGGTACTATTAGCTAACTGTTTGAATGGCAAATTACAAGCAATTGGTGATATCAAATATTGATGGGGCCACAGCAAGTGGAGAATTGCACTCGACTAAGGAAACTTAGCCCAATCAAAGAAGTTGCACCATTTTATTTTGCATTTTCATTGGTTAGTTAGCCGTAACATTTCTATTACTCCTCTGAAAGTTATGAAGCAGAGTTCCTAACCACTGTGACTTCACCTGTAAAATACCCTTTCACACCATGAAAGAGAATCATAAAATCTTGTTTCATCAACGCATCCTGAAATAAATATTCTTTATATTTGTGTATTTTCTATTTCCCTGGAATTCTCCCCTTAACATATTGCTAGTGAGAATACAAAATAAAATGGTGCAAGTTCTTTAGTTTGGCAATTCAGATCACACATATACCTTCTGTAGGACTCTAGCAACACCATTTCTAGGCATCCATCCAAGAGGACTGTGATGTGTCTATGCAAAGAGTTACGCATAAATGTTTGCAGCAGCGTTATTCACAATAGCCCCAAATTATAAATGACCCAAGTTTCCATCATCTTGTTAATGGAAAAACAAATTGTGAGTCCTCTATTCAATGAGACATCACTCAGCAGAGGAGAGGAACAAATCACCACTTCATAAAACATGCGTAAAGCTTGAAAACATGCTGAATGAAAGAAGCAGGCTCAGAAAAACTGCTGCAAGATTCCATCTATGAAAGTCCAGAAAAAGACAGCTATAGTGGTAAAATGGGCAGCCCAGCGGGCAGGATTGGAGGAAGGAATTATCAGCAGCCTGGCACAAGGTACATCGGAAGTGACAAAAAATATTCCAGGCTGAGTCTGTGAGGGAGGTTGTGTGACTGTAAATTTGCCAGCATGCATAGAATGTAACATGGGTGCATTTCACTATACATAAATTATACCTCCTTTGTGTCCAAATATGCAAAAAAAATTTCTGGACAAATAGAGATGGAAAAAGAGGGAGGAAACTTCTAGAAAAATTACATGTTCCCCTACTGTACATACACAGTCAGCACCTGCGAAGGGATGCACAGATTTTGATTAAGACCAAGGAACAGAAGTCAGAATCTGTTAATCTACCAGGACCTGCAGTGTCAGCGAGGATTTCCCAGAAGCTGTGCCACAGTCATGTATGGAAACAGTAGGTGTTTCTTCTCTTTCCTACCAACAACTGAAGCTCCATAAACCTTAGCTTTGAGTGAGTGGCTTTTTCTTCTTGTTCAGCATAGTAGATTTAGGCAGAACCACCCTGATAGGACTACTTTATTTTAACAGCTTGTGGGGTATCAAACTCCCTGTCCATCCAATTCCACTGTCATCAGTCATGATTATCTCTGAATTCTTCTTTATCAAATCCAAGTCCCTCTGCTTCAATCTTTTCTCTCCCCATCTTCCTGTCTCAGTCACTGTCATTGCTGGGACCTAATATGGGACACTCACAAGTTAGGGAGGAAAGGTTGATTTTGGCTTGCATTTAGAGTCCATGGTGGACTGACTTCAGCACAAGGATAGCATGGCAGAGAGGCAGGGCGAAAGAAATCCGCTCATGCCACGGCAGCTAGAAGGCAGGGAGAGAAGGTAGGGGGTGGGAATGAGATGGGCCTTCCAGGTCATGCCTTCTATAACCTGCCTCTGCCCACCAGACTGCAGCTCCTAACAATAAGTCAGCTCTAGCGCCATGACTGGGTCACCTTCCAAAAGCCCCGCCTCTGTGGGTATGAGGCTCTTGGGGGACATCTAGACATAAGCCATCACATTTCTGTTACTCCCCTAAAAGTTATAAAGCAAAGCTGCTAACCATTGTGACTTAATCTGTAAAATACCCTTTCACACCATTAAGGAGAATCATTAAAATCTTCCTTCATCAACGCATCCTGAAATAAATACTCTTCATATTCCTGTGTTTCTCATTTGCCTAGAATTCTCCCTAGAGAAAAGCCTCTGGGGCCTCTGGCTGAGAGTGCATCATGGGAAATGGCACAGTTTGTTTTATGGTTTAGATCTCAAATGCGCCCCAAAAGTCTCATGCATTTGGAAGGTGATTAGATTGCTAGAGTTCACCAGACTCAGGACCTAAAGGTGCTTCAGGGGATTGGGCCCACCTGAGAGGGCTGTTCTGCTGGCTGCAAGACTTCGGAGGGAGTATTTGGTTTGCGGCTCTTCTTTTCTTTGTCTGCTTCCTGGCCACCCTGAGTTGGGTACCTTTTCCTCTGTCACACCCCTTTATCGTTCATAGCTCACCAACCCTAGATTGAAACTGTAGCTACATAAGCCTCCCCTCCCTTAAGCTGCTCCTCTCTGGTATTTTATCCGGAGGACCAGAAAGTGGCTAGGGTAGTTTGCCAGGAACACAGGCTATAATGTTCTAGAAAGTGGGATATAGATTCAACTTTAGTCTCTGCTGCTGAGTCACTGTGCAGCCTTGGGGATCAAGGGGCCTCTCTGAGCCTCGGTGTATCCATCTGACAACTGGGTGTCACAATAGTCATGAAAAGTGCTGACAATGAATTATTCTCCTCTATATTTGCTCCCTAATAAAGAAACATAATAACTTCCCTTGTCCCTTGAGAAGTGAACTTTGGAGAGTGCTATGACTGAAGTCTACTTATCTGGGTCATTAAAGTATTACTTAGACACCATATTTTTGAAAATTAATGTAGCAAGATAATAATACCTAGCATTGATATAGTCTTTGATCTGTTATCTTAATTATGTTTTATGAAGCTACTATAAAACTGTTAAGTAAGATTAGTGTAAATTAATTAATATTTCTTATACTCCTGGAGGCAAAGTAGTATCTTTATAAGCTAGGTAAAGTGAACTAAAGAAAATTTTTCCTGAATTTGCAAGATCCATTGCCAAGGAGGCTGTTGACTTGCAGCTAAATTAACCTTCAACTTTCAGACAAAACGGCTGAGCCCTAGGGGCTGGGGAGACAGCTCAGGGGTCTAAGTCCTCCCTGGCAAGCCCAAGGAGCCAAGTTTGATCCCCGGTACTGCATGCTGTGCCTGTGTGTTGGCCCTGGACACCAGGCATGGTGGTGCACACCTGTAATCCCAGTTCTGGGGAACATGAGACAGGAGGGTCACTGTTAGTCTCTACAAGTCTATTGTAGCAAGATCCTGTACTACATAAATAAATAATTAATTAATTTTTTAAAAAAGATCACTTCTTTAAAAGCCAACTGCTGAGCCCACCAGGGATCCTTCTGTTTCCCACCAGACCTGGAGGGAGGCGAGATCAGAAGGTTCATTTTGAACCCGCGCCCCCTCAGGAGGTGCAGTGCTTGAGAGATTGCTTGCAAAGTGTCAAAAACTGAGCTTCCCCCCCTTTTATTTCCTCACTTCTCTTTGAGTTTCATTATTACTGACTTCCTAACTCAATGACTTAGTCTTGGCTGACTCTTTAAGGAGAGGAGAAAGCAGGTGTGGCCAGGGATTAGAAGGCGCTCAGAGACAGGAAAAGTCCGGAGGCAAAAGTTGCTGTTGGCTGATTCGTCAAACTTGGTTTTGTCTTGCCATAGGGGTCACCTGTCCCGGTTTTATGCAATGTGGCCTGGTGGCGTTAGCAGCCTGGGGACTAAAACACAAATAATAATTGGGGTCTGCGTGTGCTTCCATGACCACATAGATGCCTTTGATAAAGCATAAATAGGCTTTACACAGAGCTTGTCTTACTTATTACAGATTTTTTTTATTTGAGTTTGTTTCAGAATTGCTTTACATTTAATTCTCCCATGGAATACCTTCAACAATGTGGGAAGGGAGGCACTGGGTACTTTAAAAGCCTACACAGGGCCCAGAACAGGCGTGTGTGTGTGTGTGTGTGTGTGCGCGCGCGCTCTGTGCACACATAAATCATACATAAATATTTACATAATACCATATGCACAAACCATATTTCTAGGATTTGTTTAGGTGTTGGGATTTAACTACAGTGTGGGACAAAGGGGAGAATATGACATTCAAAAGAACAAGCCTGAGAGCAAATACTGGCTCCAGTAATGCTGGGGTTTATTTTTTTATTTTATTTTTTTAATTAATTAATTAATTAATTAATTAATTTAGTGTGTGTGTGTGTGTGTGTGTGTGGCCAGCTCATCACACCAGGGGGCGGGGCTAGCTGGCATGTGGTGCTGGGGGATTGAACCGCGGTCGCTGCATTTTTGCTTAGCTTGTTCTAAGTAGGTGCTTTAGACCACTGAGCCATCTCACCAGCCCCAATGCTGGGGTTTATTGCTTCTTTTGTTGCCTCAGTTTTCTCCTTTCAAGAATGAGAACAACAGCGGCAACTGTGCCACCTAGCCCCCCAACCTCGTGCCTCATTGTACTTCCCAGGCATATTCACCATACATTTGAAAGTGCTTTGTAAACTGTGAAATTCTGCCCAAGGCCAGTTATTGCTTGTAGGTTGTCTGGTAACATGGATATCCAGACTTGTGGGAAGAAATGGGATTTGATACATTATGAATAAAAAATTTCTCTAATGATTTTTGAAGAAACAAGTTTCCGCAAGGAGCCACCACTTCACACCCATTAGGCTGGCTATTACCGAAGAAGCTGGGCTGAGGGGTTGGCAAGGATGAAGAGAAATTAGAAGCCTTGCACATCCCTGGTGGCAATGTGAAGTGGTCCAGCTGCTGTGGGGAGCAGTACAGTAGGTCCTGGAAAAGCTAAACACAGAATTACCAGTGATTACATTTCGGAATACATATATACACAAAAGATTTGAAGACAAAGATGTGAAAAGATGTCAGTAAACCAATGTTCATGGCAGCATCATTCACAGTGCCCAGAAGATGGAAGCGACTCAAGTGTCCTCTGTTGATGAATTAAGTGTGTGCATACAATCAAATATTATTCAGCATTGAAAAGGAAGAAAATTCTGATGGATGAACTTAAAGACATAAATAAACCAAACCCCAAAAGACAAAAGCTACATGACTGGAGTTATGTGGAAGTACTTAGAATAATCAAATTTATAGAGAGGAAAAGTAGACTAGAGGTTACTGGAAATTAGAAGGGAAAATGGGGAACCAGTTGACGAATTCAGTGTTCCAGTTTGGCATGATGAAAAGTGTCTGAGATGGATAATGTTGGTGGCTGCCTAATGATGTGACTATGCATAATGTCACTTAACAGCACACCCAAAAGTACTTTAAAAGGGTAAAGCTTCAAATTTCAATGTTACCCAGCTCAAAGGCTCAGCAGAGAGCTGGTTAACAAATTAATTTTGGAGCTGGAGGGTCCAGGATCCAATTCCATGTCCACATTAAGTAGACCCATGACTTTGCCCAAGACTGCATTTCTGCCCTATGAAGGGTGGGAAATGCTTTTACCTGGTGTGAATTTGCTCAGTAATAGCAGTTTAAGTTATTGCCGTGAATTCAAGTTTTCTTACGTGTGTGTGTATATATATAGGCATATATATATATATTATAGTATATGTACATTATATATTGAATATTATATGTGTATATTAGATATACATATATTATATGTATATAAGGTTCCTAATGTACCCTATTGTGAACCTTTTAAAAATGGGCCACCTTTTGTCTTAAGTTTGGTTTTGTTTGTGTGGAGGCAGCTTTCTCTTGGTTTTTCAATGTGTTTTCCCTCTCATTTGTCTTTATTTCGCAGGTCAAATACAGAATTTGCAACCGTGGTCCTTTATCACACTTCACTCGTACTGACTCTTGGAGTCTCTCAGCTAATTCATCATGCGTCAGTTAACACACAACCCCTCACTTGCACCACAGTTGTGGACATTTTCCTTGGATGTGTCTGGTTTTCTTTAAAGGAACATCTGATTCACATCATGGCCCGTGTCACAGCTGTGTCGCCTTCCTCCTCTCTCCCCACTGCCTGCCTCTCCCCCATGTTCCCCTTCCTCTCCCTCCAGCAGGCCTCATGGGATGGTGGATTTGAACTTGGAGTCTACAGCTCTGTAGATAGGGATGCTCCGACGCAGCTCCTCACAGTGAGGCCCTGGGGAAGGAAACTCTCCTCTGCAAGCCTATTGTTGTAGGCAGCTAAATTAGATAGAAATATTACAGGCAGTCAGACAGGGCCAGGCCCTCAAGGAGACAAGATACCTTGCAACTGTAAGAGGGATGGATACCCCTGCTGTGGGCCAGACCTAAAGGCCAAAGACCGAACAAATGTTAATCTCCATAAAGATAGGCATCCACGACTGATCATCACCTTGAGGAAGCCAGGAAGAGTTGCTAATCCAACCACTACCGGCTACTGGACAAAGTCCTGTTTTATATTCATGCCCACTTGCTATGTGGCATTTGGTCCTGGATTTAATCAATTCTACCTGAGCAATGGTGCTTGTAACCTTATTGTTGACCATAGTTTTGTCCCTCCTCATGTGTGAGTTCCCATGTTTTCCACTTTAGACCCGCCTTACCGCATGGTTTTTCTCTATAAAAATCTTCACCTTTCCCTGCTCTATAAAAATCCCTGGAAATGGCAGATTCCTGGGCAGTCAGCTCGGGTCCCCCTTCTGTCCCTCTCTGGTACAGAAGCTTTCTCACCTCCAATAAATATATTCTGCTCTTCACATTCATTTGTTCCTAAAATTCATTCTTTGGTTTTAGAAAATATGAACTTGTCCCAGGCACCTTTCAGGTTGGGAGTTTCATTCCCCTGTATCAATATTTCCAGTGATATGTGGGGTCAGCAGTCTCAGGAGAGTGCTACCCTGTGCCTCAAACCCCGTGTTGATAAGCATTCAGGTCATGGACCAGCTAGTCCTCTTGAGCAGGGCCTGGTTTTCCCTCTTCCTACGCGTGCTGCAATACCCACAGGCCTGATATCCGGGCTAGCTGAACAGAAAGAGGTTCAGACAGGCAGTGCTTCCTGGCAGCCCTGCGGGCCTCAGGAGACTCCGGAGCCAGCTTCCAGCCCCTGGTCCTTCCAAGTGGTCCTCTGGCTAGTTTGGTTCTCCTGCCTACATGAGAAATGCACA
Source organism: Octodon degus (assembly GCF_000260255.1). NCBI lineage: Eukaryota > Metazoa > Chordata > Mammalia > Rodentia > Octodontidae > Octodon > Octodon degus. Next base: position 18,463,117 of record NW_004524586.1, on the reverse strand, counting down.
GGTCTTCCTTTTGGACCTCTGCCCCTCAGTTGGGCGCACTTCATATTCAGAGTCCCCTTGCACTCCTCTAACGTTCAGTGCCCCCCACTTTCCCGGGTCTCCTCCTCAGGGGGCAGGTCTAGTTCTGCCCAAACTCCTCTCCACAGGCTTTCTGAGTAGCTTCACCCTTCCTTCACCTTTCCTGGGCCTCAGGCCTCTCTCCAAGAAAGGGAATCCGTGAGCTGCCTGCCTCTGCTTGCATTTTGGGGCAACCACTATAGCCTTTCTAAGGAAAAGCCTGTGTATCGTTATGGTCTGATTCAAACAACACGGGACACTTTGTCTCGAAGAGAAGCCTTTTCCCACTTAAAAACATGACCTGGCCACGGTTCTTGCTGACACACCTAGGACTGAATCCAACTCTGCTGCTTTCTAGCTGGGGAACCACAGGCGAGCTGCTTAACCTCTCTGTGCCTCATCTGCACTGCGGGGATATTAAAAGCGTCTGCACTTCACAGAGCTGTTATGCGGCTTACATGAGACAATGTGTGGGCCATGCTCACCGTGGGTAGTGTTCCTAGAAAACGCCTTTGCCATAGCCCTACGACAAGTAGCAGGCTTTCTACATGTCCTCGTTTTTGTTTTGTGCTCAACCCATTTTCCCTCCCCCAGCCAAATGTTTCTGAAGAGAGCTCTCTTGCGCTCCCAGTCCTCGGCTTCAGCCAGTGGAGCCTTTGCCGAAGGAAGGTGAAACAATTCAATTAAACCCACATTTCTTGCTCCTGCTACTCAAGCCCTTCATGGCTGTTCACTGTGAGCCTGGCTGGGGACTGGTGAGGAAGTGTGGGGAGGGGGATGCACACTAGGACAGTATGTGACCTGTTTCCAGGAGAGGTGAGGACATGGCAGTCACAAAGGACAAGGAGGAAAGCAATGCTGAAGTAGGGCCAAGTCCAGGGCTGGGAGGTAGGGCCGGTGAGGGAGGGCAGGTGGCATGGTCCAATGCAGGGGACCTTTTGGATTAGGGAACAGAGGCCAGGAACACATCGAGGTGAGCAAGCCCTGAGAAGAGCAGCACAGCTGAGGATGGTCAGAGCGCAAAAGGAGGTGCAGAGATCGGTGTGAGTCAGACGGAGTCCGGTCAGACTATCAGTTGGGGTGTATATAAAAACTGATTCGAGAGCAGAGCTTGCTCTGTGCTACAGCTTGGCTCCCTAACAACTCTCCCCCCCCATGAATCTGCCTCCCCAAGTCTCAGGGGCAGAGCTCACGCCAGGGTCATCACACCTCACAGGGAAGTGCTGAGGCCTTAGGAGTGAGCTGCCAGCCTGAGAGGGACCAAGAGGGACAAAGGAGACATGATACTTCTCCATACAGGGGTGTCTTTCCACGCATTGTGGCCCCAGCAGACATTTGTGCAAGCCAGGAGTGTCCAGCCCATCTTGGTCATTTTCTAACTTATTCATCTACGGCCAAGTCCTGCCAACCAGCCTCCTAAACTTCTTAACCTGCCCACATCTTCCTCTCTTCCTGTTAAACCCCAAGTTGAAGGCATCACCAATTCCTTCCTGGACTTCTCAGAAAATTTCCTAGCTGGGCTACCCAGTGATAATTTTAGATTTCCACATCCAGTTTCCAGTCAAAAGCCAGGCTGATCAAAGAAAATAGAGCCTCTGCAGGTAGCTACCTGATAGTGATCTGCTGTCCACTCCCTTGTCCAGCTTCTTATTGCATCTAGGATAAACATGGCAGCTCTCTTCAGGACCTGGGGGCTTGTGCGAGCCCAGCCTCCCTCCATCCTTCCACCTCCTCTTGCTCCTGTACAAGGTTCTTCTACCCTTCCTCCTGCCCCTAATTCCTCCTGGGCCTACATATGCCTTCTGCCTCGAATGTTCCATGCCTTGCTTTGACTGGGAAGCATCCTTCTGATAGGTTCTGGCCCTAGTATTAATTGCTAAAATCATCATGGTGGTCATCTAATATGGCTGAAGACCTTAGAACAAAGCCCATCTTCCCCAAGACCACCTCCTCCCTTCTTCTGTAACTCAGCCCATGTACAATTTTCTTTCACCTGTGCCTCAGGGAAGAGCCCCAGTCAGCTCCCTCAGGTATATCTAAACATTCCCCTTCAATCTCCACCAATGAGTAAACAAAAAAGGGGGATATAAAAGGACCATTTTGTAGTGAAAAAAAAAATATATATATATCTGTATATACAAAATAGTCAGCATAGGTATACAGCTACTTTTTCTTAGTTCAATGAGGGTTTTGAATTAATAGTGTTTAGACAAGATACCATGTCTGTATCTTGTACTATGAATAACTAGTATGAAGACAACAATATGCAATATATTAATTATTGTAGCTGTCATTCTAACCTGTTTTGCAACTGTTTGCTACTACTTTCTCAATAAAATATTTTTAAAAAAGAGAGTAGGTGTGGTGGCACACACTTGTCGTCCCAGAGCTTGGGAGGCTGAAAACAGGAGAATCACTACAAGTCTGATCTGTGCAGTGAGACCCTGTAGACAGTGTACTAAATACAAACAAAAACAGTAAAAAATGTTGTTCTACTTCTCTAATACATCAATAAGTGATTGAGTTCAAATTATCCTTAAAAAACCCCCAAAAACTCAAACTCTACCCCTGAGAAAAGGCTGGAAAAGCCTCATTCTCCCTTTGTTCCAATGGAAACTTTCCTTATCCTCCCCAAATTCTCTCAATGTCCTCAAAGAAAATAGAGGCCCCTTTCCCTTTTTCTTCTGCCCGTTTCTCTGCTGCACCGTTACCTGAGAAAACCCGTCATCCTCAGAATTTTACACCAATGCCACTCTTCCTGGGAAGCCTTCCCTAACCTTCAGGGTCAGGTCCAAAGTTCTTAGAGCTCCCGGGTCTTGTCCTGTCCTGTCCTTGACAGGGCTTGCTGCTCCTCTGCTTCCAGTCACTGCAGTCCTTCTATCCTCACAAGACGATGGATTCCTGGAGGAGTGATTGTGCTCACTTCTGTCTCTTTAAGGCCTAGGACTGTAGTAGAAACATAATATAAATTAATGAATTCTTCATTATTAATTTAGGTGTCAGCAAGCAGAGCCCTATCAGTGGGTTCCTTCAGAAAGGAATGTTATGTCAAATTCCTATGAAATTTTAAATAGTCCTTTTACTAAAATTTGGGGAGACACGTCATAATGACAGCCACACAGGGGGTACCTTTGACATATATTTATAGTAGAGATGTGTATAAAATGACATGCTGGGGTATGATTCTCTGACTATCAATAGTATTACCCCAAGGTTAATATTAAAAGACGTTTCTCCAGTGAGTTGCACGGAGCTGTGCAGTGATGCAGGAGGTGTGGCGTTGTATCAGAGGCTCTGAGCCTTTTAGGACTTTGGGAGAAGGAAAAGAATTTTCTCTGTGTGGGCTGGAGTGAGACAGTAAATGTGTTTTCAGCAACGGCTGTAACAAATTCATTTTCGGTTATAAGATGGTGCAAGACAGACATGGAAGTCATCATATCTATCATTAGGGTGTTAATGAGAAAGCATCACACACATATCACCTGAAAGCTGCAACTGAAGGAACCACTGTATCATTGGAAGAAGCTAGAAATGGAGTAATCAACATCAACAAAATCTATTGTTCCCAGGTTGCAGAATTGAGGGATTATTCCTACTGCAAGTCAGAATGAAACCTGTTTACATTTGTCAGCAAAATGATCACATTTTACACCATTAACATTTGGCAAGATGAGTGCCATCCATTAGCTAATCTGCAGATGCCCCAGCCGCAGACTTAGGAAAACAAAGAACAGTGAGCACAGGGCGGCGGCCTTGTCTTCACTGTGCCGAGGCTTGTGAGCTGAAGCTGCGCCGGCGTTGCAACTCAGGTGTGGGGGGCAAAATGAGAAGGGGTATTAAAGTGACCCAGGTGCCTATGACCAGGGAAAAGTGGCACCTGGGTGCCTGGGATGTCAGGAAACCCTCAGGCAGGGACCACCAACACTGTAAGGCATGCTCAGGAAGGGAAGCTCAGAAAAGGCTTGGGTATAGCACTGAAGAAAGCAAATCCCTTTCCCTAACTTACTGTCCCAAGGAGCTGATACTCTTGGGTTTGACTCTAAAATCTCTCTCTTTTTTTTTTTTTGGCAGAACTGGGAATTGAACTCAGACCCTTGCGCTTGCCAGGGAAGCGCTTATTCCACTGAGCCATCTCCCCGGCCCTCTAACATCTCTTGAGCCTCTCACTCCCCATGATGATACTTGCTCAGGCATCCGAGCCCCATTCTAAGCCTGGGCTTTCTCCTCAGCATCTGGACACCACTACATCCTTTAATTTCCATTATTTGGGAGTCGGAGGCAGGATCTAGCGAGTGGCTTTCCCTGAGGTAACCTGTTCTGAACTTCCAGGTCTCCTTCTTGACTCAAAACTAGTCCATCATTCAGGAGTTACAGCTCACAGGTAGCAAAAACTGGACTTCTGGACACTCTCCCCAGGCCAGTCAGCCCTCTCAGATGCTGTGAAGGAAACCTTGCTGATACAAGAATGATATACCCAGGCAATGAGCAGTACAACTCTGATCACGGAGGAGGCTCCTAATGCTTTGCTGGGAATTATCCAGAGTGCCCATCCCTAGAGCTGGGATGAAACATTAGCAACCAGCCCCCCAGATCTGTCTAAGTGGCTACTTTTATAAATGTGAATCTAAGAAATATTCAAAAGCATAAACACTATAAGATTTATCAAGAGAGAACCATCACTCAAAATTCGTCCTGACGCATAACAAGTGCTGAGCATTTATTGTCTGAATGAGGGAAACTTGACTCTCGGAACAAACCTGTCACCAAGGAGTAAAACATGGCATGAATACTTGAACCATCCCACTTAGCAGAAATATGACAAAAACCAGTCTACACAGTGCACAAACGCGTAGGGCCCAGCAAGTACAGCTGCCGATGCGACTTGTTTTATATACAAAAACTAGTGATTGTGAGGAACTGAAGACGAGCACTGTAAAGCCCCCTTCACCAGCAAACACGCCATCTAATTTGTACCAGCAGGATAGCTTACAACTGCCATGGTGGGGCCGAATTCCAGTTCAGAATCTTCTAAACTAGGAGGTTTTGCTCATGAGCTTTACCAGCATGACTCCAAAGCTGGAACGAAGTATGAAACTGACCTGGACAGTAGAGACAAGGGTGGCACTATTTCGGATTCATGGAGAACTCTGCAAGCAAACTTCTATTTTGTTGGCATGAACGGTGTCTCCAAAGAAGGGGCAGATACCTGTCCTCGCTGTGAAGATGGACAACTGAGGCTTCAGGAAGCTCCAGGCGTTGCCTGACCTGGAAAGGAGATCCATGTCCCTTCCTCTGTCCCACCTAAACCTACCAGGAAACCCAGGTCAACCACATACCAAATTCTTCCGTGCTCCAGCTGCTTTCTATCTCTGCTAAGGGAAGCGTACTTCTCCAACCCATCTGATCCTCACATTCTGTAAGTGGGATCTTCATGTTCGAGGTTACATCTCGGCTTCAGCAAACTTGTGAGGGAGGCCTGCCTGGATCAATCCCATCAAGAGTTCTTGTACTGTTCATGTGCTTCTCAGAACGTATCAAAAGTGATCATTACATATTTATCTTAATGTACTTCTCAATGTCTGTTGGCCTCCACCCTCCTGAACTGCAGAAGATCACAGACCCTTTGTGGCACGTTCCCTGCTGTAACTTAGTTCCAGCCACCATCCCTGCATCTGTAGTGAAGTCCTGTCTATAAGCCCGGGACCTGGATTCTTACTCATACACAGGCTCTCTGTAAACCCAGCTCTGCTTTACCAGCTGATCCCAAGCAGGTGCTCTAGAGACAGATGAGGCAGGGGGCAAGAGAGGGATTTGCTCCCATTTACTGTTTACTCTTCTTGCCAGAGTTTTCCCAGCAATATATTCTACATTTGTTTCTTTCCCTAGCAGGTTACGTGGTGTTGTTTTTCCCTACATTTCCAGAAGTTCTCATTGTATCTTCTCAGGGCCCGAGGTCTGAGTCTCAGCTTACTTAGCAGGGTCTTTTCTGTAAGCATCCAGGTTATGTAATATCATAATTCAGAACAATAATAATATAATATAGGTAGTAATGCCAATGTTTCCCAGCCTAGCTGGGTTGTGCTTGTGTCCTGCTGTTTCTAGGCTAAATCTCTGTCATTTCCGTAGCCCTCACTTATTCTGCTCCTTAATGCTTATTTCGCCAGTTTCTAACATTATGTTCTCTCTGCTAAGATAACTGGTGTAGCTTCTAGTTCCCTAACTGGACCCTTTCTGGTGCAGTCATCACGTTCATCATCGTTGTGGTCAATATTTACTGTTTATTATGCACCTAAGTCGGTTTCAAGTGTTCTGTGTGAATGGATCTAAATTCTCCCACTCCTAGGAGGTAAGTGTAGGTGGCGCCATTACCCTCAATCTCCAAGAAGAACTGGAGAAGTAAGAGATGGCATAGATTGCCCTGGACATCACCACACTGCTCAATAACAGAGCTGTATCATTTCTGTATGAAATAGCAAATCATCTTATCAAGGAATGAGTCCTTCTGTGTGCACCAGAGCCAGTGCGGACAAGCGCATAGCACACCTGGGCAGCGAGCTTTGCTTAGCCCCATGTCACTCATGCAGAAGCTCTGTCATTTGGCCAGCTTTCTAGGCTGAGGGCTTGTTAGTGTGGCCCTTTAGTGTTTCCTTAGAGACAGGCCTGAAAGAGGCAGAAAAGCCCATTTCCTGAATCTGTGTGGTCTCAGTCCGCAACCTAGTACACCTAGAGGACGTGGGACTCGCGTGATGGGACCATTGCCAGGGAAGGGGTGACTGGGTGTCTATCAAGCAAACTGTGCCCCACACTTTCCTGTGCTTCACAAGACCCTGAGGAGCCCCACTGTAAGTTGGAGAGCTTCCTGGGGCATCATTTGGCACGATGATGCTTCAGAATGTCAGTGAGTGCCTCCTACTTAAGCGGAACTTCGATTTTGGAGTAATGGTTATTACGAGTTGTGTTGTGTTGCGCTCTCTGTTTGGGGTACTGTGGGATAGCAGAGGCTTTCCCCTACTCTGCAAGATAATTACTTCAATTTCCCTCACTCACAGGATGTTTAATTTTATAACATTGCTGTTGGGCCTAGAAAAAAATCCCTCTAGAGCCCATTATTAACATCCTGAAAATGGAAAGCATAATCTCAGAACAAATAGCTAAAATAATATTTTACCAGGGTTTTATTTTTTTGTGTTGTGAAGGAGGAGGCTTCATTGGCCCTCAGTTATGGAGTCATTGATCATGTCCTTGGCAGAGGGGGCGTAAGACACCTGCAGAGCAGAGGTCTGTCTTCCGGGAGCCTGGCCGCCTGCTTCTTGGCTTCACACTCCTCTGTACAGGGGTCTGTTTCCTGGTTGGTCCCCCATTGATTTAACCTCTTAAATCTGCAGAATTTGGTACCTCTGTTTCTTCCTCAGATAATGCCCTCCTATGATAGACTGTACTGCTGGCCGTAGTGGGGCTGGGTGCTTAGCCCACACCTCCCCTTCTCTATGGAACTTCCACCTAGAAAATAGTTTTGAACCCACTTTTCCAGCCTCCAGATTAAAAATTGGGCTCAGTCTTATCGCAGGCATGGAGGAAGCGCATTTCAAACCTCCCCCGAAAGTGGGAAATGATGGTGGCTTGCCTCCTCCTGGCTTGTTCCTTTGTTGTCTGTACTACACTGGTGCCACGGTGAGCCACACTCAGATTGGTGGATCTTCTCAATTTGTGGCTGGCCTTCTTGTGCCCATATCTTGTACTCTGAGTATGTGTGTGCTCAGTGTCCCCGCCTTTAGTCACAGTATCTCAAAGCATGCCATGGGTCCTGTTGCTGACCTGGGCTGGGCAGTTTTCTTAAACTGACTTAGTGAAACACATATTTTTAATAATACATGGTTATACTTAATAAGTGATCATAGTGAAGGGGTTTTTTATTATTTATTTATTTATTTATTATTTTTGGTGGAACTGGGGATTGAACTCAGTGCTTATTCCACTGAGCCATCTCCCCGGTCCCCTACATTTTTTTTTTTTTTTTGTGTGTGTGTGTGTGTGAAGTGGTTTTTTAAACATATGTATCAATTTTAAATCTTAAATACATTCACTCCATGGTTAATGCAGTTTGAACAATGTAGTGACCTGCAAATTCAGTTATCAGTGCTGACGTTCATCTTGGCATCCCTGAATCTCTGGATTGTATGGTAGGTGGAGTGGAGGATGTACAGGAACCCTCTAAGGCTGTAGAGACCTGCCTGTAGAAGACAGTCCTTGGTCAGGAGCAAGGGCTGGGCTGACTGAGCCCTAGAAACAAGGCAGGTAATGGAGATGCCCACCTCAATTGCCTCTGCAGTGCTATGTACTAATGTGTTTGATGCAGGGTTGGTCCCCTTCTAGAACCCCCCCCTTCCCCACTCCTGCTCCCTCCTTCCCTCCTTTCCCCTCCTGCCCCCCACCCTGCCATCCCCTTCACCTCCTCCTCCACACACTTCAGGCTTTATTTCATCCACTTAATGCACTCTGGTCTGAGCTCAGGTACTTACAAACTCCCATTACTATCACTCTGGCTCTTTTACGGCTTTTTTTATTTGCTCTATCATTTCACAGTCCAGTTGTTCTTTTCGGTCAGGTGGACTATAAAATACTCTGATAACAAGTTCACACTAGGAGCCAGTGGCGGGCTCAATCCATAATGACCACACACTCTTCCATTACCGGTGCGTCCCCAACCAACGCGTTTGAGAAGCTGTGTGTTCTCCTGCCCAAGAGCCCATCTGCCTCACTCTGCCAGTGGCTGCTCCGAGGACAGCTCCTTGCACGCTCTCAATTTTTCTTTTAAATAACCAAGGCTCTTTCACCCTTGCTTCTTAATTACTTCTTTTCTGTAAAGGTATTTTAATCTATTGCTATGCATTTAATATTATTTCCCTCTACATTATCATTCATAAATATGAAATAAAATTGGCCTCTGGGGAATGCCTTCATTAGCCTGCCTCTTGCCGCTGTGCCTTCTGGGTGCACCTTTACAGCCTTAGTATAGAGTGGAGGGGGCATTGGCCAACTGCATTGTCCCCAAGGTCAAACTGCTTCTGACTCCATTCATATGACCTTGACCTCAGCGTCCCATTTTATCTGTGATGTGGAAATGACAGACCTTTCTTCTTTTCTTTCTTCTTTATTTTATTTTTGGTACTGGGGATTGAACTCAGGACCTTGCACTTGCCAGGCAGGCTTTTATGCCGCTGAGCTAGCTTCCTGGCCTGGCTCCTTCCTTACTGAAGACAGAATGAGATGGCTGGGTGAGCACTTGGCCATGAGCGCACGAGTGCTATCTTTACCTTTTCTGTTTAGCGTGTTCTCATTTCAGAAAAGAATGATCCAGCCAGAGTTCGAAGCCCACTACGGCTGCTGTCTGCCCTGTGATCGGAACTGCACGAGACAAAGAAAGCGGGCTTTGAGCAGGAGCCTTGGCACAAGAAGGCAGGCATTCGTCCCTAACTCATAATTCAGGACTGAGCCCCTTCAAGGTTTGTGGTGGCCCAGTACCAATTCAAATCTGCACTTCATTCTACTCAATCAAATTTGCTTTAATTTTCCAACAACATATCGTGTGGTTCATAATACCATTAACCATAATCTGATACCCACTGGGTCACATTCATGATTATTATTATTATTATTATTATTATTATTATTACTGATACTGGGAATTGAACTCAGGACCTTGTGCTTGCCAGGGTGGTGCCTATGCCACTAAGCTATCTCTCTGGCCCATCATTGCTATTTTTTTAAAAGCAATTGGTCACATATTAATTGTATGCCAAGTTAAGTAGGATATTTTCTATAAGCACTCTGAATTTGTAAAGCTCTAAGACATGAGCTTTATACTTACCCATTCTACAGATAAAGAAACTGAGGCTCAGAGAAGCTAAAAGTCTTTACAAGGCCAAATAGCTAGCAAGTCAGTGGTGAGCTGGAGGCAAGCCCAAGCTTGCTGGTTGCCACTGCTGGCTGCTGTCTCCCCTGCCCGCCTTCTGTTCTCCCAGCCCCACTTGATCCCATTTAGGCTCTGACAGGCTGGCCCCTCCCTTCCCACAGCCACCTGATGTCCTGGTACCCGACTGAGCTACTGTATGTCTCTGCCACTGGATCAAAGCAGGAGGATCCAGAATGTCTTCTCTGCATACGAAGGATGAAGAGTTCATTGTCTGTGATGAGTTTTTGCATTGGACTCCTGCCATGCTGATTAACAGCTGGCGCCCAAGCCAGCTCTATCTAATGGCAGCAGTCCATTCCAATCACATCAATCTTATTTTGCATAAAATTTGGGAATTTTTGTCTCTCAATTTATTCAACTGAAAGTAATAAAGTTAGATTCTTCACTCTTTCATCTTATTTTTCACTAAGATACTTTGTCCTTTCTGAATAGAAATGACCTTAAAAGTAGGATGAGTGGATAATGCATCAGTAAGACCTGAAATCTACTTACATCCCAGATAAGTACATATATTTGTAATGCAAGCCCACTCAGTTCGAGAAGTTATTTGAGATGACTTATAGAAGCAAATAATATTAAAACAAATAAAACACAAAACCCAATGCCCACAGATATGGAGGGGGACCATCTGATATTAGCCAAGTAAGATCCAAGTCCAAAAGAGATTAATTATAATAGTAATAATAATTACATCACTGTTTGCTAACCTATAATCTGTTCTCATTTTTTGTAGAAACTATAGTCATATACTATATAACAAGTTTCAATCAATGGTGGACCATATATATGTATCACAGGTGTTCCATAGATTATGCTTGCGCTGCAAAATTCCTATTGCTTAGTGATATCATGGCTGTCTTCATAGAGCAAAGTGTTGGTCACATGTTGGTCGTAATGCTGTTGTAGACAAATCTATTTAATTATGTTTAAATACATGGTACCGTTGTATTATCATTGCCTACGTTATTTTGTACAGTAACATGTTGTGCAGGCTTGTTGCCTAGAAGCAGTAGGTTACCCCACACAGGCTGGTGTGTAGTGCTATGTAGACCAACTCAGGGATGTTCGTACATAAAAAAATTGCTTAGCACTAGGTTTACTAGAATGTATCCCATTGTTAAGTGACCTAGGACTATAATTCATTAAAGCCCTTTAACTGGCCTGGAAATAGGTATTATTGTCTCTGGTTTCAGGGTGGAATGATAGTCTGTGATCAGAGGAATTTGCCAGATGTCCCTACTTTTGAAGGACTGGAGGAGCACTCTGCTTGTAAGGTCACCTTACACAGTCCCACAAAAAGACTCCACAGCTTCCCATCACCCCACATCTCAGGAAAATTGTCTTTCCAGGCTTTGCCTCTTGACCACGTCCTCTCTTCCTTTCCCTCTTCTTTGAGACCAACACATCTTCTCCCATCCAAGCACTAACCAGGCCTGACCCTGCTTAGCTTCCGAGATCAGACGAGATCGGGCGCGTTCAGGGTGGTACAGCTGTAGACCCAACACATCTTCTCGATGCCTGACTTGTCTTCTGCTCTCTCTGGCCTTGCCACCATACTTCCTATTACATGCTCTCATCCAAGAATCTCAAAGTCCTTTGGGGAATGGGTAACTCTGACCAGCGTCACCCCTCTCCAAGCTACGGGACTAATGGCACCCAGATCACCCTCCAGTTGGTCTTTATTGCTCTGAGCATGCCTTGACCTACCTGGCTCCCACCTGCCAAGCCATCCTCCTTTGCTAAAGGTTACTAGGTCTCCACCCTTGCCCCTGGGTGACATGTTTATTTCCAGGGTCCAGTGAATATATATTGAGTAATTGAATGAATCACTAACAGATGACAACATGAATGGATAACAGCAGAAGCCATTAGCATCAGACACCCAAGACCACCACATGTCTTAATGTATACGCAAACATACTGGGCTCAAAGTGCGTCACACATGCTTAAGCTGCCGTTCTTTCTATTCCATGAGGACGATGCCTCTTTGAGATAAATGCAGAACTCTATCACTGTCCTCCTTCTACCAACTCAGCCTTTGGCAAAGGCTCCTGGCAGCGGAACTCTCTAATCACTATAATTTCAGAAGATTGGATATGCCCTAGTGCCCTGATATCAAAAACAAAGGTTGTACCATTTGAAGGCATTGTGGGCTGGTCCTCATTAAAAGCCCACAGGCCTTAGAGGGGAACAAAAGTTGACTTCACAAATGGTGATAGCTGTCCCTGCTGTGGAAAGCAGCAATGGAACAGTCCATGAGCGTCACACTTGGCTTCCTTATAATGCCCCCTCAATAGATTGTTTTGATGGAAACTTCACAAATCCATTTTGTGAAAAGGCAATGATATTTGCACCCAAGAATTCAATAACAGGACATGAAACTCGGGGAAAGAAATAATCAAATTGTCCATCCAGAGTGGAGTTAAAATTGTCATAAACATTGATCCTTCATTGCAGGGAGCAGGAATAATAAACTGTTGCTGAAATTGCATAGCTTCGGAGCTTTCATTCTCTAATTGTCAAAAAGCATTAAACATCAACTATGTAGTTTGCAGCAGAGAAAGCAGAAGCAGACTTCCGTGCGTCCCTTCACTGGAGGTTGTCCCTAATTGTCATGCATACATTGCAGCAGAGGTTACAGAGAAAAATTGTTTGCATTTATTAATCAAAAGGAGTCAAAGACACACAAAGATATCATCAAGGCTCCCTTGTGCTGGGGAGGCTGACAACTAACATTCTTGATGAAGTGTTTGCAGAGTGCTTGCAATCTGTTCAAAGCCTTTCTTCTTTGCAGGTGCAAACCTTTCTATCGGAAACATCAAAGAAACAATTGAAAATTAAACAGAGTAAACATCGTAATACAGGTTTCAATCTTCCATTTTTTAAGACAATAGGAGAGGTATAATTAATTTCAAGGCAATATTTGTGTTCTTTCAAAATTCATTTGTGCACATTAGCATTTCATTAGTTGGGTATTAAGCGCTGTTGCTCCTTTCTCCCTCTCTTTCACCCCTTTTGTTTTTGAAAAATTAGAAAGTTAAACTGCTTCTGAAATGCCTTTTACTCTAAGCATCCATGCATAGATAATTATCTTGCTCTGCCTGTTTGATCAGTAGAATAAGTCAAAACTGGTAAAGTCAGGCAGCAGAAAACAGATTAAGGAAGAAAGAATTCTTTACAGCAAAGGTAAGAACTTCAGAGGCAAATATGAACTCACTCAATTTTGCTATTGAATTATGTATTTTAAGATACTCATGGTGGACACCTTTTAATATATTGATTTTTCTTAATTGCTTCTTCCATTTCTACTCCTTAATTTTAAAACTCATCTCCACTCAAGATAAATTAAATGAAAATGAAACCAGCATATATTATTTTGTTGGACACTTGAATGCAAAAGTATGTCTTGTATATTTTGGCTTTAAGCCATACCTAATTTTCAAACACTATATTCATCTGCTGAAATTTTCTGAATTATTTACATTAGACACTAACTTTTTCCCTTAAGGGGTATTAAGTTTATACATCCTAAACAAAAGGTTGACTTTCTTAGTGTATGTAGTCACTAATGTTAATAGAAATATAACCCTTTATTGTACTCCATAAACTCTGTGGGTTTTTTTTTTAATATTTCCTAGCAAAGTAGGGTGACACTTGAGGTTTTGATTGAAGATATTTATTAAGAAGTAATGAATTGTTCAGTTAATTTGTCCATTATTCAAGTATGACATAGGTTATTATTCTATTCATGTTTTAAATCCTTAATTTGTAGAACTCCAGTGGGTAAGGAGGAGGTATTTGCGGTATTTGCTAGAGGAAATTCAACATTGAGCCCCGGCAGGCTGCTGGCTGTTGATGGTGGCTCCTGAGCCCCACCTAAGTTTGATGCTTGCTTCAAACCCCTCAGTTGATCAGGACTGGTGGTGACCTAGCCTGTCTGTAACTCACACCAATGCCACAAGTATTTATTGTGTGTCTATTCTTTGTCTAGCCTCAGGATTCCTGAAGATGTGCTCAGGGATATCACACTCCACATCCTGGGGTAGCACGCTCTTCCAAGACTAAGACAGCCTGGACGGTGATTTATTTTTAAATTGCCCTTGACCATTATAGAGTTTTACAAGCACTGTAGCAGGAAATTCATAAATATTTTATTTGAGTGACTTTAGTACAGTGACACACGACTGTGGTCATGGCCTCCTACTCAGCACTGAAAATGCCAGGAGGAACCGATACTGCAAATTATTCTACAGGGTGTCATAAAACTAAGAACCATCAAAATGGCCCACAGGTTGCCTGGTTCAGTGGTCACCCCTAGGAGAGATGCAGCGGAGCACATAGAGTTCCTTTGGCCTCTTTTCCAGGATTCAGAGATGAGCTGCTGTCTTCTGATTGGGGCCCTGTTCTGATCTTTACCATTAGATCCTACCAACCAATGGCAGCCTGTGTTTAGTTTAACCTTATAGTTGAACCATAGGAAAAGAGAAGAAAGTCTCAATTAATGGTTAGTCCATTCTGTTCTTGTTTTAAATTTGGTCTTTTGGTAGAAAATGCCGATTAATCCCAAGTGAAAATAAGTGACCGTGTTAAGTTTGGTTATTAAACCAGGAAGTTGCAGGCTTCTCCACTTTATCGAGATGAGCAGTGAGTTTGGAGGATTTTCCTTAAGATTTCCAAGAAGATTCACTTCTTCCCAAGTAAAGAAGACCTCCATTCTCCTGATTTTCCTGCTCTGCTTACTGGGAACTTTAATGTTATACTCAGTATTGTTCAGACAGCAGAGGAAAGCTAAGGAAATCAGTCATAGCACAGAGGAGTTTTTTTTTTTTTTTTGAAAGCTCACCTGGTTACCTTGTTCTAACTTCTAACGGTGAGCAGCATTAACTCAAAAAACAGAAAGCCGGGCTTTTCCAAATTGCAAGAAAAAACCACAAACACAATCTTCAGAAGAGTAATTTCTCAATAGAGTATTCGCCTCTGACAGGACAAAAAAAAATGAATAAATAAATAAAAATTTAAAAAAAGAAGGAAAAAAATGGAAATGGAAAGAAACAGTCAATGCTCTAATTAGCTTCTTTTTTTCAATTGTTTGTACTTTTTCTTTTCTTAATTTCTTATACATTGCTCCAGTTTTTTCTTCTTCCAATTTTATGTGTATATATCTGGTAATATGAATAGCTGGTTGTAAGACGATACCATGTATTACATCAAATACTGTGAAATTCATATTACTTTGTTAAGTAAAATTCTGTATGAGTTGTCAAAAATAAATAAATAAATAAATAAATAAATAAATTTTTTAAAAAAGAGTAATTTCTCATTCCTGTGGGGCTCTTCTCAGCTGTGTGCCAGCTCTGTGTCACCTGCCTGGCTCCCTCAGTGCCTTCTGCACCCTGGGTGGGCTTAGGGCTACATAGGTCCCAGTCCTGTATCATATTGAAACGTCTACCTTGGAAGCGCACCACTTTCAAACTGTCACACTTGCTCCAGCAAGTAACTGTTAAAGAACATGCTGAGGTGGTCCTGTAATTTATGTGTCCAAGATGTCCTGACAGCTACATTCTCACACCAGAGCTGATAGACAGGGGATGCAGGTTGTAGCTGGAGAACAGCTGCTCCCTTGAGGAGCTGTTCTGGGAGGCTCCTAGGCAACTGGAGTTAGGGGTAGGGCAGAGCAGAGTGTGTGTGTGTGTGTGTGTGTGTGTGTGTGTGTGTTCATGCACCCTGCCTGGGGCCAGTAATGAAGGATAACTCTAGGGTAGTTTTGTTTATTTGCTAGGTCAATAATTTCAATGACTTTTCAAAGACTACCTTCAGAGAGCAGAGAAGTAGTTCCACTCAGATGTGGAGTTAAAGAATCTTCAGTGAGAAAAGCTGTGTTTTTCCTCTGAGCGCCAAAGGCCACATACTGATCAAGAAGTACAACTCTCGTTTCACATGGAGCACGGTGATCTGAACCGTGATGAAAAGTCAAAGCGTATAGCTTTTCCAAATTTTGTATGCCTGCTGAGACTTGAAAACTACTCGGTTCTGGGGAGATTAAAATTTTCTATTCAAGTCAACTGAAAGAATATAGGATTATTTTATTCCTTTTTTTTATGGTTCTAAAGCGGCTTGCTGTGTGACCAAAGGGGAAAGCATTCATTCATTTTATAGGAAATAGTAAATGCTGACTACGCTGGCCTCATCTAGTTACACGTCATTGCTCCCTCTGCACAGGTGACTTCACTTCCACTGAATCTTTTCCACGAACATTTAAGTATTTTCCAATACATTCATGGCAAATACCACCACAAGACCCTTCCAAGGCTCTGCAGACCCATGTTCTACTTGGACACAAAAGCCTCTTGGAGGGCTAATGCACGTGACTCCTTCCTGCTGTCCCACTCTCTCCCAGACCTGCTCCCCATCTGCACCTCTACTCTGCCGTCTGCTCCACCTAAAGTCCTTCTTGTCAAAGTCACCTGTGACCTCCGAGTTGCCCACCACCAAGGTGACTTTTTGTCCTCATTTCATTTATCCAGTGAGAAGAATTTGAGAGTCAACCACTCTCTCTTTGCGAGTGTTTTTGTCTGTTACCTGTGGGCTGCTGAGACACCAGCTTTCCTTAGCTCTAGTCTTGACCTCTCCTACAGGCTCTGAACTCTTGCATTTACCTCCTTCCCTGACATCTCCAGGTGCTTTCAGATCTAATATGGCCGGGTGAAACTCTTGATTTGGGGTCCTTCTTTCACTACAGAACCAATCCCATACCTTGGGAAACCCCACCTTTGTGTGGTCTCCAGCCTTTACCACTGTCGGGGTTTCTCTCCCACCCATGGCTTGCTCAAGCCAAAACTAAGTTCCCCTCTTCATTCCTCTTTTGCTGCCTTTCCCACACAAATGCTCCACTTTCAAATTATAACCTCAGCCTTTCCACAAATCTCCATCTTGATGATCCCACCTAGTCCAATGGCATGTATTTCTTACCTATCTTGGGACAACAGCCTCTTAGCTGGTTCTCATGTCCAAATGCACCCCTTGCAGTACTTGACTGCACCATGATGCAGGAATCTTTCAAAAACATGAGCTTTCCTGCATCATTGCCATCTATGAAGCCCTCTGCCAGATCAAACCCTTCATATAACCATAGATCACTACCCAAGGTGCCACTGGTGCTTCGTGTTTCTGACCTCTGCTACCAACATTCCTTCTCCTGCTGACATATTTAAGCACATGGATCTGTCCTCTGTCCCTTTATCACTGGAAGCTTCTTGTTGACTCAGGTCTTCTGTACCTGCGGTTACTTAGGCCAGGGTGCCCAGGCCCCTGATTGGCTCCCAGGCTGGTTTCTTCTAGCTGTTTACTACCACTCAAGGGCATCTTCTTTATTGTACTTGTCACCTTCCTGTAATGCCATCTTGCTAACTTTCTTTGTTCATCTGTTGTTGGTCTTGGCCATCTTCATGCAACCATTAGGATAGACATGTCAGTGGAGATCTGAGGTGTTCTTGTTGTTGTTCTAGATTTCTAGCCCAGAACAGGGCCTGCTATGTAGGACATGCCAAAAAAGGTGTTGCTTAAGAACAGGTGAGGTCAATAGGGACCTGGATAATGATAACCACAAACTTAAATAACTACAGTGGGAGGAAGGTAAAACACATGATTTGACAAGGAAGAAAGAGAGGTCCTTAGGTCTACTTCAGCCTTTCACTTTTGAGCCAGTTGTCTTAGATGTTTCTTAATTTATGTTGGGTCCCAATAAATCTATCGTAAGTTGAAAATATCATGAATCAAAATACGTTTCATGCACTGACTTACATGACAAACATCCTCACTTAGCCAGGCAAGGTACGGCAGAGTAGCTGCTCCTTCTCCTTCTGCAGAGATTGAGTGGCCTGCCCAGTACCACACAGGAAGACAACACAGTCCTGGTCCAGCTGTGCCAGTTGCTTAGAGCCCCAGCCCAGTTCTGACTTGGGATGTGGACACAAGTATGTAGTCAAATATTACTGTGTATGTTTCTCTGAAAGAGTTTTTTGATTTCATGTATTTGGTACAGGCTCTCACTATGCAGCTCGGACTCATAGGGATTCTGTTTTTCAGCCTCCCCAGCGCTGGGAGAAAGAAGTTTTTGGACAAGCTTGGTATTTAAATCAGATTCCCCTCTATACAGTGAGCAGCCTGCATTCATTTAGTGAAGGCCTTTTGGGATCAGATGGATTTTGGACTGAAGTACAACTTTTCCTGCCTAGCTCAGCAGGTGTTTGGACTTGCCAAGCTCCTGTCTGTCTGTTTCTCTGGGGATACCCTGACTAATAAAATCTCTAAAGAAAAATGGGATTTGGACTCTGAGTTAAAGAACTGCAAGGGCTATATTTCATCCACCCAGCCAGGGTGCTTCTCAGATAAAATGGACAAAGAACACATATTAGGAAGACGGCTATAAAGATATACAGAAGCTCAAACAAGACGTGAGCCCGTCAGTTTCCTGCTGCAATAGTAATGCCTGGGAACCAGGCTCAGCCTATAAACTGGTCAAGCTCCCCACAGGAGAATTCCTGGGCCAGCTGAGGGATGATGGTTGTCAGAGAGAGGTGATTTATGGCAGGACTGCAACTGGGTAAAAAATATTACCAAAAAACATTCCCGAATCCTTGGATGATTTATATTTCCAAATTTCAAGTTGATAAAATCTGGCACTATGATGCCTTATGATATCCCAGTCCATTCTGTGAAGTCTCTTTCTTAAGACTTTAATATTCTCAGAAGCCCTGATCCTAAGATAGGCAGAAATGGACTCCGATGAGATTTTGTCACTCACACAATAGGTCTGTGACAACGTGACCAACAGAAGCAGTCTGATGAGAAGTTGGAAGCACTTAATCCAATTAGAATCTGTAATCTTCAACGTGCTATTATGTCCAAAAATGCTTTTAAATTGCCATGTTTTTAATAGAAAGATGATAAACAGAGATATTTTATTAAACATTTATCTCATTAATAAACACAAGGTAATCATTGCTTTTTATTTTGAATTAACTTTTCTATTTGGGTTCAATGCACATTTCACAGACATATTCTTTTCTCTTGATGTGAGGGGACTTAATTACAAAAGCACAATTGGGCTTCTACTCTGTATGAAAATGAAGCAAATGAAATTGCTTTTCTCCCCGCAATGGTTGTTGCTACAAAGAAGCACAATTGAATATGACAGTTCTTTTCGACCCAGGAATTGTTTTTCGATGAAGTTCGGGGATTATATGCAATTATACAACAGCAAATTTTCCAAGCCCATTTATGTTCAAGGACTTAGTTCAAAAATAAAATGAAAGCCCAACTACAGAAAAAATGACACTATTATAACCACTGTCCTTTACACTTCTGTCACTTTGACATAACAGGGATGGCAGTATGTCTATGTATCAGAAATCTGTCTAATGAAGATGTACAACAGGAAGGAGACAGACCAACCTGCTGATCTAGCCTGTCTGAGAACGACGTCTGCACAGCATGGCATCTTATACTACCTTATCTATGTCCCAAATAGTCACTGCTCCTCCTCATTATGTAGTTTTTTCTTCTTTACTCTATGGTCAGATAAGATAAAGTGAAAGATTAGGAAATGGCATTTGGCAAATTGGAACTGTGCAGCCTTTGTGGCTGAATAAATCGACATCATCCTGTCTCCTTGTGTGTAACCCCAAGCCTCAGCAATTAGGTGTGTGGGTAGTTTCCCCCCCTAGAAGAACTGAGACCTAGGAATGCTATCCTCAGCTTTGCAAGTAGAACACTGCCCTCTGAGAGAAAGGTACAGCATCCCACAGGCTGCAGTGGGACAGGGGACTGGGGCCTGGGCAAGGTGGTGGCGTGCCCCACTTTCCAAAGCAACTTCTGCCATTCTAGCTGGCTTCTGGGACTTGGCGTTCAGTTCTTTCCTCTGCTGTCTCTGTGGTACTGACAGTCCATTGTGGTGTTCAGCCCTAGCCCTGTGCACATAAATTGAGCCCCGGATTTATGGAGGATTCACTCTTCTGCCCCCTTGGTAATTTGTATTGTGTCAAGTCTCTGGGATCTGGCTTCCAGTGCAGAGTTTCCCACCTCATTACAACTGATTTTCCAGCTCTGGGCTTAGTTCTTCATTGCAGGGTAGGAGCCCAACCTCTCTGCCGTCTAGCTTTTACTTAGCTCCTTCCGTAGTGCCTACGTGCCTGTCCTAATCCTGTGCCAGGGCTCATGGACAGAACCTTTGGAACAACGACTCCATCCTGCTCTACTTCTGATTTGTCTTTATTGTTTCTTATCCTGGTTGAAAACCCAAAGCTTCCTGAATCTGAGCTGGGCCTAACTGTTCTCTTCAAGGACTTTATCCCCTACTACCAATGACAACTAGGCGGCCTTGACCTGGCTTTCATTTCAATCTAGGAAGTGAAAATCTGTAGCCAATCTGGTATGCAGCCCCAGCTCTGATAAGTGTCCCTAGAGAAACATTTCAGGAAAGAATTTTATCTGATCACTACAGGAAGTGATCAAAGAAAACTAATTCCTCTGTGTTTGTTACAACAGTAGTGAAAGAAGTCAAGAATATAGTCTCAGAAGGAGCATAAAGTATGCAATAAAGGTCAATACATAATTAATGAATATCATGTCTCTAACATAGTGCTCTTCAAAACCAAGCACACAATGTGTAATTATTTCTCAAATCATCATAAAATAGGGAATGAGCAGATGCTGGTTGCCTCTTATAAAAAAAGAAGTAAGAGAAGAGCCAAATGA
>NW_004524586.1:18432310-18441347 GCF_000260255.1 Octodon degus | reverse complement strand
CTTTCTTTCTTTTGTATTTTAGGGAAGGGTCTACAGGGTGTTCAGGGTCTCACTGCTAGATCGGACTTGTAGTGATCCACCTGTTCATATCCTCCCAAGAGCTAGGATTACAGGCATGCGCCACCACACCCAGTCTCAATTGCCATTGCATCATACCCAGGGGGCAGGGCCAGCATGGCAGGTCTGGGGATCGAACCCCTGGGCCCTGCGCCTGCTTGCAGGAGCTTTAATACACTGAACTATTTGACTGGCCCTGCCTGTAAATTCTTAAAGCAATGGGATTTTCTGAAGGAATCATAGACTCACATGTCTCTGGATGTGTAATAATGTGGTCTCAGACTCAGACCACAGAAGAAAAATTATTTGAAAAATATTGGCTAAACATAGCATGTCTTTTGGCATTTTACAGTGATACTGGTGTGTGATGAATTGACAAATTAGGTCAGATGCACTAATTGCTCCTTTATATTGTCATTATTAAGTCCTTGCTTCTCCTTCACATTCATCCAAGAAAGTTTTAAGTAATGCACACATTAAATTGCACTAGGTATTCAGGATTTCTTTCATCGTTCTATTTTAAGAGTCTAAAACTGGGTCTAGGTGGAGAAGATTGAGTGGGATCAGTTCCCTTTTGTTTGATGGTCCTAGCAACTCCTCCGCCTGCAATCAGTGAGATATTTTTGTGCCTATTTATGTCATGTGTGTTCTTGGGGATTTGGGCTTTCATTTGTTCTTTTTTCTCTACTAGAGTGAGAATTCCTCAAGGGTGAGAACAGTATTTCTGCACAGCCTAATAATCAAACCTACCTATTGAGTGCTCAATTGTAACCCATTGCCGAGCTAGGCAAATATGAAGAGACTTCAAAGCTCAGCCTTGCTTCTCTTTCTTACAATTTCAAGAAGAGCTCACTCTCAGTAGCACGGGCCTGTGCACGGGGGCCATCTCTGTCCAACATCACTGTGTCAGATCTGTTCAAAGTGCTTCGCACCTACTATTGCGTTGAATCTTACAAAAGCTGAAGGTGCCGATTCATATTACTATTCCCATTTTGCAGATGCGAAACACAGAGGTAAATGCCTGGCCATGATGATCCTATTGGTACGTACAGACTTAGAATGGGAACCATGCTGTGAGAACGTGTGCCGCACAGTGTGTCCTCTACCGAGCACGCAGTGTGCCCAGTGGGTCCTGTCAGCTCTGTTCTGAATACATGTAGTCATGGGGGAGCCAGGGCTCGTCAGGCTCATGGAGCTATTGTCCCCCTACCCTTAAATCTCAGGCACAGTAGGATTTTTTTTTAATGGACGCTATCTAGCATTGAGGAGAAAAAGAAAAGTTAGTGGTTTCCCGGATAAAACAAACCAGATGGAATGGGGTTCATGGAGAAATGGGATCGGAGGAAGTGGCACAGCCCGGGAACTCATCTAGGAAATCTTCAAATGAAAGAGGCAGGAATATTAGTGAGGCAGTGAGATATAGGGGTAGCAGAATTTATAAATTTGACCTAATATCTTTAATATATAACTTTCTAAACCAAAATAGGGAATATTCTCTTCGGACATTCAGAAAGCATCCACAAAAATAAAACATGATTTGTGCTGAAAATAAGATCTCAAAAAACTCCAACCCAAGGAAATCTTACCGTTCATGTTTGTGCAATGAAGGATGGGGGAAAAAGACCCTCAAGAAATGGGGGTCACTCTGATTTGAATCTACTCCCCAAAGTTCATATGTTGAAAAGAGAATTCCCAATGCAACAGTGCTGGGAGGTGGGGCCTAAGCAGAGGGGGACCAGGCTGCAGTTTCCTTACACTCGCCTAGCTTGGTGTTGGGCACAGTAAGCACCTAACAGATGTGTCTGATTATTGGGCAGAGCAGAAATGTTCCTTACATTTACAGAATTTTCACTCTAGTAGAGAACTAAGAACAAATGAAAGCCCAAATTCCCAAGAACACAAGTTAAATTTCCTTAAATAGGCATAAACATCTCATTGATTCCAGGTGGAGGAATTGCTACACTAGTTAGAATTACCTAGTTTTGATTCTTTTTTATTTTTGGTTTTTTTTTTTAATGTATTTGATACAGGGTCTTACTACACAGCTTGGACTCATAGTGATCCTCCTGTTTTAGCCTTCCCAGTGCTGGGATTACAGGTGTGCACCACCACACCTGGTCTTGGTGATTAACTCAGTGTGTTGGGGTGTGGGGTGAGGGGTGAGGGTGGTGGTGGTGGTGTTGCAGTATGGGGTGCTGGGGATCGAACCCAGGTCCTTGGCTTGCCTAGGAAGGCTCTTAGTCCACTGAGCTAGCTCTGTGGCCCTAGATTTGATTCTTTATGCAAGGTTATTATTCTTATTTTTCAGATACTGAAGCAAAGGCCTAATGTATCCAATTCTCAAGTGGCAAGTGGCAGAGACAAGATCTGTACTCACTTATTCCAAGGAGAAATTGAAGAGTTTATGAAATTTTTTGAGTGCTTACTATGTGTTAAGAACTGTGCTAGGTTCTGTTTTAGAATTATTACTTTGTTATTTTCATAATCCTTCGCAAGAATTTTTATTCTCTATATCAATTTTCTATGCCAGTGAGGACACTATGTGGAAATCTGCCCAAAGTTAGACATCCAAAAGTGAGTCAGGATTTGAACCCAGATCGCAGGTCAAAATACATGTTCTTTTCATTCTGCCCCTTATCTGACCCCATAGTTAAAACTTATTTACTATCCAAGTGTGCACAAGTATAATTTTCAATGTAAGTTAAATATGACCTGGATCTTTTTTTCAAGGAAGATGTTTCTCTTGCAATTTGCAAGTGTTACTTTATGAAACTAACTAAGCTAAGGCACTATTTGAGAAAGCGAACTGCTATTGATTGCTTAATAGCTGCCGCATAAATCACCCTGAGACACATATCATCCACTGTTCTTCCAAGAGCAGGAGCCCAATATCTGGAAGGAACTGAACAAATGACAACACAATGTGTATTGGAAGCCAGCAGGAAAGACCCACAACAAAGGTGGCTTATAAATATTTCATAGGCTCAGCGGTTATTTGTCCTACAGTGCTAGTTTTTATAAACACTGTAATCAGTTGTTTTAAAAGACACTATCAGAGAATCAAATTTTTATGTGTAACTATACTACTATTACAAAAGCACAAATCACTTGGATTAATTTTAAATGAACCAAAGTCTAAAAGATATCAATTTATTGATTTGAGAAATAGGTTTGGAGAGAGAGGTAGTTCCTTGATACCTTTATACAGCAAAATAAATAGCTTTAATTATTGCAAGTGTCACCCACTCCTTGTTTGCTACAAATTTTCCAACCATAAATTTATAAGCTACTTAGTGCTCCATATTTTAAAAGTGCATAGAAACTGGGCTCAATTTCCATCCACACAGGTAACTTGCTATGAAAGAATAAACTCCACAGTCCCATTTGTAAGAGAGGAATACCAATATTGAGGATTTTATATTACGGTATATAATGTAATACTAATTCACAAGTTCAAGGAGCATTTATGGAATAGCTGCTTGCTGCCTTTGGTTCATTATTTTGGGTTCAGGAGATGCAGTATAGGTCAGTTGGAGGTAGTGTAATTCATGGATTACTATTCTTTTAAAAAACTTTATTTGGATGCAGTTGACAGACAATAAACTGTGAGTGCTTAAGGTGTATACATTTTGATAAATTTTTCTACGTGTATACACCTATGTATTCATCAGAATTCAGACAACAAACATGCATGATCCCCCAAACTTTCCATGTTCCCCTTTAGAATCCTCTTTTCCTGCCTTCACCACCCACTCCCCTCCTCCTTGTTCTCTAGGCCATTGCTGACCTTTTTCTGTCACTACAGATTACTATGCATTTTGTATAATTCCCTTTAACTAGAATTATATGGCTTTTTTTTGGGACAAGATCTCACTATGTGGTCCAGACTGCCCTTGAACTCACTAAATAGCTCAGGCTGGCCTCAGAGTCATAACCATCTTACCTCAACTTCCTAAGTGCAATAATTGTAGGTATGAATTATCATGTTTGGGTTCTTTAACCTAAGCAAATAATTTTAAAATTCAGTCATGTTATTGCATGTATCAATAGTTGGAGCAGTATTCCATGTGAGATTGTGCCATAACTCAATTGTCCATTCATTTGATAGGCGGTTGTGTTTCTATGTAAAACAAATGAAGCTGTGGTGAATACTTTTGTACAAGTCTTTGTGTGGAATTGTTTCCATTTCTCTGGCCAAACACCTAGCAGTGTAATGGTTGACTCACATGGTAAGACTATGTTTAACTTTGTAAGCAACTGAGCTTTTCCATGCTTTATTTAGGTGTACCTTTGTACCTAAGTATATCCTGAAATATCATCACCAGCACTGAGACCTCCAGTTGCTCCTCACTCTGTCCAATACGTCTAGTCACTCTTTTACATGGGAGCCAACTGTCATTTGCAAATAATGTCTCTGTAGCACATCTTCCCATTCTCTGAACAATATCATTTTGAAAAGCAGAATGATAACACAGTTGGATCTTGTTTTATTTTCTAGGTCTTGTTATTTACTCCAGTTAAAATGATTATTGATGAATTAGATGTGTATCTACCCTTTTGCTCATTGTTTTCCATGTCACTGTTATGGTTCGTGTTTGGCTACCCACCCAAAGACTCACGCAGTCATGGGTCAGACTTCTAGGGTTTGTGATTAATTCGCGACCCAGTGCTGGGATTATGGGTGTGATCGCTACATCCACCCTGCGGCAGATAGCTGGGATGCAATGTAAGGAAAGGAGAGGGGCTCGCCCTGCTTCTGCTCCTGTTCCTGCTGCTGCTCCTCCCTTTTGCTCTTGCTGTTTTGCTGTTTTCCAATGCCATGAACAACTTCCCTCTTCCATGTGCCACTCTGCCTTAGAGCCAGCCCTGTATGGACCAAAAGCTCCACAAACTGAATGCTAAATAAACCTCTCCTTCCTTAATTCTGGGTATCAGAATACCCAGAATTTGGTATTTTTTAGTCCCAGCAATGAGAGACTTTTTTTGTTCCTTTCTTTCTTCTTCACTGCATCCTTTTGTATTAAATAAATATTTCATAGGATGCACCTTTTTTCCTTGTGCTGCCATTGCCAAATATTTTCACCTCCTATATGCTACAAATCCAGCAACACAGTTTAATGATTATTATGTTTTAAATTCTTATTTGTTTTAAAGAAGTTAAGGAAAAAATAGAAGAAAATGGTATTACGGACTTTTATATGAGCCCATGTATTCATCATATGGTAAGCATTTGTTCTATCCTGTTATGTTGTAAGATCAATAATATCCCTTTAGAATTGTTTATGCAATTGTCTTTTAAAGCAGTCAACGGAAGAAAACATAGGGCCAGAGATGTAGGGCAGAGCCTGCCTAGCAAGTGCAAGGTCTCAAATTCAATTCCCTTTGCCAAAACAAGCAAACAGAAGGAAACGTAAAAGAGGTCCTTTATAATTATCTAGATAATTACCTTTACTGGTTCTCTTTATTTCCTTGTGTAGATTTGACTTACATTTTTATTTCTATAGAATTTTTTAGAGGAAAAGAAAAGAATTTTCTTTTTCTTCTCTCTTTTTTTTTTTTTTTTTTTTTTTTTTTTTTTGTGTGTGTGTGTGTGTGCGTGCTACTGGGTATTGAACTCAGGGCCTTGTGCTTTCCAGGCAAGTGCTTATTCTACTGAGCCATCTCCCTGGCCCAGAAAGGAATTTTCTTAAGGAGTAGTCTATTTCAGGGAAGGGCTGAGACAAGAAAGGGAAATGCATTTTTGTAGGAAATGAAGTACAAAAGTTTGCCTGGAGCCAGGTATGCTAGCAAGTGGGATAAATGAAATAAAGATAAAGGAAACTTATGACAAAGTGGAAGGAGGTTCTAGTGGCAAGCTGGAAGATGAGGTTATCTTCCTGGAATTGTGGAGGAAATCACTGCTTGAGGAGGACCAGCTAAGTCTCGGTTAGACCACTCCAGGATGAATTAGAGGCGTTGTGATGGACAGGAGTCTGTCAGGCAGAGCCCATGTGAGGAGCAATGTGCGACCTTGAGTGGGCACAGGAAGATGGCAGCCCTCGGATTCTTGGTAGGTGTTGGGGCCTGCGATGCTACCAGAGTTAAAACTGACTGTAAAGGTTTAAATGCAAGGACGATAGATTCAGATGGAGATTGAGCCTTTCCACTAAGAAAAACCAACTTAAAAATATCACACTATTGATTCTAAACCAATTTTTCACTGTGCCTTTTCTGAATCCACTGATAGGAAGACGGGGATGCCAACCAGCTCTTGTGATATAACAGACTTGATTTTCAAGTGAACAGCTCAAATCTAGCATCTTTGAAAAATCTGAAATGTTCCACTTTCTCTGCCAAGTCAAGCCATCACATTATAAAAACCAACATTTTCAGAAAGTCTTTTTAGTTTTCCAATCAGGACAAAGATTTTTCTGAAAAGACAGAGGCGAGCTTCTTTAGGCATCATAAAGAGAATTACTCTTGAGGGGCAATTGCAAATGAACTAAGGGAAACTGCAGCCAAATGAAATTCGACAAACAACTGTCATATTCCAAATGGTCAATCAAAAGCTGGAACAACTTGGATGTTACAGAAGCCTATTATGATGAAAATAATGATCTCAGGACAAGGGACACTTAATGATTTGCAATTTGGGCACACAATGAATATTCATCCGTGACCACTGGGTAACTTTCAAGTCCTGACCATTTTGTATGTCTGAGAGTATTACCTGCCATGGTAGGGGACACTTAAGAGTGAAAAGGGACACCAATAATTCATCTTTAATTTTAATTTCAACACAATTGCAGAATAAGTGATACACTACAAATGTGAATGATACACGGAGGGTATCTCTTTTACATTCCCGAGTATCTCACTGTTTGGGCAGAATGGTTCTCTTACTGGAATTGTTCACAAAGCAACCTATTATATGGTGAGAGGTACCCTCTGGGCACCATTGAAATTAATATGAAAGGAACAATCAGGAATGCCAAGCACAGTGCATAAAACGCAGGTAGGTGGTAGAAGACAGATAAGCAGCCTAGGAGGTGTAAGTTTCTGAATCTGAGGCTGGAGAAAGACGCGGTGTACAATTTACATTACAACCAGTCATGATTTTAGAATGGGTAATGAAAAGCTCATATAGTTAAGTATTGAATCCATAAAAAAACCACAAAAAGCTCTGCATCGCAAGGGAGCTAAATGATGGGTAAATAGACAAAGAAGATAATCAGAGAGCAGGAGAAACCTGGACTTGCTTTCACAAAATTCATCTGGTTTTGGCAACTTCACCTGCACAGGGCTTGTGGCAATGTCTCTATAGTTGGATTATTTTAGAAGTGGAATTTGCCAACCTTGGCACCACTGATATTTTGAGCCAGATAATTCTTCGTGGTGGAAGCCATCTTGTGTTGTGTTATGCAACGTTTAGCTACATCCTGGGCCTCAACCTTCTGAATACCTACAGCACTTGCTCCTTCTCGTTTGATGACCAAAAATGTCTCTAGACTTTGCCAAACGTCCCCTGGATGGCAAAACTGACCTACTCTGGGAACCATTATCTTAAAGGAAAGCAACTATGTGTACCAGTGAATTATTTCACCTTGTAATCATATGTGCTAAATCCTGCAAGGAGCATTAAGTATGCTAAAATATTAATTTTGGTCAAAAGGTCAGATTAATCTGGGAGTAAACTAACCTGAATTTAAAACAACCATCTGATATGGGGTCTTAGTTACTTTTCTCATTGCTAAGACAAAATGCCCAAAACCCACAAGTTAAGGGAAGAAAGGTTTATTTGGCTCACAGTTTGTAGATCTTTCAGTCCACCACTGGCTGGTTGTGAGGCAACATGGCATGGCAGGGGACATCCCATGGCAGAGGAGAAATGATTCTTGACAGGCGTAAGACAGCAAAGCAAGTAACGAGTGACTGAATGCTGTGGTTTATGTCTAGATGTCTCCCCACAGCTTCACACAGTCATAGATGAGGCTTTTCAGAGTGGCTGGATCTAGAGTGTGTGACTCTAGGATTGATTCATGGGGCAATTCTAGGTAGCATTAAGGGGACTAGGATTAAGGGTGTGAGTGCCACCCACCCTAAGGAAGGGTAGCCTGGATGAGATGTAAGGGGCAAAATGAAGCTTGTCATTTGCCTCTTGCTTGTTTGCTGTTGCTGTCTTCTGCCCAGCATGAACCATTTCTTCTCTCCAGTGCCCGTCTGCCATGTCACTCTGCCTTGGAGCATTTCCTCCCTTACCTTGTAGATGGTGGGTATTTTGTCTCAGCAATAAGAAAAGTAACTAAGACACATGGGTTCTAGAAAATCTTATTGCTAGTTTTCCCCTCAATCTATCTCAAAACAACTGAAAATGTGACTGGGATCCTATTTACTTGTGTAGCGAGCAATGGTTTGTTACAAAATAAACCTATAAGATCCAGTCCTAGCACAGGCCTGGTGAGTGTGTGGGAGAGCTTGTGGCTACCCTGTGCCTAGCCGGTGGGACCTGCCATCCCAGCCCAGGCGCAGAGGGTGTGAAACCCTCTTTCACCCCCTTGGGATGAACCCACCACTCTGCAGCACCTCCCCCACCCCGCCCGCCAAGTAGGAATTTCTGCCGTGTTCCGGGAACCCCCAGATCCAGTCCTAGCCCAGGCCCGGTGAGTGTATGGGAGAGCTTCCGGCTACCCCACGCCAGTGGGACCTACCGGTCCCAGCCCAGGCGCAGCGTGGGTAAAACCCTCTTTCACCCCCTTGGGATTACCCCACCACTCTGTAGTACCCCCACACCCCACCCACCTAGTAGGAATTTCTGTCATGTTCCGGGAACCCCCAGGTCCAGTCCTAGACCAAGCCCAGTGAGTGTGTGGGAGAGCTGCCTCTACCCCCTACTTCACCTTGTCTCCTCCAGACTCAGCTCAGGCCTGGCATATAGGCCTGGGGTGAAACCCTGCAGCTGCAATCCCTGCAGAGAGTATAGGGGATAGAACCACCCAGCTAG
>NW_004524586.1:18422968-18423934 GCF_000260255.1 Octodon degus | reverse complement strand
TTTGACAAAGGGGCCAAACATACTCACTGGAAGAAAGATAGCCTCTTTGACAAATGGTGCTGGAAAAACTGGCTCTCTACATGCCAAAAACTAAAACTTGACCCATGTACTAAGCTAAAGTCAAAATGGGTTAAAGATCTAAACATTAAAACAGAGACACTAAATCTCCTGGAAGAGAAAGTAGGAGGAACTCTTGAAGTCATAGGGTTAGACAAAGAGTTCATGAACAAAAATCAAATCACACGGGAGACAGTTGAAAGAATTAACAGCTGGAACCTGTTCTTATTGAGAAGTTTTTTCACATCAAAAGAAATTACCAACAAAGTGAAAAGACAACCCACAAATTTGGAAAAAGTCATGACAAATAAGTACTCAGACAAAGGTCTACTCTCTAGAATTTATAAAGAACTAAAAAACACTAGGGCCCCAAAATTTAAAGACCCAGTCCAGAAATGGGCATCTGAGATGAACACATACTTCTCAGAGGATGAAATTAAAGAAGCGAATAAATATATGAAAAATGCTCCACATCACTAGCCATCCACAAAATGTAAACCAAAACAACATTGAGATATCATCTCAACCCAGAAAGAATGGCTATCATAAAGAAATCACCCAACAACAAGTGTTGGAGAGGCTGTGGGGGAAAAGGAAACCTTCTCCACTGCTGGTGGGAGTGTAGACTGGTGCAACCATTATGGAAATCAGTGTGGAGACTCCTTAGAAATCCCATTTAAACCAGCTATTCCTCTACTGGGAATTTTCCCAGAGGATCTGAAAACATCATATCATTGGGATATATATGTGCCTATGTTTATAGCAGCAGAATTTGTGATAGCCAAATCTTGGAAACAACCAAGATGCCCATCACCTGAGGAATGGTTGAAAAAGATGTGGTATTTTTATACAATGGAGTATTATTCATCTATTAAGAATGATAAACTTGGGGCCTGGGAGATGGCTCTG
>NW_004524586.1:18418547-18421523 GCF_000260255.1 Octodon degus | reverse complement strand
CCAATACTATTATGGACTACTGGACTCTTTTAGAATATTTTGCTGAGTTAACACACCTATAATATTCAAATAACGGAGCTTAACAAAAAAAGGGGATACAGATGAATATCCATTTTGTATTCTGTGTATTCAAAATGGTTAGGATAGATATATAGTTACATTCTCTTAATGAATAGAGGGATTTGTTCTAATAGTGTTTATAAATAGGTATCATTTCTGCATCTTGTACAGCAATTAACCACTAGAAAGAATGTTTGCAATGTGTTAATTATTGAATCTGTCCTACCAATTTGGTTTGAAACTGTCTCATTGCTATTTGTTTCTCAATAAAGTTATGGGAAAAGAAAACAAAATAAAGCTATAGGCTGGCATTTTCCTGAGATCTAGAGGCAAAACAGTGGTCCATGCTTTTTCCACTTGAGGACATGTGTAAGGAAAGCTGAGTATGAGAGAGGTGGGGAAGAAGAGCAAGAGAAAGAGGCAGGAATGCAGAGCTGCAGCAGGAAGCTCTGTCTCTTGGTCGATAGGACAGTACAGGCCTGAAGGGGCCCTTTTGATCCCTCCCTAATAAGTCACTCTATAAAATCTCATGCCAGATACATTGTTATTCTGCTGATTTCTAGTGTTTCTTTCCTTAATCTAGAAATAAGACTAGATTATTAACTCCACATGGGCGGGAATGATGTCCTGTCAGCTCTGCTCACTTTTGTATTCATAACCCCAGTCCACTGCCTGCTCTGTAAGAATCATCCACCAAAGGCTTCTTGAATGAATGAGGGCAGAAAGGCCAACTTTCAAGAAAGTAGGTTCCAGGGTCAATTCCCTAACAAGGTCTGTCCTTATTTCTTTATGCCGTGCTATAGCTGGATACGTGCTTAGTACACAGTAGGTGATCAATGAATGTTTGTGGAACTCACCTGCATGTGAGGACTGTGCTCACATTGTTCACATACTGCTCAAATCCTTTGTTCAGAACCGAATCCTTTGTTCAGATGACCCTGCTCATGTGCCAGAACAGAAATTCGCCTCTTCTGTCCTTGTGCAACAGAAAGACAATATGCCACCATGAAGACCTAAAGGAAGACATCTGTGTAGAAAAGTGTCTGTGCACATTTTGCTGAAGGGTCCTACCACTCTGAGTGACAGAGGGGGTGTACAGAGATTGGGCTCCCCAATATCACAGTCCAAGTGCTAGAGAATTTCTGAAGTGGCACAACAGCCCCCCAAATGCATGCGGGATGTCACCTCGGGGGCCACGCTGCAGTCTAGGCAGGAGCTGTGCAAAATGCATCATCTGAGCCATCAAGGAGTTTATCCTCATCTTAAATGGCATTAGCTCTCGTGTTGAAACTTTAACAACTCATCCAAAATGAAAAATCAAGAGCGTGCCAAAAAGCGGAGCTGTTGGAAGAGTAATAACGCAGCTCCCAGGGAAGGCACTGAGCTTCTCTCTGAGCACTGAGGCCCCATCAGAGGTCAGCTGGGAGTCTGGTGGAAGGACAGCTCCCAGAAGCCACTGTGAATGGTAATGCCAGCCAATAAAATACCTCTTTACAAATCCAGCAGAAGATAAAGACAGTAGATCGTAGCCAGGCTGCAAAATCCAAGCGTTAGTAGATTAGCATAGGCAGAGCGAGAAAACACAACTAAAAATTATTCAATCATACCAAATGCTTGCAGGGAAACTAGGCCAAAAAAGCAATCAAAATCAAATAGAAGCAAGGTGTGTTTATAGAATTCAGTGGTTAAAAAAACTGAGAAATACATTGCAAAGAACTTTCAGGGGTTTCTAGCCCTAATTTAAGGGGAAAAAAGTAAAGAAACCTTCATTAACATTAAGAAAGAACGACATAGTTCTTTCTCTATTCCTACCCCCTCATGCAGGCTTACCAGGAGTCATCTTATTTCCTGAAAGAATTACAGGATGTGATCATAAAATACAACACGCACTTATGCAATTTGCTTTAAGTTTGGATATACGACATATGTGGCAGACCTCTTGAATTAATTGCATTAAATGTTTTTAGTTATAGAAAGAAGATTCACGGCTCATGCAGGCCATAAATGAAACATCGCATACAGGTAGTAATTACCTCGAATTGCATCCTTGGGTCTTTGAAGATAAATTAGCCAACAATGAGAATTTGATAGCTAATGTTGCAATTAGTTATAGGTATGGTGCAGTGACCTATATAACTATTTTAAAAAAAATCTGAAATTTACACAGGTTAATAGCATAAAAGATTCTTCACTGTTACTTGTGGCAGAAATGCAGGTCTATAAATGTACTAGTGTGGCCCTTCTTATAATAATTGCTTAACTCTTCATAAAGAGGTAGAATTATTCATGTTAATCTTTGCCTAGGGTAGGAAAGGTTCAGATTAACATTCTTTGGACAATTAGTGTCCTACTCACAAGTTATTCCTCGTTGCGTCTTTCCTTTGGTTCTATGGATTTAGACCACAAATGAAGGAGTGGCAGGGTGGTGGTGATGACTTGGCTTCCCCAAAGAAGGGCTTCATCTTCCTTCTCAATGCAGGGTAAGAATCAAATGGTGTCTACATGAGATACCTTCAAAGGGCTCTTGGTATGCAGTCATGAGGGCTGGTCTATAGAACATTTCATTTTCTTTCCTTTCCCTTCCTTCCTTCCTTCCTTCCTTCCTTCCTTCCTTCCTTCCTTCCTCCCTGGTACTAGAGGTTGAATCTAGGGCCTGTGCACGCAGGCACATTCCTGGTAGCTCTTCATCTTCTGTTTTGAGAGCAAGAGCGAGAGGGAGAGAGAGCAAGAGAGAGAGAGAGAGAGAGAGAGAGAGAGAGAGAGAGAGAGAGAGAGAGAATCTAATACGATGTTGTTATGGTTTGTGTCTAGTTGTCCCCCCAAAGCCTCATGCAGTCATGGGGTGAGGACTACTAGAGTTTGTGTTAACTCATGATCCACTGGGATTATGTGTGATCCAAGGCTGGGATTATGGGT
>NW_004524586.1:18406857-18418347 GCF_000260255.1 Octodon degus | reverse complement strand
GTTGGACCCAGCTGAGTATGGACTGAAACCTCCAGTAACTGTGAGCTAAATAAACCTTTCCTTCCTTCATTTTGAGTGTCGGATATTTGTCCCAGCAACGAGAGAAGAGTAACTAAGACAGATGTTATACTGCCTGGGCTAGGTTTGAACTTGTGATCCTACAGCTTCAGCTTCCTAGAGTGCTGGCATTATAGGTGCAAGCCACTATGCTTTTGTAACAGAAATGGGCCTAAATAGAATCAGTAAGTAGAAGGAAAACAGCTAGGTGATGAGCTAACTGAAACATCTAGTGAAGCTTGAACATGTTTTTTTTTAAACCTTATATGAGCAACCATCTCTGACAAAACTAAACAAAAAAAGGGGATACAAATGAAAGACCATTTTGTATCTGTATATACAAAATAGTTAGGATAGATATACAGCTACTTTCTCTTAATTCAATGAAAAGAAAGATTTGTACTAATAGTATTTGGACAGGGTATCATGTCTGCATCTTGTACTATGAATAACTACTACGAAGACAACAATATGCAATGTATTAATTGGTTTTGAAACTGTCTCATTGCTATTTGTTTCTGAATAAAATTAATAAAAAAGAAACCTTACATGAACAAAGAAGAGAAGTTAAAATAAGAGGGGAAATAAGGACCTTGCTCTCAAAAGTGAGAGGGATACTAAGTTAGTTGCACTCCTGCCAGCCAGCTAGTCTTTCTTCTGGGAAACAGCTCTCGCTCAATCCCTAGGAATCCTGCTGACCTTCAGGATTTTGGTGGAGCTGACCTTGGAGCGGACCTCCAAGCCCAGGAAGGAGCACAGGGTTTGGACTGGCCACCTTGTGCACTGGATGAGGTTGGGCCAATCCAATGCTCTAGTTTCTGGGTTTTCAACCTAAAATGGGCACAAGTCTGAGCTGTAACAGTCACATTGCTTAATGTGAGATAAGATTGTAAGACATGAGAGATGGAGAGACACACTATGTTATCAGCATCATTTTAATTATACCCTGAAGTAAAAATCTATCCCTTAAAAACAAATTGAAAAAAAAAAAAAAAAAAGATATCACCTAACCTGTGTTCACTACTCCATTTGTATTCATTTTCATCAAATGTCCCTTTTTCTGGTCCCCAAGTTCTATCCAGGGTACCATATTATATTCATTCATCAGGTCTCCTTAGGTCTCACTAGACAGTAGTGGTTCCTCAGATTTTTTTAGTTTTTTGTTGACTTTGACCATTTTGAAGAGCGGAAGCCATGAATTTCATGAAGCGCCCCTCAATTTTGGTTTGTCTGGCCCTTTATTCCTGGCCAGACTGGGACCATGGATTTGTGGGAGGAGGACTGCAGAGGTTAGGTGCTATTCTTACCTTACTTCATATTGAGGGAATGTGATTTATTGCTGATGCTATGAATGCCTTTCAATCAAAGACTCCCAGGGACACACCTGGACATAAACCCATTGGATTTCTTACTCCTTGATATTAAGAGAGTGTTATGGTTTGTGTCTAGATGTTCCCTCAAAGTCTCATGTAGTCCTAGGTGAGGCTTTTGTAGAGTTGGCTGGATCTAGAGTATGATTGATTTATGATGAAAGGCTAGAAGGACATTAGGATTAAAGATGTGAATGCCATTGGCCCTGAAGAGGCAGTGATGTCCTGGATACAACATGAAGGACAGAAGGAGACCTGTTGCTAGTTACTTGTAGCTAGTTGCTCTGCCTGCCAAGAAGTGTTTCTCCTCTGTGATGGCTTTCTGCTATGGCACCCTGCCTTGGAGCTAAATCCTTCTTCCTTTAACTTTAGGTGTCAGGTATTTTGCTTTAGCAACAAGAAAAGTAACTAAGATAGGAAGAATACCTTCCAAGGGGAATCGTGAGGTGTCTCAGGAGGAGAATGTTAGAATGCCTGGTGGGACTAAGTTTTGGTTGGGATCTGGGAGCAGGTCTAAGGAAGCAGAAGTTCCCATTAGGTTGTATGCTATCAGAAAGCAAAGCAATTCCATAACTGACTGAGTCAATAAATCTTATTTGAGAGTTGAGGCTAGTATAAGTGTTGTTTTACCTCCCATCAAAATCAAAATTTTATTGAAAAGCTAACATCAAAATAAGAGATGATTGCGATTATATTAATCTATTTCCCATTGTTACAACTAACTTACTAGAGGCTGGGTAACTTTTAAATAAAAAGGTGTTATTTAGCTCCTGATTGGGAGGCTAAAAATTCAAAGAGCAAAATGCAGGCTCTGGCGAGGGCCCCCCATCTGTATCACCTGATGCTGGGTGGTATCACGACAGGGTTGTATGCAAGAGGGAGAGATCACTTGGTGATACAGGAAGCCTGTGATGGGAGAGGGCCCAGGTTTGGTCTGTTAAATGAGTCAGTCTCTCAGAATCAAAGGCCCACAAAAACTACTTGATCCCTTCCAACAGCAATATCACCAGTGACCTATTAGCCACCCACTGGTTCCGACCACTTTCCAAATCACTATACTGGGACCACATATTTAATACTATGAACCCTTAGGGGACACACTCAAATCATATGTGCTATATATTTTACAAAATCGAACATTATCCTGTTAGATGAAATAGAATTTCTGCGTGGCTAAGTCTTTCTGAAAAAAAAAAAAAACACCCACAAAGGCAGGAAGTTGTGTGGGTGATCAGTGTTGCTTTCTTGTAAATAAGCATCCTTTTTTTTTTGAGTCTGGCTTTTTCTCCTGCTGGCTGGTACAACCCTGTTGAACAACCTACACAAAGAACTACTGTCTGAGCATGGCTAGAAATCGTGATAATCTTGTAGCAACCTGGATATTTTATATTTATAAAATTAGAATTTGGATTTGAACTGACTGTTTCTTTTTTTCTTTGCCTCTTCCAAGAATGGATATAGTACATCTCTAGCCAAAGGCAGGCTTATCCTTATTTATATCAATCTACTACATTTAGATGCTATACGTATCAGAATCTTAATGATAGGAAGGAGACTAGCTCAGAGAAAAGCTATAATTGATAAAGAGGTAGTGGTCACTCTTTCGCCTGGCTCTCAGCAGGTATTTGGTACTTTTGGGGTGACGGAGTGACTTTGCTATTGTCTGTAATTATACAAAATTGAGAAGTGATTTATTTCACTTTATCATCCTCTCAGAATAACTTAGAGTTTAGTTTTCTGCATGAGAGTGTCCCCCTGGAAATAACATGGTTTAGCTGTGAAAGCCAGACTAGTTTCTAAATGTCAGGGGCATTTTCTTTCTCAGTGCTCACCTCGGTCTTGCATCTGCCAAGATCCTCCCCTGGAGAGGCTCTTTCCCCTTTTTTCCATATGCTGCTCTTTGGAAAGAAGTCATAAATGGTAACTGATGCTTAGGGGTGAGGAGTTATGTCCCACCTGCTCAAGGAGTCATCCCTGAAATGTTAAGTCTCTACTTGAGTTGAGTTTGGGGAACTCTAAACAGTCCTGATGAGTATTTTTAGACTCAGCGTCCTTTTTGTTGGAGCTGTTTGCCTGTCTTCACTCTGGGCTTCCTCTTGGCAGTTGCTGCTCCAGTGGGTCTTGGTCTAGCTCTGCCCCATCTAGGCTGTCAGGCAATACATATATATATATATATATATATATATATATATATTCCCCCCCCTCCAGAACCGGGGATTGAACTCAGGCTCTTGCGCTTGCCAGGGAAACGCCTATTCCACTGAACCATCTCCCTGGCCCTTAGGCAATACTTATATTTGACCCCAGTACCCGCAATGCCTATTGGGGGAGAGGTTAGTTTTTTCCATGGTTCTGGTCACCTATTTCTGTTCTCTGGGGTGAATCCTTCTGCCTGTACTACTCACCTGGCTCCAGGAGAGGGGGCTTTATTGAGAAAGCCACCCTGGGAAGGCTTAGTACCATGGTAAAACTATTGAAAAAGAGATCTTGGGATCCTTCCCCTGGAAAGGATGGTAACCAGGATACAAAAGAAAGGCCAATACGCCAAGGGTGAAGGTGGAAACTCTGCACAGGCCATTACTTTCCACGACTTGCAGGAAAATGGAACTGGATTTCTAAGTTCCAGAAATGTAATGGTACCTTGTCAACTAATATTTCCGGCTTCCTATCACTCTCTTCCCAATTCAAGCAAGTCATAATCACACTGTCACGCTCTACTTGCACTTGAAATTCAGAGCAGTAGGGGAAGGTTGAAATATCTAGCCCAGGCAGAGAGCAAGGGGGCAGAGACTGGTCCCTCTTACCTTTAAGCTGGATGGTCAGCAGATGATACAGCTGGAAGACGGCTGGATTTCTGGTGAAATGTTTGTGTTTGGTCACTCAGATCAAGGTCTGAGTGTTACCTGGCACTCCAAGGATGATGCTATGATTGGGCAAATTACTTACCCTTCCTATGTCCTCATCTATAAAATGGGGTTACTATTAGAGCAAAATATGTGAAATGATCTCTTCAAACATGTAGGTGACAAAGACAACAACTTCATACTAACAGTACCCAACCTGGCAGACCCTCGGCCTGGAGGCTACAGTAAGAGACTGAGGCCAAATCCGATAATTCTAAGCTCAATGCTTCCTGTGCATTAACTGTTGTGTCTATCTTCCTCTTCTTAGTGAACAATAGCCTGTGTTAGTGGGATTTTTGTTGTTGTAACAAAACACCTGAGATAGGCAACCTAAAAGAGAAAAAGGTTACTGGCTCATGGTTTCACAGACTGCAGTCCATGGTTGGCTGGCCCCAGTGCTTTGGGACAAAGGTAGAGCAGAGACATTATGGCAGGGAGAACAGGTGCAGAGGAGGCTGCCCACTTTATGGCAGTCAGACAGCAAAGGGAGCAAGATAGTGAGAAAGGGACCAGGAACAAGAAAGCCTTTCCAGGACATCGTTCCCCCAGCTAGGCCCCACCTCCTACAGTTCCCACCACCTCCCAATAGTCCCTTCAAGCACGATCCTATCAATGAGTTCCTGAAGTGACCAGAGCCTTGTGACCAGTCTTTTCCCCAAAGCCCTTCCTTCGTTTACTGCTGCTGTGCGGGCCAAGCCTTCACCATGAGCTACTGTAGGAATATTCTAGATCCAAATTATGTCGCAAACTAAGAAAAACATGTGTAGGCAATGATTTGGGTCTGAGGGCTTTCCAGAAATTGTGTTGGGGCAAGGGTCCTCCACATCGATTAAGAATCAGTATTAGCCCCCTGTACCAACTATGAGCCAAGTTATCTATTCCGCTCTAGTTAAGAGCTAAAATTCTACCCACGCAGGTAACCAAGCGCCAGCCAGGGAATCCATCTGGAAGTACTGAGTGGCACTGAGGACATGAGAGGGCCTGCTGATGAGCACATTGAGAAGTAGTTCTCTGGTCCTGGTTGACTCGATTTGAAGAAATAGGTTGCTCTTTAAAAGAAAGAGGCAAAGACAGGCGCTTTTGTTCAGTGTTAGAAAAGATCGAGTTCTTTCACACCGGCAGCCAGTTTTTGTGTCCCACTAGCATTCTCTTGTGCAGGAAAAAATCAATAAAGACAATAAATAAATGGCAACATTCCATGGAGGGCTGCTTACTAAGTGATTAAATGCTTCAAACCCCAAAGACTTGCATGCTTCAGGGAGGCAAATCTGAATGAACATATGTAAATGGAATCAATGTTCAAATAATTTTCTAGTTACTTAGCACAAATGTGTAATTATTAATACCTCCATAATTTATGTTTGCATATTTATCTCTGTTTTCCTTGGCATAAAACCTTTAATCTACTTTTCTAACCTAATTTGAAAATAGATGTAAGAATCTCTTCCAATTATCTTAAGTTTTCTGTGAAGAGCAGAAAAGGACCAAAAAATGCCCCCAAATCTTCCAGGGACAGTTGTTCTAAGTAGGTGAGACTGTCTCTGAGGCCCCACGGTGCTGACCAGAAAGGATAGCAGTCTTGCAAACACCATGCTGAATTTGGTACAAAATACGACATTTATATTTTGGCTTTTCAAGGACCCTGATGATGCGCATAAGGGTATTCACAAGTTGTTTGTAAGAAAGGTCCTATGAGTTATCGGATGTGCCTAGAGGGGGTTTATGGTACAGAACATAACTGAGTCTTTCTACATGTCCTTGCTGAGGGGAGGTTTGTACTTGAACCAGGATGGTGTTTTTTGTTTGCTAGGGCGGGCCCTAGTAGCCATCCCTGGGCTGGGCTTGCCTTGCCATAGCAGGATTTTGAACCTTGTTACAACTTCCAGGCCACAGTCACACAGCCTCTGTTTGAAAATTGTGGCTATTCAGGTGCTTCCTAAAGGTTTTCTAAACTTCATTCAGGACAGAGGCCCATGCTAACCCCTTCACCATCCCTCCCTGCCATGTTCCTTGCAAATGCAACAAAGGAAATACTCAGCAAGGTTGCAGAGACAGTGGACACCACCCTTGACATCTGTAGCTCTTCTTTTTTTTTTTTTTTTTTTTTTTTTTTTTTTTTTTGTGGTATCGGAGATTGAACTCAGGATCTTTCACTTGCCAGGCAGGTGCTTATGCCACTGAGCTATATCCCCAGCCCTGCATCTCTTGCATGAGAAAGAAGACTGGGCTTTGAATTCCAGATCTGCCACCCACTCAGTATTGACCTTAGAAAATGTTCTCTGCTTTGAACCTCGGTTTAGCATCTGCTAAGGAAAGAGGGAGAGGGAGAGAGGGTAGAGGGGAAGGGAAGTATTGAAGAGGGGGAGGAGGAAGGGACAGTAGAAAGTGGAAAAGAGGGAAGGGGGAAGGACAGGGGAAAGAAGGAAGGAAAATTAGTGTCTTAGCCACTTTCTTCTTTGTTGGACGCAGTACTCATCACCCACAAATTAAGAGGATTATTTTGACTGAAAGGTTCAGAAATTTCAGAATATGGTCTGATAGCTTCAGTGTGTAAACAGCAGAGTAGAAGGCCCTCAGAGAGGAAAGCTCTTTACATCATGGCAGACAGAAAGCAGAGAGAAAAGAGCAGAGCCAGAGTGGAGCTCTAATCTTCCAGAAACATCCTTAGCAACCCACCAACTCTGACTAAGTAGCCCCTCCTCTCCACAGCTCACTCAGACCCTGAGATCACTAATGGACAAACCCACCAATGAGTACGGTGTACCTAGATCCAATCACCTTCTAAAATCTCCACCTCTGAACAGCTGAGGCTTTGGTGGGGGGGGGGAGAACATTCCAGGTCTACACCATAACAAGGAGTCAGTGGGATTTGTCTCTGAAGCTTCCTTCTAAATCTGGGATTCTATAGTTCTAAACTCCTGGGTCTCTCAATTCCTTTTGCTGTGCCTTCTATGTGTCTCACATGGTCCCACTGTCTCCTCTCTCCCACCTGCCAGCTCCATTGGGATCAGGTCTTACTCTGTCAGAAGGCCCAAACAGGTTAGATTATCCAAATAATCCAAAGCTATCACTGTCTACTATCCTTCAGAGTCCTAGAGGCTTTGGGATTGGGGGGAATGAACTAGGTCTGACTAGTAAACCAAGACAGGTGCATTTCTCTATGCAATGAAAATTAAACTGTATGGTATCAGGGAATATGATTGACATTGATTTTAATAACGAATAATAGAGAACCAAGGGACTTGAGAAACACTATTAAAAGTTGTTTTGGTTATTAAAAGCAAATAATAGTGTCATCTGCATGAAGCTCTGATTTGTGACTACCACAAAGAATCTTATTATCTTGATATATATGCTTGATTAAATTAACTAAAATTTTAAAGATATACTTATTATTTATAGCTAATTAAGCATTTCATTCACTTAAGGTTTAAAAGTGTATGAAATGCTGCCTTTCTCTTCTCCTTTCCCTTAGCTACCCAATTCCCTTCCCCAGAGGCCAACAACATTTATAGTACACTATGTCTTGCTTATAAAAGAAAATATTTAGATTATTGTTGTTCCTTTTTATGCAACAATGACCTATAAGTTGCATGCCTTTTATATCACTTTTTTAAACAAAAGATCACCTGGCCACATGGACTCAGCTTTCATAATTGTCTGCTCATTAACTGAAAAAAGTGAGCATATTTATTTTGATTATTACTTATTCCATTTGTTTCTTTATGTAGTGAAAATATATACAGAGCATACAACAGCCCAAGCACTGTTCTAAACTCTGAATGTGTTATCTCATTAGATGATCATCTACCCAATGGTCTGGCCAATGCATCTATTAAAGGTGTCCTAGGCCCGGGGAGATAGCTCAGTAGAATAAGTCTTGCCTGGCAAGCATAGGGTCCTGAGTTCAATCCCTGGTACTGAAAAAAAAATCATTTTATCTAAATCAGCAGTTCTCAAGGAACTACGTACCACCCTCTAGAGGCATTTTGTAAATTTAGAATGATTTTTTTTTATTCTTTCAGTCATTGGTAGGTGCCACTGGTACTTGGCCAGAAAAGCTTGCCCTAGTGGAACAATTCACATACCAGAGCATTTTCTGTCTTTGGTACAATATTTAACTATCCCATTCATCACATTCAGGAGTAGATAAAAGAAATCCTGCTGTGAATAGCCAGTTCTACATCCTAACTCTGTACAATATATAAACACAAAATATTTTTGTGTGGTTTACATATGCATATAAATGTCAAAGAATGTGACAATGGTGTAAATTGAGTGAAAATGTATTGTGTGTCACTGGGAACTTAGTCTTCAACTCACGGAGAAAATGTAGCTGTTGAAAGCAATGACTTTTAAGGAGCTGGAGTGAGAGAGGTCTTGTGCTGGCTTTTTCGGCTTCATCATCAAGTTCAAGTTCGTTTGCTTTTTTTTTAAATCACAGTTTAGAAAAAGGAGACCTAGAGATGGTCATTATATGCTTTCAAAGCTCTGGAAAATTCTCTTCATGCAGCAGACAAGTGCCAAAGAAGGAAGTCAGCTGAAAACTGGAACATGCGTGGCTTTGTTTTAGGACTAAGGATGTGTCTTGGATCATTCCCAAGATTTCCTGTCCTCTGTCTCTGGGCGACTGGGAGTTCAAGAGTTGGTCCAGGTGGGACTTCTGGAAGCCAGAAGAGCAGGCAAAGCCAATGAGGTCTATCCCTAGAAAAAGCTGGTCTAGAAGAAAGGAAGGGCCCAAGTGTCCAGAGCAGGTGAATGGATAGAGCAGAGAAGAGAGAACACGGACTGTGTGACCAGGAAGCAAAACCTAAAAAGGCTCCTCAAGACAGCGTGGTAAGGATAAAGGAAAGACAGACAACAAGAGGGAGTGTCACTGGAGCGATCGCCCTCCCCAAACCAGCCCACGCTAATCAACCACAAGGAGTGATGTGGCCGCCAGAAGCCATCCAGCCAATCTGGGGCAGGCTTTGCAGTGTGGTTTTGTGACTGTTTCAGTGATTAGTTATCATCCTCTTCTAGGATCATGCCACTGCTTGAGTTGGACAGGATGGAGGAGATCACAGCAATGAACTGTCCACCCAATGACATTTAGATGGCATGTTGATTTATTTTGTAGGGCTTTCCACATAGTCATGGTCATTTAGCCAGTGCCAAACGTGTATTTTTGGGAAATTTATCTAAAAGCTATTTTCCTTTAACGCAAGACTGTAACTGAGGTTAGTGACCCTTGTCCTGTTAGGCAGGAAGAACTAGGGCAAGAAAGAGCTTACAGAATGAAGGACCCTGTGGACAGTCAGGAGCAGCTCTATCCCCTCCCCACCCAGGAGATGTCTTCCTCTAAGCTGCTCTAGGTCTCAGCTTAAATGATGGCACCATCAGAAATATTCATTTTCAAGAAAATTGACTAAACTAGAATCCCCATGAAACTTAAGATCAATGATATGATGGTAAAACAAGATAACATGAACAAGAGAAGAGAAAATAAAGGAAAATAAGTC
This sequence comes from Octodon degus, assembly GCF_000260255.1. Lineage (NCBI taxonomy): Eukaryota > Metazoa > Chordata > Mammalia > Rodentia > Octodontidae > Octodon > Octodon degus. The sequence goes on along the minus strand of NW_004524586.1, from coordinate 18,408,516 downwards.
AAGGGCAGAATGAATTCTGCTGCAGAGCTAATCAGTCGATTACACACAAGAAGAAGAAAACTTGGCTTTGCAGAAAACTGAATTGGAGACATGAGGGAAAATTTGAGAAAAGTGAAAAGGATGAAGAAAGAAGAATAAAAAGATAAGCAATGAGATGATGGATAAGAACAACAGAGATAGATATGCAAAGAACCAAGTCCTGGAATAGAGAACATACCAAAATGAGGGTAAAAGCATATATAAAGGAAAATAGGACAAAACAAAACAAAAACCCTCGCCTGAATTGGAAAAAATAAATGAATCTCCCCATCACACAGCCTTAGCCTTACCAAGTTCAGTGAAACAATGATCAACAACAGAATGATAGATCTTGAGGGAGCTTACTCATCTTTAGAAATAAAGAATGTTTCATGCATTGAAGATAGAACAGGACCCCGAAGAGGAAAAATTAAGGTGGCTTCAGTCTTCTGCTCAGGTATTCAGTGTCAGCAGCCTTTTATAGATTTTACATAAAAGGATGGATGCTCTGAGCCCTCCTATGTGCAGTCAGATGCTCATTCATACTTTTTTTTTTTGTTGTTGTTGTTGTTTTTTTACTTTTTATCTTTTACTAGCTCATGTTTGCACTGTGTAATGATCCCATTCCTGGTGGAAAGTTAGCACGTGCACAGAACACATCTCAATTCTTTTCTCATCCCTTTTCCCTCCTTTCCCTGCTTCCCCCATCCCTTGATCCCTTTCTCATTTGGAAAAGATCTGTCACTTCCTGTCATCCCTCCTTCCTATTATCTAGGTTTCCTTTTTGGCTTTTCGTGTTTTGGGTTTCTCCACAGAGAAGGAGAGAAGCTGTGGGGCACGTAAGCTCACGTGTCTGATTTACTGCAGTCCACATTGTGTCCTGACATGCATCAGTTTCCCTACAGAGGATTCAAGTTTGTGGGGGCCGGAGAGATGGCTCAGTAGAATAAGCGCTTGCCTGGCAAGCACAAGGGCCTGAGTTCAATCCCTGGTTCTGTCAAAAAAGAAAACAAAAAAGTTCGTGTTTCATATGGCAGAGTAGTAGTCTATTAGGTATGAATACCACATCTTCTTTATCTATAAATTATGACAAAACAAAGATATTAATAAATATACAAAGACTGACCATGTATTTTATTTTCATACGTGAGCCAGAAAAGTCTGCTTGGTGAACTTGGGTTGCAAAATTGGAAAGGATTAGAGGTAAGTATAGAATCTATAGGCAAAACTACCTAGGAATTATAATGATTTTACTAGTAGCAATATGTATATTAATGGGCAAAACCACAATCATTTTAATGAAAATTTAAAATTTTATTAAAATTCTTAATACAAAGAGAATGTAAATGTTTGGTACCAAGATAAAAACACAGTAATAGACTGGGATAAAAAAATTCAAATTAAACATATCAAAATATATCATTTAAAAATAAGAATAGGGCTTTTCCGCCCGCTCCCCCCTCCCCCCGAGCGCCGCTCCGGCTGCACCGCGCTTGCTCTGAGCTCTGGGTTCCTGCTAAGCTTGCGCGGCCGCCACCTCCCTCAGCCACCATCATGATTATCTACCGGGACCTCATCAGCCACGATGAGATGTTCTCCGACATTTACAAGATCCGGGAGATCGCGGACGGGCTGTGCCTG
>NW_004524586.1:18405080-18406127 GCF_000260255.1 Octodon degus | reverse complement strand
CTTGTAATCCCAGCGCTTGGGAGGCTGAAAACCGGAGGATCACTATGAATCCAATCTACGTAGTGAGACCCTGTAGACCCGGTAGACCCTGTAAATATAAAAATCAACAAAACAAAAAAACCTCAAATTCTCAGAAGTCCAAGAGCAGGGTTTGGGGAACTGTTCTATGTATGACTCTGGGCTCTTGTAGTTAACAAGTTCTGCCTACTTCCCAGTCAGCTTTTGCCAGGGCCTAATCTCATAGCTCAGGGGTAGAAAATGGAAAGCAAAATTCAGAGCTATCTAAGTTGCTATGGAACAATCTTCCTTGGCTACACGCAAGAGTGGTATCCATCTGAAGCTGCACAGCCAGTTGCTTGGCAAATGTTCTCACAGAAGTTCAGTATTTGTCATGTGAGGCAGCAATGGCTTCTGGGTAAGGCGTGGTCCTCAGAGAGCCCTTGACGATGCTTTCATGGCAGGCCCTGAGCGTGCACTCCTTTCTTCTTATCTCCACTTTATTAGAATTCAACACGAGTGACTTCATTTTGACTCTCACTATTTTCACAAAACACTGGGCAGTAGATGCAAAGCAAGGTTGCAGTACATGAAATCAAATACAAGGAGAACAGCATTATAATGCTGAGGTATATGATATGCAATAAAAATAGAAACTTGATCCATCTTTATATGGTAAACAATTTCATACCAAACTAAAGTGAAACTTTCAGAAAAAAAAGTTATTATTTTCTTTGAAATATATATAGCACATATTTCTTACTAAGGATTTCCATAGACTAAAAATAAATAAGTAAATAGACAAAAAAAAAAAATCCACTGGATCTAATATAACTAGCAGCAAGTTCTTAAAAATTAAAAAAAATCTATTTTTGTGTGTGTGTCTCAGTTACTCATTTTTATTTTTTATTTTTTTCCACAACTTTATTGAGAAACAAATAGCAATGAGACAGTTTCAAAACAAATTGGTAGGACAGTTTCAATAATTAACACATTGCATACATTCTCCTTAGTGGTTAATTGCTGTACAAGACGTGGACATGATATCCT
>NW_004524586.1:18401649-18402665 GCF_000260255.1 Octodon degus | reverse complement strand
AGAGAGACACCAGATTTCAGAGCAGTGCAGGGTGGATGAGAAACCGGTAGACTCACAGATTTTAGCAAAAATCAAAGCTGTTCCTCAGCTCTGGGGCTACCTGAGATCCGTTTTTGCTCTGACAAATGGAATTTATCCTCATCAATTAGTGTTCTAAATTTCTTACTATGAACCTAATTAAATAACTGGTACATTAAAAAAATCTTATTTATTTGGTAGAGTCTTGCTACACAGCTTGTACTTGTCGTGATCCTCCTGTCTCAACGTTGGGATTATAGGCATGCAAGATTACAGGTACGTTTCAGTGGTCTGCATTGCACTCTCAGGTTCCAGGGCTGGCACCGCGTGAGGTACAGGGGATTAATGCCAGGTCCTTGCGTTTGCCAGGCAGGCGCTTAGGCCACCGAGCTATCTCCCCAGCTGGCAATTTGTTTTCAGTGATCCATATGTTTGTAAATATTGAGTTACAAAACCTCAGTAAATTCTAAGAAAACATAAATGGTGAAGTTTTCTTTATCATAATGCAATCAAACTGAAATTAATACAAAGGATGGGAGGACCCTAACTGTGACTGTTAGTACACGTACAAACAACTCCTCATCTGTTCTTAGGCAAAGAAGAAATCAAAACTATAAATGCAAAGTAGCTAAAAACAATAGCAAAAACAACACATATTAAATCTCCGAGTTATGCTCAGGAAAATGTAATTTTAAATTCTTTTGCTACTCACCACTGAAGAATGAAACTAAATGGATTATTGCACCCAATCGAAGTAGAAAGGAAAATAGCAACAAAGCAAATACAAACAGCAAAAGGAAGAAGTCAAGAAAAAAGTATGAAAGCACAAAAATACCCTTAGCCATAACAAATAGAAAAATAATCACAGATCTAAAGAGAGTTAAGGAGATAACTCAGTAGAATAAACGCTTGCCTGGCAAGGGCAAGGGCCTGAGTTCAATCCCCAGTTCCACCAAAATAAATAAATAAATAAATAAATAAATAAAAGAATTAAAATA
>NW_004524586.1:18399107-18400814 GCF_000260255.1 Octodon degus | reverse complement strand
CTACAGCACCTGCAGAGGCTGAGCACAGCAGTGAGGGTTGGATCCCTGGTGTGCCCGGCCGGGCCGTCCCGGGGCTTGCTGAGAGGGCGATTGGGACTGGGCGTGGGGGCGCGCGCCTGTAATCCCAGCGCCTGGGAGGCTGAACACAGGTGGATCGCTAAGAGCCCAATGTACACAGTGAAACTCTGTAGACCCTGTACTAAATCCGGGGGGGGGGGAGGCAAATGATCATTATTTTTGATGTTATGACTGCTAATTAGACCACCAAATAAATGAAGATGTTATGGACAGTGTAACTTAATAAGGCCACTGGCTATGAAATTAATGTAAAAAAATTCAGTTACTATAGTCAACAATTAGAAATTGTCACAGAAGAAAAGATCCCACATGGCCACAAACTGATAATGTAACTAGGAACATGTTTCAAAAATGAAGACTTGAACTTTTAAATCCAGACATAAACTTGTGGGCCAGCCAGATAACTTAGTGGACTAAAGTACCTGCTTAAGCAGAGTGCAGAGGCCAGGGTACAATCCCTGGTGTATCGTGCTGGCCCTGCCCCTGGGACGTGCTGAGATGGTGATTGAGACTGGCCAAGGTTGCGTGTGCTTGTAATCCAAGTGCTTGGGAGGCTGAACACAGGCGGATCACTATGAGTTCAATCTGTGTAGTTAGACCCTGTACTAAATACATTAAAAAAAAAAAAAAAAAGAAAGAAAGAAAAGAAAAGAAAAGACATAAACTTGTGAAAGTTTTCTTCAGTGCTGGAGACTGAGACCCAAGTCCTGGCACAGGCAAGGCGAGTGCTCTACTGCTGAGCTATGTCCCCAGATTGGCATAATTATTTTTATTTTTAAAGGGTAGTTCTTACTATCATAATGTGAGTTCTTTCTACCTGGATTATAGATTTGATATAATCTTAAAAGAAGAAGCTAGTAGAAATATTAAATAAAGTCTCAATGGAAAGTAGAAGAAAAAATATTAAATGGAACAAAAGACACTTGATCTTGGTAGGGAAGAGATGTACTAAAAAATAAAATGGTTATATAGTTTTATGTTTTGAATGATGTAAACACTGTTAGAGAAACCAAGTGATACCAACAGAAACAAAATAAGAGATGATTTAACACAACTCTTTCAGAAACTGACAGATCAAAGAGAACATTAGGGATCTGCAGTGTATCGATAACAACAACCACCAAAGAAAATCCTAGCACGTTTGTATTCCAGCAGTCTGGAGATTAAGATGGAAGAGCAGTGAGTTTGGAGTCAGCCTTGGCTACGCAGTGAGGTATTGTCTCAAAGACAAAAAACAAAACTAAAACCAAGGGCCAGCCGAACAGCTCAGTGGATTAAAGCACCTGCAAGCAGACACACGGGCTGAGGGTTCAATGCCCAGACCTGCCTTGCTGGCCCCACCCCCAGGGTGTGCTGAGATGGCAACTGAGACTGGGTGTGGTGGCGTGTGCCTGATGTGCCACAAAGCTATGTCAGTTCCTAATGATACAAATCGTAAGTGATACTTTCTCATTCTAATTTAACAGAAATCAATGACTCTAAAACCTTGGATATATAAAAAATCTAGACAATAATACTTGAAAATACAAGTTATCGAATATATAGGAAATGACAAAAATCAAAGTATGACAAATCAAAGTTCTTAAATGTGGCCAAAACAACATTAATAGAGGAAAATTTATTGTCTTA
>NW_004524586.1:18369173-18398012 GCF_000260255.1 Octodon degus | reverse complement strand
AGGCAGAGGACTGTGTTGGGTCAGCTGCTCTTATCTGTGTATGAGGAAACTTAACTTTCATTACAATTCTTCTCTTCCTCCTACTGCCACCTCAATAAAGTTAGATACACTGTAGCATCACAGCCTTTAAAGGTTTAACTTAAATTTAGAGCCCGTAGGATCACAGAAGGAGACACCTAATGTCTTCAAAACTGACCCTACTAATGAAAACTTGAAGGCCATGAGGCCGTGCGCTGAAGGCTATCTCAGAATTTACTTGACTTCAGATTTGTCTAATATTAATACTGTTAACCCTGCTTGCTTTTCATTTACTGTCTGAAGTATTAGAAAAGTTGTCAGAGTAATACAGGAGTCAGGCTAATAAAATGCAGTCAACAGACGTTGAAGGGAAAATTTCAAGGGTTCTTCCTGACTTTAGAAATAGCTCAGGGGGCAGCAAGAGGACACTGTCTTTGACAGTTTCCTGGAAGAGACCACAAAATTGTTGAAAAACTCCATCTATGAAATAATATATTTGATAAGCCCTAAGGAAGCTAATGGAATCAAAAGAGAACTGGGAAATAAACAGACCCCGGAAGCAAAGAGCATATCGAGAATCCAGATCTTGTTTCTTTATATTATTCTCCAATAAAATGAATCAAGACTCCTTGCACAAATGGATCTAGGGCAGGTACAGGGAATAGACAAGATGAGCCTGAAATTAAGGCAGAATTCAGGGTGGAAGACAAAACAATTTAAACAACAAAAGAAAGTAATATTAGACAATAACCCAATATTCATAACTCCATGCTGATATATGTCACTGATTGAATAGGTTCATTGTTAAAGAGGACAGATATCCTTGAATTCCAAATAATTTAGGTGGATAATCTGCCCTCAAGGAGGGGAGGCATGTCTTGCCGTTCTTTGCATGTCTACTGCACATACTGCCTTTCTATCAAGTTGTACCATATGGCAAGGAGGAAAGAGTAGGTTTGCAGCAGAAGGATGTACCGCATGGCTCCAGCAGGTCTTCAAGGGCGGCATGCGCAAGCACCAATCACAGGGGCAGCGTGCACTCTTGGAGTGATGTTACCAAACGGCACTTTACCTCTGTAGTATCTTTCCCAATAACTCATAACCTCCATCTCATGATGAAAAAATAATATTAAATGAATTCCAGTAGGGAAGATGTCTTGAAAAATGTCTGAGCAGCGCCCTCAAAATTACCAAGGTCATTAAAAACAGGGAAGTCCGTGAAAACGTAACCAAGAGGAGCCCCAGGATGCAGGACAGCTAAATACAACCTGGAATCTAGAACAGATCCTGGAACTGAAAAATGCCATCCTGCAGAAACTAAAGGAGTCTAAATAAACTATTATTTTTTTTATATGTTTATTTATTTATTTATTTATTTTGATACAAGATCTTGCTACACAGTTCCGACTCATAGTGATCCTCCTGTCTTAGCGTCCCCAGGGCTGGGATTACAGCTGTATGTCACCATGTTCTGTTCCAGGGCCGAGACGGCATACAGTATGGGGGATTGAACTCTAGCACCTTGTGCTAGCCAGGCAGGTGCTTATACCATCAAGCTATCTCCCTAGCTTTAAGCTATTATCTTTAGTCAAATTCTTACAAATGTATCCTACTATTGTAAGATGTTAATAACAGAGAAAACTGGGTGAGTATCTTAAACTATAATAATATGTTCCATATGCAATAATAATATGACGTTTCTAGAACTATAATAAAATACAATAAAAGTAAAGTCTACAGAAGAAAAGTTAAGTGGTGGTGGTAAGATAAACATAAAATAGGCTGACTCCGTAACCCATATTGTAAACAAGAAATAATATCTTCTGAAAGTAAAATCTCTTAGCGGTTTCTCTACAAAAGGTATAAAAGCCTAAATTGAGTAATAGGCCCAGTTAATTTAATAAGCAGGCTTTAAAAAATAACAAAAGAGGGCTGGTGAGATAGCTCAGTGGACTGAAGCATCTGCGTAGGTAAGCTTAGGCAAGCCCTGGGACCACGGTTCGATCCCTGGCACCACATGCTGAGCTGGCCCCATGCCCGGGCATGCTGAGCCAGCCAGAGTGCGGCACACCTGTATTCGCAACCCTGGGGAGGCTGCAAGCAGGAGGCCCACCATGAGTCTGAGCTGTGTAGTGAGACCCTGCAACAACCAAAGACATTAAAAACAAAACCAAAAATAACTCAGAAGTCTCATGACAGGTAGATTTTTCTAGAGTAAACAAAGCCAAGAAAAAAAAAAATCAAAGTTTTCCCAAATCATTACAGATCTTGTAAAATCCAGACACCAAACAGGACAGAAAAGAGTGTACATAAAAGCAGAAATCTGTGTCTTCTGTGAGCAGCCACTTGAAGTCTGATGTGACAATGAACATCATGCCAGGGGACGGGCACCCCAGAGCCAGTCAGCAGGGAGCTTGGGCCCACAGCTACCTACCAAATAGTGTGCAACTAGTTCACTGTTTAATGCTTTTTCTGGCATGTTCTGGCTGTCAGCCCAACCCTGGAATAAATCCATTTAAACTGCATATATCTGTGTATACCCATGTTTTAAAGTCTATCAGTATGTCCATGGGGGCTTGAAGGGGAAACCCCAAAATTGCTAACAGGGGTAGCAGCATTGAAATTGGGACTGTGGCTGGTAGTGAAGGGAATTTGTGGTTTTTACTCAGCTATCTTCTGTTATTTGACTTTTAGAGTTAAAATAGGACATAAATATTCAATACAATCCGCTCAAAATTCCCATAAAAATATTTGATGTGATGAGATGATAAAGCAGGGCAGAAACTTAGCTGTGAAAGTAGATTGTGGGAAAAGGGAACGAGCAGGTGGAGGAAAACACGCCCTGGGAGTCAGTACACCGAAATCTCACTGTTTTAAAACAGCATCATCCTGAGTCAGGATTAGGGAGAAATGTCAGTGGATCAGAAATCACCGTTCACAAATGATTCAAGGACGGATAGAAATGTAATGGAGGAAAAAGTGGCATTTCATATCAATGGGAAAATGATAGGGGCCGGGGAGATGGCTCAGTGGAATAAGTGCTTACCTGGCAAGGGCAAGGGTCTAAATTCAATCCCCAGTTCTGCAAAACGAACGAACAAACAAAAAAAGATAGATAACTCAGAAAGCCAGCCATTTGGAAAACACAAAGCTAGATCTATACTTCACTATTTACACTGAAATGTATTGTGGATACTTCAAAGATTTAAGTGTAAAAATCTAAAACTATGAAAGCACTAGAAGATATGAGTGACATATAATCTTGGCATGGGGGATGTTTTTCTAGAATGGTGAGAAAACTAGAAATCACACAATACTCGATGATTAGACTCCCTAAGAATTAAACCACATTTGCCCAATTAAAAAATACCATGATCAAAGCTAAAAAAAGATAAACCAGAAAAATCTGTTTTATTCCTAAGAATTAAATACTCTTGCCCAATTAAAAAATGTCATATCAAAGTTTTTTTAAAAAAAGAATATAAATCAGAAAAACCCTTGGTGAAGATAAAGGATAAAAATTCACCTCTTTTGTAAGAAATAAGAAAAAAAAGATATTTCCCAAGATAAATTTGAAAAGGAATGGATGAAAAACAAAGCAGGTGAAACTCTTTTGGGATACCATTTAACAATTCTTTCTTCCTCGCATAAAATGTGCTCACTATAGCCTACACGTTCTGCTTCTAGGAATCTATTCCAGAAATAAGCACAAAAATTGTAATACTAGTTGTAATAAAAAGAATCAGAAAAAGTCCAAACATACATTAATAGGGAATTGACTCAATAAATTGTAGTGTATCTATACAATGGGATATTCTGCAACCCTAAAAATGTAAATTTATGGAGAGTGACTTGGGAGTGTTTAAAATAATTAAGTGAAAAAGTTGCATAGCAAGATGATCATATTTTTGCAAAAATACATATATTCATACAAATTCAGAAAAAGAACATGAAAGCATATATCTAGATGATTTCTGAGAAGTGGAAAAAAAGTGGAATTATAACAGATATTTCTATTCTATTTATTCTATTTATATACAGTTTGGATATTTTTACAGTTTGCATTATACCATCAAGGAAAATGACAAGTAAAACTCAGAAATAACTTAAAATTGTTAGGATTCTTTTCTCACTTCTGTCTTCTGCATTAATGGTGAAATGAAAATTTCCAGCACAAGAACAGGAAAGGCCACGGACGAGTGATAAACCAGCTGACAGAGTCTAGTGTTATAGAAACCCCAGTTTTTGGCTTGAGTGTAAATTCATTCAGAGAGAATTTTCAAACACAGGATTAAGAGAAAAATTTGTCACCAACGGTGTTCCTTGTCTTTCCCTCTCTTCACAGACTGAGGGTGGCAGTAGACAGGGACAATGAGTGATGAATAAATAGCATCGGACAGGAAGTGACTACTCTAGTCGGAAACTTGGCAGAAAAACCAAATGAACAGAGCTTTGTGGCATGAAGAAAGACCACCAGCTGTGGAACAATATGGACACTGGTGGTGTAGTGCAGAGAGGGGAACTAGAGCTGGACTCGGGGAGTTGGGGTTGGGCTCGGCTCTCAGCAACAGAGATAGGTAAGTTAGATAATGTCTTTGAGCCTCATTTTCTTGATCTAAAAGGTGGGATGAATGCTGCCTATTCCACAGGATGGTGGTAAAGATCAGATTTAAATACGTCTATGGAACGTTTTGAAAAGAGACAGGAAGCAGGTGTGAATTGTTACTGTGCTACTCATGGAAAGCTGTCAGCTAACAGAAGACAGCAAGGAGACCATAACTCTCAGCTGGTGGAGACAAAGCAGTGTCCCAGGGCCAGGGTTGCCAGATAAAATACAGAATGTCTACTTCAATTTGAATTTCAAATAGCAGCGAATAATTTCTTAGTATAAGCATTTCTCCATGCTCTCTGAGCCCAAGTTAGCATTTGGTTTTTAACTGTTTGTATCTCCTCATTTCAAATAAATCGGATGCATCCCTGTAACAGTTTTGAAAGCTCAGGAAAGTTACAATTGTATCATATACTAATCTGGGCTCCTGCAGACTGCCTGAACACTGTCAGGTACTGAACAGGTACTAAACAAGTGAGAGCGAAAGCAAGGATGTGCTTGGGATGGCTTCACACCTCTGATCTCTTCATCCCTGACCACGTATCGTGAGATGCGCCGGGCCCTATCTCTCATCTGACTGCTCCAGAATCGTGAGTTTGCTGGTGCTCAGCCACTGGCCTTCCCTAGGGCAGCTAAAGAAAGAAGATCTCAGAGACTTAGCCTGCTGCAGACTCAGTGTCCCACACCGATACCATAATTCTGGGATGTGACGGTTATAATACAAACTGTTCTGAGGGAATTTGGCTTCAAATTTTAAAATTCTTCCTATTCGCCATTGGAATGTTGCTTTCTGATTTTGATTCACTAGGAGCGAAATAGAAAATTTTAGGGCTGGGGAGATGGCTCGGTGGAATAAGCGCTTCCCTGGTAAACGCAAGGGCTTGAGTTCAATCCCCAGTGCCGCCAAAAAAAAAAAGTGTAACCACTATGTGTCCTCCCTAACCCCACTTTTAGGGGGTCCTGCCCATTAACTCAGGTGTTTAAGTGCCTTCTGAAACAAAGCAGTCAGACTCAGGATGCTGTGGTTCGATCCCCTCATCCTCAAGCCAAACCAGACTTGCCCTGAAGGCATCCTGAGTGGACCCCCAAAAAAGAAAATTTTAGATTTCATTTGTGGTATTTAAAAAGAGTAGAGATAGTTTATAGCTTTAAGGAGAATCAAACTCAAGTTTGCCTACAGGAGTGTTAGGCTTTTAGGCTACAAGAGTGTGAAAAGGACACAGCTTTTCCTAAACACTGGTTCCTGTCATTGTCTCTTACTGACCCCAGTTCTTTCTTGCTGACCCCAGATTAAAAGGGGGAAAAAACTAAAGAACACAGGAGTCATTCCACTTATGGCCAAGATGCATAACTGGTAGGATGTTCTTTCACAGGAATGATGCAAAGCTTTCTCCTGAAGTTGTTTGATAAAACATGGACTTGAATCACAAACAAGGAAATCCTTCACAGATTGAGCTGTGCCCATAGTTACATAGGAGAATATACCATTTCCAATGAAACAAAGAAATCAATAGTAGACAACACACACACACACACACACACACACACACACACACAACTATGGAGTCTCTTTGAAAGAAGAATGGAATTTTCACTTTACCTTATTCATTAAAGTTCGAAACTGCCATCCCTTTAACGAGCAGCCGGAGGGTGGAGAAATCGTCCTGAATAGCTATATTCCAGGGAGCTCTTAGCATCATCACTAAAACAGAATGTGGGATTGCAATTGTGTGGAGTTTTCTCCCAGTGAATAAGAAGTGATCAAAGATAACGTTGCCTGAGAAAGAATTAAAATAGTGTAACATTGCATCAAGTGATAGCCAATGCCAGTCATTATTCGGATGAATGCCCAAGATCCTTTAAGTAATGGTATAGACGTGCTGTGGCATTCAAAATATAATGACCAACTTCAGTGGGGTTCAAATAAAAATGCAAAAGCACGTGCCCACTCATCTGACCAGAACAGTGAAGTAGAAGCATGTCTTTTTAAATAGATCTGCAACCATGTCCTTCATTTACATCATTTATAAAACACTGGACTATAGGAAGTAAATTAATTCACAAAGGCTGCCTTAGAAATTTTACTTTCGCAATGGGAAGTGCTATCTATGAAGAGACTAGAAAAATTAGCGGCACACTCAGAAGAACCAAGATGAAAAGGACTTGTCTAATGGCGTGTGATCACCTTTCCCTCTGTGAAAGAACAGGAACTGAGAGCTCAGAGCAAGCCCTGAATTCATCATTGTGTGGATGAGAGTTCCTGGCATATAATGCTAGACCGAGCTATTTACTGGAAAAAGTGTTGGTTTATTTACATGCTAAACAGCACCACCTTCTAGGTTCCACTGACAAATGACAGCGTAGCAAGGAAGAGAAAGAAAAGGCAGTCTATCCTATTCCAGAGAGAAACACAGAAGGCCAGGCAGAGATGTCACAAATCAAAACATCTTGACCTCGTCATTATAAAATAGAATGCTCAGCTCTTTCACACATCTCCTGAAGGATCATCTTTGTTTTGTAACCAGAATCTTAGCACCGAACTCGACACTGCATCCAGAATAAGGCTTGAAAGATTGGGCAGGGTGTGTGTTGGGGGGCGGGTTGGGGGTCAGCAACATGCTCCTTAATTTAGGAAATCTCTGTAGCACAGTTCTTCAAAAACATGGGGAAAGTAATGTTTAATTTTTGTCAGAGGACTCAAAAACAAAGCCAAAGGCACCCCCTCCCCTCACTTAGCAACAACAAGAAAGGTGAAAAAAAAAAAAATCTGAACTGATGAACAAAGACTGGGCAATGAATGGAGTGAATTGTTTTAATACAGTAAACAGGAGGTCTGAATAAAGAGATCAAAGGAGCCTGGAGCGCAGAATGCATCCGCCACTGCAGTTGCCCACCGGCTAGTAAAAGAAATAAATTTGGGAGTCTTTGCTCAGAGAGACACTGCCACTGATTCTAATCTAGTTGTTTATAGTCTTAATCAAGGCCCCTCCTGGAGCTTCCTCTGTAAGTTTTCACTTTTTTGATTTAGAAAATAAGGCTTGAATTTGCACTTGATGTATACAAATTCTAACAGATACCAGGAAGGGCATTGTATGGGGAAAAAGTCATGGATATTATTCTGGCTTTGCCCGTTCCTTTCTATCCAAGCTTTGGCAAATAATTTTATCTCTGAGTAGCTGTTTCTAAATTGTGTATGTTTATCTTCTGCTGCACATAGTATTTAACAATAATGGTTAAAACACCAAAATAAATCAACTTTTTTCCTTAAAAGATCACATAAGATTAGGCAGACGCAGTGACCAGGATCTCGGTTCGATGCCCAGAGTGCCGTGCCCACCCCACCGCTGGGGCTCACTGAGACAGCAACTGAGACTGGGTGTGATGGTACGTGCCTGTAATCCCAGCATTTAGCAGGCTGGAAACAGGAGAATCACTACGAGTCCATCTGTGTAGTGAGACCCTGTACTAAATACATTAATAATAAAACATTCATGTAAGAATATGTATTGATAGGATACCCATATTTTCTTTTCTGAGTGAGGCAAAGTCTAGAAGGTTCTCTGAGTAACATTTAGTTTGCTGAGTGAGGGGAAGTCTAGAAGGTTCTCTGAGTAACATTTATTGTAACAGACAAGAGTTAAAGTTTATTAAAAAGTCTAGAAAGAGATGGTCAGGCTGAGATGCAAGTAGTGGCACAATTCCCTTTGAATTTCATTTCAGGTGGTTCAGGAACTACGGTAATCTCACAACAAAGCAGCATGTGGAAGTGACAATAAAAATGACATCAAAAAAAGGAGATGTTAGTGGCCTTGAACTTGACCATGTTTTCTTCATAGATCCAAGTAGATCAATGTGTTTGGTGAATAGCTTTGCACATCACCAGCAGGCACTCACAACGGGTGACCTACAAGGAAAGGGACACATGTGACCACATTGCTACTGACCTTGGCTCTGCCTAGGCCAAATAGCCTGGCTGGTAACCTGTTGACAGTCATTGCCTTCAGGGCATTCCTGCACATTGCCCAGAAGCCATTGCTTAGCTGTTGCTAAGTGACACTATTACCAAGCGGCCATTGCTCTTTTTATCCAGTAGCTATTGAGTGTGGGTTTCCAGCAACGTGACAAGCAGCTGCCTCCACTGAGGTCTGCAGGAAGAGTCCTTTTATAGTCATGGGACCAGCATAGGGGCCTTGGCCATGGCATCTAGGGAACCAGATTATTTGCTCTGGAGATCCCAGGACCTGCAGGGTCAAGGGATCCATTGGAGTGTAGAAAGAGTGCCCTGTGGTGGTGGTAGAGGGTGGCACTGTGTAAAGGTTGATAACAGGGCCGGTATCTAAGATACCAATCTGTGATCCCTGTGGAGTTGTAATGAGACCCCAGGAAGGGTATTTTTATTTATCACAGTAAATCTAACGTTGGGTTGGAAGACCACTTCATGTCACTGTTTGGAGAAGACAGACTCATAAAGGACTGTGATGACTATGAGCTTCCACATTGTCCAGGCAAAGGGGCTTCCCTGGCCAACCCCTATTTCTGCGCTGGCCCCCTTTGCTCTTTCCTCCTCCCACATCTGTCCTCCTTTGTTATCCCGCCCTCAGAGCTCTATCTTCTGTAGAAGTAACTGTAAGACAGTGCATCTAAAGGATTCTGCTCTGTGGTGAAGAGGACTTGGAGCTTAATAAGAGTGTGTCACTCACCGTGTCCTCAGCCTTGAGCCTGGTCACTCCAGTATGGGTAGGACAAGAGCCAGGCTTTATCACTTTGTGATCCCTTAGGAGGCATAGAATGGATCAGAGCTCCAGAGCAGCATGAGACCTCAAACACAGCCCCCAGAATAGAAGAGGAGCAGCCTGGCAAACAACGCAGGGGCTTCCTGGCTTGGTAGGGGTGGAATGAGAGAAATCTGTTTTGTGCCAGTCATTGTAACTATTTTCTCCCCAGGCTGTGTGGCCTGGGAAACAAGGATAACTTGCTGCATCTCAGAGGCTGGACTTGAGACAGACAAACGCTGGCAGGGGCTTCTGGCTTTGGAAGCACGTTTAGTAAACAGGCCTGTTTGTGAGTGTTTGTGGAAGGTCTTACATTCAGCTTCCTGTGTACAATGAGGGCCTGGGTTGGGTTCACTCCAAGGGCCCACACTTCCTCAGACTCAGCGGGTCTCTCCTTTTCTCTGGGTTCCTCCTGGCTTGTTGAGTTTTGTTCTGGCAAAAGTGTTCATATTAATGAGGTCACCAGGCGTGATCTAAAGGAGCAAAAAAATTTCAGTGAGGAAATGAACAGAACCTGGATTTGTTCCTATTAATGAATTGTCAGAGACCGCTCCAGATCCAAACACATACCATAGGTGGCTTGCAGGGTGCCCTGAAACAGCATAAAAAGAAGGAAGGTTCTCAGTGAAAAATAGTGCCTCCGTCCTGGGTATAGAATATTTATCTTAGAAATATTAATGTCATAAAGAACATGTCCCCATATTCTCAGTGTTGATGGCTTATGTAAATAAAGTGGTGAATATTTTGTATCATTTGTAAGAGAACATGTTTTATACCATGTATGCTCCTTGGGTAAGTTAGTGGAGTTTTTGTCTTCTTTTTTATGTTTTTAGGAAGAGGAATTTTGGGTGAAAATAAAATTCATGAGGAGCTCTCCCTACATTTGCGCTCCAAGAGCCTCTGCTGTGGGCTACAGCTTGTGAATCTCCTGCCTGAGAGAGGTGTTTCTGCTCTGTGATTATTCTGTGCTCTTCAATGGGCATCGTAAGTAGGACTGAGGCAGAAAGTCAAGGTTTACGTTGGGATCTCCAGGATGAACTCCTTAGACTGTTCCATACACTTTTTATTTTCATAATTATGGAAATTAAAGCTTGAATCTTTTGGACTAATGGGGACCATGCAAAAGTTAGAAGGGAACAATGTATGTTAATGAAAAGAAAAATAAAAATTGAGAAATTGTTTTAAATATTAAGTAATTTATCTGCTAAGAAGGAACTTAGAGAACATAGTAAGCAACCCATTTGGGACCACTTCTCTCTCTCACAGCCTATTCCTTCTTATTCATTTATTGGATTCAGGGTCTCACCATGCAGTTCACACTGCAGTGATCCTCCTGTCTCAGCCTCCCCAGCGCTGGGATTATAGGCGTGAGCCACCATGGCAGGTTCTGGGGCTGGTACAGCATGTGGTACTGGGACTGAACTTGGGTCTTTGAGCTTGCCAGCTGGGCGCTTAGACCACTGAGCTATCTCCTCAGTTCTCAAAAGTTAGTCCTACTGTCCATTTTTATTTTCTGTTCCTATTTCCCATTCCTTTTCTCCAATAAATGTTTCTATTCTTAAAAAATATGGTTTAAACTAATGGAAGATATTAGGATATCTGTACTAAAAATTTATCAACATCGCTTTAGAAAACTTCAACCAGAGGTGATGATGAATCTGTTGCACCCAAGATTTCCAAAATTAAGGGACTGGGCTGATGAAATTCACCTTTTTAATCCCTCTTTTTAGAACAAAATAAAGTCAAACTTACCTAAGAAAGCAGGCAAGTATTCAGTTCCTTAATACTGTGATTTTATTCTGAATAATCGCCTTTTCTCGATGCCTATTGTGTCTTTACTGCACCTCATGTCACAATTTAATCTCTCTTTAAACTTAATTTAATGCCCAATTTAATCTCACTATGACAGCTAATAATTAAGAGAGCTCATGTTGTGTAGCTTAATGTTTGGTTGTGTTGGTCATGTGTATGTGTCATATACGATATTGTTTCATACCATGCAATTTAATGAACAGCATCTCTTGATATGTTTATTTCTGAAGAACAAAATATCAAACTTTCATTTTTTGAAAGTCAAAACATAAGTTTTCCTAACAATGGTGTGAACAGCAAAAAATTTCAAATATGACAGAGGCCCAGTTCTGTCATTTGTATATCACATATGCACGTTCGCAAATACATGGATTAGGTGTGCCCGACAGATGCAACACTGAACGGTACGTGCACAGTGCTGAAATAACCAATTTGCCTTCACAGTAATTTTCTGGATTAGTTATTTCCAACTTTCTCCCTTTATCTTGACTGTAATATCTTTGAAAGAGGCTTTTACTTGGAACCCCAATTTGCAAAACAGTCCAGGGTGGCTCTGCTTTGATCGGAGTATTTGTGGGGCTGAAGAAGGGTTGGGGGTCTGGAGGTACCCTCCCGCCTCAGGGTCTGTGGTCCCGCATGCTCTTCGATGCCATCTTCAGGTTTCTGGGACCCAGTTGAGGAATCCCTGGCCTGCACACTCCTTGCACGAGCAGGGGGCTTCCGTGTGCAGCACAACACTTCATTTTCTTGACCTAGTTTGTGGCATTGCATTTCACAGATGGGTAATCGAGGTAGCAGATCAACTAACCTTCCAACAGCCAAATAACTACTGATTGATCAGAGAGCTAGGATTTGAACACAGAACCTCTTTTTTTGTTGTTACCAGGGATCAAACTCAGGACCTTGCTCTTACTAGGCAGGTGTTTATGCCACTGGGCTGTCTCCCCAGCCCCTTGAACAGAGACCTTCTGACTCCAGATTATCCCCAGTATTTCATATTGATTATGACAATAGAAAATAGGTTCAGATGGCTGAGGCTGGTCACTGGGTCACATTCTGAGATTGGCCCAGATTACCTGTTGCAGAGAGCTGTAGAATGCGTGGGAACCCTGGCTCACCAGCTGCCCATCTGGCTCCTTCTCTATGACTAGAGGAAGCACACTGGAGGGCAGGTATGCAGGTAGTGTCATTACCTGGATCTGTTTTTATTTATGATCAAGGTAAACTGTCACAGATTTTGGTACTTTGGTTGCTAGAGGAAACCATGCCCTTCTCCATCCTCATGAGAAACATTTTACATAAAAAAGTTGAATTGGTATTTAATTATGTTACCCTGGTGGGAAAAGAACAATAAGAAGTGATTTGGGGGGGAAAGGAAAATAAACTACAAAGAAGTGGAAAATGTTTAATGTCACAGGCGTGCATGCAGCAATCAAAATCATAGTGTTCAACATAGCGAGGTAGCACTTCATTCTGCATATGGCAACCGCGTTAGGAGCTGGTCCCATGATCCCTGAGTGTTCCTAGTTCAGCCTTTTCTAGATTACAAGAAGAAGCAGTCACATAGTAAGGTGATGGAAGAGAAAGTAGGAGGGAATGTTATGAACGTGGGAAAAAGCAAGGTGAAGATCCAGCAGAACCATTTTGAGGAAAGAAACCTGTAAGAATAAATATAGGGGGGCTGGGAGATGGCTCAGTGGAATAAGCGCTTCCCTGGCAAGCGCAAGGGCCTGAGTTCAGTCCCCGGTTCTGAAAAAAAAAAAAGAATAAACATAGGAATAAATAAATAAATAAAAAGAATAAGCATAGGACTGTATCATCTCTTTCCCTATGAGTGCAAGCCAGGGCAAGTGTGGTAGCTGCGCGAGAGAACTTCCTGACAGTGATGAGGGTGCGGAGAGACTAAGATAGGAGAACAGTGGAGCTGGGAGGGCCAGGAGAAATGCTCACTCATCGAAACAGTTGAATAGGCCGGCCAAATAGCTCAGTGGATTAAAGTGCCTACAAGCAGGCACAGGGGCTGGGGGTTTGATCCCCGGGCCTGCTGTGCCGGCCCCGTCCCTCCTGGGGTGCCCTGAGATGGCACTTGAGACTGGCGTGCCTGTGATCCCAGTTCTTGGGAGGCTATAAACAGGCAGATCACTACAAGTCTGATTTAGTAGTGAGATCTTAAACACCCTGTAGACCCTTCCCTAAAATCCAAAAAAAAAAAAAAGAAGAAGAAGAAGAAAGAAAGAAAAGAAACAGCTGAAGTTAGTTCTTAAAGGTGAGGTTAGGGGTCAGTGATGCCCCCCAGATTCCTCATAAAAGACTCTATGAGCCCATGGCCATCCAAGTGGCAGAGAATTTTTAGCAGACACATTGTAGGCACGCAGCAATAGTGATGTTCTATGGGATGTGAATCAGTGCTAGGGGAGATTTGCTTTTGTGCTCAAGTCATTCGGGAAGCAGTTTTCAAAGGCAGACAGGGATCAAGGTGAAACTTCTCAGAGACCTGGATATGCTAATTTACATAGAAAAGCTCCAAGCACAAAGAGCCCAGCAGCATCTTGCAAACTTAGTTCAGAATTGTCCCCCCACACACATTTCTTCACACCCCAAGAAACAGTAGCGCCCTGGGAAAACCCAGTTTGGGAAGTGCTGATGTATAGCAGTGTTCTTGTCAAGGGTGTAAATATAGTCAGAGAGTAGGCAGATACACAGATATTCATGTCTGGAGCCAAACTTCCTAATTTCACTGTAGTCTCTCCCTGCCCCTGACCAAATCACACACCGTCCCTCAGGACATGCCAGTTTGCACCACCCGTTTGAGCTTACCCAGTGCGACCCATCCATTCCCACTTCTCTTCCTCTGTTTACTGGACTCTTCCTCACGAAGTGTGATTTACACCGAGCATGCGCTGCACGCAGCGAGAGCTGCTAGCAGGGTAGGAAGGAGCTGACGGTCTTGCCCTCCACCGCCTTCCGGTTCAGCACCTGTGACCCGGGGTCTGCCCAAAGTCTCCTGGTGTTCTCGGCTCTTTGGAACCTTGCAGGCACTGTGTTTATACAAATCCTATTCAATCCTACCATATTTCATTTGTAGAATAGTTCGTTTAACTTTAATTTTACTAAGAACAGACTCCATGCCAAACAGCGCTGGGTGCTGCAGAGGGTCAGGTGAGAGGGCTTGCGTGGGCAGCAGGTAGCATCCAGCGTGCCAGATATCCCATCGGCGAGGGAGTCTTGATTGTTAGCATAAGTCTTAAATCCTTTTGACTTAGGAAGAAACACAAAACTTTCCCACTGGTTTAGACATATGGATAGAGGGACAGTGCTGGATATTCCCTTGCTATGCCCTTCTTAGCCTCCAGTCCCATAAAAGAAATTAAAAGTTCTTTCCTAATTTAGCTTCAAGTTCATATATATACATATCATAGACATATAACCATGTCTAAAGTGCACTGAGCTTATTTTTAAATTCAGTGATTTGAAGAAATGATAGGAAATTTAATAGCCACATTGCCCAGTCTTATATTTTTGTTTTGCTTTATAATCTTTTGGGGCCGGGGAGATAGCTCAGTGGAATAAGTGCTACCTGGCAAGCACAAGATCCTAAGTTCAATGCCTGGTACCGAAAAAAAAAAATCCTACAATCTTTTGGGCTCTTTATTTTTTAATTGATTTTTTTTCTTCCATTCACTATTACCCCTTAGAATTTGCTTGATGAAAATATTTTAAAGCTATTACTCATGCTGAAGCTCCAGCATTCATTGCTATATGTCTTTTGTGCACAATCAGCAAACTCCACATTCCCAGTTTGCCTGTTATACACACAAATTAATCAATATACTTAAATGAATTTGATTAATATGCAGCAGTTTAAGATCCACTTTGTATTATTAGTGCAGAAAACTTCCTCATTGAATGCTACAGAATCAGAAGGCTATGTTTGCTTGGAAAAACTGTCTCATACACACTCACACACACACACACACACACACACCACAAATAATATAAGGCTAAGATTTTCATAATTATCGTAATTCACTCATTAAAATATTAGCAAACTGTCACAACTGCAAGAGATTCTCCATGCATGGAATTTTCCATCTTTTGCCTGCACTGAAGATATACATATATATGCATTCCCAGTGCCAGAGAGTGTTAAATGGAAACCCCACTTCTGCATTTTATTAGCAAATTTTGCAAACTACAAACAGCTTGAGTGTTGTATAAATTTATAGTTGTACTTGCACATTTGTGACGGTGGTTTTCAGCATGCAAGTTTTATCTAAGAGCTTTTACTTGGAACTGCACAGAGCAATTCCAAAACCTCAAAACTAAAGAAATATAAAATTGAAGTGCCTTTACAATTGAGTGATTTATACATTAAAGTATTTATTTTAAAACAAGATTAAAAATATTGCACTCCTAGAAACATTCTCTTCTGGTAGGAGCACTCAAATGGAAAATTTCATCCATTTCAAACTGATTTTTTGCCTGAATGACTCTCCCATATTTTCCTAAAACCTAGTCATGTCAAATGATTTATTCTACCTTAACAATATTGTGCAAGTAGCCAGGAAGACTCAAGTGCTGAAGGCATAGAAGGTAGTTGGCCAATTAGGTGCTCAACATTATTTTGATTTTTTATACTTTCCCATACTTACTCTCTTCTTACCCTCTGACATATTTCTGTCCTAGGAGTATTTAGCCAAATTTGAGATACAGAAAGTATTTTAGATCTAAATTCTAAGAAAAGATAAAGTGGGAAACTATATTTTTTCCTGCAGAAGTAACAGAAAGAGCCCAGAGAAGGTATTTAAAGCACAAATCCATTTTAAATGTCCCCTTCAAAGATCCACCTCTTTCCCCCATCCCTATTTCACAGTGTAATGCCATCTGTGTGGCCCCAATGCCACCTAAGTATTTTACATCTTATTAATATTTTTGTTTGTTTGGTTTGGTTTGTTTTTTTGGCGAAACTGGGGATTGAACTCAGGCCCCTGGGCTTGCCAGGCAAGCACTTATTCCACTGAGCCATCTCCCTGGCCCCTGCGTCTTATTAATGATGACTGACCAGCCACGCAGCTACCTAGCTGCGACACCGGAAGGTATATGTCAATTACATAATTGATGGCATCCACGCTTTTCTTTTTCTTTCAATACATAAGTTTTTTTTCTATTTCAGATGACTGTCACTTATTCACCATCCTCAGTGGCAAATTGTTTTTGAAAAACCGATTTTAAGGAAAACAAACAGCATATGTTTTTGAGAAACAATTGCTAGGCAGGAAAGTTAATGGAGACTGGTTGTTCTCTGCATAGGTTCACATCATCAACCTATAAAGGAAAAAAAAAAGATAAAGAATGTGGAATACATCTCAATTTGTGATATCTAGTACTATGTGAGGAAGGTCCAAGCAAGGTCTAAACTTTGAAATTCAGTATTTTCTTTGGCTTAAGAAGAAGGTGGCCATGACAACAGTGGGTGGTGAGCTTTCTCTAGGGTAGATTCTCTGATATTTTCATTCCACTCAGTAGGTCAAAGGAATCATCACTGTTTTTCTAAATAGCAGGACCACAAGCACACAGCCAAACATTCTAAACAAAGTTCTCACTTTGGTCCACTCTTTTTCTTGATGGATTCTCTTCCTATGACCCCACAGAGAAGTCAACAGAGGAGGAGTGACAACCAGTGAAGACTTACCCTGTCACCATGTAACTCTGTGATGACAGAAAATTGAGTATAAGCATGTCTCAAGCTTTGTCTTTTACAATACCCCCTCAGAAAAAAAAAAAAAAAACTGATTCATCTTTGTCACCTTCATACATGCCATCTGGGGGATGGAAAGTGGTAACCTGTTGATATCAGTCATCAAATGCTATTGTGGTTTCTGTCCATTCCCTACAGATACTTTATTTTTTCTAATTCCAAGGTATCTGTTTAACTAAAACGAAAAATTAAAATATGAGACTCTCTCAAAAGTTGTTTCTGCATCTTCTCTATTATTTAGAGACACATTTAACTTTGCAAAGCCAGTTGTTTGCTTATAATTTAAACTAAGGTTAATTTGCAATGAGACAGGAGAAAAGTGGCTGGCTACCATTAAATGTTGCATAAAAAGCACAATTAATGGCGTTCTACCCCCAAGTTTTGGATGTATTTATTATATGTACATAATAGTTCTTCTGTAAATAATAGCATTTTCACTATCTTTAATAGAAAGGTATATTACTCTGGGAATTAAGAATTTCAATATTTCTGGAAGGCTTGAAAGAGCAGGCTATGTCTGCTGGCCTCCAAGTGTGAACCCCCAGGACAATTTGTAAAATCTGAATACTAGGGGCATTGAATTAGAAAACTGCAGTAGTGAATGTGACCTCCAGAGTTCCAGGGTTAACCATTGTTCAGGGAAGAGGACGCTATTGCTGCAGTTGTTGGCTCAAGCAAGTCACCACCTAGGCTGCTGTCTGCAGATGAGACATTGTGGCCAAAAGTATGGATCTCAGTTCTGTGCTAAGTCCCTCTGAGGAGAATGGATATCTCCTGTCCCTCCACACAGCTTGGCCCCACATTCAGGATCTGTGAGGGTACATCTGACTGGCCAAGCAGAAATCACATCTCAATCTTTAGCTGCAAGGGAGTCTGGAAAATGCAGTTTTAAAGACTTTTTGGTATTTTTATTTATTTATTTATTTATTTATTTATTTATTATTTTTGGCAGAACCAGGGTTTGAACTCAGGCCCCTGCACTTGCCAGGCAAGCACTTATTCTACTGAGCCATCTCCCCGGCCCCATTTTTGGTATTTTTAATCCAGAAAATCATGCTACTGGAGGATTATAAGAAAGTTGAGAGAGTTTACCAAATCTATTGCAATATTCCATGGACTTAATTTCTATTCTTGATTATGTATTGAATGCTTCACAATTTATTGCTAAATTAGTATTATTCTTTCTTTCTTTTTTTAAAAGAAGATCTTATATGTCATTATCTTAAATCCCTTTTTGCAATTACCCTATATTCTTTCTTAAAGAACAAAACTAGTCTTTTGTTATTACATTGTATCAAAAAGGGGAATGAAATTTTCACATGGAGTTAAGGTTGTTAATAAGCTGACTTTGACATAGAGAGCTTATCCTGGATTGTTGGGGGCAGGGCCAATGTGATCACAGGGGTCCTTAAGTATGGAAGAGGAGGTACAAGAGGGAAAAAAAGAAGGGAAAAAAGAGCAGGCACAAAAAGAGGTCAGGGTGGCGCAGTATGAGAACAGTTAGCTTGTGATTCCCGGCTGTGAAGATGGAAGAAGGGGCCATCAGCCAAGGGACACTGGAAACCTCTTCTAGATGGAGATGGGAAAGAAATGGACTCTTTCTTAGGTCTTCCAGAAAGGAAAATGTCCCACTGACACCTTAGCCTTAGCCTTCAGAAAACCAGGCTTCTGAAGTACAGAGCTGTGGAATAATAGATTTGTGTTGTTTTGAGCCACTAAGTTTATGGGAATTGTTACAGTGGCTATCAGGAACAAATACGCTTGATATACGACTCGCTTTTCCCCACACTGAGTAATGCCTTCAGTTTTTTTCTATATAGATTGATCCTATCTGCCTGTTTGTGCACCCTAGGAAGCTCCTCCAGATCCCTGGCCTTCACCTGGTCATTCGGTGCCCAGTTTCACAATGCCTATGGCACTGTCTTATGACCCAATATTGGGCCAGCAGGCAGTGTGGCCAGGGGCTGCAAGTGCTGCTTCCTCCGCTTGCTCCTACTACTCCTGCAGCCAAGTCACAACAGTCAGAGCTTTGTCTGGACCCAGTCCTTTTTTGTACAAAGAAAGCCCAACTCTGATTCCAGGGTGCATATGGAATACTCCTGTCTAGATGCTCTTGTGCTAATCAAGTCTTCCTGGCCCTTCTGCTTCAGTGTCCAGAACCCTGCAGACCTCTGGCTGATAACATTGCTTCTGCTTTATAGTTATAGTTCTGATTCCTAAGGATGTTTTGAGCCCTCCCATACTTTTAAATATGTAATGTTTATTTAATAAGTAAATATATATATATATATATATATATATATATATATGACTGCATATTTTGTATTTTGCTGTGGTTTTCTTTGGAGCAGAGGGGAGAAATCCTAGGCCCCACCTGGACCACAGAAATGCCACATGGAGGATGGAGGAGGACACACACTGACATTTCACATAATTCTGCATCCCAGACTTACACTGAGGTTTAGATGAAGGAATAAAACAGTGGTTAGATATTTCCATTGCTATCAGCAATTTGCTTTCTGCATTCCAAGGCATGTCACTTTCCCCAGCAAATAATACCCTCTTGGCAAAAGGCTTGGCTGTTTGAAAATCATAAGAGAAAGTTTCATTGTATTGCACTTTAAGGCGATTGTTCCAGAAATTCATCTTGAAACTTGCTATTTCAGGAAGCTGGCTCAGCTCCTGTTTTTTGGGTTTTTTTTTTTCTTTCTTTCTTTCTATAGTTCATCCATTCCATAAATTGGCTAGGCGTGACTTGAGGATGATTGTTAGGGTCAGGAGTGGGGAGGAACAGAACACCAGGTGTTACATTAAAAAATGGTGGCATAAGTCCCTGGTTTAGTCATGTACTTTGAGAGTGTGGAAAATAGCTGTTCCCAGTTAACACCAGAAGTGCTCATTAAACTGATTTTTTGTTGGGAATGATTCTCCAAAATGTCGCAGGCTAGCAGCTAGCTAAAATTCTATCAGGATGATGATAACCACTGAGTTACAAGTTACAAGAAATGATCTTGAAATAAAGGCTTTGCAGGCAAATTAAAATAGTAATAATTTCGTTTAATGTAATGATATCTTTTAAAAAATCCTTTAATAGCATTCAGCCAAAATTATATATTTGGACACAAAATGAACCACTAAAGAAGATCTCTATAATTGTATGCAACTTGCCTGAAGGCAGATTGAAGGTGTTATTCAGATGCCTGGGCACAGAAGAAGATGGCTTTGACGGTGACACTGGGCGATGGAACCACATCGTAGTCACAAATGGTCATAATGTAAAATTATTTCTCAGAAAGAGGAAGCCAGGGGAAAGTGACAGCTTCCTCAATAAGCTCTGTAATCCTGGCTACACTTCAAGATCATATTTCTGCATGTGCAGATGTCTCTCTTAAGCTCCTCAACCCATCAGATCAAATTCTGACACCTAAAATCTCAGTATTGTGTAATTGATAGTGCTTATTTTCCTGAAATTCAGCTGAGTCTTTAGCTTTCTTTGTTTAGCTTATGCCAATAAGATATTTTTTCACTTGGTTCACTTTGGCTCACTTCTGCCAGTGCCTTGCTCTTTCTCTGTTGCATACTCAGGCTAACAAAAGCCCCTGTATATATTTTGAGGTGAAAGGGGAATTATTTCAACCAAGAATAACCCCTTTTATCTATTTTCCAGGGACTAGGGCTGTCATTCAGTGGATGAGCA
This sequence comes from Octodon degus, assembly GCF_000260255.1. Taxonomy (NCBI): domain Eukaryota; kingdom Metazoa; phylum Chordata; class Mammalia; order Rodentia; family Octodontidae; genus Octodon; species Octodon degus. Next base: position 18,377,346 of record NW_004524586.1, on the reverse strand, counting down.
CATGCTCAGAGTGCACATGGCCCCATATTTGACTCCCAGCACCAGAAAACAAAACAAAACAAAAACAACCAAACAAACAAAACTTAAAGTAGTTATGGCTGTTTGCAAATAGAGGTAGGGGTGTGTGTGTGTGTGTGTGTGTGTGTGTGTGTGTGTGTGTGTTCGTGGTGCTGGGGATTGGAGGATTGAACCCAGAACCTCTCTAAGTTGTCTTTCTTTTTCACTTTTACATTGTTGAGCTACAACTCACTAGCCATCTGTCCTTCAAAGCTTTTACACTAATTATAGTTCAGTGACCACATGCTTTTCTATAGAATTTTATAAAGACACACAAGTAATCTTGACAAATGACTAAAAACTCAGGTGAGTGAATTTGAATTTTGTTTGTTTCTCGCTCAGATAAAATTCATACAGAATGGTAAGAGTCCTCCCCCTTCTAATCCACAGAGCTGTCCCTCACACTGAAGCATTGAAGTGCTAATGACCAGCACCCTCCCCCACTCTCCAAATCACCTGGTTTCTTTACCTGTCTTTGCTTGCTCTTGGATTAGATAGCATCCCTTCTTCCCTGTGGATTTGAAGCTTCAAGAGACAGGGGCTCAGAATCCATCTGGCTCTTACCACTGTGAGCCCTGCTTCCTGCTGCCTGCCTCCTCCTTCAACAAGTCGAACTTCCTTTCCACCTTCCCATATACCCTTATGCTGGGTTAAATGTAGTCTGTGGGGCAGCCAAACAGTGGATTTCCCACTATTTATGGTTGGTCTGTGGGGTGGAGCACCCACAGGCTTCTTGGCTGCTGAGTCCGGGCCCACTGTCCAGACTTCTCATGAAGTCTGTCCCATTTACATCTGTCTCCCAAGCCCTTGGGCCCAGTTTTTCAGCTGCTTTTCTACTGAATCTGAGACGCAGTGGAGAATAGCTGTGAGCTCTATTGTGCCACTTGGCTAGGATGTCACTGCCTTGGGCTTAATACATCCAATGTAGAGCTCAGAGATGGGAAAACAAAATGCAAAAAAAAAAAAAAAAAAAAAAAAAAGTTATCTATTTTCCAGGGACTAGGGCTGTCATTCAGTGGATGAGCACATGCTCAGAGTGCATATGGCCCTGTATTTGACTCCCAGCACCAGAAAACAAAACAAAACAAAACACCTCTGGCCCAGGTCAAAAGTCTCTCAACTGTTTCCAGACACTTGGAGAGAGAGTTGAGGTTCAGGACAAGCTCCTACAGGGGAGGCTCCTTCTGGTTGTTTTTTGCAAGTCCTCCTAATAATGCACCAGTGAAGTTCTCCGAAGGGCATAGCTGAAGCCAGCAGGCAGAACTGCAAACAGAGAGAGAGATGATCAAGCTTTTCAGAGGCCCCAGAAAGGCTTAGATAGACCAACAAGAAAATGACTTTGGCTAAGCTGGAGATGGTAACAGACTTTCCTTTTGTTGTTTCATTTCATAAAACCAGCAACTTACCTACCTACTTGCCTACTGTCATCAGTATGAAAGAGAGAAGTGAGGTAAAATCCTCCTCATTGAATCACTCTTCTCATTTATTAGTATTTAGATGCACAGCCTTCCATTTGCATGGGAAAGGGAGCTGAAGACAAGGGCAAGACACTGAACCAGAGTCTTGAAGTTCTAGGATTCCGATTTGGCACTTGCCTGCCAGTGGTCTTTGGTCCTCAGTTTTTTCTTCTGCAAAGAGAATTGACAATAATCAAGCTCTGCTGATATCCTGGCTCTGTTAGGTGGGGACCAATCTGAAAAGGGATCTGCAGGCACTTGGGAAAAACTCCACAGACCCATTTAGGAAACAGCTGGTGACAAAAAACAATGGAGCAGGCCTTGTGCTGGGTGCAGAGTGCTAAAGTTACACACAACTCTGCCTTTGATGAGACCACTGCATTTAGCCACTAGGAGGTAGGCCCTACCCCCGAAGTTATGACATTATCATTGTCCTTCTTCTTCTTCTTCTTCTTCTTCTTCTTCTTCTTCTTCTTCTTCTTCTTCTTCTTCTTCTTCTTCTTCTTCTTCTTCTTCTTGCCGTTGCATTTGCCAAGCAAGCTCTTATTCTGAGCCATCTCCCCGGCTCTTTGCTTCAAAAGTTAATGCTAAGGGAAATAAAGGTCAGTGAGTACTAAGCAGTATGTCAGAGTTAAGGGACAAAAAGGAGGAACTCCCCACCATTATCATCATCTTCTTTTCAAACTGCAGGGCAATCTTCTAATTGCTAGTCTCTGAGTCTTTCTGGTTCTGGAAAATGCTGGAGCCCACCTGCTTGGAGTACGTGTCAAGAAGATTATGCTTTGAGACATCTGAGGAGCACTTCAGTATAAATAAAAGGCAGTTCTCGGGCTTTAGAAAATTCATGGAGAATGTCTCTAAAGTCTCACTGCCTCTAATTCATTGTATAATTTATTGCTATTTATTTGGATCCCTTTCACTGAATGGTGAGCAAAAGAAGTAATTTTTATTCTTTTTTCCCCCAACAAGTCAATACAGGAAAAAAGTTCCTATGCATTATAGCCTATGTGGTCTCCCACAGTGCCCTTTAATTTGAAAGAAGATGAAGGATTGTTACAGAAATGCACCAAAAAATTTTAACACAAAATGAGCAGAGCTGTTTTGTTTCTGCGAGTGGTGCAATATTTTCTCATAGTTATGTTCTCAAAACACGAATCTGTGATAGTTTAAGAGCTGAATACATAATTTAATAGTGCCCAAGGCCAGCATTAGCTAAAGCAGATGTTTGCAAAAGATGCATGTCTTTATTGGAGGGTTGAGCTGCCCTAATTCAGTCCATTTCACTATGTCTCCACTTCCCTTCTCCACCTATCCCACACTTCTGCAAGGATGGAGACCAATAATGCCTCCTTTCAGGGTACATCTATAAATGCCCATAATGCATATGACAATAAAGCTGACTGTGATGGACAAGGTGGTCTTTTTGAAGGCCTATTTTACTGTTGGTGTGCCACCGAACCCCTGAATCTCACTATTGGAAACCCCACTACTGGTTCTCCTTGATGAGCTATAACCAGCACAGCTATAACCAGCTCAGACAGCTCTGTCTTCCCTGTCTTGACCCTCTGCAGCTCCTTCATTCAGACCGTGGTGGGTGTCGGTGGATGGAATTCTCTTTAAGAAAAGCTTCCTGTCCGCTGCCCTCCGCTTGACATGATTATTTCCACTGAAAGAAACATTCTTGTCACTTCCAGAGCCCTTATTATAAAACCTTAACTATCCATTTTCTGTGAATAACTACATTTTCAAATTGCCAGAAACATTGTTTTATATAGAGGATACCAGCGTATCTTTCTTTAAACAATCATCTGAAAATTATTTAAAAATTTGTGAAAAGAGTAAAGTAAGAAATAATTATTACCAAAGTGGTGGCTTTGAATATAGCTTTTAAAAAGTCAGCTTGCCACAACTCATCCGATTCTGCCCTAGAGATACAGAAGGCCCCCAAGAGGAGGCGGCTCTTTACTTCTTTTTTTTTTTTTTTTTTTTTTTTAGGTTCTGGGGATTGAACTCAGGAACTGCCAGGTAAGCGCTTATTCTACTGCGCTATCTCCCCCGCCCCAGCTAGGCAAAACTTGGCCTTCCTTCTTTTTTTTTTTTTTTTTTGGCAGAACCGGGGATTGAACTCAGACTCTTGCACTTGCCAGGGAAGTACATATTCCACTGAGCCATCATCTCCCCAACCCTTTTACTTCTGACCTGAAAGATAAACTGATTGTAACCAGGCAGAAAAGGATAGGAGTGAAGGGGAGGGAGTCCAGGCTGAAAGCACATAGAGCGTCTAAAAGGCCAAGGGATGCGAGGGAACAGGGGACATTTGGAGAAAGGAATATACTTTGGGTTACAACAAAGAGTTTAAAGAACAAAGAGAAAAGAAGTAAAGATGATGACTATTTTCAAACATTACATAGGTAGTTCTGTAGAACAGAGATGAACTTATTATGTGAGCTAGCCCATTCCATGGTGCAGAACCAAAGTCAAAGTTTGAAACCTCCATGAAGATATTAGCTAAAACTTAAATTATAACAGCTACTTGCATTTACTTACTTCTTAGAATATGCCAGAAATTTTGTTAAAGGTTCTGTGTTCATTATCTCACTGGATTCTCAAAACAACCCTGTGAGGAAATGCTGGGAGCCATCAGAGGCAGACAGTATACTTCAGCAGCACAAGACCACTCAGCTAGGACAGGGAGAGCAAGGCTTTCAAGGCCTCCCAGTTCTAAAGATGGGGCACCTCCTTGGCTACCATCCTCAAATTGCTTCCTTAATTGCATTGTCACCGAGCAAAGCATCCCTGAAAACATTCACCCGTTTAGCTGGGACATCGCCAAGGACACTGGGGGTTTTTAACTTGTGGGCCTGATCTCAGCCTGGCCCAGCAGCCTGGCAGTGTGACCGGCCCAGCCTCTGGATGCTTCTGCACAATGATTAAGTGGCTGGAGGAGATGTCAAAGCCAATGCCCCACTTTTGGCTGACATTGTCACTAAAGTGTTTGACATGTCAAAGTGAGTCTGACTGCCATTGATGAAGTCAAACTCTCCAACCTCAGATTCTTGGGTTCGAGCACAATTTGAGCTCTGTAGCGTGTCCTGTCAATCTTCTGTTCCTTTTTTCCTGCAGAGGCTATTTTTCAAGTTGTGCATGTGTGTGTTAAAGCTAAAAGACACCTGTCAAAAAATTGTTTCCTTTAAAATAGTTTTTGTGCTTGTTTTTTCAAGGAGAGGGAAAAGTTTTATTTTCCTTTACCATTTGTCTTCCTTCATCTGATGAAGACCAAGCCATCGCCTCCATCCCAGCGAGTGAGAACAGAGAAGGGATTCATATCAGGGTCTTTGTTTAACAGCAGCGACTGTGGCTCCCATTAAACAGCTTTTACTTCCTCTCCAAGTAGCGGAGAAACTGTCTTTACTCAACCGAAATGTCAAACGAGCACCGTCCTTAAATAAGAACATGAATTTGACCTTTACCGGATGTCTTCATTCTTTAACATTCTTTAGAGATACACACTTGGAAAAGTTAGTGCTTATGATACCCAGCACAGATGATTTCTGCTCCGTTGTTTTCAACCTGCCTGAGGCTTTCCTATGTGGACAAAATGACTATTTCTGTCATAATGGAGCACAATTATTTATCCACCTAGTGGAGCCGAGGAAATAATGTTTAAACTAAAAACACAAAATGGTTTGTTTCTGCCACAAACTTCCCACAAAAGCAGAAATCTTACTTCCTAAGTAGAACCAGACCCTCACTCCATTCTTTGCCCAGAAGAAAAAATTACATGGCTTTTAGCTTTAATGGCCTTTTAGGCTTGTCGCCAAAAGAAGTTCCAAAAAAACTTTGCTGGTCCCAATTTGCCCTTTCAGCCCAGTTCTTTTGTAAGCGGGGAGGGGAGCGGCTGGAGAGCGTCCAACTTTGGGGCGCTATGAGATGAAGCTGGAGGCCGAAGAACCACTCCACACAATTGAGAGGAGAGAATAAGAAGCCCTACGGTAACCAGGGATCAGACTGGGACAGAGCCGGTCCCTGGATGACGGGCACAGTTTAAGGGATGCAGCGACTTGGTGGGTACAGGTGCTATTAGTGATACGTAGTTCAATGCGCGACTGCTGAGGTGGGCCGGGAAGATTGACCGTCATGGGGAGGTGGCAAAAGTTCTCTGCTCTTACAGCGCATTCAAATTCACAAATTTCAAAGGCTGGTCAAACAGCTCAGTGGATTAAAGCGCCTGCAAACAGGCGCAGGGGCTGGGGGTTGCCGCGCTGGCCCCGTCCCTGAAGCGTGCTGAGATGGCAATTTAGACTGGGTGTGGTGGCACACGCCTGTAATCCCAGCTCTTGGGAGGCTGTAAACAGGCGGATCACTACAAGTCTGATCTAGTAGTGAGACCTTGAACACCCTGTAGACCCTTCCCTAAAATACGAATAAAAAAACAAACAAACAAAAAACCCAAATTCACAAATTTCTGCCCTCTACAAGCAAACCTGGCCCTTGTTCTTTTTCAATGTTTGGGGATTAACCTTTTTTTCTTTAATTTTTAATTTTAAGTATTTGGTACAGGGTCTCACTACCCAGCTCGGACTCGCAGTAATTCTCCCGTTTCAGCCTCCCCAGAGCTGGGACTACAGGCGTGCACCACCACACACAGACTTGGTGGCTGACTTGGTGCGCTCTGGGTGGGCCGGTGCAGCATGTGTTACTGGGGATCGAAACCAGGTCCTTGTGCTTGTCTAGGCAGGTGCTTAGACCCTGAGCTATCTCCGTGGCCCTTGGAGGGTTTACCTTAATATTTCATGCTTTACTACCTGAGCAGAATCAGTAGCAGAAGACACTTCTCTAATGTGTCTAGGCTATAGAGATTTCAAGAGAAGATTCTAAGAATATTCAAGCCAAGGTTATAGGGATATTAGAGAGGAATGTCCATCCTTGCTTGGCTGGGCATTATCTACCCACTAGCTTGTTATCTCCCTCTGAAACTGATGAAGATTATGTGTCCCTGGGAAAACCATAGTGGGCTCAGCTTTGATTCTTAGAGCCACTGACATTCTGTTTAGTTCTGTCCTTTATCTGTCTAACGATTTTTGTGCTACTGAGGTTAAACTCAATTCAGTCCCTGGTTTCAAAGGTCTTGGAGTTACCCAGACAGATGGGACGCAAATAGGCATAGCCATCCTGCGTGTTTGAACTTGGATGACCTGGGAAGGACAGAGAGCTCTGGGTCTAGGGGGGCTCTGGGTCCCCTAGTGGAGCAAAGATGGCTCCAAGGAAACTCATTCCTGGGTAAGAATTTGCAGAGACTAGAGATGGACATTCTAGTCTGAGTTGCCCCGCCCCCCCCACAAACACACTCCACTCTCTCTCTAGCCAGCACGTTCTCAAAAGAGCTGGAAAATGCCTCAGTGACCCTGGTGGCTGTGCCCCAGGCACTTGCTGCCCTACAGCCAGGTGAAAAAAAATTTTTTTTGAGCTGACACAAACAGACAAAAATAAAAGTTTTAAAGAGTCTGGATTTGAGGGATTAAAAACAAGAAACACACTTAAAACAAAGAGGCAAAGGCTCTATATTATTGGTGCATCTTTTGGCTGGGATTTAAACCATGTCTGAGTGTTTTCGGCATCCATTTTGGGGTTGCTGGGATGTTCTGTACATCCAAGAGATTCTCAGGCTGGAGAATTTAGCAGGCCAGACCTTGGCTATCCTCTGGAGAAGGAGCTGGTGTGACTGTTATCAAAATAAAAGATGATTGCTGAGAACAGAAACCTGCAAACGTGCTGACAAACTCACACCTCGGGTTTCATATGAACAAATCTGAACCTGTGACTGGAATACACTCACGGTTATTTGAGTTCTCAGAGCACTCCGCATTGTCCCCTGACCATATCATTACTGCTGGGATGTAAGAACGAGAACTGAGAAGTGACATCCTTTGGAATAGGGGTCTGGGAGCCAAAAGTGCAGCAGTCCAAGCCCAAACATCCCCCAAACCTTCAAGTAGGAGACAGCACGGTTAAATCATTTTTATTACAGACATAAAATAAAAATTAGTATAAAATATTAAATGTTTATGAGCACAGACAATGATTTTAACAATTTCCAATTTAGATGAGATGATTTAACCATCAAAATTACCTCCTGATTACTGGTCCTGATACATTAGGTTCACTGAGTTTCACCTTCAGGCATTTAATGGCAAGAGACAAAGGCATTTTATGACATTTGAGAGATCTTGTGGCAGAGCCTGTTCTTTTCCGTCCCCCAGTTTCTCAGCAGTACACAGTGGGACAGCCACAGATTCAAACCTCTGAGGTCCTGTGCACAGAGTAACCTCAGTCAGCAGATTCACTCTCAAGCCCAGTCTTCTGCTGAACTTAAGGAAGGCTGGGGGCAGTCTTTGCTATGGCAAGGGCTGGGCAGGTGCCCAAACTGTACTGTGGCCAAGCTCACTCATTCAGGGTTCTTGGATGAGAAGTGCTGACCCTCAGTAGTCATCTTTCTTCTTTCTTTCTTTCTTTCTTTCTTTCTTTCTTTCTTTCTTTCTTTCTTTCTTTCTTTCTTCTTTCTTTCTTTCTCTTTCTTTTTTTCTTTTCTCTTCTCTTCTTCTTCTTCTTCTTCTTCTTCTTCTTCTTCTTCTTCTTCTTCTTCTTCTTCTTCTTCTTCT
>NW_004524586.1:18365822-18369013 GCF_000260255.1 Octodon degus | reverse complement strand
ACCTAGGGCCTGTCATAGTCTACACAAATGCTACCATTGAGCTACATCCCCAGGGCTCTTTTATTTATTTGTTTTTTTTTACATTTTCAGACACGGTCTTGCTAAGTTGCTCAGCCTGGCTCTGAATTTGCATTCCCCCATCTCAGCCCCCAAGTGGCTGAGGTTACAGTTGTGTACACCACCTGTAGTGATCCATCCTCATTCTTCTACCTGTAGCCCATTTTTTTTGAAAGTTTTCATGTAGAGCAGGGAAGCTGAATGCCTCCCTCTGACCACATCAGGAGCTTCCATCACCTCCACCACACACTTCTGCGTGCTTTCTGAGACTAGGCATCCCCAAGAAAATTCACCTAGCTAAGTGGCATGGGTTGGTAAAAGGATTTATAGATGGACAACAGGGGGTGGAATAGGCCGAGCTACAGTGACCCAGAGTGAGGGATGTGCCCACAATGGAGAGGAGGAGGAATCTCCATTTGGGGTGGGGAGAGTAGCTGCCTGGGCAGCATGCTGGAGAGGGGAAAATGGGGCATCTTTATTGTACGTGTGGGCTGCTTCAAAGCCTCTGTGTGTGCAAGGAAGGCAATCACTTGGAGCTCTGACTAAATAAATATGTCTTAGTAAGAGTAATGGAGGGTCAGCCAGATAGCTCAGCAGATTAAAGTGTCTGCTTGGACAGATGCAGGGACTGGAGTTCTATCCCTAGCATGCTGTGTGTCCCCCCCCCCATGACTCTGAGACACTAAGACTGGGTGTGGTGGTGTGCACCTTAGTCCCAGCACTTGGGTGACTGAAAACAGGATCACTGGGAGTCCAGTCTGTGTAGTGAGACTCTGTAGATCCTGTACTAAAATACATATTAAAAAAAAGAGAAATGGGAGGGCCAGGGGAATAGCTGAGCAGCATAAGCACCTGCCTCATAAGCACAAAGTCCTGAGTTCAATCATCAGTATGAAAAAAAAAAAAAAAAAAAACTAATGGGAACCATAGTTTTCATTGTCAGAGAAGGAATGTACAGTCATAGAAAAGAAGACTAAAACCTTTTGACTGTTGATGTAAATATGTGTTTTTAAATATGTATAAACATAGAAAGCCTGGCCAGGGAGATAGCTCAGTAGAATAAGCGCTTGCCTGGCAAGCACAAGGCCCTGAGTTCAATCCCTGGTACTGCAAAATAAATAAATAAATAAATAAATAAATAAATAAATAAATAAATAGTCTAGAAAGCTAGCTACCAGTGTATTTATGTATGTATCTGTGCCTCTGTTCCCTAGTGTTGTCCACCACAAAGACCTGGAGGAAAGGACAGTACCCAGCGTACATAGTCCTCAATGTTCCTTAATAAATACCCTTCTTTGCTAAAAGAAACAAGAGTCCCTTTATGAAATGGTTGGTTCCATGGCTGGTACAGAGAAAGAACAAAATGAGCTTAATATTTCTTTTTAGCATCAACAGTAGGAAAATTACTAAAGAATGCTAGTAATCTGCCAAAGGGACACAGAAGCCAGGTTTCAGGTGCTTCCAATGGTCAAATCAAGTACCATTTGAGGAAACTACCTTCAGTCCTGAATTATAACCCATTGGATAAGATCAGAAAGTGTGAGTCACATCTCTGTAAATAATAAATGATCAAAAAATATGGTAAGGAGTAGGATAGTCTAGTTTCCTAGCCACAAAATATTCAGTAAGTACAAAAGAGAGGTTCCCTAGTATCAAACCCGGCAGATGCCACCTTTGTCAGTCGGTCACAGTGTACAGTGTCAGCAACAGGACAGATCAAGACCACGTGCTGCCTACAGAGGCAGGAGCACAGCCTGCGTCTGTGGTTCACAGATGTGAGTACACATTGCGAGTCTTATCATAAGGAAATATTAAACCCAAACTGAAGAAAATTCCACAAAATCGCCAGCTCTCTGAAGCAACAAGGTCATGATAAGAAAAGTGGCGAGATGAAATAAAAAGGATGACTATAAGTTGGGATTCTGAACTAGAGTTTTAGCTATCAAAGACATTATGGGGGCAATTCAAATTTTAAACGCAGTCTGACAGCCAGCTAATAGACTATGTCAGTGTTTGCTTCCTAATTGTATTGGTTGAATTTTGTTAGTGGGAATGCACAATCCATTCTAAATATTCATAGCGGCAATTTTTTCTGAAATGGTCCCAAAGCATAATTCTGTGTACCATTATTGCAACTTTTCTGTAAGTTTGGGGCCGTTTTATTTTTCCTGAAGTAGTTTGTCAATTACTTGTTAGTGGACATGGACTGTCATGATGGTGTCAGTTGTTATCATTTCTGAAATATAAGCACTGGTAAGAAGACTAGGTTTTGAAACATTAAGAATAGCCTACTGTAGAAACAATTCAATTTCTGTTCTTATCACTACCAATATATTCTCAAGTTTCTCTGTTAATCATATATTCTCTCTGTCAAGGGCAGCTACTCAGCAGAAATTTTCAGCTAGTGATTATGTCTAAATAAATGCATTCCATCAAACTGAGAATAATTCTCCAGTAGCAAGGTGATTTTTTTTTGAAAAATGATATACTAATGATGCAAATTATTTAATTACAGTATTATGAATGAGCCTATCATCTTGATTTATGCAACTTGCAGGATAAATTCTCCTGGTTCATGAAACTTATGTACATGAAAACTTTAAACCTGATATCCACACTAAGCAAACACTTGGCAGGCAAATAAACCAGCTGTCTGTTCCCTTCCTGATAGAAATCCTTATTTCCCTCAGAACCCCGCTATAGTTTATATCAAGAAAGTCTTTTGGTCATCTGCCCTTGAAATTTTTCCGCAATTCTGTTTTCTTGCATAATTGCTTTGTTACTCTAAAAGAATATAAACAGTGCTTTTGTACAGCATCAATGAAGTAACATCTTTTTCAAGTGAAACAATTACTTTTCCTTCTCTATGTGTGCCTTATTTCTCAGCATTTTGTATGTACTCTTTATATGTTATTGGAAAATGTAATAAACTTAGATAATTTCATTTTTAAACATTTTAATATCTGTTTACAGAAGATCAGATTATATACATATACATATAGTCTTTTTTTAATTTTAATTTTCATTTTTTTTTGTCCTGTCAGAGGTGAATATTCTATTGGCATCTAAATGCTATAGGTGTTTGAATTCAACTAAACAATCTAACACTGTCTAGCAGTCTGTAATATTAGTGG
>NW_004524586.1:18364432-18365672 GCF_000260255.1 Octodon degus | reverse complement strand
TGTGTGTGTGTGTGTGTGTGTGTGTGTGTCTGGCCAGCTCAACCCACTAGGGGGCGGGGCTGGCTGGCATGTGGTGCTGGGGGATTGAACCGTGGTCTCTGTGCTTTGCTAAGCTTGTTCTAAGTAGGTGCTTTAGACCACTGAGCCATCTCACCAGCCCCTTAATTTCTTTCTTTTATGTAGTTAGTATAGGGTCCACAGGGTCTCACTACACAGATTGGACTCATAATGATCCTCTTATTTTCAGCCTCCCAAGCACTGAAATTATAGGCGTGTGCCACCTCGCCCAGTTTTGATTGCTGTCTCAGCATGCCCTGGGGGCAGGGCCAGCATGGCAGGCCTGGGAATCAAACCCCTAGTCCCGTGCCTGCTTGCAAGCACTTTCATCCACTGAGCTATTTGGCCAGCCCTCCCTGCACTATTTGTAGGCACCTGGGATACAGGGGTGAGCAAAGTGAGTCAATCCCCTGAGCTCCTGGAGCATTCATCCTGGGGGACAGAGACAGACAGCAAACACAGAGCTCCATGGTGAGCCAGAGGGGACCTGTAGAGAAGGGGACAGGAGTGACAGAAATGGGGGAGGCAGTGTGCTACTTCAGTACAGTGCTTGGGAAAGGTGTCTCAGAGGTGACAAGCAAGTGTGGAATTGGGTCACAGGAGGATGGGCACCAGAGATGTCTCTGAGTCTGGAGCATTCTCAGTGGAGCAGCAAGGCAGGTGTGGCTGCATAGGAAGTCACTGCCCCATACCTTGGAAATCCCTGCAAAGCTGCCCATGGGGGCAGTGCCCCTGTGATCCAGGGGGCTGATGCTGCAGGCAGACTGAGAACAAGCAGAAAGATACCCTCCTGGGAATAGACCAGGAGCGCAGGCCCAGAAATTGAGTGAGATGACCGGGGCCATGGGATCCTGAATAGACCCAGAGCGCAGGCCCGGAGAGTGAGTGAGACGACCTGGGGCCCTCCGGATCCTGAATAGACCAGGAGCACAGACCTGGTGAGTGAGTGAGACAACACAGGCCGTGGGATCCTGAATAGACGCAGAGCCCAGGCCTGCCAGTGAGTGAGAGGACCAGGCCCGCGGGATCCTGAATAGACCCAGAGTGCAGGCCCAGCACAGAACCCTTCAGCAGAACTCCCTGCAAAGAGGCTAGAGGCAAGACCCATCCAGCTGATTCAGGAGCAGAACATCTTGCCAGAGAGACACAAAGGGTTCAACTCTAACGCCTGCAGCAGAAAGAA
>NW_004524586.1:18355390-18357931 GCF_000260255.1 Octodon degus | reverse complement strand
AAATATTTTTTTTTTCAAAATTTTGTCTAGTCTGTTGACTTTGTGTAAGGTCCAATTTGCCTTCTAGAGAAGAGTCCCACCCCTCCCTTGCTGTTATTTTACCTCTGGAGTCACATCTCTCTCCTTTTATTTTTGTAATCTAGAACTTCTAGGTGGTTTACATGCTGTGTGCAGACCCGTAGGCGCTGTTGAAATTTTTAGTTTTATTTTTTTCTGCTTAAGTCTTTAATCCTCCTAGGTTGTATTTTTCAATGTGATGTAAGATAGAGATCCAATTTTATGTTCTTTCAGACAGCCTTTGTGCTGAGGCTACTTATTAAATAATCCATCTTTTCCCCTCTGCAATGAAACTTTGTCACCTATGATATTTTTGTATTTGTTAGTATCTATTTTTGGGTTCTCCTTTCAGTCCCACTGATCTGGTTGTCTATGGCTGATATCTCACAACTCGATTAAAGAGCTGCACGTCATGATCTGTTATTTTGTAAAGCAAGTGCGTTCACTCTTGGTTTCTACAACTTTCCTAGACATTCTGGAAGCATTTATTCCTCTACATGAGCTTTAATATCACTCCATTCAACTAAAAAACCCCTCCATCATAGAGGCTTTAATCAAAATTAAACTTTTTATACATTAATTTGAGAAGATTGACATCTTAGGATATTAAAACTTCCAATTCAAGAAGTCTATTCTCTGAGATGTTATTTTATGCCATTCAATGAGTCTTTGGTTTTCTTCTTCTAGATAGTGCATTTTATTTTTCAACTCATGCCTAAATATTTGTGGCTTTTGTTACTATTGTGATGAAAACCATTTCTCATCTTCTACTTGCCGGTGTTTAATCAGTGTCCTTGCAGGAAACACGTGGTATGCTCAAGTAGTGTTAAAAACTCCAGACAGTTCAAGAAGAATGTATTTAGGACGATGTCAACAGGCCGAGGAGAAGCACCCCGGGGCTCGCTGGAGCGGGGGTCGGGGAGTGCTAGAAGTACGGTCTCCAGAGCTTGAAAGAAAAGCTGTGGGAGGCGGCAGCTGCAGCAAAGGACCGCGGGAGGAGCCTGCAGGTTTCCGCGGAGGCGGCGGTGGAGACCCAGCTAGGCCTGTGCAGAGAGGGGGCTCCCGCCCGCGCTGCCTTCTGCTCGCCTGCTGAAGCCGGCCAGAAACTCCCTACTGGGCCACTTTAGATGATATCACATCAATTCTAATGACTTCAAAAATCACATCCTTTAGATTTGCTCCATATATAATTGAATCATTTATTAAAGCTTGTAATTCTATCTCTTCTTTTCCAAATAATTGTCTCATCAATTATTTGATTTTTCTGTTTGCTAGAGTTGCTATATCTAAATATCATAAACTAAGCGGCTTAAAAGGCAAAGATGTATCATCTTACAGTTCTGGCGTTAGAAATCCAAGGCCAAGAGCTGGCTCCTTCGGAGGCTGGAAGGCAGAATCCCCCCGGACACCAGGCTCCTAGCTCTAGACGTTTGCTGGGAGTCTTTGGTGCTTCCTGGTGGTAGAAGCACCACCCGGTGTGCTGCCTTTACGTTCCTGTGGCATTCTTCCTGGGTGTCTAAATCTCACCATTTTACAAGGTCTTGTTATGTTGTGTTAGAGCTGGACTTTATGATCTTCCCAAAACTTACATTCTGTAAAATCTTATGCCCAAAATTACATTCATAGGTTTTGGGGGTGTAAAAATTTTGCATCTTCTGGGGGAAACAAGTTTAGGTAACCCTGGATTTATGTGATTAAAGGATGGAAAAAACACAGCTGTAAATTCACCTTTGTGTATATTCCTTAATGAAATATCTTTGTGCAGTCTTATAATTTTTATGGTTAATCATCTATTCATACTTTTTACTTCTTAGTAAGTCAATTTAGGTCATTTCTAGTTAACACTTCCTCTACATTTTCAAAGTAGTTGTCACAATATTAAATGTATTATGACAATTCTGTAAATTTTTGTTCTCTTACAGTCCCTTCCCTAAACTCAAAAGAATTTGATCTTCCTTTTGTTTTCTTTGAAAAAACAAAGCTTGGGATTAATTTATCTTTCTACTATTTTTGTTTCATTAATTTTAACTCTTAGGGCTGGCCAAGTAGCTCAGGGTGATCTTGAACTCACAGTGTAACCCAGGCTGGATTCAAACCCAGGGTGATTCTCTTGCCTCAACCTCTCAAGTATTTGGAGTACAGGTATGGGTCACTAGGCCCAGCAGATAGTTAGCATTTTGGGTGTGGATGGTGCAAATACTCAATGAGGATTTACTGAATTATCAAACTTCAAGTACACAGTACAGATTATCTGTAGTCACGTTGCTGTCCTCTAGATTTTTGGAACTTGTTTCTCTTACATAACTGAAACTTAGTACCCTTTCACTAATGTCTCCATTTTCCCTTCCTCTCTTCCCCAGGTAAGCACTCTTCTACCTTGTGCTTTTATGAACTGGACTATTTTAGAATGACTATACATCATTCTTTTTTTTTTTTTTAATTTTGTGTGTGTGTGTGTGCGTGTGTGTGTGTGTGTGTGTGTGG
>NW_004524586.1:18345790-18355281 GCF_000260255.1 Octodon degus | reverse complement strand
TCATTCTTTTGTGTGCCTGGATTTTTTAACTTAGCATAATATCCTTGGGGCTCAACCATATTTTAGGAAACAGTGAAATTTCCTTCGTTTAGAGGCTGACTAGTGGTTTTTAAAATTTTTTTATTTTTTTTCTGACTAGTGTTTCAAGTATTACTTACACACACACATACATGTGTACACATACCAACACACTCTCCACATTCTGCTTTCTCGTAGTATAGCTCTTATTGTTGTCGCTTTTGGTGTCACATTCTGAGAAATCACTCCCAACATCCATGCCAAGCTGGCCTTTCCCTGTGTTGTCTGTTAGGAATATCATGGTTTTGGGTTTTTCACTTAAATCTCTCATCAATTTTGAGTTGATCTTCATGTGTGGTGTAAGATAATCGTCCATGTTCATTATTTTCCATGTGGAGATCCTGTTTTCCCAAAACCATTTAATGAAGAGACTGCCCTATCCCACAGTGGGTTCTTACATGAACTAACTGCACATGTGTGGACCTGGCTTTGGCCTCACTATTCTGTGCCAGGGGTTTTGAGAATGAAGTTTTGTTTTCATTATTTTCTAAGTAGTTTTCTGTTCCCATTTACTTCTCTATTTGATGCAATGTTACCTGGGATTATGATTCTTAATTTATAAGATTTTTGGTCTACATTTAATTATTGTTTTATGTTTTAACCTAATAATGTGACCTTTAAATATTTGACTTTTGATATTAAGACTTTTTTTATAGAGGCCGGGGAGATGGCTCAGTGGAATAAGTGCTTCCCTGGCAAGTGCAAGGGCCTGAGTTCAATCCCTGGTTCCACCAAAAAGATTTTTTTATGTAAACAGTGGGACGTGAGTGAGTTTTGTAAAAGACCAATGTACAGCCACAGCCACTGCTCCTGCCTCTTTGCTCTTACTGTTTTGCTGTTTTCTGCCACCATGAGCTGCTGTCCTCTGCCACGTACCACTCTGCCTTGGAGCTAGCCGAGTATGGACTGAGATCTCCACAAACCGTGATAACAAAACTTTCCTTCCTTAAAAAAAAAAAGAGAGAGACTAATGTGCATACAAAAAAAAAAAGCATATTCTCAATTAGGGATTGGTAAAGCTCAATGCAAATCAGTGGAATCAAGTTTACTGATTTACTTTGAATCCTTACCCTGTACCTCAGAAAGCCATATCCTCACATTGGTATTTTTATTTTTTTCCCCTGTGGTATTTTTCTTTATTTTAAAGAGAAAAAAACAATAAAATGATACAGAGTTTCAAAAAAAATAATATGAAGTTAACAATGGTCATTATATTGCAGGTTGTTTTCTTCAAGCAGTTACTCAGAATATCAGATATTGACATGCAAAATTGATCAAACAATATAAGCATTAACTGTTCCTTTTAATGAAGTAATAGAAATTAGTAGTCTTAGCTAGCTTGTGTGTGTGCGCATATATATATATATATATATATATATATATATATATATATATATATATATATATATATATATATATATATATTTCTCCCTTTCTTTTCTTTTTCCCTATCCCAGTTGTTCTTTCCTTTTCAGTAATTTCTTCCCCTTTTCACATTATCCATTTGGCCTTTTGGATTTTATTTACTTTTTAGTTTCTTACACTAGGGCAATAATACAATGTTTATACATGTGAGTCTGATTTATTTCACTTATGAGTATGGTCTTTGTCTTTGGCAAAGGGGCCAAATGTTCACTGGAAGACAGTCCCTTTAATAAAAGGTGCTGGAAAAACTAGTTCTCCACATGCTGAAGACTAAAAGTAGACCCATGTCTATCACCATGCACTAAAAGTCAAAATTGATCAAAGATTTAAATATTAAAACAGAAACACTAAACCTACTGGAGGAGAAAGTAGGTAGAAATCTTGAAGGCATAGGAGTAGGCAGCGTTCATGAACAAAAACTAAAATGCATGGGAAATACTCCAAAGAATCAATACCTGGGATCTCATCTCATCAAAAGGTTTTTGTATATCAAAAGAAATCACCAACAGAATGAAAAGAAATCCCACAGATTGGGAAAAAATATTTAGCCAATTGTCCCTCAGACGAAGGACTTTTATCTAGAATATATAAAGAATTAAAAAAAAATCAGGCCCCCCCAAATTCAAAGATCCAGTCCAGAAATGGACATCAGATCAAGACATACAAATGGCAAATAAATATATATAAAAAATGTTCAACATCATTGGTCATTTGAGAAATACAAATTAAAACAACATTGAGGTTCCATCTCAACCCAGAAAGAACAGTTATCATGTCAACCAATAACAAATGCTGGAGGGGCTGTAGGGTAAAAGGAACCCTTCTCCACTTTTGGTGAGAGTGTAGACTGGTACAAGCACTATGGAAATCAGTGTGAAGATTCCTAAAAAAAATAGGATTAGAGGTCCCATTTAACCCAGTATTTCCCTCCTGGCTATTTTTCCAGAAGAACTGAACATATACCACATAAATATTTGTGCCATCATGCACAAGTAAAACAGCACAATTTGTCAAAGCTAAATCTTGCAAACAACCCAAACACCCATCAACAGAGGAATGGATAAAAAAGATGTGGTATGTTTATACAATGGAATATTAGCTATAAAGAAAGATAAGCTTAAGGCTTTTACAGGTAAATGTGTTTAAAAATACAATGGTTTTTTAAAATCAACTTTTTCTCAAAGTTCTAATCAGTGTAGTAAAATATTTAATTGCTATATCATTAAAGCACACATTTATGACAACTATTACTTTTTTATAAGTTTTGCCTTTGTCATTAGATGATGTACCTCATTATTTTATTTAGTGTTTTGAACCTAGAATTCCATTTCATGATATTAATATTGTGTCTCAGTTACTCTTTTTTTGTTGCTAGGACAAATACACAACACTCCAAATGAAGGAAGGAAAGGCTTATTTAGCTCACAGTTACTGGAGGTTTCAGTCCATAATTAGCTGGCTCCAAGGCAGACTGTCACATGGCAGAGAGCATCCTTTCATGGTGGTGGCAAAGATCAAAAGAGAAAAACAGAGGAGTAGCAGCAACAAGGACAACAGAGAGGAAGGCTGTCTCTCTCAAATTGCTTTCAGGCTCTCCGCCCCAGGCTGGGTGTAGCACTCACACCCATAATCCCAGCAGTACTAAAATCCATAATCTCAGTGGATCATGAGTTAATTTCAGACTCTGCAAGTCTCCATGCCATGACTGTATGAGGCTTTTGGGGGACAACTAGACACGAACCATAACATATTGTTATGTCAGCTTTTAAATAGGCTGTTGCTCAGCCACGGAGATAGCTCAGCAGTCTAAGTGCCTGCCTAGGCAAGTGCAAGGACCCAGGTTCGATCCTTGGTACAGCATGCCATGCCGACCCTGCCCTGGGCACACCAAACTAGCCACTGAGACCAGGGGTGGTGGTGCACATTGGTAATCCCAGTGCTGGGGAGGCTGTAACAGGAGACTCACTATGAATCCAAACTGCACTGTGAGACCCTATACCAACTACATCAATTTTTTTTTAAAAAAAGAAATAGGCTGTTATTGTTAGCTATTTGATCTGCAGAATTTTCAACTTTTCCAAGAAATGTTGTTTTAGTGCGTTTCTTGAAAATAGCAGGGAGCTTGGCTTTTATCTTTAACTCAATCTGACTCTGTCTTTTAATAGGATCAGTTAGCATTGTATACTATATCATAACTGATATTCTTGATTGTGATCCTCTGGGTTCATGTTTATTTTTCACTTTCCTTTCCTCTTCCTTTTAGTCTATTATTGGTTCCTTTTCCCCATAGTTAATAATGGAAATTCAGCCAAACGTTTCTATTCATTTAAAGTTTTTTGGCTTCTCCCCAGAATTCTTAATCAGAAACATATTTCTGCATTATTATTTGAAATTAAGATACTGAAGGGCAGGGATCTATTTCACCAGTAAAGCTGTTGCGTAGCATACACAAGGCCTTGTGTTAAAGCCCTACCAGCACCGCCACCAAAAAACAAAAAGAAAAACTTTTGAAATCAAGATATTAAGACTGTTCTCTACTAAAATTAAATATTTTTCTTTTTTGTCTATCCTAATGTAGTAAGATGAAACCATTTTCATGATGTTCTTGATTATTTTATTCAAGTGAAATTTAGGATTGATTTAGTAAGTAAAAATAACATAGGGCCAGCCAGATAGCTCTCTGGTGTGCCGTGCTGGTCCTACCACTGGGGTGTGCTGAGTGAATGAGACTGGGCCTGGTGACTCATACCTAGTGTTTGGAAGGCTGAAAACACGAGGCTCACTATGAGTCTGATCTGTGTAGTGAGACCCTGTAGACTCTATACAAAACACACACACACACACACACACACACACACACCCATAAAATTAAATTTGGATTGTGGCAGAAATGGCACTAAGATCTCGAAGACTGGGGGCATCTTTACAACACTGTCTTTTTATTGGCTCCTTGAGGGTGTCTCCCTATATAGATCGGGCTGGTCTGACCTTGAACTCACAATGTAGCCCAGGGTGTCCTCAGAATCACAATTATCTTCCTGGCTTGGCCTCCCAAGTGCTGGGATTACAAAAGTGCATACCACAGCCAGCAAGGACATTGTCTATCCTAGTCTGAAGATATAATCTGTCCCTAAGTATTCAGGCATAATGTAATATCTTTGTAAAGCACTTTTTTCATGTTACAATGAAATATTTATCAATTTTGTTCCCCAGATTTTGTTTGTTTAATTTCTATTATGAATGGAATGTTTGTAGAGACCTGCCATTTCTACCCAAAGGGAGTTGTTGGGGGGAGGGCACACATCAGGAGAGGCGGGCCATCGGTGGCTCTGGCTGACACTCTTTGTCCTGATGCCCAAGGAAGGCCTTTCTAGGACTGGCCATGTTCTTGTGTGGCTCTGAGGGGGAGCAGCCTCTGCTAAAGCCCCAAGTATGTATTTTTTTTCTCCAGCAGATCCTTTAATTTATATTACCTTTACCAGCCAAAGCTTCCTTCCACAAAGAACCACAGTCAAGGTACAAAGGTTAGGAGAGGACACAGTCTTGTTAAGATGGTAGGAGAAACCAAAGAACCCACAGTTCAGTGGGGTTTCTTTCTGTCTTCTGTGAAGCATACTCAAGCAGCAGGCAACCCAGGTTTCTTTAACTTGGTTTGCACTATCACTTTACCTTGACAGCGTATGCATCTTACAGGTTTGTTTTGGCCCAACAGTAAAGTGATGTACATTCTCTGAAAGGGAAGATGGCAAAGGGCGAAGGACGGGAACACATGTGTGAAAGGCTCTTATGAACACTAGTTCTGGGTCACATGCACAGACAAAAGGAAGTTGCCTGCCTGGCCCTTCCCAACACATGTCACCCTCTTCCACCTGTCTTCAAGGTGAGGACTCCAATACCTCCCTTCCCCTTTGCGTTGGACATCTGAGCCAGGCGACAAAGCAGACAATTTGGGAGCAGCTACTGGGTAACAATTCTTAAGGCCAGATCTTGGAGTAGACCTTCTGGTAGGTCTCCCTCTAATACCTGACTCTTCTCCAAGCTCCCATGGGAGAATGGTGGGTAGGTGGAGGTGTCTTGCGGGGCCTCTCCCACTTCGCCTCTGAGAGGAGCCAGGTGAACTAGCCCTTGGACACGGCTGTGAGGAGGCAGAATGTCGAGCTGCTCTGCTGCAGGCTGTGGCCTGGCTGCTTCTTCTCCCAGCCTCTCCTCCCCACGTTACCTCTGGCCAATCCTACGCACTACAACAATCTTACACCAGGAGAGGAAGACTACAGAAAGCTTCCCTTCCCTAATTTCTAGGAATCTTATCCCTTAGCTCTCTCTCTACCTCTCCTCTAACCTTCATCATGCAGACTCTGCCCCCAGAGAAACTCCTCTGCTCCTACACCAAGGCCAGCAGCTGTCATCCATCCTTTTTCCATTCTGAGGTACGAAGATCCCTGTAGTTTTCCTGAAGAAACAAGACCATTCTGGATTAAGGAAGCCCCTAGAGGTTCGTTTCCTCCTTGGGTTTTGGCAAAAGAAACCCTCCAGAATGTTTGACCTGCTCTACTACAAGACTGTTTTGTTACCCAACTTTTTTTTTAGCAGCTCCTGTTTGCAGTACATAATGTCTACCCCCTCACATGGGGTCAGTACACACATGCGACACATCTTAATTCCTTTTTCAGTCCCTCCCTCTCCCCACTCCATCTCTTGATCTTGTTTCTGTTTGGAGAGACCTCCCTCCCTATTTCCCATCATTTCACTTTTATTTTGCTCCATATTTATAATTTGACTGTCTCATATAAGAGAAGCTATGTGAGTCCTAAGCTTGTGTATCTGATTTATTTTACTTAACATTAGGCCTCGAGGTGCATTTTCCAAGCTTTGGAGACTGAAAGGATGGAATGTCCTGTAAAGGCTGAGTCTACACTAAGAATAGTCAAAAGAGGATCCCTTTCCTACCTCCAAAACTCACATGTATGAGCCACAATTTTACTTGGTCACTCTATAACGCTATATTATTTTTTAATTTTCTTTGTTACATAAAACAAAGCCTAGCTTTCCTAAGACTTTAACCATCTTGATATGCAATAACCTAATTCTGAGAACAGCATAAGCATAGGTTCAGACTTTGCCGGGTCCCAAGCAGCAGTTCTGTGTAGTATGTCTGTCAACTCGCTTCATTCTTGCAACCTTCCAGGGACAAATTCTGCTGCTGTCGATGAGCAGGTTGAGGTGCAGAATGGTGGAAGACTAGGGTTTGTCTTCTGGATGTAGTCATCTTTATTGTCCAATACTGTCTCTGAAATGCTTAGGAAGGATACAGCTGGGGACTGCCCCTGGTGACTGGCCCACCGTGCCACCCAGATCCCTGTCAGCTGGTGAATCCTCAAGTACCTTAGAGCAAAAGAAGCAGTGGAGAAAATCTGGCCATTGACACATTGTTTGTAAAATCTGCCTGCTACTTTGGGCTGGCTTTTCAGTTTAATCAAACATCTCTATCCTGGTGGCTAATGCTATGTAAAATCCCATTCCTTCAGATCTTTCTTAATCCAGCAAACAGTCAGATGGCAGAAAGAAGCAAGTTCTGAATTTTGCATCTTCACATTTGGGCCACCAGCTGCCTTAAAACCACATTGGTGACACCAGTCACCAATGTCCTGTTTTCCTAGGAGATTATATCATCAGAAAGGAGCCTCACATTCGCATTTTCTAGGAGCTTCCATCCGCTGCATATTTACTATTTGCCTTCACATTACCTCAGCCAATAAAATTGCTATTGTTGGTCTGCACCTTTCAGAAAATTTGTGTGCATTAAACACTTTGGCAATATTTATTTATTCTACCATCTGTTTCGCCATCTACACATTCTCAACAGCCTGGCCTAGAAAATGCCCAAAATCACCTGAGCATCATAAAATTAGTCCATGGCTGTCAGAGTGTCGCATGGAGAACACAGCTGCTGTCCTGCTGCCTGATTTAATGAGGTTCCAAAAGTACGTTGTGGATGAGGTTGCTGCCCCTTGGTTACCATGGAAACAGAGGTGCTCAGAGCAGGTGTCCACGGTCTCAACATCAAGATGAGTCAGCTGATGGGTCATCATCCACTGGCCACGCCCTTATGGCACCAGGACAGGATGTTCTCAGTTCTGCAAGAACGGAGGCCCAACCCTATCCAGACTTTATTCTGAACATATTGTGTTGCCATGTAAACTTTGTCAGCCTAGCAGGACTTAGATTTTTTGAGGATTTCAAAATTAGAAACTTGGAGTACTTCTGTTCTTTTGGATCCTAATTAATCGGTGATCTGTTGTTTTATTTAAAAAGAAAGAAACAATGTATGATCAACCCCCACACCACCCCCCCTCCAATCTGGGAGTATTTGATTTTATTCAGAGTCAAATTTGCCTCAGGAAGAAACTTGGGTTTTAATGAACAGAATAGGACAGCCAATGATTCTGCCTAAACTCACCCTTTGTAGGGTCTTTTTTTATACGAAGCTGGTTTTCCTCAAAAAGTCTGCTGTCTGAAGTGAGACAGCATAATTTATAAACTTTATTGTTAGCTGTGTGAGTGGCTTCTCAGACTCCGTATCACTTGGAAAGAAGAGGAACGTCTAATATAAAATTAAAATTCTCCTCAGGTCATCCTAGACTCATGGAATTGTTTTCAGGTGAAAAGGCACAAATAGAGACTGGGGTAGCTAGGCTGAAAAACTGCTAGGAGGAGGCAGGAGCGCTATTCTTCAAAGGTTTCAGTTTGGCACTAGAAGTTTAAATCAAAATGACCTTAGGTAAATGCCGATGGCTTCAACTTTTGCAAGAGAAAAGAAACTTTAATTTTCTAGCTTCATCTTTTGAAGGGTTCTCTCCATTTTTGAACAGGGTCAAACAAATAGAATGTGTTAGCCAATTAGCTCAGAGAAAATAAGGCAGCATATATGCTATCTCATGTAGAAAAAGAGCAAAGCCTTCAGTTTTTCTGCTTTTTGGCTGAACTGACAGATATTCTTTGTTCTTTAGGAATGTGATGATTTAAGCCAAAATTCTGCTTTCTGAATAATTCAGATAATTGCCTCAACTCCACATTTCACTTGAATGTAAAAGATTTTACTTCAAAAGGCAGGTGGTCAATTAGAATCACGTTTTAATGGACTTTCATCTCTCTTTTGAAAGAAAGAGATAGATATTTACTGCTTAATTAAACATCTTAAAGTATTTTGAAAACATAAATGAACCTCACAAATGGTGAACATTATTAGTGGAATGTGAAGTGTTAGGTAACAGCAAGTGCTTTTAGAAAGGAGAGGAGGGTGTGTTTGCTATACCAGCCTTTCGTTCTGTAGGAATCAGCCAATCAAGTGCTCTTGTCGAGCAGATGTTACCATTTCAAGGTTCGAGGAGACGAAGCTTTCATCCTGGCCCTCGGGAGCTTGTGCACAAAGTGATGCTTGTTACGCGGCTCTGTAGCTGTCAGTCTGTGTCATGCTTAGCGCCACTGTCCCATGCTGTAAATAGAAGCGAGCAGGCTGAGGGCTGGAGCTATACTAGGCATTTCTTGGGGCACTGCTGACAAAGAAGCGTGTAACATATGCACAAAAAAGAGAAGTTACCACTCAGAAAGAAATTAAATACAAGTTTTAAAGAAACAGTGGTGCTGTTAGACTTGGCTCCTCTAATGGAATATGGGCTTCAGTTTGATATCCAAATATGGCTAATTACATCCTTTGTGGACACTTTCTCAAGCCCGTGGATAATGCTTCTGTTATGGTTTATGTCTAGTTGTCCCCCCAAAGCCTCATGGAGTCATTGGGGAAGGCTTCTAAAGTTTGTGATTATGATCCAATGCTAGGATTATGGGGGGAGCGCTACACTGGCCCTAGGGTGAGTGGCCTGAACACAATAGAAGGAAGGGAGAGAGGCTTGCTAGCTGCCATAGCCTGCTGCTCCTCCCTTTTGACTCTTGCCCTTTGCTATTTTCCACAATCATGAACAGCTGCCCTC
>NW_004524586.1:18341977-18344815 GCF_000260255.1 Octodon degus | reverse complement strand
AAAAAAAAAAAAAAAAAAAAACAGTTAGTGGATGGCTGGATACGGGGATGAGGGACATAGAGCTAAGCTATCTGGCTGGTAGCCCTGGACATGTACAGACTTCTTCCTGGAATGAACCCCAGAAGCCAGCTGGCCCACAGACCTTTATTCATGTGATGATGGTGCATGTATCAGGCTACAAACACATCAAAGTAGAACTTCCTCAGTGGACTTTTTGCAGGGATGGTCAAGTTTCTGTGTTCAGCTTCTTCTGGACTCAGGTCTCTGGGGAAGACCTGAGTACCCCAAGAGGAGCCACCTTTAGGTGGTTAAAAACCCTAGACTGTAAGTAGGCAGTGCAGGACAGCAGGGAGTAGAGGCCCTTGGGAATCCCCAACACCTCAATCCCTCTAAAGGACTTTTGGCAAAAGGTTTAAGCTATGCTGGCCTTGATGGCCTCACCTATAAACCAATGATGATGATGGATAGTCCTGCTCCTTGGTACTTGTTTCATTTCCTTCTGTAAGGGAGACAGAGAGCCTCTTCAGGGTTTTTTGGTTTTTTTAAGTTTTTATGTTGGCTTTTTGGCTTGGTCAAGGAAACCAGTTAATATAAGGGCCGATTAACAAGAAAAAACTATGAAAGTTTTATTGATTTTTCATGTACATGGGGATTTCACAAGAAGGTAAGTTCCAAAGAAATGACCGAAGTGCAATGCTTTAATTCATTTTAGACAAAGAACAGTAAGTTCAGAAAGGAATGATTGAACAAAGGGATCCCTGGACTAGGCAGTAAATTCTACACAGTTATTAAGAGATAGAGGGTGGAAGTACGCATGCGCTATACAGAGCTTGTGGAAGACAAGGATTGCATCAGAGTGTTTATTCAGGTTCACTGCAGTCCAATTACCAGACTCTGGTGATCGAGGCTATTTTCTAACCCTGGTAAGCGAAGGGTATCCCTCCCCAAAGAATCTTTATGGTTTTCCACATGTAGTTAAATCCAGTCACAGGGTCCTTTCTAAGGTCACAGTTTCTCAGCTGATTTCAGCATGAAACAAACTTGGCAAATTTCAAGATGGAATAGTCTGAACTCCTTCACTCTCATTACTCATGCTTCCAGGGACACCCTGCTGATGGCCACTGCACCCCAAGCCCTTTGCGTATTGCAGCTGAGGCACTAGCAGCAAGGGGAAGATGGTATAACCATCCCATCTGACCTAAAGACCGGCTGAGTAGCCCGACCCAAGGATGGGCAGGTCCCTTGGAGTCCAAGTGGAGAGACAATTCTGGGAAGGTTCTTCCCTTCAAAAGAAGGGGAAAGGTTGAGTCAAAGAATAAGACATTCCTAGCCTCATGGGCAGGCCAGAAAAGTAAGTTATGGTAACCAAGACTGAATTGGGCCCAAAAGGTCTAAATTGCCCACAGTCAGGAATCATAGAATTTGGTTGTCAAAGAGATTGAGGTTCCTTCACAAAGTCTGAGACCTACAGCCTGCTGCCAGTTTTTATATTTTGTTTGTTTTTCCAATGCTGGGGATTAAACCCCTGGCCCTACTCCTAAGGGGCAAGTGCTGTGCCACTAAGCTCTGTTTCCAGTATGTTTTCAGGAAGATTTGTTGGCACACGGTCACACCTATGCTCATTTATATATGGTTTGTGGATTCATCCTCCCTGTAAGGCAGAGCTGAGCTGTTGTAACAGAGACTGTATGGCTTCATAAGTCTAAAATATTTATTTCTATAATATATGTGGCAGGAGAGTGTGCTGACCCCTAGTTAAGGTGGGCTCTTGGGGCCACTCTTGATTCCAGCCCATCTCCACCCTAAGGAGTGCACAGGGCCCATGTGTCCATTCTCTGTGGACTCTGCTCCCATCTGCCACAGGCAGAAGCCCAATCAGCCCCACAAACTGGAGGCTTTCCCCATCCTCCTCACTTTCCCTATTTTAATAATGACAACAACAAGGAAGTAATCTGCATGTGCCATCTGGTTTCATCTTCATAGCAGCCTTAGGAGGGAGGTGCTAGTATGATACCCACTTCACAGAGGAAGAAATCGAAGCACAGAAGGGACAAGATACTTGCCTCCAGCCATGCACGGAGCCACAGCAGAGCCAGAGTGGGACCATGGTTGCCCACTGTGCTAAGGTGCAGATTAGTTCTCTATCCCAGGCCAGTCCCTCCCCCAGACTGGAAATCCTGTCCCTTCCCACTTTCTGTTCCACACCCAAGGACCGGCTCTGCTCTCTCCTGGAACATCAGCCCACTGGTTCCCTCCTGTCACCTGCTAACTACACTCAAATCCACAGCAATGCAGCTCATCTTTAGAAATCCTGGATCTCTCCTCTGTCTGCTTGAGTCCCTCCCTCTTCCTCAGTCATCCTTTTCTCCTCCCATTGCCTTCTCCTCCTTTTCACACACAAGCTTTATGTGCTGTCTCTATCCCCATGAACCTCAGTTCTTCACCTCCTGTTCACAACTCAGACCTCAGCAATCTGCCTCTCATCTTCTAGGATGTCAGGGTCTTCCAATGGGTAGTTCCTGTCTTTATCTGGCATATAACCAGCTTTAAATAAATGTTCCTATAAAATAAGTGCAGGGCTGGTGAGATGGCTCAGTGGTCTAAAGCACCTACTTAGAACAAGCTGAACAAAGCACAGGGACTGCGGTTCAATCCCCCAGCACCACAAGCCAGCCAGCCCTGCCCCCTAGTGGGCTAAACTGGCCACACACACACACACACACACACACACACATAAATAAATAAAAATAAAAAATAAATAAAGGTAAAGATACTATATAAAAAATAATAAAATAAGTGCATAAGAGGATAGATAAATAAATGGATATGTCAAATCTT
>NW_004524586.1:18334279-18341877 GCF_000260255.1 Octodon degus | reverse complement strand
CAGCCAGCCCCGCCCCCTAGTGGGCTAAACTGGCCACACACACACACACACATAAATAAATAAAAATTTTTTAAAAAATAAAAAATAAATAAAGGTAAAGATACTATATAAAAAATAATAAAATAAGTGCATAAGAGGATAGATAAATAAATGGATATGTCAAATCTTACAAGAGTAACTCTATTTCCCACCCCTCTAACCAGTTCAGCTCTGGAAAACCCGGTTTGTACACCATGACGTTACACTTTCTACTCTGTCTGGAGACCCACCTTGGGATTGCATCCACCCCACCTGCCCACTTAATGCTGTGGGGCCAGGTCTGTAAGCAGGTACTTGCAGTTAGCGCTGGGTGCATTATAGCTGGTAGACCACTGCCCACATCTAATGAGTCAGTGGTCTCTTTATAAGCAATTGGATTTAAAGTTCTATGTAGGAATTATGCCTTTGAAAACATCCACAGACACAGCAGGAACTCAACAATATCCTTGGCGTGTGATGATGCCTCAGATTCCATCGGGCCTGACGATGCCTTCCCTTCTCATCGTGGCTGCTGTTACCCAGCACCGCAACAGAAGAACAGCAGGTGCAGTGGGGGCTCCAGGCGTGTTCTCAGAGCAGCTTCCTCTGACATCTTGGAGACCGATGATGTTTTCTCCACTCCCACTTTTTAGAACAAGAAAATCTTTTTTAGCCAGTGGAATTGCTTCTCAGAGAAATGTGGATGAGCAAATTCTTCCCCCCTCCTGTGAAAATGCTTAGTATTTCTCATTCTATATAATTAATAACTCCAGGATTTTCAGTTTATATGCCAGGTCGCTATTTACACGATACTGCATATACTTTCCAACAACAAGACTGAAGAGGGGAGGGCGTTTGACGCATCGTTCCTTCCATCAATAGCTAATGGATGCCTGTTAGAAGCCTGCTACCAGCTTGGGTGCCATGGGAACACAGAAAACGATGCTGTCACCACAGACCCCTCCTGGGCTGCTGGGAGAGATAAGCCAAGGGCGTAGGCAATAGTATGACCTACAAAGTGCTGGAACCCTTGACACATGCAGTAGAAATGAGTCACTGGGACAAGATGGTAGTGTCCTAGTTGTGGTGCACCAGGACTTCAGGACAGGCATCAGCCCTCCCTGAAGAGGGGCACATTTGGGCCAGTAACTCTCGTGAGCCTATAGAACTTCACGTGATCCTTTTGCTTAAACTTTGATTGATCAAAGGTAAATTCTTGGTATCCTCAAAAAGTCAAGCTTTCTCCACCCTACGTGCCCTCTCTGAGTCAGTATTCTCTTACCCTCTGTTAGTTTCAAACTTGCTTTCATTTTATTTGCTACTGTTGTTTTGAGGCTGAATTCCCAAAAGGTGTTTGTGCCAAAGGCTTGGTCCCCAGGGCAGTGCTACTGAGGGGTGGAAGAACCTTTGGGGAGATAGGGTCTGCAGGAAAGTCCTTAGGTCCTTGGGAATGTGCCCTTCATAGGGACAGTGGGGCCCTAGCCTGTCCTCTTTTTCATCTCTGTTTCTTGACTCAAGAGGAGTACTTTGCTGCTTCATCAGAGCCCCAGCTCTGACCCAGTCTCAGAACAGAACTTCCATGCCTGTGGGCTAATATATACATTTCTCTGCATAATTGTTTCCAGTATTTCATTATAGTGATTGAAAAGTAACACATTTTGATTAAAACAGTAATACAGGCCCAGAGAGACAGCTCAGCAGACTAAGCTCCGGCTTAAGCAAGTGCAAGAACCAGAGTTCGATCCCCTGCACCACTTGCCCCACTGGTGCTGGCCGGCCACTGAGACTAGGCATGGTGGTGCATGCCTGTAATCCCAGCGCTGGAGAGGCTGAAAACAGGAGGATCACTAGGAGTCCGAACTGCGTAGTAAAACCCTGTACCAAGTACATTTAAAAAGTAGAACCATCTCATTATAAATAAATTGGAAAGTATAAAAGTTTAAAGAACTGAGGGGAAAATCAATTATGCCTTTATTTTCTAGAGGTAAAGGTGATTACTACTTTTTGGCATATTTCTTTACAACATTCTTATACCTATGAATTTTTAACTTGGGAAGCACATATTAAACACAATTTAAAGTCTTTTTCCATAGCCACTGAAAACTGTTTAAAAAGATTGGTAGAACATTTGCCTGACTCTGAGTTGGATTCTGAGCATTGCAAAAGACCAAAGAGGAACAAAATTCCTAAAAACCTTCAAAAATTCTATAGAATACTTGATTTGCTATACCTTAAATTTCTATCATGTCTGACATTTGGGTTGCTCTAATCTTATATTAATATAAAGCTGAAACGATATCTTTGAAGAGTGTTACCTGCCTTCTGGGTTATTTGTTCAGAATAGATTCCTCCAAAAGGAATTATGGATTCACTGAAAACATTTATATATATATATATATATATAACTAAATGACTTTCCAGAAGGTTCCCCCATCAGATTGAAGAGTGTATGTGACACTTCAGTGCCCAGGTCTTCCAACCATATACTACTGCAGGACAAACTACCCCAAAAACAAGAGACTTAAAACAACATCTTTTTCATCATCTCTCACAATTTTGTGGGTTACGAATTCAGGCAGAGCTCAGCAGTCCAGTTCTTCTGCCTGAGAAGGTATGGACTGAAGCTTCCTGCTGGTGCTCAGTTGATCAGGGGATCTGAGATGGTGCCCCACACGTGCAACACTTTGGCGGGGGCACCTGGAAGGCTGGGCTCAGTGAACTTGTTTCTCATTCCCATGTGGTCTCAGAGCATCTCCCAAGATCTCTGCCACAGGGTGCGTGGCTTTCCTGTAGAATTGCTCAAGATACTATGAATGAGCCAAGGTTCACAGAAGCAGGAAGTACAAACTGCCAATCTCTTGAAGCAGGGCATCACTTCTTCTATATTCTATTGGTCAAAGCAGTCATAGAGTCACCAGGACAGGGCCTGAGATAAATTCTCTTTGTAAAGTAATGTCAGTGTATGTGACTACCTCTGATGGACCACATTGTCATTTGCTAGTACATGAGAAATGTGCATTTACTTTCTAACTGGAATGATGAAACCAGTGGAGTTTAATTTAAATCTACTCATTCCAGCATCTAACTTTTCCACATATTTATTAGTTGGTTGAATCATTTGATCCTTTCCTTTGGATCACTCCTAACTCTACTGCTCAGCAGTGTGAGACCCTGGACATGCCATTCCTCTTCTTCATCTGTTGAGGGGGGTGATGTTACCTGCTAGCAAATCTACAAGGTCATTACGAAGCTTTAATGAGAGTAAAAATCTAAAGTATTTATTTAACACCATGCTTGATCCATCACAAACACTCAACACATGCTATTCCAAGAAAACCACTTGTCCTCATAACTCTTGGGTGCCAGCTTGGGGAAGAGTGTATCGAGAACAGGACTTAGGTTGCTGGAGACGCTGGGTGACTTGAGGGCAATGAAAAGCCCAGTATCCTCTGTTTCTCTCCATATCCACTTAAAGCCACAGTTCCCTGATACCTCTTCCCCAGGGCAGGAAGCTGCTGGCTTATGAGCGGGCACCATGCCATCCTAGGAGATGGGAATGAGAACAGGCAGCCCAAGATCATGTGTGTCCGGCAGTGTTTGTTAAACAAAGCGCTCCCAGCTGGGAAGCCCTGCAACAGCTGTCAATGCTAGTCTTGCAAACCCGTGGTAAGAGGAGATGTGCAATCATTCATCCATCTCTGGGAAGAATTACTTTTCTGCCTTTGTTTTTTAAAAAAGAAAGAAAGAAAGAAAGAAAGAAAGAAAGAAAGAAAGAAAGAAAGAAAGAAAGAAAGAAAGAAAGAAAGAAAGAGTACTGTGTGCTCTCAAGTACAGAGAAAGAGGGTATTAACGTTGATTTATACCTCATCCCTCACACTGAAATAAATGTTATTCCAGGGAAACAGGACCAGTGCTTAGAGACTGGAGGTAGTAAATTCACTTGCTCAGGCAGAGTGAGGAGTGCTCACATTTGTCACTTCCTCCTCTTGTCTAAAGGTGACACTGTGTACCCTGGTACGAGCAGCACGATGTTTCAGAGACTCTTCCTCTGCAAGGATGAGAGTGGCTGGGGCCAAAATTCTCTCCCTAACTCAAGCCTCTCAAATCCTGGTCCTGGCTGGTGGCCTCTTGGATGATGTTTCAGATCAAGAGTGAATCAAGCCACAGCCTCGTCAGACCTTGGCAGATACTGCAAGGCATTCTAGGCCTGGACAGGTGACTGGCAGGTGTCAGGTGTGACAGGGGAAAAGGAGGGCAAGGAGGAGGGAGACCAGGGCTCCTCCATCACCGACAAACTATGGAACTTGGGTTTCAGCCTATGCATTGGCTGAACAGGGATACAACTGATATACCTTCCTCAAAAGTGTAGGAAGACACACAATGCTCAGAGATGAGCCCGGGAGAGGAGGCTGAGGTGGG
This sequence comes from Octodon degus, assembly GCF_000260255.1. Lineage (NCBI taxonomy): Eukaryota > Metazoa > Chordata > Mammalia > Rodentia > Octodontidae > Octodon > Octodon degus. The sequence goes on along the minus strand of NW_004524586.1, from coordinate 18,337,440 downwards.
GTGGCTGATGACAGGGGAGCTTCATATCCAATTCTCTTGTTCCCATTCCATGCCAGGGGTCAGCAAAGCCCCCTCCCCCAGTGTCCACTGCTCAGGAAGTTCAGCACTCTGGAGCAAAGGTGGCACGAAGCCCTGCCCTGCTGATTCTCCAGGGAATGGTAAGGCAGGGCTCTGGAAATGGTAAGGCAGGGCTCTGGGAATGGTAAGGCAGGGCCCTGTGTGCGTATGGAGCCATAGGAGATCACCAGCATGAGGCAAACAGACTTGAAGTCTTTTAACTCTCTTTTCTTTTGCATAGAAGTACTGGGTAACTTTTAAATGACCTGTGTAACCAGGGATAAATTTTATACATTTCTCTTATGGCTTTGTACTGGATTTATGTACCAACAAAAGACATTTTTATATCTCCCTGATTGGAACAAAATTAAACCAAAGCTTGCATATCTCCAGCCATAAGGAAGCTTTCCATCTCCTGTAGTTTCACCCAGTTTTGTACCCTGTATTTCGTAACGTCATTGACTTTTGAAGTTGCTGCCTTTTTCAAATTGTTCTGCCCCGCTCTATGGTTCTGATTGTTGCTGAGGTTAGTAGCAAGAACACTGGCTTATAAAGTCTCTTCTTTCATTTAACTTGATGGTTCATGAGCTTAGATACGAGGAATCCCCTCTGAAAGGCAGGAGGATACTATGGGCACAGATACTGACATGTGCACCGCTTACATTTCTTAAGACAGCCTGGGTCGTCCTGTAACACTCCCAGGACACGGGGCTGGGGAGATAGCTCAGTGGTCTAAGTGCCTGCCAGGCAAGCTCTGGGACGTGAGTTCGATCCCTGCTACCACATGCTGAACACTGGGTGCACCATTCAGGCCCTGAAATTGAGTGTGGTGGTACAGGCTTGTAATCCCAGAGCTGGGGAGGCTGAGACAGAAGGATAGCAAGGATAGCAAGTATAGCAAGGCCCTGTATCTAATTAATTAATTAATTAAAAAAAAAACATTCCCAGGACAAGCTGCTCCCTCTGAGTAGAATGCTGTTCCCACACCCTTCCTCATCCAGCCATGGCCCCTCAGCTCTGACAGCAGCTCTTCCAAGAATTGCCTTCTAAAGAGAGTCCCATTGAAATACCTGCTTCCTGTCTGAGTCTTTAGTTAGGTTCCTCCAAGATTGCTCCTGGGGACATGGACAGGAGAGAGAGCAGGAAAAAAGAAGATGCCAAGGCGTGTGCAGTTCCAAGAAGAATCTCACAGTCTCCAGAGTCCAAGCACACAGCACACTATGGATTGAGGCTGGCAGAGGGCATCACTGCCCAGAGCCCCTGCCAGAGGCACAGGGCCTTCCAGAACACACACTCTGAGGCCCTGTGGGCTCCAGAAGCTATGGCCCTCAAGGAAGGGAGCCACAGGTGCATGGAGGGTGGCACAGAAGCTGGAGATCTGGGAGGAGGACTGCGATGTCCTTTATTGGCAAGGAGACAAGAAGGCCAAACAGCTGTGGGAGTGGGCACCTTGTTTCTACCTTACTGCAGGCCCCATGTTAACTGGCAAATATCGGATGCTGGGTTCGGCAGAGGAGCCTGGCCACATTTTTAGTTCTAGCTCAGACTATGCAGGTTAATGACATAGGCAAGGCCAGACCCAAACATGGGGCTGCTTGTCCAGCTCCACACAGACCTCCACTGGTGCCCACCAGGCCTTGGCTGAGGTGATTGTCACCATACTACGTCAGGTCTCCACACTTGTGCCTTCCCAGGGAGACAGAGAAAGATAGCCCTGAGGAGCACACATGTCCCTTAGACATCTAACCAGTGACTGGATGCTGAATAGGTAGGCAGCCAGGGAAACCTGTTGGGGAAGCACCGAGAGATGGGAACCTCCGTCATTCGCTGTGAATTTATTTCCAGAAAAGGATTACTTTTTAGAAAGTCATTAAGGGCTATATTCATGGACGCTATAGCCAAAATATTTTAGGACATACTGTTATTACCTCACTCCCTAATGCCTCTAACTCATATAAATGAAAGTGTTTTCCTTCAGGAAAAAAAAAAAAAAGAAGCACTAGGGGCTGGGGAGATGACTTAGTGGAATAAGCGCTTCCCTGGCAAGCGCAAGGGCCTGAGTTCAATCCCCGGTTCCGCAAAAAAATAAAAATAAAAATAAAAATAAAAAGAAGCACTAGGGGAATTACATCACTTACTAATTTCATAAGTGTTTACAGCAAACACAGCTTTGGCAGCGGAAACTTTGGGGGCACAGAGGGAGCTTTTCAAAGCCTTCATGTGAGGGATCAGCATCCCTCTGACACCGGGAAGCAGGGGGGACCACACATAAAAGGGCGTCTTAAAACTCGAAAGGAAGAAAGGATAGCTGGAGAGGGGGAGGGGAGGCAGGGAACACATAAAAAGATATTATTCCCACTACTGCTCAGTGCAGCGTACTAGCCAACCCTCCCACGCCGGAAAGAACAAAGTGCTCATTTTTAGCAATCCAAGAACAGAAGAGGGGGATATTGGCGGAACCTCTTCATATTAAGGAGCAATTAAGTTATTAGGAGATTTCAGAGAAATTCCAGGAGCACAGAGCCTTTCTTTCACATTAGAATGTCTCTGAGCTCTTTATGAGATCACAAGATGGAACTCAGAGGCTTTAGTATTTCTTTGGCTGTTACAGTCGTTCATTCATTCATGTATTCGACAAATATTTATCAACTGACCTTCATGTGAAGGTCACGGAAAATGATCTTATGGGTATAATACAAATCTTCTAGAAGATAGAATCTAAGATCTGGACTTAAGAACTGTAGCTGAAAATCATCACTTCGATAAACACATATTTTTTTTTTCTAGAAAAGGCTGATGGTAACTGCAAATAGGAAACCCAAGTGGGGCCTTAGGCTGCGATGAATATTCAGCACCCTCCCTGACGGAATGGGGGAGCTGGTGGCCCCTACACCCTTCCATGATTGACACAACCCCTGCCCCCCGACTCTGCTGCAGCAAACGTATGATTTTTTTTTTTTGTTGTTGTTATATTACTTGGCTTTATTATCAAATCTTTTGCTTGGATTAACAGATATAGGCATGTGAGATTGGACAAATAATTGAACGGTAACACTTGCTTTCAATAAACCTTTTTTTTCTTGTCCTTTTTAAATGGAAAGAAA
>NW_004524586.1:18332014-18332830 GCF_000260255.1 Octodon degus | reverse complement strand
TGGTCCCTGTGCTTTGCTAAGCTTGTTCTAAGTAGGTGTTTTAGACCATTGAGCCATCTCACCAGCTCCAAACATATGATTTTTAAGATGCCACTAAAAAGTCAATTCCTGGGTCTTGGCTTCCTCATCTGTGAAAGCTACCTGGATACAGCCTTGCAGAGTTATACGAAAGGGCTCTGTAAATGTTCAAGTCCTTGAACAGGTCAGCTACCATTATTTTTGTCAATTTTCCTCAAGGATGGGATGACCACGCACCCTGGTTTGCCAGAACAGACCCAGAGACACCTGTTGTCCTAGCCTCTTTGCATTCCTACAGGTGCCCCAGCTTGACCAATAAATTATACCTATAGTCCCTTGCTGATGAGATCTTCTGTGTAAGAAGTGTGACAGGATGATCAGATGTCCAATCGGATTGTTCCGTCGCAGCGAATTTTACCATCTTAGCACTGTTTATGAAAGTTTTTCTCTGCCTAACATACTTGCTGTCTTTGAAGTTACAGCCAACTTAGGTGTGAAAATCAGACGTGTGCAGAAGCAAGAAGGCACATTCACATGGAAATTTTACAAAAGGAAGAAAGGAGGAAGGCGAGGAGGAGGAGGAAGGGGAAGAGGAGGAAGAAGAAGGGGAGGAGGAGGAGGAGGAGGAGGAGGAGGAGGAGGAGGAGGAGTTGGGGCAATAATCTGTGGAGCATCCATTTGAATGCAGACTATAGACATAAGGAAGCATTCTCCTACATGAAGGTGCTCTTCAATTCATAAAGCACACTTTTCCAAGGCACTGGAGCTGCTGGCTCTGGCAGGAAACACAAAGTGCTG
>NW_004524586.1:18330085-18331216 GCF_000260255.1 Octodon degus | reverse complement strand
TGGCTACCTTGTATGAACAGATTTCTGCCCTTCTACCATCCTACTTCTGCCTTGGAGGCAGCTGGCCATGGACTAAGCTTTCTGAAACTGTGAGCCAAATTAAGCCTTTTCTCCATTAAGTGGTACACGTTAGGTATCTGGCCCCGCCAATTAGTTTCATCTCCTAACTGGGGCATCACGTCCAACTGTAGTACCTACTTGCCTTGTGCGAGTCTTGCAAGGCCTGATACATAGACAGTGTTTAACACAGCACCAGACACATAAAAATTGTCCATAAGTTGTAGAAAAGTGTATCATTCTCCATTTTGCTGCTCCCAGCAGAGCACTCTGCAGTGGGCAATGACTATTTTCTCAGGCAACAAACAGATGGCAAAAATAAGGGGCCTGGCCTTCTTGTGTTGTTTTTCTTTTTTCTCTTTTGAACTTGTTTCCAAATATTTATGGGAGTTGTTCAGAGAAAAAGCTTTCCTAGGTGACCTGTGAGTTGGGATCCTAGTTGCATAACTCAGCCATTGCCACAGCAAGGCCGACCATCCCCAAATCCAGCCACTTAAAGCTGCAGTGATGTGCTCTCACCAACGTGTGGGTTGGCCGGCGCCGGTTAAACTAGGCTGAGCTGTACTTCAGCTTGCTCTGGCTGGGCAAGGTTGGAGGAGGCTCTACAAAAGCATGTCCTCGTGTTTCTTCTACAACCGATGGCCTATCCAGAGTAAATGCTTCTGGAGGCGTGAGGAGCTGGGTGGGGAGAGATGGAGAGCGAGAGAAAGAGTGGAGAGGACCATCCAACCTAGAGGCTGCAGCCCAGGGGACAGAGCGAAGGGTTCTGACCACAAGAGCAGGAGCTCTGGAGGCCAGTGAAGACCCCACTGGGCTCTTAAGCTCTAGGCTGGAAACCAGTTACTGCCACAGGTGCTCACATTGCATTGGTCACATCAAGTCACATGGCCTCAAGAAAACCAAAGAACAGCCACATTCCTCCAAAAGGGCTATGACAGCATGTGGAGGTGGAGGGGGTGAAGAACTGTGACCAATAATCACCTAACTCATCACTATTTCAACTTTTTTTTATTGCTTATTCAGGGGTTCCATCATTTTTATATTCTGCTCTATTTTTTTATCAGTGTATTCTTT
>NW_004524586.1:18316077-18319720 GCF_000260255.1 Octodon degus | reverse complement strand
CACCAGGCCTGGATCTGTGAAGTTCAGATTCCTCCAGGTGGGTGTTGTTTGGATCTGGCTGCTGTGCTCCACTTCTTTCTGCTGCAGGTGTTAGAGTTGAACCCTTTGTGTCTCTCTGGCAGATGTTCTGCTCCTGAATCAGCTGGGTGGGTCTTGCCTCTAGTCTCTTTTCAGGGAGTTCTGCTGAAGGGTTCCTCGCTGCGCCTGCACTCTGGGCTGAATGAAGATCCGCGGGCCTTGGTTGGTCTCACTCACATGCCAGGCCTGGGCTGTGGGTCTATTCAGGATCCAGCGGGCCCCAGGTCATCTCACTCCGCAAGATTCTTAAAAAAAACAAATAGTGAAGAAACGAAGGAAGCTTGTCTACTAACTTTATCTGCCTCAGTTTCCTCATGTGTCCATGGGGATGAAGGGAGACAGGATATTTTTGATACACTGCATACATCTTTTGCTGCAGTAAGTGTCAACCCCTTTACACCGTTGTCAGAAGTTTAAGAGTCCCAACTGAGACTGTGACTATGACATATAATGTGAGAAACTACCGAAAATCTCAGCCTTCGTGGGTGCTGCACTCTAGGAAAAAAATTTGTAAAGATTCAGAAAATTCAAGTAGGGTATGGAGAAGAGATGGAGAGCAGGTGGAGACTTCTTTTTCTACCTCTTCCTCTATTTGTTGATGCCAGGTTTGTCAGGCTGGAGCAGAGAAACTGACTGTTCGCCGGGTAAGTGGCTTTGTAGTTTGCAAACCAGCCATCATGTTTTCCGCAGAGATACTAGAAAATGAAGTTGTATGACAACTTTATGAACTTCTCTACCAGAATTTATTTCTCCTGGTAATTTTAGAAAGTTAATATATGCATAAAACTTACCTGGGGTAGACATTGATCGGTAACCTGACTGATGAGGTATCACAGGGAAATCATGTACTTCACCTGGAGGACTGGCTTGAGGATAATAAGAATTGAAAAAAGGAATAAACCTAACTCCCGTTAGCTTGTAAGTGAAAGCAGCAACTGAAAGTCAGACAATTAAGTGGGGAAGCCATGCACAAATGTCACACACAGAGGAGGAGATCAAAGGAGACTGCAATCTCTGATAAAGATCAAGAAGGACAACTCCAATTTTTATGGCATTTGCTGACAAATGGCCAAAGTGGAAAAAAACCCACCCAGTAACTTGATTTCTCAATGGGCCCGTAGACTGCCCTGTGATGCTGCAGAGATCAAAGGCTAGCTTGGAAACAAAATGTCACAAGAAATGGCATATGCTTTTTTATTATTATTGGAGGGGGTTTGCATTTCAGATCTTTGTCTTAAGGTTGGAAATTTATGAGCCAGTGTCAAAAGAGGTCCGTGAGCTGGCTGAGCAGAGAAGAACGCTGCTCTTGGAAATCCCAGGTGCCCGCTCTCCACCTGCCCCATCCAAAGAAGCCAGTGACAGATTTCTGGAAATGACACACTACCCCAACTGGACCTTCCTGTGTCAGAGACAACACTACTTTCTGTAAGTGTGATGTTGCGTAACAGTGTGTGCATGGGTCAGCTATTCCATCCTTGTTACGTTCTGGCGCCTTATTCTTTATAAAATAGCCAAATGCCCCCAGGACTGTGCTCCTTCCAACTTGTTCTTTGGCATCATTTTTATCACAGCCTAAGTCTGGTTTCCATTGAGTTGTCCCTTGTCACACCTGTGTGCGCAGCACTGAACGCCATCCATCTTTTGATCTGTCCAAATGTGTAGCTATTCGACCGCAGCAGGTAAATAAAGCAGCCTGCTGTGTGAGTCCTTTGCTTTCATCTAGAACTGTGGCATTATGTGGCAGTATCTTGAATGAAATCTAGGTTATTCTTTCAATTTTCCAAACCTGGTTAAAGTTATGTTATTTATTGTCTAATTTACCAACTCATCTAGGTAGCCATCAGCAGTCATACTAACACAGTTAATGTTTTACACAAACAATTATCCTTCAAACATTAAATCAGTGGATTATGAATGAGTCCAAGAATATTTTGGCAGTTAGCCCTGGAAGGCTGCATTGGGACTAGAGTCATAGTAACAAAGCAAGGTAGCCTAGCTGGGGAATTGATGGAATATTTGAAGAGCTTAATAAACATTAAGATTGTTGATATTGCTTATTCCAAGACAGCAGGTAGACAAGTTACATCAGATATCAGGTGATCTAGAAAAATAAAGGTATGGGCCAGTATAGAGCTCATAACTGAACTAGATGCTTACATGTTCTAAAATCAGTGTATTTGTTTCTCACTGGTAGAGAATGACAACACAATAATCAGGTTTTTGTTAGAGGAAACTGAGAAACAAAACCACGCTGCCTACTGGTGCTCACCGTGTTCCTACTGGGAGTGGTATGGCTCACCGCAGCACCCCTCTCCCCTCTCCCACTTGTGTTGGAAGTGACCCTCAGCAAACACATCCAAGTATGTATATCTGCCACCATTCTGGGTGTTCAGGAATCCAGATCTTTTTGGTTTTTGTATGTATTTGGTACAGGGTCTCACTCTGCAGCTCCAGCTCATAGCGATCCTCTTGTTTTCAGCCTCCCCAGCACTGAGATCACAGGCTTGCACCACCACACCTGAATTCATTTGCTGGCTCAGCACATCCTGGGGGCAGGGCGGGTACAGCACGAAGAACCAGGGATCGAACCCTGGTCTCTGTGCTTGCCAAAGCAGAGGAATCCAGATCTTTGATGGCTCTTGTTTAATGTGGCTTTTGCAAAAAAAAAAAAAAAAAGAGTTGTGTGCTTTTCTTAGTTTTTTTTATCATCCATAAGCATACATTTTACTAAATTTTACTCAATTCTAAGTATATTTACTAAATCTATTCTAAATGAATTTTACTAAATTCTATTTTACTAAAATATAGACAGCAACATAATGAACTTCAGTGGAGTTTCGCTGAGCTTCACCAATTAGCAACATTTTATGGGTTTTAGAGCTAATTTCTTTTCCTCTTCTTTTTTATTATAGTTTTAAAAGAAACACACGACATAAAATTTACCATCTTAACCATTTTTAAGTGCGCACTTCAGTAGTGTTAAGTATATTCACATTGTTGTAAAACCGATCTGTAGCACGTTTTCATCTGGTAAATCTTAGACTTCCATAAACCCATTAAACACTAACTCTTCATTCTCTCCTCCTCCAGCCCCTAGCAACTGCCATTGTGCTCTGTTATTGTGAATTTGACTACTTTAGAGACCTCATGTAAATGGCTTCATACAGTTTCTGTCTTTTTCATAACTGACTTATTTCACTTAGTACCTTATTTCAAGTTTCCTCCATGTTACAGAATGACACAGAAATTTCTCCTTTTTCAAGGCTAAAAATACTCCTCTGCATATACACCCCCTGTTTTGTCTATAGATTTATCACCAGATGGACAGAGTTCTTCCATCTCTTGGTTATTGTGAATAGCACTATTATAAACACGACGTTCACATATCTCTTTGAGACCCTGCTTTCAACCATTTTGGATATATCCCCAGGAAGGGAACCATTAGCTCCTATGGTAGTTCTATTTTTAATTCTTTGTGAACCCTCATACTATTTTGCACAGCAGCTGTATCATTTTTTTTTCTTTTTCTTTTCTTTTTTTTTTTTTTTTTTGATTTTAGGGAAGG
>NW_004524586.1:18313342-18315977 GCF_000260255.1 Octodon degus | reverse complement strand
CACACCGGACCTACACTCCTGGGTCTATTAAGGATCCGGTGGCCCTGGGTCCTCTCACTCACTCACCAGGCCTGCATTCCTGGTCTATTCAGGATCCATTGGCCTGTGTCATCTCACTCACATGCCGGGCCTGCGCTCTGGGTCTATTTAGGATCCATGGGCCCTGGTCGTCTCACTCACTCGCCGGGCCTGCATTCCTGGTCTATTCAGGATCCACGGGCCACTATTTCATCTTATGCAGGAAAAAGATGACACAAACAAATGTAGAATACCCAGTGCATGCCAGCACTCATTTAAACCTGAAGTAGGTAACTTCTTTCCATTTTTATGGGTGAAAAGACTCAGGATGAGTCCTGAGCTAATTAACTTTTTCTACCTAATGAAACATCCTCAATCCAGTGACTTTAGATCACTCTCTCTTTCACTTACTGGGCTCCAGGTCAGTGATGTGGGCTAGACTTAGACAGATATTTTCCTACTGTTATGGCTTGAATCTTGATGTTCCCTCAAAGCCACAGGCACTCATAGATGGGGCTTTTGGGGAGGTGGCTGGGTGATGGGTCTGTGATGCTGGGATTAAGGATGTGTGGTCCTAAATTATTGCACTGATTGGAATTAGCATAGTTCTTAGTGTGATTGCATGGATTTACTGAAGTCAGAAGCCCCATCCTGGGTGTGGGTGAAAACACTTAAAAGGTTTATAGCCTGACTAGAGTAAAAGGGAAAAACAGGCTGGCTTCTAGTGCTTCTGCTTGCTGCTGCTTCCTGCCTGCCTTTCCATGAACTGTTTCTTCTCTGTGACTCTCCTCTGCCTTGCTGCCCTGCCTTGGAGATAGCTGACTATGTACTAAAACTACAAACTGAGAGTTGAAAAAAACCTTTCTTATTTTAACTTTTTGTTGTCAGTTGCCTCAGCAATGAGAAAAGTAAGACCTTTACTGACCTCAGCTGGGACACTGTATTGATGGCCAGCTGGCAAATCAGCTGGAAGGGACTGGTTTGAAATGGCCTCTCCACCTGCCTGGTAGTTGATCGGCCATGTGGATGCCTGTATTTCTCATGCCCCAGCTTGGGCTCCTTTCCTCGTGAATAGCCTGGTTCTACAGCAGCGCGAGAGACAGTCCTATTTGCAAAGCATGCTTAAGCCTTAACTGGCTTGCCATGGCCAGTGCAGAGCCAGTGTGGGACCCTCTGGGGGATCGAGAGAGGAAGTAAAAAATTCATGGCCGCTTTTGTAATCCGCCACAAGCAGGCTGCTCAAGGCACACAATAAATGCATGGCGTACCTTCTTTGGTCCTTGGGGCCGACAGTCACGTGGCAGGCAGCCTTCCGGGTCCCTACTGTGTTCCAGACACACATATCACTTCTTCTGTGGCATGTAACTTGCCTGGTCTTCATCAGGGCTTCTTCTAGAAGGAGAGCCTTGTGTTTCAGGAGTTTGACAGAAATTAACAATTAAATGCATTTATATGTTATTTAGAAAAATGAAATGAATGTCTTAGAGGCAAAAATTTGCCTTCAGAAAAAGAAATATTGCATATGTGATTTGAAATTAATTTTCTGAAAGCATTTTTATACCCGCAAGGAGGAGTCTGTAGATCTCTGTCCTCATGCTCCCAGGGGACTGTGGGTAGGCCTGGTTGCTAAGGCACCAAGGACTTCCTAAGGGTACCCAGATCTTGGTGAGCTTTGGAGATATAGACGTGTTCAGATGATCTCAACCATTTTGCACTGTACGTCTGGAAAAGGTAAAAAGCATTTTCCAAATTGGAGAGGATGGAGAGTGGGGAAAATATGTTCTGTGTTATTGCAATTAGTCATGCTTTGAAATATCCTGGGGAAAGTCTACTCTTGAATTATTATTGACACAGTGAAGTGGATGAGGTTAAAAAGAATTCTACAGGCACAATTAATTAACCTCTCCATTATTTTATTTCCCTGTGCATTTTTCTGATGAACAGGTCACAGGATCAAGCCCCGCTAGAGCTGCCGGCATCGTGGCATTTACAGAGCCCAAGTAACTTGCTTCCCAGAGACGGAAGGACTGTGGGCAGTGACTACACTCCCCATTAGCTGTGGCATGGGCGTGGGTTCTGCCCTGTTGTTTGTTAGCTGAGTGCCTCTCCATATCCTGTTGCCCTCCAAAGCTGCTTATGCTGCTAATTCTCCTCCTGGAAGCCTTCTTGGATGAAGGTCTTGTCCTGTAGCCCTGAGATTCCCTGATGCTTCCACATAGCGACTATTGGGTACTCTACCCAGGCCTCTCAGCACCAACTTTTGTGGTACTGGTTATGGAGCCCAAGGCCTTCATACTGAACTACATCCCTAAACTTTTTTTTTTTAGGACAAGGTCTACAAGGGTCTCACTATGTAGATCAGACTCATAGTGATCCGCCTGTGTTCAGCCTCCCAAGAGCTGGGATTACAGGCATGCGCCACCACGTCCAGTCTCAATCACCATCTCAGTGAGCCCCAAGGGTGGGACCAGCACTGCATGCCAGGGTCCAGCCCTGGCCGGCACTGTGTCTACCTAGGCAGGAGCTTTAATCTGTTGAGCTATTTGGCCGGCCCTCCCAACCCTTTTTAAATGTTTGTTTTATTCTGAGGAAGGGTCCTGCCAAGTTGCTAGGTTTC
>NW_004524586.1:18312384-18313242 GCF_000260255.1 Octodon degus | reverse complement strand
CAGGGATTGAACTCAGACCTTGCACATGCCAGGCAGGCATTTATGCTGCTGAGCTATCTTCCTGGCCCCACACTTATTATTTTCTGACTTTATCGGTAACAGCTTTCCAATGGATTTTCTTGTACCTGATGATTAGTAATTGTGTGTGTGTGCAAGTGCACACGCGCGTGCATATAGATTAGGAAGTCTGGGGCCTTGCACATGCTAGGCAAACTTTTTACCATTAAGCTACATTCCCCAGCCCCCTCCCTTTTTTGTTTTGAGACAAGGTTCCCCCCCCCTTTTCTTTTTTTCTTGGAGGAACCAGGGATTGAACTCAGGCCTTTGCGCTTGCCAGAGAAGCGCTTATTCCACTGAGCCGTCTCCCCGGCCCCCCAAGTTCCCCTTATAACTGCTACAGTGAACTTGAACTTGTTGTTCTCCTACCTCAGCCTCCCAAGTATCTGGAGCTAGAAGTATGTGCCATCATATCTGACAGTAAATGCCTTTGAAGAAATATGTATCTAAATTCTTTGTCTGCTTTATAATTGAGTTACTTGATTTTTATTATTGGACTGTGATTTTTTTCTTCAATAGAGGCATTTCTTTTTTAAATTCTTATTAGTGTTTTACATGTTTATAGTATGTAGTGATTACAGGCATCACAGGAAATTGGGAAAATGTATGTAAAACATCTTAATTCTTTTTACATCCCTTCTGTCTCCTTTCCCCCTTCCTCCATCTCTTGTTTCCTTTTTAATTATATCATTGAAAAAGAAAACAGGGGCCGGGGAGATGGCTCAGTGGAATAAGCACTTCCCTGGCAAGCGCAAGGGCCTGAGTTCAATCCCCGGTTCTGCCAAAAAAAAAAAAAAAAAA
>NW_004524586.1:18309450-18311714 GCF_000260255.1 Octodon degus | reverse complement strand
TTTGCCTGGCAAGTGCAGGGGCCTGAGTTCAATCCCCAGTTCTGCCAAAAAGAAACTTAGAATACTAATATATGAGGGCAAATTCCATTTGTCAGAGCAAAAATGGATTGCAGGTAGTCCTGGAACTGAGGAACAGCTTTGATTTTTGCTAAATTCTGTGAGTCCACCGCTTTCTGATCCACCTTGCGCTGCTCAGTAGTATCTTTCTTTCTTGGTGTCAAAGATCTCGCCGTCCCGGTGTCTGGGTTTCCACAGCTTCTTCTTGAAGTAAGCATCAGTGAGGTGTTTGGGGATTTTCACTTTGCTGATATCAGTTTTTGTAGAGGTGGCAATAACAAACTTCTGGTGTGTTCTTTGTAGAGGAACATGATTAGGGCTAAGAGGCCCAGTCATAAGTAGTAGCCACCGGCCAACTGCTTCAGGAAGACCACTCTCTTGCCTCTGTGACGCCCAGTGAGGATGATCAAGATGGTGCCGGGAGTGATGCTAGCTTGAGGTGTCCTCACATGCTGACTGAAGGGTTTCTTGCTGTGACTAAAGAGCTTTGGGGGCACATCTTCAGTAGAGTAGTATCTAGGTATTTTTCAAAACTTAACCACCCGCGTACCTCCATTCTTGTCCCCACCGACTGGTTTTTTGATCATAGCAAGAACTTTCTCCTTTTTCTTCTCAACCTTTGATTTAGCAGCTGTGTACTGTCTCTTATACAGAGGCTTTCTGGAATACATAGCAGATTGGGAGTATCTACCAATTCCTCTAACCAGGACAGGACTTCGGCTGCAGTGGGACTGCCTCTTCTTGAACTTTTTGCCTTCTTCACCTTACCCTTCTTACCAGTACCACTGGCAGCAACCTTCTTGGCTTCGGGTTTCTTCTTGAGTGTCTGGCTTCTCAGTTTTTTCACCTGCCATCTTGCAAGATGGGAAAGAATGATTTGATCTTTTAAAAACCTTTATTTACATATCGTACAACTCACCCATTTAAAGTATACAATCCCACGGGCTTGGTATAATATGTTAATAGCTTTTAAAATTATGGTAAAATACAAATAGCATAAACTTGCCATTTTAAACTGTCCGATTTTTAATCAGAGAACTGTTTAGCTGTGTCAGGGTGCCTGCCTGCCTTAGGCCACGTGGAGTCCAGTGAGAGGAACCTCTCTCTGTAGACAGGGTGATGATCTAGCAGGTACTCTCAGTGCAGACTCATTTTTGCCCTGCCTGCATCACATACCACCACATGTGTGTGCACACACAGCTGGGGGAACAGTGGAGCACCAGCTTTGACACGCACTGAAGCCAGCACGGTGTCTTTGTGGTGATGGGTGATCTTTCTGCGTTACTTGTGAGTGGAAAAAAACGTATTTATTCGTCCTTGTTTCTGCCTTGATTGTTCACTTCGGTTAAAGGACAAATATGAGAATGAATCTACTGGGGTGGCTAAACATGTCCCTCCTGTATCAACCACTAGTTGGTGTTACAAATTTTTAATTAAGTGATTATTTGGTAGAGTTTTTTTGGTTTGGTTTGACAAAGTTATTTATTCACATGGGTCAAACATTTGAAACACTCAATGGAAAACCTATGCTATCTGTCAACTCCTTGTATCCCCAGCACAGAGCTAGGGTTTTCAGGTTTGCTTTTTGTTGTTACTTCCTCTTCCTTAAAAATATTTGAAAGCATTCACAAGCCAATATATATTATATGCATTGTTCTGCACCTTGAATTTTTTATTTAACTATATATTTGGAGGAGTTTTCATGGTGAGTTTTTGATCACCACAAATAGTAAAAAATCAGAACCCCTGATGGGAGTAATTTTTATGAAGTATTTAGTTATTACCTGCTGACTAGTCTGTGAGTCATTTAAAATCAGCGTCTACAGAGTGCACTACAGTTCACAGCCTAAATTACCCGGGCTATTTAGATGGAGAGAGACCCCATTTCTACCTGAATTATCCAGGCAATCGTGCTTGATTAGAGAAGATCTAAAAATACATAGCCTTTTCCCATTTCTCTTCAGGGACACACTCCAGACCTTGTTCCCAACTTATTTTCAAATCAGCAGAGCTGGGAAGTGGTTTGAATTGATTCACAGACTTTTCAAATGCAAAACAGTGACTCAGAAAGATAAGAAATGGCCCAATGGGAGCCATGTGTATTCTAGAACACCACAGAACACAATGGGGAGTAAATAAAGAGTACCTGAGACATGAAAACTACTCATAAATGAGAGGTGGCAGATCCTAAATCATCAGATCAGCTC
>NW_004524586.1:18304297-18309350 GCF_000260255.1 Octodon degus | reverse complement strand
AGCCACAAGGGATAGCTTAGCCCAAGGTTATATCCCCCTGGAGAGTGACCAGCAGGCAGTGCCTGGCTTAAAATGAGTCCAAGTCTAGTCCATGTCTCTAAACTTGGTTACCACCCTAAAGGGCCATCCTGGTTTCAGGGCTCCCAGGAGATCAGCTGTGTACCTGCCTAGTGGATCCTTCTGCTCAATCCTTACTTCTGTATGGCTCTACTTCCCCCAAAACATTGCCTAGGAACCTTCAGCAGACACACTTGCGTCCCCAGTTCTCCCATCTCCCTCTCTTTCCAGGGATTTTGACGTGGGCCTACTATTCTTCAGGAACCTACATCTTTATGTTTACTAGGTGAGTACTCTGAGGCTGGATATAACCTGACACAGTTTTTAGACCTTGGTGACTAATGGTGAAGGAAACTGCCATTTCACAGTTGCCCACAATGTCCTATTTAGCTACAGGAGGAGACCTACAGGTCCCTAGAGATAGACTGCACGTCTGTGTTTTTAGGATGGGAGGGGTATTTCAATGTCATTGTGATCATGCAAAGTAGAGTCCCAAGCCCACTATATGAAGAAATTGACCACAGTGTGATAGGGTACCTCTTTCTGACATTCAAAATCATCTGCCAGGTATGGAGTTCCAGCAGAGACTGCAACGGGGAGGAGAGCATTTCTTTCCTCCTTCAAGCTGAATGGACTCAGGGCTTGAGGAATGTAATGAAAGCTATTTCTAATTCTTGTGATGAGCTGGAAGGCCTGGGCAAGAGTGACTGCCCCAGATAGATAATGGTCACTGTGGAGCCCTGTGAAGGGTGCGGCCACTAGACTGTGCATGTGGGTTTCAGAAGCACCTTCAACAGTTTCCTCCCCTGTACTGTGGCCCTGCTCTCATCCCCAAGGCTCCGCAGACATCACCATGGCTTGGTCTTTGCTGAACTGTCTGAGATTAAGGGAAGTACTATGTCTACTCTTGGGATACACAAGGAGAGATTCAGAAGCCTAGGCAATGAGAGTGACTGGGGAATTGTGAGCTGTAGGTCCACCTTGGCTTGGCTTGGTTTTGTGGGCAGGGAACTAAAAAGGAGGTTCCTCCAGGGGAATGCAGATCTGATGACTCTAGTTAGTTGGGTAGTCTCCCTACCAGTCTCTTCCCTTTCTTGGCTTACCTGCAGTGCTGAAATCAATGTGTGCACATGGTGAGACCTCACTCATTTTCATTTTTGGATTCCAAACCACCCTTTTACAAAGTGATAGCTCAGAAGGAACACGGGTTGGCAGAGTGACCTCTGAACCAGTAAGTGGCAGAACAAAGACCTGGATCTCTACTTGTCAAAGCCAGAGCCTTTCTCATCTGTTCACCCCTTGCTTCTCAAAGTCAGTTTAAGTGGTCTGGGAGGAAAGACTTAGTGAGTTTCCTTTACTGAGCCAGGCAACAATCCTTACCACCACAAGACCAGCAATTTCCAGTTCTCAGTACTGGGCAGAGATTTAAGATGATCCTCCCTTGTGTGTAATCCCACCAATGTTGGAGTGATGAATTATCACTCACTGGGGCAAAGGGATTTTCCATCTATAATTAAAGTTACTAATCAGTTGACATTAAGGTAGCACTATGATCTTGTTAGGTCTAACCAGAGTTTTCTCGATCTGGTAGTAGGAAGGGAAATTGGAGAAGACTGAAGCACATGAAGAATTCAACATGCTGCTGCTGACTTAGAAGATAGAAGAGCCCCGTACAAGACTGGAAGAGTGTCCTGCAGGTGTTGAGTGCAACCCACCTAGCAAGTGGCAAGGGCATGAAGAACACAACCCTACAACCGCAGTTTCTTCACCAAGGTGTGTAGGGTCCCAGCCAGCCAATACCTCAATTTCAGTCTTGTGAGGCACTGAACAGAACCAAGATGAGACCAGCAAATTTGTAGCCTACGAAACTGTCAGATAATTAATAGGCAGTATTTTAGACCACCGCATTGGAAGAAGTTTGTTGTGCAGTGATAGGAGGTTGATCAAGTCTTCCTTCGAAGCACTTTACAGCATAACACACAGCAAGGTGGAATTTTCCATCATAAACTGGACAACTTTGCTGACTCAGCTTTCTTTAACGCTGCACAATGGGTGTAATACTTGCTGCCTTCCAAAGGGGCCCCAGTTTTGCAGTCTGAGGACTCAGGATAGAAGGACTCCCTTCTTGTCCTAGGTGGGTGTTCTTGGGAGAGTCACATAAGCACTTTGTACCTCAGTCTTTCCTTCTGTGAAGTGATTCACATTACTACTCAGTTTACCATTATTCCACAGATTCTATCAAGTGAAATAACAAATGTAGGGAGTGGTGCTAATATTTCCTATTTGTGTTGCCAGGCTGAGCACAAGTCACAGACATCATGTAGCATGGACAGACCACAAAGGGCCATTTTCTGCAAACTTAGCCTCAGACACTAACACTGTGCATGGTAAGGCCCTTTATTTAAGAAATGCCTTAAGCATTTAAGGAAAACTACCTAACTATTATGTTATCCTTCTGAGTAACCAACTATCATAATACAATATCTTCTTTGCTTGAAAATGAAGGCACCACGGAAGTTCCGAGGTGCTCCTGGGCTCTCAGCCTCTTTCAGGAATGAGAGAGATTGGCTTCATTATGTTGTCAGGAGGAGAGCTTCTGCATCACTGAAAGAGTTTTTGTCATAGGATGTTGTCAGATCAGAAACTATATTGTCATTCATCTTTCTGCTTAGATTCTCTCCTGTGTGGTTGCAGAAGAAAAGCTCCCAATTAACATCTAGGTGGGCTGCAAATTAGACGACAGAGCTGGCGTGTTCTGCAGGGGGATGCCACGTGGCCTGCTGAATAGGCCCCTAGAAATGTAGTCGTCTTCCTCTCACTGTGCCTTATCCGAGCATGGGCATCGTGCACAGTGATTCATAGGTGCCTTGATCACAGGCCCCGAGTTATCTAATAGATTGCTGAAGTTTTCCACCAAGCATTTTATTTTAAATGACAGTTATTTCTATTAATGGGTGGGCCCTGTCAGTTTCCTGACCCCAGGCGGGAAGGATGTCTCTCTGTTCAAATGGCAGTCATCATTTCTGTGAAGTGATGCGTGTAAAGGAAGGAGTCAGTGCGAGGCGCCTCGCCCAGGGCTGTCACTCAAGTTGACATCTCCATGTCGGAGCATTTTCTCGAAGTTTTCTCCATGTGACCTGCAAGTTAAAGATCAGGGGGCTGCCTTCATTCAAGCTATCCATGTGCCAATCATCCTTACCTAAAAATGAAAGTTACAAATAAGCCAGAGCTACTATTTATACTTCCTGCCTGGCCCATCTTTTTCCTGTCAGTCTCACATGCTCCTTATGGATGCAGGGTGCCTCTGGCCCATCTAATACAGATCACGTATTAGCTGCTCCTGTTTCTGCACTGCGCGTCTCTCCTTTCCTTTTGCAGGGTTTTATAAAACAGTCATGCGTTGCCGGCCCCACAGCTTGCTTCTACCATGAAGAAGGACACGGTTGTATCTTTCTCTATACATTCCCTCTCTTCTTTTTCCCTCCCCCAGCTTCCTCTTTCCATCATTTCTCTTGCTTCTTTCTTTTCTACTATGGCCTCCTTTTCCACTTCTCTATCTTCTTCCTTTTTCTTTTTCCTTCTTTCTTTATTCTTTATTTCTGTCCTTTCTTTCTTCTCTTTCTTTCCTTAGTACCTTTCCCTGGGATGTTGAGAGATGACCTTTCCTGCCCAGACCCTCTGTAGCTCTGGCACCCCCCCCCATGCAAAGACCCCATTCCCTCCCCAGGCATCTCCTGCAGCTACCAGGCTAAGCCCTGGGCCCAGACCCCTCTCCTACTGTAGCTGAGCCGCTCACTCCTGACTGGCTTGCCTCCATAGTGAGGCTTTCCCTCTCTCCTCAATTCAGTGTGCCCTCTTCACTAGGGGCCTTTGCTACCCTTCACTGTCACACTGAACATCTTTTCAGCTCACATGGATAAAAGTGCACATTCATAGTGACTTTTCTGTTCATTACTTAACAAACAATTGCCGAGTATGCCTTCGTGTCAGGCTCTGAAAAGGCAATGGGAGTGTGGTTAATGAGACAGCCACAGACCCTTCTAGCAGGCAACATGCAGCCCACTAGGAAAAGACGTGAACTGATGTCTAGCAATCCTTATTTACGCAGAATTGTGACATGTGTCACAGAGGAAGAATCTGGGGTTGATCAACACACACTCTTGTGTGTCCTACTCCACATAAGCTTCTTCCTACGAGAGAGTCATCAAAGCCCTGTCTTGAAAAGCATGTTTTGACTTGAAAGCCTTTGCTTCCTGGAGGATAGGTCCCCTGCTCAGAGTGGGTGAGACTGCTCACCATTCATAGACAAATCTTCGGAACCCTGAGCTGGATGCTGAAAGGGCCTGGGAGGGGATCCGCTGTGCCGCGTGGTCTTCCCAGGCAGCAAGAGTCCAGGCTGTTTACCTGTCACATCTGAAGTGTTTTGTTCTGTCTCAAGTACGTTCTCAAGTGTTTTGTTCTGAAGTGATGCGTGAGCACATTCCCTCAGCCTGTGCTTCCTCGTGGGTACTGCTGCCTACTGGTACTTGTCTCTTTGCCATTTACACTTGTAGGAGAAGGTGCTTAGCTATAATTTGTGTGTGTGTGTGTGTGTGTGTGTGTGTGTGTGTGTTACTATTTTTATTTTATTTTGAGACAGGTATTGCTACATTTTCCAGGCTGGGCTCAAACTGCTTGGCAATCCTCCTGCCTCAGCCTCCATGAGAGCTGGGATTATCGCGTGAGCCATCAGTCTGCAATTTTAAAACACAAACATAAGTACTGAGCGCTGAGAGCCCCAGAGGTGCCCACTCAGCAACAGGAGGGAAAAAAGGCAAGATTCTTTTTTTTTTTCCTTGAATTTTTTTATTGGTACATTTTATATATACATAGTGACAGCATTCATCATATAGGAATTGTACCTTGTTTCAAACAATAGTTTCAAGCATTTTTAAAAAACATTTAAAATTTCTGAATTTAGTTCAACTTATAATACCACATTTCCAAGAAAAATGAA
>NW_004524586.1:18278690-18280166 GCF_000260255.1 Octodon degus | reverse complement strand
CCACTAAGAAGAATATATGCAGTGTATTATTTGTTGAAACTGTACTTCCGATTTGATTTGAAACTGTCTCATTGCTATCTGTTTATCAATAAAACTGTAGAAAAAAAAAAGAAATTCAGAAAAGGAAGAAAAAACTCAGGGTAAAAAACAATTTTTTAGGCATTAACTGCTCCTCTCAAAAGACCAGCAGAATTTGACAATGTAATTGTCCAAACCACTCTGTATGTGTACGTAAATGCATCATTTTCTGTCCTTTCACTTTTCCCTCTCATTGAACAATTTATTTCCCTTTCATAGTATCTGTTGTACCCTTTAGATTTTCATTAATCTTTCACATTCTCACACTAGTGAGATAATCCAATGTTTGCACATGTGGACCTGATTTGTTTCACTCACCAATATAGACTGTAGCTGCATCCATTTATCTACAGAAGCCTCGAATTTGTCTTTTATAGCTGGATAATACTCCATTGTGTAAAAATACCATATTCTTTTTATCCATTCCTCAGTTGATGGGCATTTGGGTTGTTTCCAAGTTTTAGCTGCAACAAATTGCACTACTATAAACATGGGTGCACATACATCGCTGTGGAAAATACCTAGGAGCGGCATAGCTGGCTTGAACGAGACTTCCAATCCTAGCTTTTTGAGGAAGCTCCATACTGATTTCCATGGTGGTTGTACCAACCTGCACTCCCACCAACAGTGGAGAAGTTTCCTTCTTTCCCCACAGCCTCTCCAGCATTTCTTATTGGTTGACTTCTTGATGATAGCCATTCTTTCTGGTATAAGATCTTAACAACATTTCAGTGTTGTTTTAATTTGCATCTCTTTTAAGTGTATTTTAGTACAGGCTCTTACAGGGTCTCACTATGTAGATCGGACTCACAGTGATTCTCCTGTGGTCAGCCTCCCAATTGCTGGAATTAAAGGCACATACCACCACACCCAGTCTCAATAGACATCTCATTGTGCCCCAGAGGTGAGGCCAGCACGGTACACCAGGGGCCACTGTCCTTTGCTTAAGCAGGCACTTTAGTCCACTGAGCTATCTGGCTAGCTCTAATTTGTATGTCTTGAATGACCAGTGATGTGGAACATTTTTCTTTTTCTTTTTTTTTTTTTTTTTTTTTTTTTTGCAGAACCAGGGGTTGAACTCAGACCCTTGCGCTTGCCAGGGAAGGGCTTATACTACCGAGCCATCTCCTCAGCCTCTTTTCATATATTTATTTGTCACTTGTCTCTCTTTATTTGTGAAATGTATCTTCATCTCAATGTCCATTTTTGGATTGGGTCTTTGAATTTTGGAGGCCCAATTTTTCTTAAAATTCTTTATATATTCTAGATAGGAATCCTTTGTCTGAAGGACAGTCTGCTATAATTGTCTTTCACTTTGTGGGTTTTCTTTTTACTCTATTGGTGATTTATTTCAGCGTGCAGAAACTTTTCAAAAAGATGAGATCCCAATTGTTGATT
>NW_004524586.1:18267341-18278590 GCF_000260255.1 Octodon degus | reverse complement strand
CACTGGAAGAATATATTGAGGCCTGCACTGATATTGGCTCAGAGCCATACAAAGCTAATTTTTTTTTTTTTTTTTTTTTTTGGCAGAACCAGGTATTGAACTCAGGCCCTTGTGCTTGCTTATTCCACTGAGCCATCTCCCCGGCTCTGCAGTTTGATTTTTGTTCATGAACTCTTTACTTACCCCTATGCCCTTAAGGTTTCTAGCTATTTTCTCTTCCAGAAGATTTAATGTTTTAGTTTTAATATTTAAATCTTTGATCCATTTTAACTGTAGTTTTGTGCGTGGTGATAGGCATGAGTCTATTTAAGCCTTTGGCATGTGGATAACTAGTATTTTCAGTACCATTTATTAAAGAGTCTATCTTTCTTCCAAAGAACATGTTTGGCCCCTTTTTCAAAGATAAGGTGGCTGAATATACTTGTAGCTGTGTCTACATCTTCTAATCTGTTTCATTGATCTGGTTTTTTGTTTGTTTGTTTTTGCCAATACCATGCTGATCTTTTATAGTATAATTTTAAGTCAGAGACTGTGATGTCTCCTGCTTTTACTTTGTTACCCAGGATTGTTTCTGTTACTCTAGGTCTCTTATGGCTCCAGATGAATTTTAGGAATGTTTTTCTAGATTTGTGAGGTACACTAATGGTTTTTTAGTTGGGATTGCATTGAATCTGCACAACAATTTTGGGAGTATGGCCATTTTGACAATATTGGTTCTTCCTATCCAGGAGGAAGGAATATCTTTCCATTTTCTGAAATCCTCTTTGATCTCTTATTCAGAGTACTATAGTTTTTGCTATATAAATCTTTTATTTCCTCTGTGAGTTTGATTCCTCAGTATTTCATATTTGAGGATGTTATTGTGAAAGGCTTGGCTTCCATAATTTCTCTCTTGGTGTGTTTGCTGTTTGCGTATAGAAATGCTATTGATTTTTAAGTGTTTGACTTTGTACACTGCTATTCTACTAAATTTGGTTATTAAATCTATAAGTCTCTTAGTGGAGTTTTTCAGGTTGTCTATGTACAGTACAATGTCATCTGCAAATAATGATAATGTCATGTCTTTTTTTCCAATCATTATTCCTTTTATATCTTTCTCTTGTCTAATCACTCTGGCTAATTTTTCCAGAACTATATTGAACAGGAGTGGTAACAGTGGGCATTCTTATCTTGTCCCTGATTTTAGTTTTAGTTTATTTTCTTTTACTTTTTAATGTATTTGGTTGTTACAGGATCTCACTACGCAGCTCAGGCTCATGGTGATCCTCCCCAGTGCTGGGATTACCAGTGTGAGTCACTATGCCCAGACTGTGGCCAGCTCAGCCTGCCCTGGGGTTTGGGCTGTCATGGCATGTGGTGCTGGGGATTGAACTGCAGTCCCTGTGCTTGCCTACCCTTGCCTAAGCAGGTGCTTTAGTCCACTGAGATATCTCTCCAGCCCTTATTCCTAATTGTAAAGTGAAGGCATTTAATTTTTGTTCATTAAATTAATGTTGGCTGTTGCTTTGTCATAGATGGCTTTTATCAGGTTGAGGTGGACCTCTATTCTGATTATCTGTAGTGTTTTTATCATGTTGGACTTTGTCAAAAGTTTTTTTCTGCATCTATTGAGATGATCATGAGATTTTTGTTGTTGGCTCTGTTGATATGGTATATTACATTTATGATTTTACATATATAAACCATCTTTGCATTCCCAGGATGAATACCACTTGGTTGTGATGTATAATGTTCTTGATGATTTGTTGCATTCTGTTTGTTAGTATTTTATTGAGGATTTTAGCATCTATATTCATTAGGGAGATGGGCCTTTAGTTTTCTTTTATGGTTGGGTCTTTCTCTGATTTTGGTATCAGAGCAATACTTGCCTCCCTGAATGAGTTTGGGAGAATTGCTTCCCTTTCAATTTCATTGAAGAGTTTGAGAAGACTTGGCATTAGTCTTCCCTCAGTTTCTTGTAGAATTCAGCTGTGAATCCATTAGGACTTGAGCTTTTCTTTGTTGTCAAAGTTTCTATTACATTTTCAATTTCATTGGCTGATACTGGGTTATTCAGAATTTTAATATCTTGATTTAACCTTGACAGTTCATATGTATCTAGGAACCTGTCCATTTCATCTGTATTTCCCATTCCGTAAGAGTAAAGACCTTGGAAATAAGTATTGATAATCATCTGGATTTCTATAGGGTCTGTAGCAATTTCATCCTTTTCATTCCTCATTGCATGAATTTTAATTTTTTTATCCGTTTTTTGAAATGATGTTGTCTAGGGGTTTATAAATTTTATTTATTCTTTCAAAGAATCAACAGCTTGACTCACTAATTCTTTCTATTGTTTTCTTTTCTTTTTCTTTCTTTCTTTTTTTTTTTTTTTTTGTGGAACCGGGGATTGAACTCAGGCCCTTGCACTTGCCAGGGAAGTGCTTATTCCACTGAGCCATCTCCCTAACCTTCTATTGTTTTCTTCATCTCCATTGCATTTACTTCTGCTCTGATCTTTATAATTTCTTGCCTTCTTTGTGCTTTGGGCTTGACTAGCTCTTCTTTTTCTAGGAGCTTGAGGTGCAGCATAAGATGGTTTACTTGAGCTAATTCTGTTTTCTTGATGTGAGAATTTGTCACTACAAATTTCACTCTTAAGACAGCTTTCATTGCATCTCACAGCTTCCAGTAAGTTGTATCTGCATTTTTGTTAGACTATAAATATTGTTTAATTTCTTCTTCAATTTTGTCTGTGACTCTTTGATTGTCCAGGTGGATATTATTTAGTTTCTGTGTATTTAAAAAGTTTTTGCTGTTTATTTTATTAACAATTTCTAGTTTCATTGCCTTATGGTCAGATAATATGCATGGGATAATTTTGATTCCTTTGCATTTACTTAAGCATGTTCTATGTGCTATGACATGATCCATTTTGGAGAATATCCCATGTGCAGCTGAAAACATGTGTATTCTGATGCTGTTGGGTAGAACACGATGTAAAGGTCTACTAAGTCCATTTCTTCATAGGTTTGGTTTAGTTCTGTTATTTCTTTGCTCATTTTTTGCACAGTTGATCTATCTCTTTGTGTCAATGGGGGGTTAAAGTCTCCCTATACAATTATGCTATTGCTTATTAGATTTTTCATGTCTGTCAAAATTTATCTTATAGAGTTGGGTGCTCCTACATTGGATGCCTATATATTTGTAATTATTATCTCTTCCTCTTGGAGTTTTTCCCTAAAAAGTATGCAGTGACTTTCTTTGTCTCTTTTAATCACATTTGGTTTGAGGCTGACACTCAGCAACCAGAATAGCTGCCCCTGCTTTTTTCTGGGTTCTGTTGCATGGAGTATTGTTTTCCATCCTTTGATGTTCAGTCTATTAATTTGTTTTTGAGTTAAATGTGTTTTTTATATCTAAAATATTGTTGGATTTTATTTCTTTATCTAGTCTTCCAGTCTGTTTCTTTTGATTGGTGAATTGAGGCCATTTATGTTGATAGTTATAACTGATATATATTGGCTTATCTTTGTCATGTTGTTTTCCTACTGTAGTATCCCTACTTTTCCCCTTTGTTTAATTGCTTTCTCTACTTGGTTGTTCTCTTCTTTTGTTGTTGAAATTGTGGCCACCTTTCTAAAAAACTCTTTGTAGGATTGGTTTGGTTGTCATGAATTTCTTCAGTTGTTCTTTGTCATGGAAGTATCTAATCTCTCCATTAAATTTGATAGTTTTTTAGGATACATCAATCTTGGTTGACAGTTGTTTTCTTTCAGGACCTCAAATGTCTCCAAGCTCTTCTTAATTTGATGGTCTATTATAAATGATCTCTCTGTTCCCTCTAACAGTTTTTAATATTCTGTTCCTTTGCTCAGTTACTGGGATCTTGATTATTATGTGTCTGGGTGATGATTTATTTTGATTATGGCTAGCTGGAGTTCTATATGCTTCAGTTACTGTATATCAGATTCTTTTCCCATGCTTGGGACATTTTCTGCTACTATTTCTACAAACACTCTTTTTATGTGTTTTGTGTTATCTCCAGCTGTTTTGTTGATACTTGTTAGTCTTATATTATTTTTCTTTGTATCATCTTTTAGCTGCTGTATTGTTATTTTCTGGTTTCTTGTTATTTTTTTTATATTCTTTTTTTTTAAAGTTTATTTATTTATTTATTGAGTGTTTGTGTGTGTGGCCAGCTCAGCCCACCAGGGGGCGGGGCTGGCTGGCATGTGGTGCTGGGGATCGAACCGTGGTCCCTGTGCATTGCTAAGCTTGTTCCAAGTAGGTGCTTTAGACCACTGAGCCATCTCTCCAGCCCCTCTTGTTAGTTTTAAGAGATGTTTCTTTTCATATTTACTAGCTTCAATGCTATCTTCAGGGTCTGAAATTTTATCTTCTGTTTCATTCAAGTGGTTTTGCCAGCTTTCAATGGAATTCTTTTCTTTTTTTGTGGTAAGCTTGACTCACCCTAGGGGCAGTGCTGGTGTGACATGTGGTGCCAGGGATTGAACCATGGTCTCTATGTCTGCCTAAGCTTGCCTAAGCAGATGCTTTAGTCCACTGAGGTATCTCATTGGCCCCTCTATGAAATTCTTAATGTCCTGGATATCTGTTTGAATCTGTTTCATGCATTCTAATTCTTTCTTGTATTGTGCATTCAATGTTTCCATCATTTTCCTATTCCCTTCTATTTTTTTATCTGTGTCTTCCTTAGATATATCAAACAATTCTTTCATGATTGTCGTCATTTCTTTTTCTTTTTTTTTAACCTTAGGGATTATTTTTGATCTGATTTCCTCCATAGCCTGATGGAGTTTTTTGTTTGTTTTGTTTTACTTCAGTTGCTATCATCTCAGAAATTTCAGATGTGTGACTGTCAAGTTCTTCTTTAACTTTGTCTCCTGGACTTGTTTTGGGTGGGCTGGAGGTCTGAGATTGCCTTTTGTTCCTTCCTTATGTCATTTTTTGCAGTAATGGTAAATGGGTAGGGTGCTGGTCAGGAAGGCTCTCCAGAGAGTGGGAAGCAGAATAAACTCCTGCTGTGTGGTTCAATGTGGTTTCTACCTCATGAAGGAGATGGGGGCAATCTGCAATTGAAGAAGGATCCAATGTTTATGAGCGTGGGCCAAAGATGTGTAAGGCTCTCTTGATGATGGACTGGCCCAGGGCAATACTCAGCAAGACTCCTGTAGGTTGCTGTGATAGTCATGACTCCCTGACGGTCTTCAGGGTAAGGAGGGGTAGCTGGACTCAGCAAATTCTATTTCCCATAATTTATTCTGTTGTAATTTAATGTATGAAATATAGCCTGTATGCATAAACTTTCAATGAGCTCCAAGTGAAGAATCATTATTAAGGGTTGAATCAGAGAGTCTGGCAGGCTTAAGTCCTGGTCTGGGCCCTCAGAATTTTCCCAGGCAGGCCTAGGTGTCTTTGTTTTTCTTATTTCCCTTAAAGGTAGTAGGCCTTAGGACAAGGGTTGGGGGTATGGCCTTGGGGCTTTGCCCAGATTCAGTTGAATGGAGGGTAGTGGTCTCATAAACCCAGTCTTCATTAAAGTCAGACTGATAGAGGAATGAAACTCCCAACCTGAACGAAACCTGGGACAAGTTAGTGTTCTCTAAAACCGAAGAATGAATTTTAGGAACAATGAAGGTTAAGAGCAGAATGTATTTACTGGGGAAACAAAATCTTCTGTCCTAGAGAGGGACAGAAGGGGACCCAAGTGGGTTGCCAAAGAATTTGCCTTTTCTAGGGATTTTTTTTTTTTCAGAGCAAAATAATGAGGTAAGGCTGGTCTAAGATGGGAAATATGAGAACTTACACATCAGGTGGGACAAAACTATGGTCAACCAATAAGATTACAGGTATAATTGCTCAGGTGAAATTGATTAAACCAGGATCAAATTGAATGGTGAGTCATGTAGCAAGCAGGCATGAATACAGGACAGGAGCTTTTGTATAAGAGTTGGGTTAGCGAATCTTCCTGGCTTTTTCAAGATGATTGATACTTATTTAGAATATCAATCCTTGATGTTATCCCTAAGGAGGTATGTGGGTACACTTGTTTAATCTTTTGAGCTATGGCCCACAGAGGAAGTGCCTGTCTCTCCCACAGTTGAAAGGTCTTTGAGGGCCCAGCCGTCTGTCTGCCTATAATACTTTTATCCAATTTAGCTGCCTATAACAAGACCACCACTGATCTCATTCCACTCTCCTTCCTTCAGTTTGAATTAAGATAGGAGAAATAAAGACAGGTAGAAAGGCAAGGAAAATCACTTTCAAAATTGTTCTTAAGACTGCAATTTGGGGACACAATATTACTCAAGATTTTCCCTACTTTTACTCCCTAGTCCCACCATGCCCACATTCTTTTTTTTTTTTTTTTTTTGCGGAACCAGGGATTGAACTCAGGCCCTAGTGCTTGCCAGGGAAGCGCTTATTCCACTGAGCCATCGCCCTACCCCTAATAGAAAGAGTCGGGACGGGGACACGAACCGGTGACCTCACACTCTAGAGCCCGGAGCGGAAACCGCTGCGCTAGGTCACCGCCTCCAAATTCTTTAAAGATATTATAATTCTGTAATATATACCAGCCCCGACCATAGTGCATCCTACTCCATGAGGACCCATATTTCCTCCTGAATATGTACTTTAATTCTGGTTAATCTTTCTATGTCTCTCATTGACATGTTCTGAAATTCTTTTTCTGTGATTGACATAGGGTGTATGACATACAACCACCAGATAATATAAGGAAAATAATATAACTTTCAACCTAGTCAATGCCCAAAACACTGAGTTCGTGTTCTCCAAAACTGAGGAATAAATTCCAGGAGCAATGGAGGTTAAAGGTAGGAAAAATTTGTTGAGAAAAAGGTAGCTTCTGTCTGAGAGGGACAGAAGGGGACCAGAGGATGGGTTGCCTGCCAACCCTGCTTCTCAAGGGTGTCTTATTAAGCAAAACCACGAGATTAGGTGAGTTCAAGGTGGGGCAAAGCTATAGACAGCTAATAAGAATACAAGTATATTGCTTAAGGGCAAGATGGCGTCCCTG
Organism: Octodon degus; assembly: GCF_000260255.1. Taxonomy (NCBI): domain Eukaryota; kingdom Metazoa; phylum Chordata; class Mammalia; order Rodentia; family Octodontidae; genus Octodon; species Octodon degus. The sequence goes on along the minus strand of NW_004524586.1, from coordinate 18,271,548 downwards.
GATCGGGTAAAGGTACTGGTGTTGGGAGACTCAGGTGTCGGAAAATCTTCACTAGTTCATCTTCTTTGCCAGAATCAAGTGCTGGGAAATCCATCATGGACTGTGGGCTGCTCAGTGGATGTCAGAAACCGGGGATTGAACTCAGGCTCTTAAGCTTGCCAGGGAAGCACTTATTCCACTGAGCCATCTCCCCGGCCCCTGAACCTGATTTCTAAGTCATTTCTTCCATCTTCCACTTAGGGAGTGGATACAGTTCTCACTGAAACAAATATCTTCACAGACATTGTTGGCTTTGCTATTCTCAGCTAGTTCTGATCAAACCTATCATCCATTGTCATGTCTCTCATCTTTGATGTAAAAAATAAATAGGGAAAAAATGGTCATTAAAAAAAAAACCAACAAGTATATTGCTTAAGTAATACTGATTCAATGGGAAATTACAAGGTGGGTATGAGGTGGGACAAAACTATAGTCAACCAGTAAGATTACAACAAGTATAGTTGCTTGGGTGATACTGATACAGGGAACTGGTCTCATGACCTCCAATCCATATAGGGAACCTTCAAATGACATAGAGAAAAACGATCTCTGGACCTGACCTGCACGAGTTTGTGTTCTCCAAAACCAAAGAATGAATTTTAGGAACAAATGGAAGTTATGAACAGAATATATTTATTGAGAGAAAGAAAGCTCCTGTCCCGAGAGAGGGACAGGAGAGGGGGCCCAAGCGGGTAGTTCCCCGGGAAGCTGTCTCTTCCAGGGATTTTAATAGTGTAAAACCATGTGGGGCTAAGGTGGAGAGAATGGGAACTCGCCTAGATGGGCAGGAAGTGGGACAAAACTATGGTCAACCAATAGGATTACAAGCACCATTGCTCAGGTAAAACTGATTAAATACAGTATCAAATGGGAAAGCGAGTCACGTAGCAAGCGGGCATGAATATGGAACAGGGTCTCTTCCTGTTGGGGGTTGGGCTAGTGACTCATTTGGGCTCTTTCAAGTTGATTGATACTATTTAGAATATTAATCCCTAATGCCCATCCCTAGGGAAGTATATAGCTGTGCTTCCTCTTTTTGTCTTGGTCTTCAGGTGTGGTCCATATGAATGTGTCTCTTCCAAGTTGCAATGTCACCTTGTCTTCCATCTTGTCTCCTTGAGGGCCTGGTCTTGTCTGACTGCCTATAATATTTCTGTCTAACTCAGCTGCCTGCAACAATACTGATTAAATGGGTATCAAACTAGGCAGCAAGTCAGAGAGCAAGTGCACATGGGAGGACTTTTCTGGCAGGTGTGAGTTAAGGAAGTTTTGGTCCTCCACCCCAAGATGCTTGAAGTCTATTTAGAGTATTACTGCTGTTTATCCCTAGAGAAAGTATGTATAGTCATTCCTGTTTTCTTCAAGCTTGGCCTTCACTGAATGTCACTGTAGCCACAGTTGTCTTCTACCCTGCCTGTTCAAGGACTCAACCCTATCTGGCTGCCTACAAGATTTCTAAATAACTTAGCTATCAGTATACTATCATGAGACTTAAGAATCTTCTCAGTGAGTCCAATTGAGATTCCCGTCTCTTTGGGAGCACTCCCCAGACCCCGTCTGGTGATGATTCATTGCCTCTGACCCCTCAGTCCTTTTGAGATAGATACCACTGAAATAACCTATCTCCAGCTCTGGTTCTAAAGAAACAGGCTTTGCAAAGGCAAGTACCTCCTGGCCAAGAAAGGCTTAGTTTCCGTTTGTGACAGGCAGAGCAGGTCACCTTGTTCTTTTGCTTGCAGACTTCTCTTTTTATTCTTCCTCTGTCAAGCTTAAGAATTTGCAGAATGTTAATGTCTTCCCCAGATGTCCCACAATTGTGCCAATTTTATGTTTAAAAATACTCTCTTTTATTTTCTTAATCCCATTAAACAGATTTATGATTTAACATTTCCTCAATAGCAAAACTTCTGGGGGCTTTAACCAGGGAAAGAGAGTTAAATCACTGGCAATTGTCTGTTGCAACATGATTCTTAAACTTCAACTGAAAGGGGCTGGTTGAGTTTCCTTGAGTGCCTGGAGACGAATTCATTTGTGCCACCTGCCCCAAAGCTATGACATGGCTCGAGCAGGGAGAACACTGGGGTTGGTGAGCATATTGTTTTGGAGAAGGATAGCATGGCAGGAGGTTGTTATTTAATAACCAGTTGCCTTCTGAGCTGGAGAGTTAATCACTACCATTAAGTAGTGATCGCTCCAGGTGAGAAGATGAGAACGGCTTCACATTTGCAAAAGTTTGGAAGTCAAAAAGCTAATGGGCTGATGCAATGGAAGCTTGACAAGAATGCTGTTTTCCATTCCAATTGCATTCCAGCCTCATCGCCTTGTTTTTTGGGTTGATTTCTTTATTTTCTAAATGGAAATTTAAACAAAACAACTATATACCAGGAGACTGGCCTTTTCTAGGTTTTATCTGTCCATCATGTTTGAAAATTTTTTTACAATAAGCCTGTATAATTTTTGTAATTATAAAAAGCAAATGACATTTTGGAAGACAAAAGAAAACAGTTTGTCTTTTCCTTCTTGTTTTTTGTCTAGCTCAGTCTTGTGTGGCTAGCAGTAGGAGCTCAGGGTTCAAGGATGTTTATCCAATTGTGATAAACAACAGCAGATTCTTGCTTGCGCTTTCTAACTCCATGAAAGCTGAGATCCATGAAGACTGTTTCCAAGGAAGACAGCAAAATTAAAAACAACGAAGATGGAGATGAAAATTATCATCATTTCAATCCGAGTGGGCATTTGTCTTTCAGTTTCTCAAACCACTCAGCACACTGCCAGAAATTCGCTCTAGTATTAAGAGCCACAGAATTTAACGTACAGGGTGGTCATGGGCGTGGTTCATGGAGGGGTAAATTTAGTGGATCCTGGCTCCCAGGCCCCATCATTCAACCTTAATCACCTGCGGAGCTTTACAAAACACTGATGTCTGGGTCCACCCCCAGGCATTCTGATAAGATGGCTCTGGAGGAGGGCCAGATGCTTCTATTGTGCAGCAAAATCTAGAACCTTCACTCAGCTCCTCCCCATCACCACCCACTGCTGAGGTCAAAGCCCTCCTTAAACTGTGAGAAGCACTGAGCTCTCTTTAACGGCTCCTGCCCAGGTTCATTCACTGTCTCTGATCTCCTTTTCTCTTTCCTAATTCAAGAAACTCTTCATATAAAAATGATTCTCAGAAAACCAACAAATCATAAAAATTATTTTGAGCTGAAGGAATTTGAGTTTATAAAATTGTTTATCTGCTTTAAAAGAGAGGGATCCCTAAAACAACTCAATTAGTATAAAGCAATTCTGATATTCTCTCCTCTGAGACAAGAAATCAACACCACAACCAAACACTATCACAAAACCATCAGACCTCCCATTTATTCTCCTAAGGACATATTTATTTTTAAAAAACAAAACAAAAAAACCCCAAACATTTATTTTTCCATAAGGGCCCTTTTGTTTCTTTTCTAGGAAACTGTTTTCCTAGTATCGCCCATTCATCACTTCTTAGCCCCAATTAAGATGGAATAAAAGCTCCAAATTCTAACTGCCTCCTTGAATACATTTTTTTTTTTTTTTTTCTTTTTTTTTTTTTTTTGTGGGGAATTAGAACAGATTAATTTGCAAGCTTTAAATACTGAGACTAAGAGTGCAAAGAAAGTTTCTCCTTGACACTAGGCACATGGTCCTGGCCAGCCGATACCTCTAGAAAAGTGTTGATGACGTGGCAAGAAGGCCATAGGTAAGACCTTGTGTACTTCTCTGGACTTCGTGTGTGTCTTGGGATCCCTCAAACCCAGCCCTTCAGCCATATTCAAAGCCCTTTTGATAAAAGACTGATATAGGACCTCCAAGCAATCCAAATAATATTATGGAATAAAATCAAGAGATGAATATAAGGTGGGACAAAACTATCATCAACTAATAAGTTATAACTGTAGTCATTTAGGTAATATTGATCCAATGGGAAATCTCAAGGTAGGTATAGGATGGGACAAAATTATGGTCAACCAATAAGGTCACAAGTAGAGCCATTTACTTAGGTAATACTAATCCAAGCAAGTCATGTAGCAAGTGTTCATGGAACAAGCAAGCACTTTTCTACTTTTCTAGGAGGGGATAGGTCAGGGACTCTTCCTGCTCCCTCCCCCAGGTGACTGATATCTGTTTAGACTATCAATCA
>NW_004524586.1:18265016-18266986 GCF_000260255.1 Octodon degus | reverse complement strand
AGCAAAGCTACAGGGACCACAGTTCAATCCCCCAGCACCACATGCCAGCCAGCCCCGCCCCCTGGTGGGCTGAGCTGGACACACACACACACACACACACACACACACACAAATAAATAAAAAATTTTAAAAAATAAAAAAAAAGATGAGCTCCAACTTTGCCCTATCCAAAATGACTATCATTGTTAGCTTTCAAAAATGAGTTTTTAATGAAACAGGGACTTTAGAGGCTGGATCTGCAGATAACCAACCAGTGGCTAACTAAAAACAGGATAAAGCTTGGCATCTCTGCTTTTGTTTTACATCTCCATTATTACCTTAAAACTTTGGGTCGGATCCCTGCTACGCTTTGCACCTTTGCACGCAGGAATTATGCTAATCACTTAAAGAGCATGAAGGGCAAAGTTTATTAACCCTAACTTACCCAGCTAGCCTATGCCCATACCTCCCTGAATGTGCCTGATCCTGTCTAATTTACCTAAACTATCTTTTCCCCCTGCAAGACTAAAGACACCAAGATAAGTGTAGCTGCAGTAATTCTGAGGATTTATAGAGACATCCCTACAATTGCCCACTTCCATAATGTCTAGTTCCAGAAGCCCTGGAGTGATGACTGGAAGTTTCAAGCATCAAGTCATCTCAGATTCCAGGAAAAGCAGAGCCTTGAAAAGCACCAGATGATGAAGTTACTCCCTCCAAAGAGGTAGCAATTACTGAGTGACAGAAGTAAGCCTGCTTCCCACCCCAGGCGGTTGTCATCTTCTTATGGGAAAAACATCTCCCAATCTGTTAGATGTCAATTTGTTACTGGGTTTGGGGGTGTGGCAGGCTCCTTCCAGAGGTGGTTGCTGATAGGTTCCAGCCCGAGTACAAACTGCCCAATTATCCTGGCCCTGATCCAATATGCCTGAATCACCAAAACAAGAGCTCATCTTTCTGCTGACCACTTCCTCCTCCTTCCCCACTCCAGCCCTGGATGCAACTTCCCTTTTACCTTTTCTTCGCACACAAGGGAGCCTCCAGTCAGCTCCTTGTGTGTCACTGAACCTGCCCCTCAAGCTCCACCCCAGCAAAGTCCATAAAGTCTTATCCTCTCTGTCCCACATCAGATTTGATCCTCACCGTGTCTTCAGAGTTAGTAAAATCTACCACCACCACCTTCCACCCCCCTATCCCTGGCTTTATTTCTGCTTCTCTGCCATGCCACTGCTGCTGCCACCACTGAAAAACCTAACAGTTGCTAAGTTAATTCTGTCCTGAACAAAGAATTGGTCTAGATAAGTGTAAATGCTAGCAAGGTTTTATGTTTACTAAAGGCAAGGGGGAAAATGTCAGGCTCTACAGAGTCTGGGCCTAGTAAAACAAGCAAAATAAGTACTCTACAGAATGAGATTGGGGTATGGTGAAAGAACACAAGAAAGCTTAAGGTCAGCCATACTTTCATAGTTCTCCCTTCTTAGGCTGGTGTCAGGTCTAGGCCATCCTAGCATAAACTTCTGGAAGTCCTCTTGAGAAGTTCCCATGCAGGACTTAGGGAACTGTTCTATGATTGGGATTTTGTAATGAACAGGTCATGCCCAGCCCCAGTTAACTTGGCTATGCCTTGGTTTTCTGCTTCCCCTGGAGAGACACACATGTCCCTGTAATTCTGTATGTGGTGCTAAGAGAGTAGAAGTCTCTGTCCCTCATGTAGCTAGTACTTCCTGCGGAAAAGAGCTGTAGGCCCTACCTATTAGAGATTATATGGTCTTCAACTATCTTGGGATATTGTGGCTCACTGGTTGGTTGAGTTAAAAAAAAAAAAAAATTAGTCAAAAGACAATGAGAGGGGGGCCTGCCGCTTAGCTCAGTCCTTTAAGTGGCTGCTTCACCAAAGCAGTCAGGCTCAGGTTGCTGTGGTTTGATCCCCACAACTCAAGCCAGCCAAACCTGCCCTGAAGCCATTTGGAGAAAAAAAAATCCTTCTGGGG
>NW_004524586.1:18240943-18249015 GCF_000260255.1 Octodon degus | reverse complement strand
CCTTGAGGTAATGAGGAGTCAGGACTTCTAGTTTTTGTCGTAAAGTTTATTTTCCAGCTTCTTTCATTAGCATAGCTGAAGTTGCTACTGCCTTCAGGCAAGGTAGCCATCCAGTATCCACTCTGCCTAACTTTTTTTGAATAGTAAGACACTGGGCTGAGTTCGTTTCATAACCTTTGGGTCAAAACACTCAAAGCCATTCCTTTCTTTTTTGATATGTAGAGGGAAGTAAAGGTTTCTGTCAGTCAGGTATTTCCAGTGCCAAAGGCTGAATAAGGCTATGTTTTATTTTCCTAAATGCATGATCAGTCACTTTTGTCCATCCTAGGGACATAGACTCAGGAACCTTGAAAGCCTTATATAAAGGCTTTGCCATTGGCCCAAAATTAGGTGTCCAGAACTAGCAGAAGCTGGCCATTGTCAAGGAGGAATAAAGCTGCTATTTGGTGGCAGGAGGGCTTAAATCAAAAAGAGTTGGATCCAGTCCCTAGACAACTATAGTTCTACAGGTATAAGAATGTATCCTAAGTATTAGACTTTCTGATGGGATATCTGAGACCTTTCCTTTGAGACTTTAATCCATTCTTAACTAGAAAAATGAGAGTTTGTATAGTATTATGATTGAATAACTCCTGAGTTGGACTGCAAGTTAGAATATCATCTACAGACTGTAGAATGGCTCACTGTTTAATCGTCACTATTTAAGCTTCCTTAAGTCTTTCTCCAGTGCCCAAGAAAAAAGGTGAGCACTATCTCTAAACCCCTGTTGGACAACTGTCCAAGTATATTGTTGTTTTTCTCTTGAAATGGGGTTTGTGTGTGTGTGGTACTAGAGATTGAACTCAGGACTCTGAACTTGCCAGGTAGTGCTTATGCTGCAGAGCTATCTCCCCAGCTCTTGAAATTGGATTTTCTCATTCAAAGACAAACAAAAACTGGGAATCTGGGTGGAAGGGAAGAGAAAAGAAAATATCTTTGAGATATAAGATTGAGAATCAATTAGTGTCTCCTGGAATTTGGGAGAGAATTCTATATGGGTCTGCTACCAGAGGGTGGATTAGTATGATGGCCTTATTAATGAAACAGAGGACTTGTTCCACCCTGTATCCTCCGGAGGGCTTTACTACAAGGATAATGGAAGTATTTCAAGAGCAATAATTAGGTCACAGAAGGCCATATTTGAGAAGCATGTTTATGAAAGACTGAAGGGCTCTATGTGCACCATTTTTGATAAGATACTATTTTCAGTTAGAAAATCTGTTGGTGTCTTTTAGGAGGGTTGTGTGACCAACTTTCCCACTTCTTATCTTCCTCATGTGTCTATATTCCAGTGTTTAGACACCAAATCTCAGAGAGGCTCTTTTGTTGCTGTGCATTACTCTATAGCCTTCCCAGAACTCCTCTTGAGATTCTTTACTCCTGTTTTGATTTGTCACTTTGAAGGCCAGATGTTTAACCATGAGTTTAACGTGTGTGTGTGTGTGTGTGTGTGTGTGTGTGTGTCTTTTTGAGATGGGTCCTCAATATGCAATTCACACTGGCCTTGAATAGTTTTATAACTATTGAGATAATTGAATTTGCCCTACCAGATATTCCATTATACCATGCAACAAGAACCACCCATTGGCTACTTAGGTCAAGGAGACTTGCTATAGTTTCAACAGGTAAATACACTTTGACCTTTGCTGGAATTTGAGAATTACCCCTAATTTTGCTAGTAAACATCTTCCTAGTGAGGTAGGAGGACACTGTGTGACAATGAGAAACTCATGGTTAAACATCTGGCCTTCAAAGTGACAAATCAAAACAGGAGTAAAGAATCTCAAGAAGAGTTCTGGGAAGGTTGTAAAGTAATGCACAGCAAGAAAAGAGCCTCTCTGAGATTTGGTGTCCAAACACTGGAATATAGACACATGAGGAAGATGAGAAGGGGGGAAGTTGGTCTCTAGGACTCAGGAAGGATCTGAAGCAAGAATTGAAACCCAGAGGGAAAACAAAGAGAAAATACTCAGTGAAGAAGGAGGAGGAAGAGGAGGAGGGAGGGGGAGGAGGAAGGAAGTGCTTTTTCCCTGTATGGGGGTTTGGGGAGGTAAGGGGTAGTGGTGGCTTAAAACTGCAGGAGCTTGTGACTGCCGGCAAACTCAGAGGACTCCATGAAGAAGTGCATGACTGGAACAACAGTGGACACAGCAGACTACAGTAAACTCAGGAGACTGTGATGGCTGGTGAGTTGTCCTGTTGAGACCTTCCACAAGAAGGGTGATTAGCTGGGGGTCATCTTGGTGAAAGGCCAACTGAGTTGCAGACTTGGATTGGCTGTTGGCTCCCCCTAGTGGCTCCCAGCCAAGCTCCAACCAACAGTGGGCACAGGGACTGCAGCAGATGGGGCAGGTCTGGTTCTAGCCTTTCAGCCTGAAGCCAGCCTGAACTTCAGTAGAAAAAGGAATGTAAACTTGCTGGGATTATCCTCCACTCCACTGCAGAGTTGCTGCTTGCTTGCTGGGATTAATCAACAAGGATCTGGACTCTGTCTGCCCATACTGTCTATCAGTGACAGCAGAGACAAACCTTGAAGTAGATATTTTTAATTTATTTATTTTTTCTGTATTTAGGACAGGGTCTACAAGGTTTACAGGGTCTCACTACTAGATCAGATTCATAATGATTCTCCTGTTTTCAGCCTCCCAAGTGCTGGAATTACAGGTGCGTACCACCACTCCCAGTCTCAATCACTGTCTCAGGGTGCCCTGCGGGCGCGGCCGGCACCACATGCCGGGGATCAAACCCCGGCCACTGTGCCTTCCTAAGCAGGCACTTTAGTCCACTGAGCTATCAGGATGGCCCGGATATTTTAAATTTTTACTTCTTATTTTCTTTACTTTCTCTCTTATTTTTTTGTTTGTTGGTTGGTTTTTAAAATTGTTTCTTTTGTTTTTATATGAATGCGAACATGGTTTCAAACTTTTTTTGCTATCCTTTTTCTGTTTTAGTCTTGGTTTTATTTCTTCCTTCTTTCTTTCCTGTCTGCTACACCAGCTTCCCAAAGTTTGCATGATCTTCCTTTGTCCTTTAGCCTTGCTGCTAATCTCTTTCTTTTCTTCTGTTTCTCTGTTTTCCCCAAACTACTTTTAAAATTTCTCAGAGGGTAAAACTCCCAATTTGATGACTTATTCATTTCACACAATTTTTTAGTTTATTCTGGATTTTGTTATACAACCACAAATCTATATCATATGGTTAAATATGAAAAATTAATAGTTACGTCAGTCTGTCATTTTCTAGGGTGTATTTGATCCTGTTATTGCTGATTTTATCACTTTAACCAAAGGGACATAACTGTTCTAAGTAGTTGTTCTTCCTGGCATGCCAAGACTGAGATTGCCTAGGGGCATCATAGAAAATACTATAAGCCAGTGTCAAAGAACCAGAGGTTGGTCCATGCAGGTAGCTACTCATTTCCAATAAATTGAAGAAGTTGGATCTTGCAACAGTCTCAAAACACAAAAGCCAACTACAACTGGAAGATTCCTCTGGGAAGTAGTCATTCCCTAAAGGTTCTAAATACTATTTTTGTTTTTTTTTATCTATCACCAGCTTTATTCATTATTTTCATTATTTGCGCAAAGTCCTTGACATTCATGAAAAAGAAAAAGCTTTAATGTGGCTTCACTGAAATCTGAATTTCAGTCCGCAGCCTCCATCCAGTGGGGGAGGAGGGGGGAGAATGTAACACATCTGTCGCTTAGGCCCCATCTTCTAACAACACATTCCACTATGAATTCGTCAATGGATTATTTCACTGATGAGTGTAGGGCCCCCTATAATCCAATATCCTTCTGAAAGATCTACCTCTGAGTACAAAAGAATTTGGGGGGTCATATGAAATATAAATCATGTGGGCCAGGGAGATGGCTCAGTGAAGTATAAATCATGATGCTATGCTATTGTCACACACATTGGAATTCTTCCTTCTAAAGACTATTTATAAAGCTACTCACCACAGGAAATTTGCAAACATCAACACAGGAGTTAAAACAAAATCAAAAATAAAATAAGAAGACATTTAAACAAGATGCAATCCAAGGTACCAGGAATATAGCTCAGTAGCATAAGCACCTGCTTTGAAATATTTTTTTTTTTGTTCTGGAACCAGGGATTGAACTCAGGCCCTTGGGCTTGCCAGGCAAGCACTTATTCTACTGAGCTATCTCCTCAGCCCCTAGCATCTGCTTTGGAATTGCAAGGTCCCAAGTTTAATCCCTGGTACTAGAAAAAAAAAATGCAATCTAAGATGTCCAGCTCAGCAAAGGCAAACCCAGGGGGCAGTGAGGTAGAGCAATCTGAAAGCCACCTACCTTGACTCTCTGAAGTGGTAAGAGTGGAAGTTAAAAAAAAAAAAAAAAAAAAAAAAGAGTATAAGTAAATAAGCAGATGAAAGAGGCTCTAGAAAAAATCAGAAGTGATTTCTCATAACTACTGAGATGGGGATCATAATGAAAGATAGGCCTAATGACTCTAGGACAGATACAGATAAAAAATAGAAGAGCTTAGGAAAATGATGAAAACCATGAATACCCAACATCGGAAAGAAATGGAATCCATAAAACATATCCAAACAGATATCCAGATGATTTAAAATTCCTTTAAATGTACGCATAGCAGAATGAGCCAATGTGAGGACAGAGCTTCAGATATACAGCACAAGATTGCAGTTACTGCTCATGAAAAGAAAGATTTCTTTAAAATAGCAAGCGACCACAAAAAAAATCAATCCAGAAGCTGCTAGATGATTCAAAGAAGAATAACATACGACTGATTGGAATCAATGAAAAGGTAGGAGATAGCACAAATGACATTAAAAATTTTTTTTTTTTGCAAACATCATGGCAGAAAACTTCCCTGGTGGGGAAAAATAATTTGATATACACTTAAGTGAGGCATATAGAACTCCAGTTAGCCCGGATTAAAAAAAAAATCTACAGCCAGACATTTAAGACTCAAGAACTTCAACACAAGAACAGTATATTGAGAGTTATTCTACCCCTAAAATCCAGTGAAAGTAATAGTAGCCATCCCTTTGGATGCTATCCATTGCAGAGCTACTTCGCCTTCCTTTGTCTGTGTTCTAAATTTTAAAGAAAAGCCACACCCAAGCAATAAAATGTTAAGTGCCAAATAACCTTTCTCTAGATGTACAGATCCTGGCACTTCTTGTGATGTTCAGACACTACCAGAATACACAGGATAGCTTTGATAATTGCACTACTGATTTCTGCTGGTCTACTGAAAGGAACATTTAATGCTTTGTTTTTTATTCTTTTTAATTTTATGACCAATTTTACCTGCTTATATCTAGTAATCTGAACAACTAATTTGAAGATAATAATATGCAATGTAATACCCATTGTTGAATTCCTATGATTTTGTTTAGTGAAATTCTGTATTGTTTCTAATTAATTTTTATATTATTATTCTCTTTGAAAAATAGTAATTGCAATCCCCAGCTCCCCATGCCTTATCAGACCTGTCCTTAAGGCAACCTGAGCCAGCCCCCTCCCCCAAAAAAATAGTAATTGCAGAAAATGTAAAACCTCTCTTTATTCTTCAGTCCTGTGCATCAGCTAACACAAAGTATAAAACTGCTGTGAAGTTTAATTTGCAGAAAAGTTAAGTTTATCTAAAGAATTATGGTAACTAACCCCAAGAGATAGAGGTCAATTTCCATGTTTTGGCAGGAAAAAATAAAAAGACATACATCCTGGATGCCGAAGACCCCACCCAACTTATAATGTCCTGTTCATTATCCCTGTACCACCCTTCTTCCAGAGCTATAAAAGCCCTTTGTTGTAGCTGAGTTCTTAAGACAGTCATTTTGGAGCATGATACCCACTTTCCCTCATCTTCTCAGGGTTTTCGCCCTTGAATAACCCCAATTCCTTTTTCACTAACTCTTGTCTCCTAAGCACTGGGTTTCAGGCAGTGAGCAGATAGTTTTGGGTCTGATACCATGTTCTCAGTGCCTCTAATCTGTAATCCCAGCATCTATTTAAAATATTTAAAGGTTTGTACTATCATTAGTTCCAACTCTTTCTGCTGGGTTCTGAATTTCCAAGGGCTCTGCATACCACAAATACAATCCAGTCAGAATTTAGCAAAATTTTGGTACCCAGTGACAGGTCACTCAGGGTCTAACCAGCAATATCAGTACAGTGAGCTCCCTGCAACCCTAAATGTTTCCTTTCATGAAGAACAGAGATCAAGCCCAGGGAAAAACTTCTCCATACCACTCACCTTATTCCTCACAACAAAAAGTAATTGAGTCTAACTGCAGTGAAGGCTTGTGGGTTGTGCCTGCATAAATTGAAAACAGACGTCCTTTCAGAATGAGGGACATTGGTGCATGAATGCATTATTTGCATGGGTAACCTCTGACATCTGCACAATATGTTGCAGTAGTTAAATAATGCATATTACACTTAAATTTGTGCATGTGTAGGAAATGAAACCAGGTAGAAAGGAGACAAAGAAGATCATGATTATCCAAGGTTATCTATACCTATATTTCCTGGGCTAGTTTGTGCTTCTATTTGAGGCTCATCACACTCCAAACTCTTTTAACACACTTTAGGTCTATAAAGTAACTGAATTGATAAGGTAAAGGTAAGAAAACTGACCTTTAAGAATATGCAGACTGGGTCTCTACTTTTCTCCTGTAGAATGGGCTATCCTTTCACCTGTGGAAGGAGCCATTCTTTATTTCTGTGGGTGGCCTCTACTCTTTTTTTGTAAGTGACTAACCCCAGACTGTCCATAGCTTCACAAATTCCACAGCTTTCTACTCCCAACAACACATAAGTATCCCACAACTCCTGACCATAGTGCCTCTCTCTCTCTCTCTCTCTCTCTCTGTCTCTCTCTCTCTCTCTGTCTCTCTCCACCTCTTTTGTATTTTAGGGAAGGGTCTATAGGCTGTTCAGGGTCTCATTACTAGATCAGATTCATAGTGATCCGCCTGTTTACAGCCTCCCAAGAACTGGGATTACAGGTATATGTCACCATGTCTAGTCTCAATTGCCATCTCAGCATGCCCTGGGGGTAGGGCTGGCATGGCAGGCCTGGGGATCAAACTCCTGGCCCCAGTGCCTGCTTGCAGGCACTTTAATCTGCTGAGCTATATGGCTGGCCCAATGCATCTCTTTCTTGAGGACTCACATTCTGTCTTCGAGTGTGTGCTCTGAGTGTGTGCTAATTGCATCACTCAGAGCTAGCAGAGAAACAGACTTAATGCAAGATACACAAATGTATAAGAACTTTCTAGACTGTCTTACAAGGGTGCCCACAGAGTCAGGTGTGGAAGAGTACAGGAGGTCTGTGTATGCACTGGAGACCCAAATATCCAGGCGAAGGCTGGGAACTCACCAGTGTCCCATGTGAGTCCCTCTCAGGAGGTCAGAGTCTGTGCTGGAAGTCAAGAGACAATGTCCAAGGTGAAGAGTGGAGCTCTTCTGAAGAAGTAGAAGTGATTCTCCCTTCATTTCCCTTTATACCATTCAGGTGACCAGCCACCATAGCCTGGGTCCTCCGTCTGTGTAAATCCCCTCAGCCACACCCACAACAGTGCTGATCCAATTTAGTTGAGCTTATCTTGCTCCCATTGACACAGTTAACTACCTCCCACACTCTACCTCTTACATGGCCTGAAAATTCTTTAGTTCCATGAAAGTCAGCAAATTGCCATCTGCCCCATGGGCAGGGTAAGTCCAGGTTCCCCATCTTCTTGGACCTTCTCCAGTGGCAAAGGCAACCCTACAATTGTAAATGAGTAAGAGTCAGCTGAATTTTCAAAATTAAATAAAATCTTCATTTGTTAGTAATGTTTCACTTTTATACTTGTTTCCTATTTTTCCTTTTTAATTTTAATGTTCAATATTGGTTTTTGTGTTTTTGTTTTTGTTTTTTTTTGTCTTTTAAGATAGTCTCACTATGCAGTTCAGGTTGGCCCTGAACTCACAGCAATCCTCCTGCCTCAACCTCACCAGTGCTGGGATTACTGCTCGTTCAATATGGTTTAA
>NW_004524586.1:18239054-18240098 GCF_000260255.1 Octodon degus | reverse complement strand
TTGCATAAGCAGGCACTTAAAGAAGTGAGCTAACCGGCAGGCCCCTCCCCCAAACTGTTTTTGTTGTTGTTGTTGTTGTTGGCCTCAGCATGCCTTAAGAGCAGGTCTGGTAAGACGTGAGGATCTGGGGATCCAACCACAGAATTCTGAGCCTGACTGCTTTGCTTAAGCGGGCACTTAAACAACTGAGCTAATGGGCAGGCCCCTCCCCCAGCTCAACTTTTTAAAAAATAAAATAAAAATAGCAAAAAAGAGAGCCAGGGAGATAGCTCAGCTGCTAATCACCTGCCTCACAAGGACAAGGCCCTGAGTTTGATCCCTTGTACAAAAAAAGAAAAGAAAAATAGTAAAAAAGAAACCCATTAAAAACGATGTAGAATTTCACTAAACAAAATGATAGAGATTCAACAATGGTTGTTACATTGCATATTGTTGTCTTCAATTTAGTTGTTCAGATTATCTGACATAAGCATGCAAAATTACTCAAAAAAATTGAAAAGGAGAACAATTTAAACATTAACCTTTCAATAGACCAGTAGAAATCAGCATACAATTTCTCAGCTATACTGTATATATTCATGTATACTTCTTTCCCCTTCTTTCTTTTTTTTTCTCCTTTCCCTCATCCCAGGTTTCCTTCCCCTTGAGCAGTTTCTTTCCCTTTCACAGTATCAATAGTACCTTTCCAATTTTATTTACTCTTTCAGGTTCTTATACTAGGGAGACAATACCATGTTTACACACCTGGGCTGACTTACTTCACTTAGGAGTATGGTGTTTCATTGCATCCATTTACCTATAAAAGATTCTAAAAGTTTATCCTTTTTTAATAGCTCCATTTATAAAAATACCACATAAAGCCAGGAGATAGCTCAGTGGCATAAGTGCCTGCCTGGCAAGTGCAAGGTCCTGAGTTTGATCCCAGGTACAAAACAAAACAAAACAAAACAAAACAAAACAAGGGGCTGGGGAGATGGCTCAGTAGAATATACACTTGCCTGGCAAGTGCAAGGGCCTGAGTTCAATCCCTGGTTTTGAAAAAAA
>NW_004524586.1:18236034-18237574 GCF_000260255.1 Octodon degus | reverse complement strand
TTTCACTCAGCTAGGGCATTCAGAAAATACCATTTCTTAAGCTATGAGTCCCTTTCTAGAGAAACAAAATCTGATTCAAATTATAAACAAAATTCTTCACTGGATGTGTATGGCACAAACTTACCATTTCACGCTACTATTTCAAATGGAAAAAGAACTAGAAGCAGGTTTTCACATCCTGAGGCAAAAAAGCAAAATATTTTGTTATATATATTATAAGATTCACACCAATTTTCAGGTTCAGTTTTGGTCCAAGAAGTTATTTTTGACCGGAAACTAGATTTTTCATTAAAATATATCAAAACATCAGTCAGACCCATATAAACAAAGTATCCAGACAAGTACTAAAAATTTTTAAACAGACCAAATACACAGCAAACTACAACTACTGATTAAAAAGATAAGTAAATGACAATTTGAGACATTACCATGATGTTCGAAAAAATATATTTTGAGAGCTGGAGACGCACCTCATGGACAGTGTTTGCCTACAATGTGGGAAGCCATGGGATCAATTCTCAATATTGTAAAATTAGTTAATTTGGGGTCTGTTTTTTTTATTGTTATTTTTATTTTTTTTGCAGTACCAGGGATCAAGCTCAGGACCCTGTACTCCCCAGGAAGGTGCTTATGTTGCTGAGTTATCTCCCTGGCCCTGGGTCTGTTCTTCAGCAAAGTGTAATGGTGTGCTTTGTGACACAAATAAGCACAATATTGACAGAAAGCAGTAAACAATTTCTGGGTTTGATAGAAATTCAATTTTTATGCAAGAATAGCCAAAAACGTAAGGCAAAAGGAATAAGACAATCAGTTTATATGATGAACAATTAAAAATAAGATTATTAATTTAATATGTAATAGTGTAAGAGAATTAAATATACATAATATAACTCAATGTGACTAGATGGTACCAGTCACATCGGACAACTACCATTAGTTATACATGTTGCTGAAGAAAAAAACAAGACTATATTACATTTTTTCACATCTACAGGTGGTAGTTTTTAGTTAAATAAAGAACCAGAAAGATAACTTTCAATTTTAGAAGTTGACTTGAAAGATTTTTCAGGATAAGTGTATGAAAAGGCACAAACATAGTAATGAAAAAGGCATATGGGTTGGGATTTTGACCAAAAATGTAGAAGCATCCCAGATGCTTTGAATTTGTTACTCAACTTGATGTAGTCCTTAGGATGGTTGGGGAAGTATGATGGTCTCTGGATCCACCCAAATGGAACATCCTAGTGCAACATATATCAGATTAGACCTTGTGGCATTTCTTAACACACAGTGGAGGTGTCTGTTAGGCAGTTAAACTGAACTTAAAGAGCCAAAAAGAGTTAAAACAACAGATCTACCTCCCCAAAAAGGTGAGAAAAAAGTGAAATTAATTTATTTTTTAATTTTTATTTTATTTATTTTTTTGCATTTTTAAGGAAGGGTCTATAGGGCATTCAGAGTCTCACTACTAGATCGGACTCATAGAGATCCACCTGTTTACAGCCTCCCAAGAGCTGGGATTACAGGTGCGCACCACCAC
>NW_004524586.1:18231917-18235539 GCF_000260255.1 Octodon degus | reverse complement strand
TTAAATTTGGGTTTTTTTGTTTGTTTGTTTGTTTGTTTTGCAGAACCGGGGATTGAACTCAGGCCCTTGTGCTTACCAGGGAAGCGCTTATTCTACTGAGCCATCTCCCCGGCCCCCTTTAATTTTAAATTTGTACTAATACAATCATTTTGTATACACTGTTGCCTGCTTTTAACATTATCAGAAGTTTTCAAAAGAAAAAATAATATAAGCATAGGTATTTCATTTTTTAATTACTCAAAAATATTTTTTAAAAGTTTAAAGAAAGTGATTTTTTTAAATTATAGAGAATTACATGTAAGACATGTAGCATCCCAATAAAATCTAAAGAAATTAGAATAAGGAAAAAATATTGAATTGCTATTTAAAAAATCAACATAAAATTAATCCCGAAATTAGTTTCTATGCCGATTATTTCTTGGCCACTATGTATGAAGAAAGAGGCTCAGTTGAATAAAGATGTGAAAATACTGAATAATTTACTAACATTTTCTACATTCTTTATAATATTACAATCTTGAAAAAAGTTGAAAGTAGAAATTAAAACATGTTAAACCAATCTAGATACTTCTCTCTCTCTCTTTTCTTTTCTTTGTACCAGGGATTGAACTCAGGACCTTATGCTTGCCAGGCAGGTGCCTAAGCCACTGAGCTATCTCCCCAGCCTGATGCTTCTTTCAGAGATGGCTAGCATTGCTAAATAAGTAAGTTATTTGTATGATAAATTAGAATATTTTCTGCAATAATTCATTCCAAGTGATTCTGTGGCTCTGTGAATAAAATACATAAAATTCATAGTTCATTTTGAAATCTATGTCTAACTTACACAAGTTTATTGATGATCCCAGTGGTTACTGTTTCCCAAAACAGTTTCCTCAATTTGAAACTAATAAAAAATTAAGAACTCAAACTCAAGAAATGTGGTGTAATTTAGTATTTTTCTATATAACATGTAAACTACAGGGACATTTTTGTTAGGCGTATATGATGAAAGATTTTACTGAAACAAAGGAAGATATAGAAATGTCATGGAATAAGTACGTGATTTGTGAATTATATTGGTCTGTTTTACTTTATCACTCACCAATCCATCCATCAGTAAATCCAGCACTCGGTAAAATACTCAGACATAGACAATAATGATTAAATTTGGTCATCTTTGATATTTTGCCAACTTTTTGTCATGTGAAAGCTATAGCCAAACATATTTAACATATTTGTTTTCCGTATGTTAATGCTTAACATATGTTTATGTTTGTAACATATTTAAACACTTTAAAATTGTTCTTATGAAAGTAGAGCTCTCGAGTTAGGAGGACAGGACCTATTTTATGCTACTAACTTGCTAGTTTGGTAAAATTTCTATGAAGCTGCTATATGATATGAAAGTCTCCAAGCTGCCTTTTTGTCCTGGATCCTGAAAGTGTCAGAAGTGAGCTTTTGTGGGCTTAGCTTTTGTGGGCTCAGTGCCCGACAGTTGACCCCAGGCTGACTCAGTATCACTCCTAGGAGTCCAACCGCTCTTCCTTTCCCCCCAGTTTTGGGTGGTTTTAACTCAGTTGCCCAGAGATAGGAATGGGAGCTGGGGTGCATCCAGCCTTGACCTTCCCTGGAAAGCTTGGGGGTTTAGGGGATATATGTCCCACAAAGCGCCAGACAGTACCAGACTGAAGACATATAGCAGGGCAGAGCGATGCTGTGGGCTCTGGCCTCTTGCTGGGGTCACTGCCCTGCATGTGGAATTGGATGGGGAAGACCCTTGGTAGGCAGGAGGGAGGAGGGGGGCCAGGGAGCTGGCCCACTGCCCTATGGCCTCTCTCCTCCATTCTGTGTTGTAGTAGCCAAGATTGTCCTTAAACCTACATTATGAGGTTTCCTGCTGAAAAACTTCATCCTCGCCCTCACTGCTTGAAGCAAATAGAACACTTGAAACCTATTCTCAAGCCTTGCCGCCTGGGCCCCAGCTACCTGGAAACTCCCTGCCCAGGTCTTACCTGTCAGCCTCCACACACATTGTTTCCCCAGCCAGGAGGGTTCTCCCTGCCACACTCCCCTCTCCACGTACCTCTTTTCTCTTCTTCTTCTCTCCACTAAGAGAGATCAGTCATCTTGACTGAGATCAGTCCTCTCAACCCCACCCGCTCAGGGGCCTTACAGCCTCCAGGGGCTCCCTTCCCTGTGTACATGGGCACCTTCTTTGTCTTGGTCCCTAACTTGACCAAGGTTCCTTGAGGTCAGGGAACTGCAACTGCCCGCTATGATTCTTGCCCTGTAGGTGGTACCCGGAGTGTGTTTGTGGATAGATTAAAGCTTCCAGAGCATACACTGATGGATGAACAGGCTGGTGCCCCCGTTTGCCTGCCCTAACCCCCCAATCCCTGCTGTATCAGAGCCCACACTTTCCTATTGTCTCCAGCCGGGGCAGATCCTGCTTTTCATAGCTGCAGCCCCAATATGGAGTCATCTCCCAGAGCCACAAGCCAAGAGACCATCCCTGGGTGAGGCTTCCTTTGAAGGTATGGTGTCGCCTCCATCCCCAGAACTTCCTTCTTCCTGAGAGCTTTCATCTGCCCCTGCTCTGGTCCAACCACCACACTAAGATAGGGTCCCCAATTCTTTAGTCCTTCTGGGTGGTTCTTGCCACCCCAACTTCTAGACATTCTTGCTCACCTAGAATAATGCAAGATTAGAGCATGCTCAATCTAGGGCTGGCCAAAAAGCTCAGTGGATTAAAGAACCTGCTTAGGCAGATGCAGGGGTCGGGGGCTCGATCCTTGGGCCTGACGTGCTGGCCCTGCCCCAGGGGTGCATTGAGACGTGATTGAGACTTGGCATGGTGACGCACTCCTGTAATCCTAGTACTTGGGAGGTTGTAAACAGGAGGATCACTATGAGTCCAATCTCCTTAGTGAGACCCTGTAGATCCTGTACTAAATACAAAAGAAAAAAAAAAAAAAGCTAAACATGCTTAATCAATCTGCAAGGGAGGGAGGCTGCATGTGCAATGAGGGCTGTTGTATTCTGCAGAGGATTCAGGCATGTGCATGTGGCCTTTTCCTCGTCTGACTTTGAGTGAATTTCAGGTCCCTCGGGAGAGGTATTCGGGTTGCTGATCAAGGTGCATCCTTTCAGATGCTCTAAACCACAGAGGATTCTGTGGAGATAGGAGAAGCACAGTCCCATCGGACTTGTAGGATTTGGACATTTACTCTGAGGGCAGAGCAACAGGGCAAACATAGCTCATCATCCTGGGAAAACAAGCACAAAGATCAGACTCTGTCTGCCTGAGAGACTGCCCTGGAACCCTAGTGCTGCAGAGGCAAGCGGAATAAGAGGGTTTCTCCAGATAACGTGAACTAACTTTTCAAAGGATTATAGATATAGTAGCCCCTCCCCATCACAGTTCGATTTTCAAAGCTTCAATTACTGCAGTTCAAAAGTATCAGGTGGGACATTCAGAAATAAACGAATTGTACATTTTAAATTGTGTGCTGTTCTGAGCAGTGTAGATTCTTGTTTTGCTTGGCTCTATCCTGCCTAGAACATGAATCACGGGGGCTGGGGAGATGGCTCAGTAGAATAAGCGCTTACCTGGCAAGCACAAGGGCCTGAGTTCAATCCC
>NW_004524586.1:18223833-18231817 GCF_000260255.1 Octodon degus | reverse complement strand
AAATAAATAAATAAACATGAATCATGCCCTTGTCCAGCAGAGCCACATTTTTTATGCTACGCACCCCTGAGTCACCTAGCAGCTGTCTTCATTATCAGATTGACTGTCATAGCATCCAAGAGCTTGTGTTCACCTCAATAATGGCCCGAAAGCCCCCAAATAGAGATACTGGCTATTCAGACAGGCCAAAAAGAAGTCAGAAAGCATTTCCTTGACATGAGAAGGTAAATAGCACAGTAAGAAACCTTAAAAGAGTCATCATATTTATATAATTTTTATTAGTGTATTTTGGTAGTTTAATTATTAGCTATTGTTAAAATTTTACTGTGCCTGATTTATAAATCAAACTTCCTTGTAGATGTGTATGCATAGGAAAAAGCACCGTCTATATAAAGGTCAGTACTGTCCATGATTTCCGGCATCTGCTGGGCATCTTGAAAGACATTCCCTATGGGACGGTTGGGGGCGCTGTTGTAACTACTGGTGAGTACTAACTCACCAAAGCCAAGATTAAAGGCCATTTCTCCCCCTAACCAGCACATGTTCTATTAGTTTGGACTCTGTGGGCAAGTGACAGAAATCTGTCTTCGGAGGGATTAAGCTACAAGAAGAGAGATTTGTTGGTTGTTAGGCCTGGAAGAGGGGTCAAGAGGATATTCAAAGGGTCCTAGAAACCCACATCTTTTGCCTAAATCTCCCTGTGGTCTTGTTGACACCATCTTTCCCTGCGAGGAGGAGGAGAAACCACACACAGTGTCATGCTCCAATCCCAGTAGTTTGACAACCAGAGCGGAAAGGAGGCCTTACATTCCTGCTTAACCTAGAAAAATCCAGGAGAAGGATGTCATGTGACCTGTCCCGAGTCTTGTGCTCATTGCTAAACTGTGGCCAGAGTCTGGGTCCCACTATGTGTTCATTTTGGGTCATACATGAGTCGATCCATGTGCCCAGAGGGGTAGGAAGAGTGACATGCAGCCTGCAGCAAAAGCATAGGACCAAGTAGAGCAGTGAGGTTTCCAAAAGATCTCAGATGCTTTTCTGAATGGACACATCTATAAATATCTACTGCAACTATTCAATATTTTAAATCATGGAAAAATATTTAAAACATGGAGTAAAATCATCACCCATAATCTCATCCTCTTCAAATACGATAACATTATGGAGCATTTCCTCCAATTTTTTCCCCACAGGCCACATGTATGTATTTAATATAGTCCTACCATACTGCACAGACAATTTTGTATCCTGTTCTTTTTACTCAAAATTGTAACAGAAGGTTTTCTTGTGTTATTTCCTTTGACTCTCTTCCCTGTACAATCCACTTCCTTTCCCACTCAGCTCTTTGGCAGAAAATGCTGCAGACTATACAAATAATTGGAAGGAATGCCAGCACCCTCCCCTATCTGGGGTGAATTTAAGCAAAGAAAGAAGAAAGGAGGATTAAAAGGGCAGGCTTCTGTGACCCCCACTGAGCTGCTAAGATGAACGAATGGCCTATCATAAGTGAGAGTGCCTCAGGAACGGCTGTGTCGATCACTTATAGCTATTAATCACTACACAAATTTTTTTCCTGATTTTAAGAAAATAACCAAACCCACCAGATAGTCTTGGATGCTGGGGGAGAGTTATGACTTCAAGGGAAAGAGCAATTTTCCTGAGAGTCCGTGGATTTATTATGAGTTGTGGCCAGAATCAGGATTTCTGAAAGCTTCCAGCTTCAGATGAGAATGGGGTGCTATTCCAAGATGATAATCCTCAGCTCCAAAGCCACAGACTCCGAAGCTGCTTAATTGAAATTCACATCAAAATCAAGTTCTGGCTTAGTTGAACTTGACGATGAGGGATGATGAAAATAAATCCCTGGTCACACAAGGACATGCAAGGTCACACAAGGCAGTGATGGTGAGCCTTTTGGAATTTCCAGTGATAGCCACCACCCCGCTGTGGCACATGTGCCATAGGTTTGCCCCCACCGGAGTATAGTTTGCTGATATCGAAGTGCCATTTCAACAAGAAGTAAATTGTCTTAATAGAATGAAGTCTTCGGTCTTTCTCTACATGGAGAAGACCCAGGTGTTCTCGGTGACCGAGAAGACCACTTCCATCTGCAGTTGCATTTGGCTCTGTGCTTCTTCACTATGGGAAGGGCCCAGCTTCCCGTGAGGAACACAGCCTGGAAGAGGAGGGCTCCATGTCCGTAGTCCTCCCCACCCAGACTCACCAGTGCATTGACCCTCGGCAGCTCTTCCAGAGCCTCCTTAGCTATCACTTGCCCACAGGCCACACGCATCTCTCCCTAGGACTCCTGCAGTCCCCAGCCATGATCCCCACCACAGTCATGGTGACTTTTCAAAATGCTGCAATGGCCTCCTCTTGCATGGAGACCAATATTCCTATTCTTTACCAGGCCCCTACCTCATCCCTGAGCTGGAATCCCATTCTGATCTCCTTTTCTCTCTGCCTTTACCTGATCACTGCCCCAGGAACTCCTGTTTCTTCTCCAGTTCCTGAACACCCCAAGATGCCCCAGGGACTTTGCACCTGCTTATTCCTTTTCCCGAGTCAACCCATTCTAACTCATCACACAAAAGACTCTTAATTATTCAGATCCTGATGCAGAAGCATCTTCCTGGGTGAGGTTGCCCTGCATGTCTCCCACTCTGCTTTTGTTTTTGGCACATTTGTACTCTTGGAAGAAATCCTGCTGTTGCATTTATGCATGCCTATTTTCAGTCATCCCCTCCCCTATTCAAAATAAGCTCTTTGAAAGACTGGATGCTGTTGATCTCAGTCACAGCTATTTATTAAGCACCTGCTGGGTACTTAATAAATATGAGTTAAAGGAAAGGATGGTTGAACATTCAATCTGGAAAAGATATGTTCTGCATTATTAGACACAGAGAAAGATATTTTGCACCATCAATTTCATGACAGTCAATGGCCCCTTGATCTTTACCATTAGCTTCCTGAGTATTGGATTAAACTTGGAGCTATGAAAAGATCTTCATAACCTTCATTAGGGTCAGGCATTTTTTCTAGTAAGGGAAAGCAAAAGCATGAATTTAACTGAAATGTCAATTCCCCTAAGGTGAGAAAAAAAAAATTGAATTCTCCATTTGCTCTTTTTCATGGCTAGTATCCATTGTCAAAATCTTTTCTCCAAATTGTATTCATATCTGATAAGTGGAAGAAGAGAGCTTTCCCAGGATACTATAAAGCTCACCCAGCTAGATGAGGTTTATGAGTTCCAAGTACCTGCTTAACTATGCCAGCACCCTGAGGGTGGCAACGAAGGGCTAAGAGGGAGAGAAAGGGAACCATGATCCACAGGCCTTGAAGATGGTCCAGAGAGAAAATTTAGAGTTCAGAAGGCCTCTGAGAGAGAATGACTCAAGGACCCCCACCTTCTTTTTTGAAGGTCCACATTACTGAAATAAGCAGATCAGCTGTCAGGTGCCAATAAAAGTCTGATGGCCAAAAAGAATGAAAGATTTCTGGCCTCACTCTCCCATTTCTGGTGATACCATCCATCACCACCAGGGGTGGGCAAATGATCCGTCCCAGACCAATCATAATCCTCCATCTCTTTGACTACGGTGATTGGCCCAAGGATAGCTCATCTGACCCAATCAGCCAGTAAGAATCCGTCTCTGGGGTTTCCCTGGTTAGAGCTAGAAGGGAAGGGTCCTATGTAATCCGTAAAGATTTAGCACAGAAAGACTTCAGAGAAAGCTCCTTGAGGAAAGACCACTCACTTTAGAGAGAGCAAATAAGCCAGTGGGATGAACAACCAAGGTACCAAGGCCCAGGAGCATCTCTGTCAAGAGTAGAGGTCTCGGTAACTACTCTATAGTCCCTGGGTCACTTAAGTTCCCCAGCAGCAGCAGTCCAGGGACAGCTTTCCCACTCAAGCTTCTGTGCTTTTTTTTTCTCTGCCTGAGGACTTTTTGAGCCTCCTTCTGGCTCTTCTAGATGTGACCCCAGGCATAACCCTAAAAAAGGGCAACCTCCATTCAGTAGGAGAAAGAAATTGACGAATAAACCCTGTACAGAAGCATCAGTTAGACTGTCCTGAGCCTTACTCAGACAGGGTGATAGACATGCTCCTCAGGGGCAAGCAAGTTTTCCCTAGACCTGGGGCTCAGGGGTTGGTGATACTTCTGGAGCAGCCAGCTGGAGAAGGCAAGTTTGGATACCCTCCAATGGCAAGCAAGCACAGAGATGTGGCCCTTCCCACCTGACATTGCCTGCGGGATGGGGCTACACTCTGGAGAGTAGATGGACCTCTGGGTTATGGTAGGACCTACAGCCCACATTCTCACTGCTGTCATCCCTAAGAAGAGCCACATCAACTCAGTGACATCTAGTTATAAAGTCTGTTTACTCCCATTGTTTAACTCTGTCTTCTTTCCACCTTTATTTTTTTTTATTTTTGGAGGAACCGGGGATTGAACTCAGGCCCTTGTGCTTGCCTGGGAAGCACTTTTTCTACGGAGCCATCTCCCCAGCCCCTCAACTCTGTCTTCTTAACCAGAACACAGATTTTGTGCATATTTCACAGAGGTGGTAGCTAAGGCTCTATCTAGCTCTGGGGCCAAGGTAGTTGGCAGTTCTGCTGGGACAAGGTGCATTTCTAAAGAAGAGAAAGCAACCGCCCCAGACTGCAGAGGATGCTCCTGGCTTTTACATGCCCATCAATAACTTCAAATTAGGCTCTTCCATTCTGCTGAGTGTGTGCTTACCGATTTAAACCAACGGCCAAAATGCACTCCATTTTTCTGTTGATTTGAGTGAGTTTGACTACTTAATTAACCTCTCGAAAGTTCAGCTTAATGAGTGGCTTGCTCAGCTGTGCACACCTATAGGCAAAAATCCATTTGTTTCCTCAGACAATCAACAAATAAACCTCAGGAATTTGCTGGGTTCAGGAATCCAAAGACTTCTTGAGATGTCAGTTTTCAATGTTATTTCACTTAGGGTTGCTAGGAGATAAATTGTTTTTTCTTAAAAAAGCAATTTGCATAAAGACCAGGGAAGCATTTTAATAACGCCAATATATAGCCAAATGGACTAAAGTGCTAAAGTGACAATTTTTCACTGCATAATTAAGCCTGCAGATTTAAATGTTATAAAAGATATAATCCTATCCCATGGAACTCTATTCACTGAGGTGGCTAATTATTTTTCAAGAACAACACTGCGTCATGTTAGACATCTCCTTGATAATCTAATAATAAGCTACTAGGAGATAGTTTCTATCCTACTACATAATCAGGAGTGGAAAACAGGTAGGGTTTTAATTGCAGAATTTGAGGAAATTCTTTCTTCTAATCACTACTACAAATCTTACAATCCATCCAGCAACCATGAGTTAAATTAAAGCTCAGAGCCCAGGCCTACACTGAGGTTTTCTTTCCTTGATACTCACACTGTGAATGTCACTAATTCAGACTGATAGAAGGAATGGCCGGTCCCTTCTGTGCTGCTGTAACAAAGTCCCTGCAATTGTGTCGTTTATGGGCAATAAAAACCTTCCACAGCTTTAGAACCTGAAACCTAAGCTCAAGGCACCAACTCCTTTGATGTCTGGGGCAGATGCGGTCTCTCCTTCCGAGATGGTGTCTTGGGCAGCCTTCAGAGTGACAGGTGTGTCCTCACAAGGTGAGAAGAGACAGGAGGGCAAGAGCTCTAAAGGCTTTAGTCTTGCTCAGGACAGCGGAGCGTTCATGACTTCAATCCCTCCTAAAGGCCCCACCTCACGACTGCCTCGCTGCCCATCGCGTTTCAACAGGAGAATTTAGGGAGGCACATTCACATCTTAGCAAATTATGTATGTATAATTTATATGAAGTATATATGTATATTTCAAAGTTAGAAAGAACATACATGTTTACACATACAGACATACTTGGGTGATCAAAATATTAAAATTATCAATAAATAAAATGGGTATATTTGAACCCACTGAGTTTTAGGGTGCCTTGTAATGTAGTAATCAGATTTTTAAAAAAAAATAATTTTATTTATTTATTGTGTGTGTGTGTGTGTGTGTGTGTCCAGCTCAGCCCACCAGGGGGCGGGGCTGGCTGGCATGTGGTGCTGGGGGATTGAACCGTGGTCCCTGTGCTTTGCTAAGCTTGTTCTAAGTAGGTGCTTTAGACCACTGAGCCATCTCACCAGCCCAAGGTAGAAGGGTTTTTTTTTTTTGCTCCGAATGCCTTCAGGGCATGATTGGCTGGCTTGAGTTGTGGGGATAGAACCACAGCAACCTGAGCCTGACTGCTTTGTTGAAGCAGCCACTTAAAGAACTGAGCTAAGGGGCAGCCCCGTAATCAGATATTTTTTTAGAAAATAAAGGTTTTTCAGAAATAACAGCTCAAAAAAAATTCTATCCCCTAGAATCCCTAGAATCCCACCTCCAGTGTTAGCTGTGATTAACATGCTGGTGTTTCTCTTCCAAACTTTTTCTGTTTTTTTTCACATGAATACAAATATATTCTTATGAATTTATACTCTTATGAAGTATACACCCTTTCCCACAATCCCTATGTAACTGTACTTGGAGATAAGGCTTTAAAGGAGATATGTAGGAGGCCAGCGAGGTAGCTCAGTGGTCTAAAGCACCTGCTTAGGCAAGCTTAGGCCAAGCGCAGGGATGGTGGTTTGATCCCAGCACCACATGCCATGCAAGCCCTGCCCCCAGGGTGGGCTGAGCCAGCCACAAAAAAAAAAGAAGGAGAGAGATGTAAGGCTGGGTGTGTGGCACACACCTGTGATCCTAGTACTCAGGAGGCAGAGGCAGGAGGATCACTGTGAGCTCAAGGCAGTCTGGACTACGAAGTCAGGTCCAACAAGGTCATTAGGTAGTGGCCCTGATCATAGTAAGGAAGAGACTGGGGAATGCTCTCTGTGTCTTTGTGTCTCTGTGTCTGTCCCTGTCTCTCCTCTCTTTTTTCCTCCAAGTGAAAAGGAAAGGCAGATGTCTATAGACTGAGGAAAGCGGTCTCAGAGATACCAATCATGGCTTCCAGCCTCCAGAAACCTGAGAAAATAAGTTACTGTCTAAATCACCTCATTTGTGGTATTTTTTAATGGTGATATGAGCAACCTACGGCACACATTAATACTCTTTTCAACAACTGCTTTCCCATCCATTCGAGGTGAATGTTTTCGTGTCCTAAGTTAGTCTTTATCATTTCTTTAATTACTGAGAAGGATGCCTCAGTTCTGTAGGCAAGAAGCTCAGCCTGGTTCAGCTGGGCAGTCCTTCTGCTGGTCCTTCCTGGAGCCGGCCCGATGGTCACAGTGGTCTGGTAGCCTTCCTGGGGTTGTTTGGCTCTGGAGAGGTGCTCTCCCATGGATGCCAGTGGGTGCTGATCACCTGCTGGGCTTTTCCTCTTCTCATCTCTTCCCTTCCTGCAGCTAACTCTCCACACTATCAAACTGTGTCATCTGGCCCCTTGGTGCTTATGCAGAAGCCCTGCTTTGTGATATTTTATTTCAGTTTGTTATAGAGGGTGGCTTGTCCAATCAAGCCCAAAGAGCAAAGATGGAGGTGGTCTAGGGAATCTGGCAAGTTTGTGTCACATTCACATGTTGTAGTAGACTTCATTTAACCAACCATTTCACTACTAACATTTTGCATTGGATTTGTTTCCAATTTACTGCCTTTATAAGCAGTGTTATAATAAGCATTCCTATAGATAAATCCTTATTCTCATGGATGACTCCTTAGCATCAATTCCTATAAGTAAAATTGTTGGATCAAAAGTTATACAGTTTTCAGGCTCTCAATAAATATTACTAGCTAGGTAGCTATTTACTACATAGGATATACTACATAATTTTCAGGTTCTCTACATTTCATCTTACAGTATTTCATCTTACATTTGTGAGAGTTGTGAGTAGGATCTTTTTTATTTTATTATTATTTTTTTAATTTTTTATTTTTTTTGCAGAACCGGGGATTGAACTCAGGCCC
>NW_004524586.1:18221204-18223433 GCF_000260255.1 Octodon degus | reverse complement strand
TCCTTTCCATAGACCAGCAGAGACCCACAGCACAGTTGTCCAAATCTATTCCCTTGCAGGTTAGTGTGTGTGATGGTGGTTTATCGAAAAGACTTCTATTTTTATGTCATCATATTTTAATTTTGAAAAGTCATTATATTTCCTTGATTCAAATTTTAAAGTTCAAAAAAGTTACAGAGTAACAAGCTTCCCACCAACATCCCCGCCACTTGCGACAATCAGCGTTACCTGAGCCTCGATTCCATTGGTGACACTTTGTTCACATGGAGCAAACAAGATGGCACACGCAGTCACACATGCAACATGCTTCCTCACCTCACGATCCTAACCATTCCTGGTGCCTTGCTCCTAGTTATCGCATGGTACTTCCAGAGATCAACCCAGGTGTGCACCCCAGGTTTCTTCCTCTTCCAGCCAGTTCCACAGTAGTGTACCTACCATGGTCTATTTAACCCCTGCTCTGTTGAATGCACTTAGAATGTTTAATCATTTGCTATTTTTTTTTAAAAAAGCAATAACTTGGCCAGATAACTCAGTAGAATAAGGGGCCTGCTTAGGCAGAGCACAGGGACCCAGGTTTGAGCCCCTGCACCACAAGCCATGCTGGCCCGCCCCTGGGGCACCCTGAGACAGCGAATGAGACTGGGCATGGTGGCGCATGCCTGTAATCCCAGTGCTTGGGAAGTTGAACACAGGCGAATCACTACAAGTCCAATCTGCGTGGTGAGACCCTGTAGGCCCTGTACTAAATACATAAAAAAGCAATAACTTTGCAAACATTTCATTTCATTAACATTTCAGCATATCTGTAGGGCACATACCTATCAGAGGGACTTATGGGTCAAGGGACACGGACGTGTGTAATCTTGACAGCCGCTCTCTATAGAAGCTGCGCTGATTTACATTTCCAAAGGGAACTCGAGAGCTCCCCACCTTCGTCTCTGTATGGAATTAAATTTTTTGATTTTTTCAAGGCTGACAGGTGAAAAACAGTATCTTCATGCAGTATTAATTTGATTCCATGTTTTATGAGTAAGCCTCAGCACCCTTCCATATGTTTAAAAGTGCTTGGGGCTGGGGAGATGGCTCAGTAGAATAAGCACTTGCCTGGCAAGCTCAAGGGCCTAAATTCAATCCCCGGTTCTGCCAAAAATAGAAGTGCTTTAAATATATATATATTTAAAATAGTGCTTTATATTTCTTTTCATCTTAGTTTTGGCACAGAGTGAAAATACTTGTGAATAATGACTATTATATAGGGGCAGGGAGATGGCTCAGTAGAATGAGTGTTTGCCTGGCAAGCACAAGGGCCTGAGTTCAATCCCTGGTTACACACACACACAAAAAAAAACCACCCAAAAAACAACAACAAAAAAGACTATAGTGTCTTCTTATTTTTAACAGCATGTACTATCTGATACTACCTTTCCCTATGGGTATCTTCTTTTTTTTTTTTTTTAATTTATTTTGTTTATTTTAGAGAGAGAGAGGCCAGCTCAGCCCACCAGGGGGCAGGGCTGGCTGGCATGTGGTGCTGGGGGATTGAACCGCGGTCCCTGATGCTTTATGCTAAGCTTGTTCTAAGTAGGTGCTTTAGACCACTGAGCCATCTCTCCAGCCCGGTATCTTCTTAAAAAGGTAACCTTATTGGTGCATTTTAGCATTTTAGAGGTTCATGTTTATGAAATGAAATGTTTGCAAAGTTATTGCTTTTTTTTTTTTTTAGTACAGGGTCTACAGGGTTTCACCATGCAGATTGAACTCGTAGTGATTCTCCTGTGTTCAGCTTCCCAAGCACTGGGATTACAGGCGTGTGCCACCACACCCGGCCTCATGCACTGTCTCAGAGTGTCCCAGGGGCAGGGCCAGCACGGCTTGTGGCGCAGGGGCTCAAACCTGGGTCCCTGCGCTCTGCCTAAGTATGTCCATTGTTTTGCTGAGCTATCTGGCCAAGTTACTGCTTTTTTTTCAAAATAGCAAAAGGTTAGAAACATGAATGATCACATTCATGATTCAGAATTTTTACTTGTACGTAATATATCTTGATTTTTCCTTTTTCCTCAGTCCCTTCCTCTTCCATGTTTCTTTACACCAATGTTTATTTTCCAGAAAAGTGTTCAATAATAAGGACAATAGTGGCATCCTCAATTTATACCTGACTTTAGGGGGAGAATTTTAGCAGAGCACTAGTGAATGTGATCTTGCTTGCTTGTATGAAATAAACACTTT
>NW_004524586.1:18214140-18219729 GCF_000260255.1 Octodon degus | reverse complement strand
AAATAAAGTTAAAAAGTCTAATCAATACCGGACAATAAATTTTCTTAAAATGTTTTCAGAATGTATTGAGAGAATGTATTTTTTCTTTGTTTTATTATAATTTTTAATGCAGTTTTAAATCCTGAACTAACCTTGTGTTCCTGAAATGAGGTATAAGTTTCTCACAGTGTAAGACTCAGATACCAGCAATGTTTATTCACATGAAAAGCTACTGTGTGGCATGCTGTACTGAAATTGAACCCTCATCCTTGCGCTTGCCTAAGCAGGTGCTTAGTCTGCTGAGTTACCTCGCTGGCCCTACTGTATGATTTTTGTTTGGTAACAGGTTCACTGTATGACCTCAGGCAATATTACCACAGTAATATTATTTGATGCAGACACGTAATTTACTTTATGCTGATCTTTTGATTGGTATTTGAAAAGTCTAGGTATCACGGTTAGATTATTCTTTAGCAGTCTTGATCTCTGAGTTAATTTTGTTTCTGTTTCAAGCCTGCATAATGAAATTGTACTTCAATTTCACACCTCCATCACCTGTCTGCAGGATGTGAGTAGGAAATCTGGTGGTTAGTGGTGTGAAGAGGTCCCTTCCTGTCCTTGTGTCCATCCAGGAAGTTTATGCTTGCAATCCCTTGGAAAAGTTGTTGGAATCCTGTCAAGTTAATTCTAATCTACCATTTCCAGTACAACCCATGTCGAGGGTAAAAACACTAAAGCATATTTACAGTTATGTGGAGCCAAGGGATCCTGAGTCTAGCCATGGTGATGGCTATCTAGAGCAAAGGCTTGGACCCAGGGGTGAACCTGGGTTTTATTCAGTCATGAAGGAGGAGTGGCTTGAGGATGAATGACTGAGAATGGCAGGAAGTATGTGAGTCCTGTGAGCTGGACTAGGTAGGAGGCCTTCATTTACCTCTGCGATATGCAGAGAGAAGGGTAAGCAGAGAGAAATCTGCATTACACAGCTAAGATAGTATCTCATGTTTTGGGGTCAGTGCTTCAGCTCTGATGCGTAATCTTTCTAGCCCCAGGAAGTCATAGCCTCTGTCTCGAGGCTTGATCTCAGTCGACAGCGTGGCGCACTGGCTCTTCCTCACATCTCCACCCAGCTCATATTAAAGAGCAGCAGGTGGGGGTAACTGGGGAAACACCCACACCATCTTCAAAGGCTACCACCGGCACCTTGGCTAGAGCAACATGCATTGTTTAAAGCAATTGAAGGGATAAAGAAAAGTCCTAGCCAGCTCTGTACCTATCAGTATATGGAAATAGGGTCGGGCTCAGGCAACATGGAGATGATCGCTCTTCTTTCAAGGAGAGCTGCTCAGGTGGTCCTCCACAGTGTTGTACAACGCTGGCAAGTTCACAATCTTGCTCAACCCTACTCTCTTTTATTTAATAAATAAAACGTGTGTGTGTGTGTGTGTGTGTGTGTGTGTGTGTGTGTAGATAATATTACTGTCTCATAGTAGGGACTTTCATGAGGATTTAAAAAAATCTTACATAAATGTTAGCATAGTGTGGGGATATAGCTCAGTGGCATAAGAACATGCCTGGCAAGCACAAGATCCTGAGTTCAATCCCCCACACAGACAAAAAAACAAACAAACATAAATGTTAGCATAATACTTATCTTTGTTACTTTTCTTATTGCTAAGACAAAATACCTGACCCTAAAAGTAAAGGAGGAAAGTTTTATTTGGCTCACAGTTTGCAGAGGTCTCAGTCTATCGTTGGCTGGCTCCAGGGAAGGGTGGTATGGCACATGGGTCTGGCAGAGGGCCATCACAGGGGAGAAATAGTCTACGGTCAGCAGGAAAGTGAGAGAAAGAGCAAGCAAGTGAAGGACCTTAGCAGCTTTTTCTGCCCCCCCCCCCTTTGCAGTACTGGGGATTGAACTTAGGACCTTGGGCTTTCCAGGAAGGTGCTTATTCTACTGAGCTATCTCCCCAGCCCTTTTCTGCCCCTTTTGTACTCTAGCTAGGCTACAGGATCAGGGCAGTGCCAAACCAATCAGTGGACTGATTTACTCACCACACCCTTTTAATCCTAGCAGCGCACCATGAATCCATCACACACTCTGGATTTAGCCACCTCTGAAAAAGCCCCACATATGATTGCAGGAGGCTGTGAGGAGACATCCAGATGCAGACCATAATACTACAGGGTATTGTGGCTGATGTCGTTGCGATGATGAGGCTAGAACACTTCCTGCCCATCCAATCCCCTCTCATGGAAGTTGATGCCATATTGTACCTTCCTGCTGCTTGGATATTCAAATAAGACATGTTTGTGAAGATGCATTGGAAACAAAGACACTAGACAGAGTCATGTGGTCTAATGAAGAAATACGATTTATTCACATTAGTCTTTTGAGTTGATGTGGCTACAGCAGCATATGGTGATATGACATTATATAAACACACATGTAAGTTAAGAGTTAGGAAAGTATTCAAGAAGTTGTCCCATTGCAGCATTAATGTTCCCCTGCAGTCCTGTACACAGGAGTCACTTCAATGGAATACACTGTGTCCCATACATCTGCATGAGAGGTAAACAGTACTGACTGTGGACCTGTCTTGCGCTGCCCTGCTCTAGAGGCAGTGTGACCTGGTGACAGGCAGTGTGAGCTCTGGAGCCCATAGGGTGGCTCAGGTCTGCACTCCTGTCCCTCCACTTAGCTGTGAGACTGCACCCAAGAGATTATCTTCTCTGCATCTTCAGACTGTGCTGATACACGTCTACCTCATTTGAAATTGTGAAAATCAAAACATGAGTTACTCACAATCAAATTTTTAAAACCATGCCTGATCTGGGAGAAGCATTCAGTGTCTTATTTCTCCACTCTACTCTTTTTTTTTTTTTTTTTTTTTACGGAATCGGGGATAGAACTCAGGTCCCTGAGCTTGCTAGGGAAGCACTTATTCTGCTGAGCCATCTCCCCGGCCCCTCCATTCTACTCTTGATAGAGACAAGGAGGGCTTAGGTGGTGGATGGTGAAAGTTTGAAAGATTATATGTAATTGGTTCCTATCAGAGAACCATGTTCCCAAATCCTCTCAAACCCTCACCACTGAGTCTTCCCTTGTAACTGGGAACTAACAAGGCCAGCAATGCGGAGCCCCAGGATGTGCAGATTTGTCTTGGAGATCAGTCCCACAAAGGGTATCAATTGCTGGCTCTTTCACTGTCTGGTGCACGTGTGCGGGAACTTCCCTGATAGATATCCTCAAGGCTGCTGCGCTTTTTCCTGTGCTCTGATTTATCTGAGTCAATAGACACTTAGCATTCCTGTACCAGAGTGAGTCTTCATCTTCACCTGGAAAACATACGTTTACTACACAAGCATAAGCTTGGAACAGCCGCATTAAAGCAAACTATTCCTCAGACTCAGAAGATCAATTAGTAGATGCATCATGTTGGTGTTGTTTACTTTGCTGTTGTCACCTTTCCTTTATTTGAACGGATTTTCCTGCCTCCGCGAGAACCATTAGTGCTGGACAGGGAAGACAGCGCTTCACATCTCACAAGTCAATGAGCTCTTATTTGTGAGCAGGGCCTGTGCTCGCTAATATTTTCATAAAGTGACAGTTATAACCAAGTCCTAACAAATGACTACCCCGCACAATAGAACTGCAAATAAATGCTCACACATTGAATGTGCTCATTGTTCTGTCTTGTTTGCAAACAAGTGCACTGTGAGATTTGGATTATTTCAGAATGTGGGAAAACAAAATGGTCTTCCAGCCTGTTTGAGCACTAGTTGATTTTCCCTGTTCCTGGAGAAATTCCCAACTTTTTTGGAAGATCATATCTTTTTTTTTTTTTAATTTTTAGGACAGGGTCTACAGGGTGTTCAGGGTCTCACTAATAGATCAGACTCGTAGTGATCTGCCTGTTTACAGCCTCCCAAGAGCTGGAATCACAGGCATGTGCCACCACGCCCAGTCTCAACTGCCCTCTCAGTGTGCCCCGGGGGAGGGGCTGGCACAGCAGGCCCA
The DNA here is from genome assembly GCF_000260255.1 of Octodon degus. Taxonomy (NCBI): domain Eukaryota; kingdom Metazoa; phylum Chordata; class Mammalia; order Rodentia; family Octodontidae; genus Octodon; species Octodon degus. The sequence goes on along the minus strand of NW_004524586.1, from coordinate 18,215,729 downwards.
GGGGTCGAACGCCCCAGCCGCAGGCACTTTAATCTGCTGAGCTATTTGGCTGGCCCTTGGAAGATCATATCTTGGGTATCCTAAGCCTTCTGTTGGGAGCAAACCCTGGATAAAGAAAGCAGACAGGAAGAACATAAAGTGGGAGCCTACAGGTGGAGACCATCGTGGACAGGAACAACTCACCACCTACGGTCTCTCTGATGAACACCCAGTACATCCTCACCTCTCTGTAATGGCTCCGCCCTAACTGTACAATGACAAATTCAACAGGATTCTTTCTCTGCTTATACAAAATGTAGTTACTTGAATTTTAGGTTTCAACTTCTACAGCAGATACAGGAAAAATGTTCTTTTCGTTCTCTCTTACATAGTTATTCAACACACTTTTTATTTTCTTCTGATACCAGATCCACTAGGTTCTTTTACCCCCACACTGCATTCTTCCCATGGATAGCCACAGGGTGTCCTTCAATTTAATCCACCTCTGAAACCATCTACCTGGAAACAGCATCAGATCCCACAGTCAAGGTCCAATCCCACTAGACTGCCTCCTTCTTCCTGTGCTAAGCAAAAAAATTGGGTGTGGTCTGTACTTCTAAGTCACTCACTATAAACTGGAGCTTCCATGCTTGCTTCTTTCAGTTTGGGTGAACTTGCTCCAGGGTTTATGGAAACATTTTATTATAAAGAATACAGCTGAATAGCCAGTTGGAAGCACAGTATAAAGTGAGGCAGGTGGGGAATGCCTTGCAGGTTCCTGCCCTCCCAGCAAAGCACCCTTAAAGAAAAGCCATATGTTTACCAACCAGGATGTCCTCTGCACCATGACTTCTGGATCCCATTAGGACCCCGAAGGAGACCTTCCTGTGCCTTAATGGCAGCTTTATCAGGTAGACCCGATTGGCTACATCACTGGCCTTTGGTGATCCACTCAGCCAACCATTCCCAGGTTGGGGAATGGGACTGCAAGCTTCAACCCTCTAATCCCATGATTGGTTCTTCCAGCAACCATCCCCACCCTAAGATTGTCCAGGAGCACTCACTTACCACTCTAGAGATTCTGAGCGTTGAAGGATTATATGCCATGAATCAAGGAGAGAAAAAAGAATATCCTGTGAAGTTGTCAGAGGCCAGGAAGAAAGATGGAGTCTGAAGCCCTAGTTTTCTGTCCTGATTCTTCCATTTGCTGTGTGACTTCAAACAACTCAAGCAGTTTCTCTGGACTTCAGTCATTTTAGGGTGGTCAAATCTGCTGAGCTTTCCCTAAAGGATCATTATGAAACTCAAACAGGCTAACCCATTAGAAAATTCTTAGAAGGTACAAAGTGTCACACAAAATGTAAGGTATTTTCATAGTGGTATGTGAAGTTAACTCCTACTAAATGCTCTGATGAAGAAACATAAGGTAAGAATTTAAAATGAACAGATGCACAAAAGGACAACTCTTGTGATTCTCTTTGTATGAGGTTCCCAGAATAGCACTGAGAGATGGGGAGAAGGGAAAGTGGGGAGGAGGGCTTAGGGAGTGAGTGTTAATCGGGACAGAGCTTCTGTTTAGGATGATGAGCCATTCTGGGATGGGAGGCTGT
>NW_004524586.1:18207952-18214021 GCF_000260255.1 Octodon degus | reverse complement strand
TTGGCGGAACCGGGGATTGAACTCAAGCCCTTGTGCTCACCAGGGAAGCGCTTATTCCACTGAGCCATCTACCTGGCCCTTATCAGAATTTTAAAGAGAAAAGAAAGATGTGGTTTTCCCAGCAGAGCTGGCCAGGGTGGACCAATTGTTCAAACAGCACAGAAAGGGGACAGTTCAATGTCTTCCCTGAAGTAGGAGGAAACAAATGAGGCGACAGTCACAACCCACCAGCTTTCCCAGGGGTATGGGTTCCGGCAGACCCCGAGTTACATTTGAGGGAAGGAGGGGGCTTGTCTCATTTTAGAATGAAAAAACTTAAAGCTTAAATTTCTGGTTTCTAAAGTATAGTAGCCAACTGTCTTCTCAAGGAAGTGGAGCAATAAGCTATTTTCTAAACCAGCAGAAAAGGTTGAAAGCAAATGTAATTAAAAAAAAAAAAAAAAAAAAAAAGATGTACCAGCTAAGAGGAAAAGAAAGTAGCTGCAATAATAAATACTAGACAAGACTGCACTCACAGTGGAAATCATTAAAGAGGGAAACAGGGATATTTTATACTGATAAGGAAGGTTACGCTTGTGCTGGCGCGTGCTCAGCAATGCTGCTTCCACATGGGTTAAAACCAGACGGGATTGATCGGTCCGCATTAGAGCTTTGCACACCTCTCAGATACTAATCGAGTGTAGAAAGTGTAGAAAGGCATTTATTCCCCCAAAGAGTCCCCAAACCCACATTTTTATAAATTTAAAAGCACAATTTTACTCAATCCATGGTTCAAAGAAGAAATTATACTGACATTTTTGAAATATTAGGAAGTGAATGACCAAGAAAATATAAAATATCAAAATTAATGTGTCTTTGCTAAAGCATGACTCAGAAGGAAGTCAGAATACTGATATGAAAAATGAAAAGAGTACACATTAATAAAATGGCATATATTAGTACAAGAACAGCAGCAAGGAAAGCAGGGGGAAAGAAATTAGGAAACTGCCAAGGAAGCTCTGACCCGGAAGTGCCATTTTGTCAGTCGGTCTTAATTGTCAGTTTAAGTGGATTAAGAGACTCCTGGGTAGGTGCTGGATGGGGGCCTGGGACTCAGCTGCGGATGAATCCCCTGGGGTTTATAGCTGAACGTGTGGTAGGAGGCGGGGCCTGTTTGGAGGGTGTGGGTCACCAGGCCGAGCCTTTGCGGGGCATCCTTGGAGCCGATCCTAGACTGAAACCGTGAACTCGAGTAAACCCTTCCTCTTTTAAACTGTAGGTGTCATATATTTTGTCCCAGCAACAGGAAACCCGATCAATGCAACCCACACAGTAAATTTTCCTGCTTTAAAATTTAGATAAACATAGGCCAAGATTGATTGAAGAAGTGATAAAAGGAATGACAGAAGAGTCACAATAAAAATTCTCAGGCATAAAGGGAGAAATGTAACTATTGTGACAGTTAAAATTCCAAAAATCAAAAGAATACTTTGATATAGATAGTATTCTGATTCCACAATGTTGGAAAATCAGTGAAAATGGATACTTTTTAGAAATATGTATTAATAATCATGAATTAAAACAACATCAGAATGGGCCTACTAGGGCCGGCCAGAAAGCTCAGCCGACTAAAGCACCTGCTTAGGCAAATGCAGCGACCAGGGACCAGAGTTCGATCCCCAGCATGCTGTGCTGGCCCCACTCCTGGGGCATGCTGAGACTGTGAATGAGACTGGGCATGGTGGCACACACCCGTAACCCCAGCGCTTGGGAGGCTGAAAACAGGAGGATCACCACGAGTCCAATCTGTGTAGTGAGACCCTGTAGATGCTGTACTAAATACATTTAAAAAGAAAGAAAGAAGGAAAGAAGAGAGAAAGAAAGAAAGAAGAAAGAAAGAAAGAAAGAAAGAAAGAAAGAAAGAAAGAAGAAAGAAAGAGATGGGCCTCCTAAATAAATGGAATCCAACTCAAAATTTTCTCCACAAAGGCTCTGAGAATCAGTTACCCTGACAAGTGAGTTTTAACAGACCTGTGAATAATAAATAGATTGTCCCACACTTATATAAACCTTCCTCCCTCCAAAGTAAATAAGTAGAAAAAAGTTCCAAAACTCTTTTTATGAAGCTAGCATCACAATGACATGAGACCAGGCAAGGTTGTTCAGCAAGAGGAAGCCGGCCCATCTGCACCGCTGCTCAGCCCCTTAGTTCTCTCTGCTGCTGTCCTCCTCTCAGGACAGTATATCTTTCTGCAGCCCTAAGCAATCTATTCAAAGTGTAAGTCAGATGACACCACTGCTCTGTGCTGAGGACCCCTTCTGCACAGTGAGTACTGCAGGCCTTTGCACCTGGTCCTCTGCCGTGTCTCCACCCCATCCTCAATAACATCAGCTACCCCCAGCATTCATATGTCTCACTCCTTACCTTTTGCCAGCCTCTGCTTAAGTGCCCATCATCAAAGTGGCTCACCCTGACCACTTTATCTAAGATGCCAGTCACTCTCTACTTCATTCCCCAATTATTCTTGGCATAGTAATTAGCATTGTCTCTTTCAGTAAATATTTTGTGTGTATTTATAATTGTTTCTCTTTCTAAAATGTTAAGTCTGGAGGAAAAGAAGGGCCTTTGTCTATCTTATCTCCTGATGAATCCTAATGTCCTGGAACAGTCCCTGATTTATTACCAGCTATCTTAATTACTTTTTTCATTACTGAGACAAAATAGAGGTTTATTTCAGCACATAATCTGTAGAGGTTTTAGTCCATAGTTGGCTGGCTCTGGGCAGGATGGCATAGCAGAGAGGCATCACAAAGTAGAAAAAGCTCATGGCATGGCAGGCAGAAAGCACCAAGTAGCCAAAACAGTCAGCAGCAGCAGCAGCAGCAGCAGCAGCAGCAGCAGCAGCAGCAGCAGCAGCAGCAGCAGCAGGTTGCCTTTGCCTTTTATCCAGACTACCAGACTTTTAGGATGTCACCCAGGAGAGCTATGCTAATTCCAATCAGTGGACTAACCTAGTACCTTAATCCAGTGTTTTAATCCCTGTATCACATGCTCTAGACATTGGGGACCCTTGCAGTAAGTCTCCAGTCTCCTGCAAGGTGTTACAGCTCACAGTGAAAACAAAGAGCAAGAGAAAAAGCAGTGGTACAATATGGGTCAAGGATGACCAGTTGTTCGCAGGAAACAAAAGACAACAAGGCAGCCAGAACCTCAGTGTTTATTGATCATATTTACATTGAGGAAAATGGTGAGGGGATTATTGGATAACTCAGAGGGCAGCAGTGGTCTTATGCTAATGAGGATCTTACATTGATTAAGGTGGTGGAAAAAGATGGTAGGTTAATAAGAAAAAGTGAAACACTTTTTATTACTACTGGGTTCTAAGGAACCAGGATGTATTTAGTTGATGCAATCTTCACAGCATCACATGACAATACTGATGACATTTGTAGAGGTCATAATCTAGATTGGGAGCTGCCTGTCTCTGATTTGTAAACTCACAGCAACCCTAGGGTAGCCACAGTGGGGGACCAGGGCCACAAAAGCTGAGTTAGCCTCTCAGTGATGGGCACCCTATCTGGGTGACACCAAGGCTATTGTTCCTTTCCTCTTTGCCCCTGCCCTAGGGAAAGTCTGTCCTTCTAGACCATGACAAAGCTCTGAGCATAACCTCTCCCCAAACCGACAGAGTCCTGTGCTAACTTGGCCTAGCATTTTTGTGCTAGGAAATAAACTCAGAAAGGGCATTTTGATCATTCTCAACATCTTTTCCAACTCCATAGTTAGCTAAGCAGTAGATTTTACTGATTTTTGCTTGAAAGTTTTTAGAGACCCAGCAGATTCATTATAGGAAATCAAATCCACTCAGAAAGAGTATCCTGGCCCTCTTTGATCATTAGCCAGGCCCTGAATTGTTTCAACAACAACTTATTTTACCAGAATTAAATGCACTTTTTCTATAAAAGAAATGCCTAACAATGAATTACCTTGAAAACTCCATACCATATTTGGAACCCCATCCAAAATTATCCCCATTATCCTGGCTTCTTTGATGCCAGGTATGGTGGTGCATGCCTGTAACCCCAGCACTCAGGTGGCTGAGGCAGGAGGATCACTGTGAGTTTGAGACCAGGCTGCAATACATAGTAAAACCCTGTCTCAAAAAGATAAAAACAAACAAACAAAACCCCAAATTTTGTCTCTGATCCTATTGATAAACCATTAATGGTATAAATGTGAAGTTGACCACACCAACTCTATTTGCATAACTGAGAAATTCTGGACTTATCTTTCTTAAGGCAAGATTCCTAAACTGAGTAATGGACTGGCCTCCCGTCTTACCTCCCATTTCTCTATCTTCCTCCCTCTTCTTGAAAAATCACCCACTGAAAGATTAAAAGCATGCTCAGTTTGAATTTTTTCCTCTTCAAATTGTAGAGGAAAACATTCTTTTATTCTAAAACATAACCACATTAAGGATTTGGTAAATGAAGGGAGAAAATTCCACCCATAAACCCAGCAAACTGAAACAGCTAATCCCACTGTGACCCTTGAAGATATTACACTGAAGTCTCTCTCTGTGTGTAGCCATGGAGACTGTGTCCTTGGTTGTCAGGATAGGCTGAGGACCAGCTGGCACCAGGGTGCAGGCCACCCACCTGCTTGTGGAGGGGCAGCATGCTCCTTCCTATGAGCCCAGATGCCCCCGCATGTCCCCCGCATGTCCCCCTTCCTCCTTTCTCTTGCGGGTGCTCATTCCCATCCACTTTTCATGTTTGGTTCTGTTTTTCTGCATTTCCTTCCAGGGAACATCCTTTAAGAACCACGTCTTTTGTTATATACAATCTCAAGTTCCACACATACAAGAGGTCATGGAGAAACAGGGAATGGAAATTGTGCATCTGCTTGGGAAGACATGGCCCCTGAGTACCAGTTCGCCCCCTTCAAGGTCACACACCTTGGTGGAATCAGTAACATCTGTCACTGTTTCAAACAACTTGCTTTAGGAAGCCTCTTTAGTCATATATCCACACAAGACAATACCACCTCGTATCATATTTGTGCAAATACTATTTTGTAGCCCAGTATTTCAGGATGGGTACTGGTCAGAGCCTCCAAAAGTGTGAATCCCTCTATGAGCCTCAGGTTCCCTATTTGTAAAAGTCAGAAGTCTCAAAGGGCCTTTCCTGGTGTTCTGGCCATGCCAGCCTGCCTAGTGGAAGCTGTGACTGTGAGGTGCCATCTCAGCTCAGCCCTGCCCCAGACTGTAGGATTGGTGCTGACCTGAAGCGCTTGGGGATTATGAAGCTTCAGCACTCATTCCAGGACTTTCCATTTGCCTCAGGCCTAATCTCCATTATTCAGTTTAGGAATCAGACTTGGGGCCAACATATTCAGGCAGCAAACGCCAATGAGCCTCTGCCCAGAGCAGGGCACTGTGCCAGAGCACACCGAAAAGTGGTGCCAATTCCTTCCTGAGCAGCCAGCAAGGAGAACGGACAGGATAAACTAAGTGAAACAGATGACCTGGGACTGTCCTAATGCCTGGCCCCTGCCTTGAGTCCAGCCTAACGAGGGGATCTGTCTGGGTCTCTATCCCTGAACCCAAGCCTGGCCTGCACCTGTGATCCATTTAGCAGCCAGCCCACTTCTTCACTCCCACCCTGGGCTCCTTTCTCCTGGAGCTCTTAGAGCTCACCCTGAGCCTGGGTCTGAGAGCCTTTGGGCAGGTTGTGTAAGATCCAGTCTTCCCATCCTCGCTTTTCCTCCTGAGATACCACCCCCACCCCAGTTAGGCACCCTGATCACTTCATAGCCCACTAGCCAAAGCCAAAGCCTTGGAACAGCCCTCCTTTGAGTCACTACCTGAGTTATCTCTCAACTTCTCCCATCTACAGAGACAGAGCCCCTAGCAGCCATGGAGACCACCCTCCTGTTCTCTCTGGCTATGAGTCATTAGCATGAGGAGGAACATGACCCACAGTTGGAGTTACCAGAGAAATACAAGATGCCCAGATAAGTTTACAATTCAGATAAGTGAATAATCACATAGGATAAGTATGCCTTATGCAACATGTAGGCATCTTTTA
>NW_004524586.1:18198387-18202007 GCF_000260255.1 Octodon degus | reverse complement strand
CTTCAAGGCTCTACTGCTTCCGTACCACCCTATTTTTAACCATGTAGTTATTTGTCAACTTTTCGATTACTATAATGAAATAGCTGACATGAGCTCTTTATGGAAACAGCTGTCTGTTTAGCTCACAGTCTTCAGGTTCAAGGGCCTGGACCCCCTCCAGCTTGCATCGCACTGTGATAGATAGCAATGACAGTCACCACGGTGAGCAAGGAAGCACTTACATCTTGTACCAGGAGCTCAGAGTCAGAGGACGGGCAGGTGCCCACTTGCTTGGTTCATTTCAATCTTTTACTGAGAACCAAAGAATCTCCCACCAGGCCACACTTGCCCAGGATTCCACCATTTCCAATAGCACCACCCCGGGAACAAGCTCTTAATCACAATGAATCACTGGAGACCATAAACTGTATTCAGACCATATGCGATCCTCATGATTTCACATGGTTTTCCAACTAAAACTACAATGGTTTCCCAACTGACATTCACGCCTTCCATTTTCTCTACTTGCTAGCCAATGTGATTTTCCTAAAATATGAACTTGACTTGAAACTCTCCGGTGGTTTGCACTCAAGCAGTGACCTAACCTCTAGTTTTCAGCACCACTTTTCACTTTGTCATCTACTGCCCCAATCCAAAGTGTGATCACATTAACCAGCTTTTATATCTGTCCATGTCCTTCTCATCCCAGGACCTTTACTTATGCTTTCCTTCATACCTGTCTTCCCTTCCCTTCCCCTTACTCCTTGGGACTCAGCCAGGATCACTAGCCTGGCCTAACTCCCTGCCCCCACCCTCCATTTCCTAACAGGCCACAGTAAGGGTTTCTCTTGCATTGAGCCAACCAAGTATGCCCTACTACAGCAGTTCTCTAATGGTGGTCTTTTTCCATATGTAGTTTGGTTCTCCCAGTGATCCTGATACCCATAACCACTGGAGACCTCTGCTGCACTGTCATTTTATGTATGTTTGTCTTTTCAGGTGTGGAAGCTTTGAGAGGGTTAGAAAGATCATAGCGTCTTCACCGGCTGCTACACTGATTGGCACCCGATAGGTAAAAAAATTGTGAGAGGAAAGAGGGAAAATAGAGGATGGAGGGAAGGGAGGAATGGAGAGGCATAGTCTTGGGAAGATGCAATTTGTCCAGCACTAGATGAGATCCCTGAGGCCCAGAGAGTACAAGACATGGTTGGTAAGAAAGGGAGCTGTACTGGGCACTCGGGTCTTCAGAGGCACCAGCCAACTCTTTCTCATTCATCAGATACAGGCAGAGCCAAAAGAGAAAGAAATCAAAGGAGGACTTGTAAACAGACAAGCTCCCAGTAAGCCTGGGCCATGCAGAGAGAAGGCACTACCTTTAGTGGTGCCTCAGCACCCCACAGGTATGGGAAGGAGGTGGAATGCAGGCAGGAGCGGAAGGAACTCAGGAGCATTGCTGGTCTTTGCTATTTTCTGGGTGGATCTCACTCTGCTTGCTCCCTGAAGGGCATTTCCAAGTTCCAAATATGCTGAGGAGTGGGGACATGACTCCCCCTCTGCATCCCAGGCCACAGCTGACTGGCTGAGGAGTGTACAACAATCCGGAGGAAACCCATCTACAGGCTTGTCGGTGACTTATGACCTATATCACCTGCTGGAAAAGGTGGGCTGGGCCAGTCTGATTCCTTTCTCAGGAAAAAAAAAAAAAAAAAAAAAGCAAAAGATTGGGATAGTGCCCTGTGGGGTGGAGCAGGAGTGTGTGCTGACGGGTAGGGAGGTTCTGCTGGGCCATGTGCCAATGGGGGGTTGAGACTGGGGACCTGAGGCTGGAAGAGCAACAGCTGGGGGACAGAAGCAAAGGGAGATGGGGGCCACTCTAGGTCCAATCACATGGTTGTTCCTCAGTCACCCTCGTTCCCATGAGACCCACTATACATAGAATCAATCCTGAGCTCTTCCTATTGTACTCCCAATAGACCTTTCTTTATTGAGCTTTCATGAATGTGTCCTACTCCATTGTGAATTACTTAAAAATAAAGAATAGGGATTTCAGATTGCAACCTACATTCTACTGTTCAGGAATCCAAAGATAATGAGTCAATCCTTTGTCCAGAACACCCAGTGATAGTCCAAGGTCCCAATCACGCCCCTCTCCAAGACTGCTCTTCCATTACAGAGCACAAAGGACAACCGTTCCCTGCCTAAGCTCACCATAAATCATTCTACACCTAGGTGAAGCCCACAGTATGTGCTAAGGCCCTCATGTAATCTTATTACTATTCCATGGGCACCTGAAATCTGGCTTTGCAAATGGGAGCTGCTGACTACTGCAGTTCATTTCTCTGTGGGTTTTAACTGGACTGCACTGACCAGGTAGCTTAGGTGATGCCCTCAGTCAAGGAAGAGCAATTGCTAAAAACACCAGATAGTTACTGAATCCAAAAGTAATTCCATTTTAGCTTGCTTGTTTGGCTAGAAGAATTGGGAGGTATAAGTGTCGATTCAATTTGCTTTCTGAAATAAAAGGTTCTGGGAAATGAAATGTATTTGTGATATAAAAGGGTACTTGTATCTATTAATGCCCATATCCCAATATTTTTTTGTCTAATTTCAGTTAATAACAGTTAGTATTACTGTGTGTTTACTCTGCACAAGGAACTTTTAATTAATAACCACATTTAATCTTTACAGTAACCCTATGAGACAAGTTGATTATTATGGAAACTATAATAATGGCTGTATGGGGAGCTTCCTGTAACTTACTGAAAATGCGTGGCCAGGAAGTAGCCACACCAGGTCCCATTTCAGAGGTCCACTGTCTCCCAACCTTTGAGCTCGATGGCCCCACAGAGGGTGAGCTAACAAAGCAGATGATTGCTTGTTTGTTTGAGGTACAGACACGGAAGATAATTTAGAAATTTGTAATTGCTCATCCCTGCTGGGGGATATTAGCTAGACATTAGCCGTAATGTGAATCATGACACTTGTTTCTGGTTGAATTATTACCTGTGCACAATGGTGCTCACCAGCCTGCCAGCTTGGTTTAGAAATTGCTGGGGAAAGATGGTGCCCACCTCTTTCAGTTGTTACCCACTGCCGATGGCTCATCTAGGGAGCCACGGTCTCCACCCACTCTTTATTGTTAGCTGGCAGTCTCTGGCCTCCATCCTGCATCTGCAAGGATGAGTAGTGACCGTGGGATGGTGTTAGGGATGTGGATGTTTCCCAGCCCATGGACCCTTCAGGAGTCAGCTCACATAGATGTCCCCAAGCTGGGATGGAAGGTTTCTTTAGCGTCCCCATCCTGGGCAGGGGCCTGGGGGCAGCAGGTGAACTCTGGAACCCTCCCTTGTCTTTGCTCTTGCTACTCTGTGGGAAACCAAGGGCACACATGAGCGCCCATGTCCACCTCAGCCCTAGCTGGGAGGTGACCAGATTCCTAGCTAGAATCAGGGAGCTGTTTCAGAGGCAGAGAGGCCTGCTAGTGTCACCCGTCACTGCCTTGCAAGTCGCTGCCTCTTCTTCCTTACTAGTCAAAAAGGATGAGGTGTGGAGAAAGAGCTCAGCTGTGGCTCCCATGCCACTCTTGGGACCACGACCAGCCCAGTGCCTGTCTCTAGACAGATGTGTCCAGAAATACACCG
>NW_004524586.1:18185164-18198052 GCF_000260255.1 Octodon degus | reverse complement strand
GACCCTGGTTCAATCCCCCAGCACCACATGCCAGCCAGCCCCGCCCCCTGGTGGGCTGAGCTGGACACACACACACACACACACACACACACGCACACACAAATTAAAAAAAAAAATAAAACTCAGCTTCCAACACATCTGTCAGAATGAAGAATGTTTTTTCTCCTTTTTTTCTTCCTCCTTCCCTTCTTTTCTCCTTTCTTCCTTCTCTCTTTCCCTTCTTACCTCTTTCCTTTCCTTCCCCAACCCTTGATCTTGCTCTGTTGCCCAGGCTAGCCTTGGTCACTCCTGAGCTGGAGCGATCCTCCTGCCTCAGTCTCCTGAGTAGCTGGGACTGTCGCTATGGGCCACTACACTCCTCCCTGGGGAGGATTTTCTTCATTCAGGGACCTGCCCTGCACTTTCTCCTACTGTTCCCTCTATCAGCCCTTCAGGCCACTCCTCCCCCCCATTCTACTTGGAGGTCACCTTTCCTCCCTGCGTGCTCCCTAGAAGGGCACAATCCATTCGTGCATAGCGCAGGCCATACATGCTGCAAGTCACGGGAGAGCACAAAGGAGGGAAGGGTGTAGCCAAACTGGCAAGGCCAAGCTGCGGAGGCGGTCTAGGGGCACGCCCAAACTCTCCAACTAGGGCTTGTGTGCACGCCGCGCAGAGCGGCAGGGGGCTCTTCCCTAGCTGCCCTGAGGCTCCACTGAGGCCCCGCCCATGCCTCTGGGAAGGTGGAGCCACCAGTCGGCGGGCGGGACTCAGAGCCTTCGGAAGACACTCGGCCGCCTTTCCCCGAGCGACCCCCGCTGGGGCTGCCAGCCTCCCACGAGCCCACCCTCCCCCATCCCCGCCCCAAGCTTGCTGATTGACCCCTGAGCCACGCAGAGCGTACCAGTGAGCCGGTGCGGATCGTTCCCGCTCTTGGCACGCGACTGGCCGCAGAGTTGAGGGGCCGCTAACCTGTTGCCTAACCCAGCAACCCCGCAGGCCGCTTCCAGGGCCACCAGCCGGGGCCTCGTGACGATAGAGGGGGGTGGGTTGCTCAGCCTGCAGGACTGAGCCACTCCCGCACTCCTGAGAGCCGGCTGTTTAAGCCAGAGAAGGGTCAGGAGAGTGAGTCGTCCTAGTAAAAATAGTCAAGGCCTGGTAAGGGCGGATCAAACCGGTCCTGCGGGCACGCGCTCGGGATCCCAGGGCCCTAGGAGGTCCAGGCGAGAGAATCCAGGATTTGAGTCCACACTGAAAGACCAAGCGAGAACCTGTTTTAAAATAAAATGTTTGAAGAGGGTGGAGCTGGGGATGTACTTTGGTGCGAAGTCCGTGTGTCTACACTCCATCACCAAATCAAAACCAAACCAAACCACAAATAACAACAAAAAGCCTGGAGCATTTTGCTGGTGTGCCGCAGGCAGAACGCGGGCCTTCGAGGCTCTCTGCTTAGCTCCACCTCTGGTTCAGCTCAGGCCGCTCCCAGGAGCGAGTCTACTGGCATTCAGAAGGTACCTGCGGATGAGTGGATGAGCGTGGGACGGGGTGTGTGTGGGAGCGCGGAGACACGGGCAAGAGGCTGTAGGGGTAAGAGGCAGTTTTCCTACAGAACTGCATTCTGTGCGACGTGGCGAGCGCAGGGAAAAAAGGCTCCGTGTGGGAGGGGAGGTTGTGGAGGTGGGGGCCGGCGAGGTAAGCCCTCCCATACCCACCCCAGACCTGCGGTGCAGCTCCCTTCCTCTCCCACCGTCTTCTCCTCTCCACTCGCTTCATTTCAGTTCCCAGACGGTCAGTCTACAACATCGCTATCGTATCTGGGCACTTAACCTCACTATCCAGCATAGTGCAGTGATGTGAGAAGCGCAGAATACTGTTTTGGTTGAGTAAGAAAACACACACACACACACACACACACGTAAATGAAGGAAGGAAATTCACTGGGTCCAACATTTGTCTGTCTTTAGATTCTAATTGCAGAAAATCTACCCATATTTCTTCTAATTTATCAAAACCAAGTTGGGTGGGTTTCTTTTCTTAAATGCATCTACAAAGTTTTTATTTAGTGCACCCTCTGTCCTTTTTATAATTGGGGTTCACTAGCCCTGGGAACGTTGCAGCTGAGATCATTCTCAAATTGCATGGGTGTTCTAAAATTTAATTCCTAAAATCCCACTGGCCATGTAAGTAGGAAAAGGGAAAGAGACACTCCTTCTAACCAGCAGCTGCCTAGGATTTTCCCCTCTACAATGAAATACACTCAGAAATGATGGGATGTCAATAGATTTCTAAGTTTTCAAATATCTGTATGAAAATCCAAACCCTAGACCACATCTTCCTGTCTGTCTCAACAGGTAATTATACTTGGTGTATTAAAGTCTTGTATCTTTGACCTATCCGGTGCACAAAAAACAGTTTAACCTTTAAACCAAGTCATGTACACCATTTTACTCCTAGAAAGATGAATTTATGTTACTCCGTCAAATCAGTATCAACCTGACCTTTAAACACATCAGTGTTTCTTAGAAAAATATTATGGCTGGGATGCCTACTGTGGTAAACAATATTAGCTGCGCTTACCCCGAGCTGAGCCATGCTGTGCCGTGGCTTATCAAAATAAGGAGTTGGAAGTCAGCAGGGACCAGAGTTCTTCTGACAAACTCTACAGGATATGAAGAACAATGTAAATGCACCAGAGTTGGCAGATATATTCCTACATTACTGTTCCAGAGATAACAGCTAAGGTGAATCATTTCCCACCACCTACTATTCCAGATTATTTCAAATTCTGAAGGGACCCTATTTATTTCATTGGTAGCTAGCAATTTACTTAGCTGAAAATCATTATATTTATATGTGTGTGAAATCCTCACAATAATTACACATTTGAGCTGTCTCAGATGTGCTATATGTATTCTCATTAGTCATATACTTGCAAGGATATTATCACATTTTTTCCTAGCAACCTTCACAATGTACATATAAAGCACCCAACTGAATGTGAACTTTGATTCTCCTCGTTTTCTTCCATATCAGATTTATCAAACAGCAGGGTGACCTGCATTCACATGCAAATGCTTACAGGATGCTGGGAAATTGTCTTAATTTCTTTTTTCTCTTGATAACTTCAGTGCCGCAGTCCTGAAAGTTATTGTATTGGGCAGCAGGGAGAACAAACCTAGCTGAGATCTGAAATTACTTTAGGAGCTTACTGAAAAGTTCCATAGTGGGAAATATTTATAAGCAGTATGCTTCCTTCCAAACCATAAAATCATTGAAGGATAATACAAGGCATTTGCAATTTCCAGCATTCTCAAGCAAGTGTCCCCACGCTGAAACCTGGACAATATTCAGGAGGCTGATTGGTTTATCTGAAAGGTCTTTTTTTTGTAGTTTTAAACCCAGAGATTAGGACGGGAACAGCTTGATGATTTTCCTCGTTTCTGTCTTTCCCATGTTTAGTCTGAAAAAGCCTACTACTATTACTCACATGCTGATCCTCAGAACATCTCCAACCTTGACAACAAAGAATAATTTTCCCACCTAAGCATTGATTCCAAGAGAACATGGGGATTACTCACATGTCCAAGGATTTACAGAAGCTCTAAGTTCAGAATTGGAAGGTATATATTGCACTTATCATAGTTTACCAAGACACACTTGGTATGGTCATTGGATTTACATGTGTCTTCCTCACTCTGTAGTGACCCCATGTATATGTGCAGTGGCGCTGTTTATGTGGCCTTCATCTCCCCAGCAGCTGGTACAGTGCCTGCTCCATAGTAGGTACTCCATAAATAGTCACTGAGCAAGAAAGTGGCTGAGGGATTTATCTGAACCAGCCCCATGTCTTTGCTTGTAACCCCAGCTCAAATTCATGCTTGGTTTGGCTGAGGCTAAGAAGTCACATGATATTATGGGTTAGGTCTATGACGTCCCCCAAATTCTCATGCACTCCATGGTGGGGTTTTCGGAAGCTGATGTATCATGGGGGCCCTAACATCACGAGTGGATTCGCCCATCCATGAGTTCACACACGGGTCACTGGGATGAGCAGGAAGGGTGCATCTGTCTTTCCAGCTCCTCCCTTTGCTTCCAAGCCACCACTAGCTTTCCTCGGAAGGAGGCCCTTCCACAGTGCCCTTCCTGTTTTGGAGCCAGCGCCTCTTGGGCTTTTAGAAACATGAGCCCAGGTGAACCTTTCTTCCTTGAGGCTGTAGTTGTTGGGTGTTTGGGTTGATGAGAAAGCGATAAAGACACATGATTTTCCCATATATGGTTGAAGGGAGAAATCAAATCTCTTAGACCCTTCAGATACCATCACCCTTCTTCCATTCCTGAAATAGTACTTTAATAAGCACCTATTAGGTGCTAGAAACTCTGCCTGCCATAGGAGCAGCGGTGGTGAACAAGTCATACAGATGTCTTCTAAGGGGAAAACACATTTGATGAGAACTCACAAGAAGGGATATTCTGGAACAGGAAAATAGAAAGCAAGTACACCCTTCATGGTAAAGAGAGGGGAGAGTGTGGCTCCTACAAATATTCTGTATAACTAAATTCTCCCAGGCTAGGTGGCTTTGAAGGGCCTGCAGTGGAGTGCTGCAAATGCCTGTATCTCTGTGCCATGGGCTTTTGTCAGACCTATACATTTGTCCTAACTCATCAAACTGTATCTGTAAGAGAGGTGAATTTTATTAAACAAAAATTGCACCTTAACAAACTGAATGTAAACTAAACAAGCATAAAAACTGAACATAATGAGCACTGTTTGGACTCAGATGCAGATTGGCGGTTTGGGATGGACATGGTGGAGTGTTTCTCCTCTCCTCCATGAGACTGGGGACCTCAGCCGGGAAGCCCACAGGCTAACTATGCCTGTGTGCCTGAGGGCTGCAGTGCCTCAGGGGCCAGGCACATATCTAGTGCCTGGGTGCTGTTTTCAGGTGACAGGAGGTTAGAAGCCTCCTGGCCACCTCCATTTCAGCCTCATCTCTCAGTAAATCCTTCCTGCTTGTCCGCTAGGATCAAGCACTGCTGTGGGCACCGACGATGCATTAATGTAATAGACAAATATCCCTGTACTGTAAGTGAGGGAAGACTAATAAACAGCAAATATAATTAATAAGCAAAGGAATGGCATTGGAAGGAATAGGGAAGCAGAGGGAAGATTCTCTGTGGATGGCACTTGCTGGAATTGAGCAGTTGATGGCCTTCAGGTTTTATTTTGTCAGTTCAGTGATGCAACAAGCTTATTCCTGGTTGCTAGTGAGTCAAGTGTCTCTTCTGATAAATAACAGAGGCTGCTAAGTGGTTACCCAACATGGTTCCTTCCTCTCAGCACAGTTTGACTGCATCTCCCAGCCTTCCCTGCCATTAGCTTTGGTCCTGAATAGGTCTGAAGAAAATGCACCAAGTCCAGGTCCAGGCCCTAAAACATCCCCCGCAGGATCCACCACCCAATTCCCGGGGCAGCTACAGAAGTACCATAGCCAGGGGGGCAGGGTCTCCAATAGCCTACGGTGGAATTTTGAGTCCTCCCTATACCAGCCTACACATTTGCTGTTCTTATAAAAGTGAGAAATAACTGTGTGTTTTGAGAACTATGTGTGGCAGTAGCAACTCCGTCATAATATGTGTCTATTGGTCATGTGGTCTCTCTCTTTTGAGGACTGCCTGCTAAGACCCTCTGCTACTATTAGTCTGGGATTTTATTTAGTTGTTTGTCTGCAGGAGTCCTGTCTATCCTTATACCTGAAAGTGTGGTCTGTGGACAAAAGGCTCCGCTGCACTTGAGACCTTGTTGGAAATGCAGAGTGCAGGGCCTCACCCAGACCAGCTAACTCAAAACCGGCACCTCAGAAGGCCTGCTGGTGGTTCCCAGGCTCATTAAAGTTTAAGATGCACTCTTTCAAATGCTGCAGGACAGTTCTTGCTCTTTGATATGCATTGAATTCCTTTTCTGGCCATCTATGGCTACCTTCACATTTTTTTATCTCTGTCTTCTGATGCACAGACTATTTTTATATTTTAACATCGTAGTATTTACCAATATTTTGTTTGGTGGTTTGCCTGCCCTCCTTGTTACTATATAAATTCCAGGGCTAGGCAGATAGCTTGGCAGTCTAAATGCCTGACTGCCTGCTTGGTACCAAGTTCAATCCCGGGTACCACATGCCATGCTGGCCCCGGAACTGGGCATAGCAAGACCCTGTATCAAATTAATACATTAAAGAAAGAAGAAAGAAAGAAAGAAAGAAAGAAAGAAAGAAAGAAAGAAAGAAAGAAAGAAAGAGAAAGAAAGAGAAAGAAAGAAAGAAATTCCTCTTTCCAAGCCCATACTGTGATGTAATTTCTTCTAAAGAAGATACTATGCTGAATTTTCTTCTAAAAGTTTTAGTTTTTCTTTTCATGGATTATTCTAGAGTTTATGTCCGCCCACCATCTAACAGGAATGCTCTCATTTTTTTTCTTCATATGGATAATCAATTGTCCAGTGCTCTTCACTGAATTATCCATCCATTTCTACTGATTTGTAATGTGACCCCTGTTATAAGCAATATATCAAGTTTTCACACATGTGGTTCACATCCCTCACCTCCCTGTTTGAATTTCTCAGGTGCACAACTCGTTTCACTGTTTCCATTTAGCCATGGATTGTGAGCATTTTCCCACCTGATTAGGTGTTCTTCCACGATGTAAATTGTAATGCCTGCCTGGCATTCTGTCACACTTTATTTTTTTAGACAGTCAGGTTGTTTTCAGGCTTACTGTATTGTAAATAATGCTGAGGTTAATATCCTTCACACAATCTTTGCAGACATTCACATTAATTTTCTTAAGATAAATTCTTGGAGTGAAATTACCAAGTAGGCATATTTTTAAAGCATTTGATGGATGTGGCCAAATTGCCTTCCAGAAAAATCGTACCGATTTATATTCCCACCTGTTTCCTGACACTTTCTTCAAATTTTAATACCTCAGCATGAAAATCCCTGCCAATTTCATAGGTGTAAATAAATAAATAAAGGCTATTGTAGTTCATGTACTTTTAATTACAAATGAAAGCAAACATTTTGCTGTGTTTATTGGCCATTTGTGTTTACTTATTTTAATGTGTGCATAATACTATCTTGTTCTAAGCCCATTTTTGGTTAGTGTTTATGTCTACTATTGAATACAATCCCTTGCATATGGCAATTATAACTCTTCCTTACATTAATTGATTTGCTGTTGTTTTGCAATTTGCACTCTGCTTTTTACTATTCCTGGTAGTGTTTTTAAAGCTGAAGTTTTTTTTTAACGTTTTATTTATTTGGTACAGGGTCTCACTATGCAGCTCCGACTTGCAGTGATCCTCCTGTCTCAGCCTCCCGAGTGCTGGATTGCGGGTGTATATCATCACACCCAGTTTCGGTGACCAGCTCAGCACGGGGCCGGCACAGCATGTGGTACTGGGGATCAAACCCAGGTCCTTGCGCTTGTCAAGCAGGCATTTAGACCACCAAGCTATCTCCCCAGCCCTAATGCCTAAGTTTTAAATGTTGACCACATGAAATCAGGCAGGGCTTTTCTTTAGCATGGTGCTAAAATAAAGAAGTCCAATCCCCAAGTTATTCCTCTACTTTTTCTTTCTGTTCTTCTAGGTCCTGTTTCTCATGTATCACCGTTGAATTCACTTTTTTAGTTACACTCAGTCTTCAGGTAGTAACTTTTGCCTTTCCTGGCTTGGCCAGTCAGGTAAAGTCCCCCTGTGATGCTCCCAGAGTGCCAGGTGACTTCTGGTTAACGCTTTACAATGACAATGTCCTGAATGTGCAATCCTTTGATTTGAGATTGTTTCTCTGATAGTACGTGAAGCCATGAAGGCAGGGGGCTGTTTCTTCTCCGCCATCTGTCTGCCCTGCACCAAGTGCCAGCTCATGCACTTGCTTGTGTGTTGCTACTCAGAGCCCTGAGGATTTTTATTCCTTTTCCCCCAGTCCCCTAGCTATCTCTGTTTAGCTCAGCTGATGTGCGTGTAGACACACACGTATGTGCAAGCACATACCTGTTGATAGTTTCGCTCTGTGCATCCTCTGCAGCTTTTTGTGAGTTTGCAGCCATGCGGAGGTCTGCCATGGCGTACCGACCTTGTCCTCCTCTTACCTGCAGTCGCTCTCTAGATAATCCTCTGCATGTTCTAAGCAGGCAAACATAAGTCGTTGAGTCCATCTTACTTCCACTAGCTATGACTCACATCTTTGGTTTTACCAAAGATGTGAGTTGCCTAAAACTTCTAGAACTTGTAGTTCTCTTATAACCCCAAAAAGAAAACTATAAAAGCCCCCAAAAGAAGATAGCTCTATCTAATTTAGATTATAGTTTTTTTCAATTATAAATTTAGAAAGATACCTGGAAGATTTCCTGATCTGAACACAAAGATAATTTAGAGCCCTCATCTCAGGATGAAAAGCAGCCACCATCGGGTCCCATCAGTAGCTGGTTCTGGTCCCATTTTGCACCAGTGCAGTGAGTCTCTGTTCTGCTTGGAAACAAGGGTCATTCATTCCAGCCAGCAGCTCGAGTGACACAACAGAGTGCCACCAAGAAAGCTAAGTCCAGTCCCAGCTGTGTCCTTGCTGCTTCCAGCATGGACAAGCTACCATACCTCTGTGGGTCTCATCTCCCCACTTCACAGTGGAGGCAACTGCCCTGCTTCACGGTAGCCCAGGGCTCCAGGCTCCTGCTGCTGCAGTGTGGGTCCTGCCCACCTTCAAACTCAGCCTGTAAGTGAGGCGATCTCTGCTGGAGTGGATGCAAGCCAAGAGAAGATTTAAATAAACACTCACGTGCATCCTGCAACAGCCACGGTGTTAAAGGCTAAACCTTGGGGGACATCCTATATTGGCTGAGTTGAGCCTGTACAGATCACAGAGACAATAAACTCTAAAACACTGTAAACACTGTAAACACTGTAAACCCAGCAAGGATGTGTAATGCCAGCAAAGAACAAAAGCAGCAGGAGGCACCACCACCGAGTCCACGGAAGCAGATGAAGGGCTCAGATCCTCAAGGCTGTGCAAAGCCCTCCATCCAAGAGCCATCCCTTATTCCCCCTCGTCTGAACACCCCCATGCCAGCGGTGGCACTGCTCTAGCCCCACGTGGAACTCTTCACTACCAAGCTCTGTGTCCCTCATTTTTGTGCTCCTTGAGCACTTCTTAGATGCTCTGCTGGTGACATCATGTTTTGCTTTTTGAAAAACCACTTTTCTAATTACAAAAATAGACAGTGCTCATTTTTAAAAATTTAGAAGCTACAGAAAATACAGGCAAATCCACTATCACCACCTCATCCCGACCACATTTTGACATATTACATTTCACTCTCTTTTCTGTACTTTTATATAACGGATCTTATTATGTGCATAACCTCCATGCATATGTCATAAAAATTTCTTACTTCATTACATAGCCTTCTAAAATATGATTTTTAGTAGCTACAAAATTTTTCATCTTGTACCTAATTTTCTCCACTTTGTCAGATATCTAGCTTTGTTCTTTGAGATGTTATAAATAACTCTGTAACGGGCGTCTTTATCCCTAAATCTTTGTCTCAGTATTTCATCAGTGCCTTGGGATGGAGTCTTATTAGGTCATCAGGTCATCATGATTATGTCAAAAGATATGAACTTTTATAGGGCCAATGATACGTACTCACAGTTCCTTGCGAAAATACACCAGTTCTGTCTGAATTTATCCATCTGCACAAATCCTTGCCTGCATTAAGTATTTAAATTATAATAATAAAAATCTTTACTCATTTCGTAGTGAAAAATGGAAACTCATTGTTGCTTTAATGGGCTTTTTTTTTTTTTATCACTAGTGAAGCTGAACATTTTCTCATTTGGTTACTGTCCATTTGTAATTTATCTTTTGTGGATTCCCTATTCATTCCTTCTTCCTTTCCTCCCACCTTCTCTCCTGCTTGTCCTCTGATATTCAGTAAGAATATGCTAAACATCTGTTTGTCAGGCTCTGACCCAGATCCTGCCAGACACAAGTTAGAGATTTAGTTAATGACTCAAACATTCAGGGGCCACACACTACCTGGCGGGCAATGACAATTGTTACAAGGAGGCAACTATATATTTTTTGGAGCTGAGATAAATTTTATTATATTAAACTTTTTGGGGGGCTGGGGTTAGATAGCCCTCAGGACCTTGTGCACACTAGGCATATGCTCCACCATTGACCTGCTTCCCTACACCCTATCTTAACCATTTTTAAATGCATTTTCTCTAGTGTTGAATGTATTCATATTGCTGGACAACCAGACTCCAGAATTTATTCATCTTGTGAAATTGCAATGTTGTCCCAGTTAAACCACTACTCTCTGTATCTTCTCCACTAGATCCTATCAACCGCCTATTTCCTACCTCTGTGCATTTGATTACTCTAGAAAATTTTCATTAAGTGGAATTGTTTGGAACTTGTCTCTGCAACAGCTTATAACATTTAGCATAACATCCTCAGAGTTCATTAATGTTGTAATATATGTTAAGACTTGTGTCCTCTTTAGGGCTGAATAGTGTTTTATTATATGTGCAGACCACGTTTTCTTTGCTTATTCATCTGACATTTCTTTGTTGTTCCTGCCTTTTGGCTATTTTGGATAACACTGCTATAAAATGGTTGTACAAATAGTTTTCAAATAGCTCCAGGTATATATAATTTTTGGTACCAGGGAATCGAACTCAGGACCTTGCACTTGCCAGGCAGATGCTTATGCCTCTAAGCTATCTTCTCAGCCCTCTTCTGGGTATAGATGCAGAAGAATATTTAGATTAAGTAGAATTGCTGAATCATATGCTATTTTTACTTTTAACTTTTTAAGGGAACATTGTTTTCCCCAGCAGGTGTCTCATTTTATGTTACCACCAACAGTGCAAAGGGCTCTAATTTCTCCAGATCCGGACCAGTTGGCATTTTCTGTTTCTTATCCTGATGGATGTCAGGTGATATTTCATTGCAGTTTTGATTTGCATTTCTGTGATGATTGGTGGGTGATACTGAGCATCTTTTCACATGCTGGTTGACCATTTGTATATTTTACAACGTGTGATTTTTTATATTGCCCTCAATACTATTGCATGTAGCCTAGTTCTGTAAGAAGAGATTTGTCTGTGTGAGCACAGGCATTTTTTGAAGAAATATTTGTAATATGAAGCTGAATCAAATCTTCCCATAGATCGATGGATTTCAAAATGAGCCCCGTGTTAAGTCTCTGAATGATCAAATCTGACAGTCTCTGGACCTTTAAGGTGTGAGGCCCCAAAGGGATCTGGAGGGTGGGGCTGAACTACTTCTGAAAGGGTGAGAAAAAGCACTTAATGTTCTCCTAGCTCTTTGTAGCCTCACTCTGAATGTTGTATCAGCAAATATGTACCCAGGGATTTAATAGCACATTAAAGAAATGATTGGATATAAATTATTTTGAATGACTATGTAGTTTGAATTCTCTCTCTCTCTCTCTCTCTCTCTCTCTCTCTCTCTCTCTCTCTCTGATTTGGCTCTGGGGGCATGTGGACATATTAATGAGGACCATCTTTTCCCCACCTCCGAGCGAACCCTGTATGAGAATTGGTAGCATTGACATGTGTGAACAATTGGAAGGTTTTTTAAGGCATTGATGTTGCCCCATTGGTATCAATCCTGATGTCTCCACTTGCAGAATTCTCTGAAGCTCTTTTTCAGTCTCAGCTGGACAAACTTTGTAGGCCTCCCATCTGTGAATTGTTCCAGGCTCAGAGAGGCAAGTTTATCTTGGTGATTGTGGAAGCAAAAATGCATTCCTGCTGTTGAATCTCTTGATCTCTTCCCAGGACCTCCCTGTACCCCACTATCAAATGGACCAGGAATTCCCAAAGAAAGGAAAGGAGGCAGACACTCCTGTGAATTTTGGCGGGATTCTCTTTCCTCTGAGCTGGGGCAGGTGCATCTCAGCTCTGGGTGAGCTTGTTAGCAAGGGTCTGCACAAAGCCAGAGGATTTGGTTCTCAATGCTGTCTGATGAAAGAGACAAGAGGTGCCACAGATGTCAAGGAGGTGCATTGTTACTGGTCAAGCTGGGTAGTAGCCAGTTAGAGGAGCCTGTCTGGCTCCCAAAGTCCTCTATGCACCCCCTCCAGCTTGTTCATGAGGACTAATCTTAGCTGGGAATAAAGAATGATCCTCCAGATGACCAAATAGTTGTAAGATCTGTAGTTTGCAGTTTTTTAAAAGGTAATGAAATGGCAGCTGAAACCATGTGAATTTTCCTAGAGCATTGTCCAGGGAAATGATGGCCCAAGAGGGTTTAGAGAAAGGAGGCACAAAGGCAGAGGAGTTCCGGGCCTGCAACTGCTTTCCCAAAAGGCAAGCAGATGGATCTAAGAGCATGCTGCCTAAGTGCACAGAAAGATAAGGAAGGATGCAAAGGCCAGAGCAGTGAGCCCAGGAGCCACGACTGCAGAGGAGGCCAAGGCGACCTTGGTGTTCGGAAGAGAACAAACATGAGCGAAAGGCAGTTTCCAGGAGATGTGCCAGGCAATTTAGATAGTATCTCTCAGAATCTGGCAGGGGCAGCACCTCTTTCAGAAGGCCATGTTGACCCCTGGCCCTCACTTGAACGCGGGCTGCCTTAGCCACTATTTTGCTCTTCCAGTGACACAAGAGCCATCTGTCCACATCTGAGTTTCCCACCAGACATAGCCTGTTGCGAGCAGGCAGTGGGCCTTATTCAACCCTGTTCCTAAGGCCAGAGCCAACTGCAAAGCCTAGCACAAAAGAGTTGCTCAATTAAAGCTTGATGAAAGGAATTGAAAATAAATTTGGATTTTCTCCAATCTCTCTCTCTCTCTCTCTCTCTCTCTCTCTCTCTCTCTCTCTCT
>NW_004524586.1:18151103-18185064 GCF_000260255.1 Octodon degus | reverse complement strand
TCTCTCTCTCTCTCTCTCTCTCTCTCTCTCTCTCTCTCTCTCTCTCTGTCTCTGTCTCTCTGTCTGTCTCTGTCTCTCTGTCTGTCTCTGTCTCTCTCTCTGTCTCTCACTCACTCTGTCTTATGAGATAGGAAGCTATTGAAGGGATTGAGTAGTAAATGGAGAGTTGTCCAAATTTAATGTAAAATTCAGATTCAATCCACAGATTATTTTGATGTCCTGGCCAAGTTCACAATCTACTTTAAAATGTCTGTTTCCAGCTGGGGACTGGCAGAACTGTGTATAGTAAAACTGCTATGATTTTATCTCTTTGAAAAAGGAGAACTAGGGCTGACTCGAAGGTTAAACACTGAGTGAAGTTGTTACAAAAACTTGAATTAGTTTTAATAGCTTTATTGGGAATCACTTTTCGTACTGTGTATGTATAGTAAATGTGACCTAAGTGTCACACCCAGAGCAAGAAACATTGCCAGTTCCTCCATAGCTTCTGCCATCAGTGTCCCATTACCTGGCCCAAGCACACAAGTACTTTGGTCACATAGACCCTCCATCCAGGATGTTTGCCACATGAAGCTACCTCCACTGTGGGTGATGGATTTGCTTACCCCAGCTTTCTCAACTCCCATCATGCCCCTGGGATCACAGATTCTAGTGTAGTAGATGCTGTGGGATGCTGCCCAGACCTAAGCACTCAGCAGGTAGAAAGAACTGCCTCCGCTGATGTCACAGCCCTTCCTGAGACACCCTCTTCCAATGACAGTGTATGCCATGGAGGTCAGGGAACCAGGGACTGGCTCAGGCAGTGCTGAAGAGCCATTTGAGCTGAGAGCTCCTGTGGGTCAGCTGCCTGGCTGCCAGCAGCACAGCCCAATTCTCCCTCTGCTGCCTCCTACCCTTCCTTCACCATTTGCAGGGTAGGGATCAGGGTGTTAGCAATGTCACAGAGTGTCATTGTTGCCACCCATGGCCTTCACACAGTGCAATGCCAATACAAAGCACTTTCCTGCACAGTCTGGTTTGTTATCTTCATTTGATCTGATCATTTATTGGTTCACTTGTTTGCCCAACAAATGACATGAAGCACCTGCTCTGTGCAGCAGTGAAGAGATAATGATAAAAGAAGACTTTTGTCTCTCCCAGAGAGCTCCTATGTTGGTACAGCGGGCTGGTGCTGAGCCAGAGGATTCTCCTGGGCACTAACGGCCACCCAGATGGTGCAGGAGCTGTGAAGTGAGCAAAGGAGCTCACTTCCCTGGGATGGAAGGTGCCAGGATGGACTTGGAGCCTGTAGCCTGCAGCAATGAGATCAAAGGGGCACTGCTCCAAACCAGAACACAACCGTGGGCCCAATAGCAACACCACACTGCATGTAGACCATGCTGTCTGAGGTTCTCTTGGGTGTACTGAAGATGGCTGGAAGTTGAAGAAGGCCAGTTGCTTTGCCTCCTTCCAGGGTTAATGCCTAGGGGCTCCTGCACAGCTGAGCTAGAAAGAGAGGAGCGTGGGGAGGGAAGGAAGGAGTTTCTGGGTGGTAAACAGGGGGATTCCAAATGAAAGAACTGCATGATCTTGGCAAGCTGCTCCAGGCCCCATTTCAAGCACGGGATTAATTTAAATCCTTCTTTGCTACTTTCCAGAGTCAACAGGATTTTCTGAATTTTGTATCTGCAGTATGCAAAGATCCTTGAGAGAGTAAGGTGAGAAAAATACGTGTAAGTGAGATGTTTTCATTAATCTGAATCTAGGACATATCAGCACTTGGAAAAAATATTTTTTTAATGCTTAGTTTGGGGCCAAACATATCTCCACAAAAGAACAATGCATGTCAAGTTGTACTTTGGAATGTTGCAAAGATGAAAATTTATCTTGGCTATTTATCAAATTAATCACCCTATAACCTAAAGACAAATGGGATTCCTAGGGCAATATTCAGCTGGTAATTTAATGCCCAAGTTTTTTCTGATCAATAAACCATTGGCCTGTTAGAATATTTAAATCATGCTTAAAGTCATTCAGAAAAAAAAAATCTGTTAACTTAAGTTCTTTGAAAGCATGTCTTTAATTTAAAATGTGATTTTCTGTGTAAGTATTGCATTTTACATTATCCTAAAACATCCTGGTTATGATTTTATTTAAAAAGATTTTTTAAATATTTTGAATCAAAAAGATCATAATTTATTGTATTTTATCCAATGAATAAGGCCAGGGAGATGGCTCAGTAGAATAAGTACCTGCCTACTAAGCGCAAGGGCCTGAGTTCAATCCCTGGTTCCATGAAAAAAAAAAAAGCTCCAATGAATATTCAGTTGCCTACACTGTGTGCCACCACTCTGGGGAACAACACTCGTGTTGTGTTTTCAAGGAATGGCACAGATGTGTGTAAGGCTGTGGACACCAAGGATAAACAACAGTCCTTGTAAGTATAGGAAAGCGCTCAGAGAAGCGTGGAGCAGAGAAAGCCACCACCACCCTCCCCCTGGGATTTAGGAAGGGGCCAGGTGCTGACTGCTAGAATGTTAGAGTCCCAAGACACTCTTTGAAGATTATCCCAGTGAACAATTAAGAGACTTGTCCAGGATGAGCCAAGTGACTTGAAGACTAGAGGCATGATTTATTGCTTGTCCAAATTTAGTATGCTTACATTCATGGGTTAAACATTATGCTATTTATTGGTGCCTTTTTCAAAAAGCGTATAATAAAATGTATTTGAGATCATGTTATGATAAGAAACATTTGGCCCGTCAAAGGGAAAGAAAACGCAAGTGTGCTGTTGTAGAATTCTCCCTGTTAAAAACATCTGACTCTGTGTGCTCATCCTGGGAGGGAGCAAAGCTTTAAAGAGTTCCATTTGGTGTCACCGTGTAAGCCAGGCCTGCTTAATGCAAGCAGGCTGCAGGATGTGCATGTTCTGTCGAAAATGATTTCCAGCCCAGCACCTTGGACATGGAAGCATGGATAATGTCCCACTACATCTTATTTGCTCCCACGGCTTCTTGTGGGGGGGCAGTGGGGGGAGGAGGTTGTGACAATTGTGCAAAATCTTCCTAGAGTCATATAGTACAGTGAACCTTCAAAGAGGGGAACAAAAATGAGCCACTTTGAATGTTTCCTTTTGGCATGTTGGTCTCTAGTGGCACCGAACAGGAAAATGGAATGCTAAGGCTTCATCTCAATTTCCCTCTTAATGATAACAGTTAAATCTTCAGATGCAGTAGGAGGTGTGAAAGGAGCACCCATTCTGGAGGAATCTTCTAGAAGACCTTGGAGAAGTTGTGCATTTGTACATAGCTGCTAAAGGAGACAACATTTGTCTAACCTTGTCTTCATAACTTAAAAGGTTTTAATCCAACTGAATAGGGTGGTAAAAAAACAAAAACAAAAACAATAATAGTTAACTTTCTCCCAAGGGTATGCTGCATCCCAGATCCTAAAGACATTCTGCAGGTGATATGTGAACTCAGGGTAAGCAGGGGCTGTGGGACAGAGAGTGAAACACTTACTCCACATGTGGCTTGACGATTTATATCAATTATCTTATGCCATTCCCACAATACCCTTTTGGGAAAAATGCAAGTGAGATCCCCACTTCACAAATAGAAAAGCTGAACGTAAGAGCAGCCACTGAGGTGCCCAAAAGCACGTGATTTATACCCAGACTCTTCACAACTGAGCTCTATACCTTTGCTCTGCAGCGGTGGGCTGGCACATGGCTAATGGCCAATGAGGGAGCCATCACCCTGGAGTCTCCAGCCCTCCTTGTATCACCACTCTGTAAACTGAGCCTCAGAGAGCAGCACTGCTCAGTTGCAAAACCAGGACTGAAGTGTGCCTTGCCCTGAGCTAGAATAGCTGGAGTCTCTAGGAAACGTTTTGAGGAAACAATCTGTAGTCAGAAAAACTCCAGATTCTGAGAAGCCTGTTTCTTCATCTTTCTTAGAGAAATGGAGGCGACTTTAAATTACCCAACAAATTAGTTCATTTTAATGTCAGAATGCATGGGGGGTTCTGAGGTGAAAGAAAAATAAGTGTAATTGCTTCTTTTTTCAAAATCACATATTACTTTGTTCATTATGAAATAATGAAGCATTATTTAATCCCATTACGAAGTAAATGAGATTGAGTAAATAGCACATCTGCATTCATGCAGTGACACAAAGTCAGGAAATGTTTATCCCACTGACATTTAAAAATAGCAGCTCAATTTTTCTTAGTAATGAAATTGTAGGTGTTTTCATTATAAGAATATATTTTATAATAAATACAAATATAGCTTTGTTAAATTAACTGTTAGGGAACTTTCTCACTGAAGGTTTTATCCTAGCTGGTTGGACTTTGAAATGTCAGTTCGTTTCTTCAAAACCAACGCCTACCTGTGCACAATAATCAAATTGAAACAAAACCACTGAAGGTTTAAAAAATGAACAAAACTCTGAGAATCTAGGGTTAAGCCCACGGAACCCTCTTCTAGTATGTACACCTGCCCTCTTGTGGCATGGGTCTGTACAGTCACCATGCTCATTCAAGACTAAGAAACAGGGTATCTCAACCAAACTCTAACTGGCTGTCCCTACAGCTAGCCACACAGCTTTGTCCCCAAATAGACCCAATTCTTTTCAACAACCATTTACTAGATGCATCTCTGCTAGGCGTTAAAACCTTCAAGGTGCCTGATCACTTAGGTGACAGCAGTACTGGAGCAAAGCTCACTCACTGGCAGTTCATTATTTTCTTCCAGGTACGAGGGCTACATACCAAGTTAGTAAAGGACTTTCTAGTACAAAACAACCCTTGGACAATCCAGGAATTTAGACGGAGATAATTTGTCTTGGGCCTCAGGTGGAAGACTCAAAGGCCGGGCCTGGATACATCTGCAAGTTTGTTCTCCAAGACCAACTGACTGAAGGTGACAATAGTTTGGGGTTCTTCATGGAAGCTTCTTTGGGCTTCCTCAGAGCAGTGACTGTTTCCCAAGGCTGAGAGTTGGGAGAAGAGGATACCAGTTTCTATTCTATACTTTTTTTTTTCCTCACAGTGCTAGGGATTGAACCCATGGCCTTTGCACTGAGCTGCAGCCCCCTTTTTGGAGACAGGGTCTGCCTAAGTTGATTAAGTTGTCCAACCTGGACTTACAATCCTTCTACCTTAGTCTCCCACAGTACCATGATTACTCCATACCTCAATTCTATCCATTTTTGTAATCTAGTCTCAGAAGTTAGATATGCAGTACACGTTGCATATATGTATTGAAATAGCACACTGTAATTATGTGTTCTTTAAAAAGTACGTGGAAGAGGATAGGCATAGGTTCTATGCAAATACCCTTTTATATAAGGAACTTGCACATCCATGGATTTTTGTATCTGCAGGCATTCTGTAAATGGATCCCTTGTGTATATAGGAAAATGCAAAAACCAAAATTTACGCAAGTTAGTTTAAGAAATGGGCCTTTATTGTATAGAGATAGGGAAGTATACAATTTGGTGGCCTTTTGGTCCCATGATTCAAGGAATCTGTGGATTATGATTCTACTTCTATGCCTTAAATGACTTTCTACGCAGTACATAAACTATCCCTTCTCTATGACTCTTGCTTACCTCTACATCTTCCCATTCAGATTTCAAATACAAATCTGAATGATCTAGCCAAAAAAGTTATATAAGATCACTCCACTTCTGTAGTGTTGCTGGTCACAAAAGGCCAGCTCTTGTTCAAGGTGGGAGGAACCACCCAAAGACATGAACTCGGAGGCCTCGCGTCACTGGAACCATCTGAAGACTGTCTGCCACACATTGCAATAACGAGCAGGAATCTCACAGCAGAGACCACCACCTAGTCCTAACGTGCCCTCCATGCAGCTGTGGGTCTTCAGGGGTGTGTTTTAGAAGAATCCCTGTGGATATGGTGACTCCTGGAGGAGCAGCACATGATAGAGCAAAGTCAGAGGTGAGGAATGACTCAGGCAGTAGCAATGGGAACAGAAATTATGAGAACTATTTCTTAGGAGAATGGAAGGATGGGGAGGATTCCCAGGTGTGTGACCTCTGTAGTGCCATAGATAATGGACCCTTAGGAGAAGGATAAGCTGGTGAGGAGAGAGTTTGAGTCACATTTGGAGTGGGTAAGTTTACTCCCCCCAAATCTGGCTAAATTCTTGAGCTTATGAGATTTAGGGGCCAGGTCCAGGAGAAATGAGCCCCAGCCCTACCAGGACATCAACCTTGTGATGTCACTTTGGTATGCCTGTGTGTTTCCTAGTCATTGGAATGCACAGTCTAGAGGGAAAGGAGTCTTTCTCTGTCTTGCCTGGCACCTTGGAAGACTTTGCTGTCAACAGCCCACACAATGTAAGGGAGAAGAAGGCGGAGGAGTAGAGGAAAGGGAGAAGCTCAGAAGTGTAGCACTGAGGATTGCCATCTGAGGGATGGCTGGAAATAGAAGCCCAGAGGTGATAGGGCTGAGCTGAAAGAAAAGAACAGGCATGCAGCCCAGCAGGGCCATTTTTCCTTCAGATGTGATCCATGCCCAATCAGACACCATGAGGGAGTGCGGGGCTGGATCAGAACTGGCTCTGTCCACTTATGTGCAGTAGGCAGTTGTGTGAATATTCTAGCTGTGCCTCCCAAGCATTTTCTTGCTAAGACTAAGAGTTGTATGCACAGTTTTCCTGCCTCTCCTTTCACTTGTCTCTACAGAGGAAACACTTGTTGAGCATTAATAGGTGGAGGTGGAGGGACTTGGAAGTTTTTAAAAATATGATTAATTAATTTTGCAGTACTAAGGACAGAACACAAGGAATACTGAGTTATATTCCCATCTCTTTCTAAGATTTCATTTTGAGACAGAATATCACTAATTTTCCCAGGCCAGGCTTGAAATTTCGATGCTCCTGCCTCAGCCTCCTGAATAGCTGGCATGCGTTGTGGCACCCTGCCGAAGGCTTATTTTTTTAAATATTGGTGGCAACTTTGAGATTTTTTTTGTTTTGTTTTTTTAGGGGGTACCAGGAATTGAACTCATCATCTTACATTTGCCAGGCAGGCGGTATGCTGCTGAACTATATCCCTGGCTACAACTTTGGACATCTGTAGAAATAACCACTCTGCAGATGGAAACTAAGGAATTTGGCCCTGAGATATTTCACTGGATTTTCAGGCTTTAGCTGATTTGCTTAACTGCAGAAGCCTGAGTGATGCTTTTGTTGGGAGTGTCTGTTAAATAATTAGCTAATTGTTTTACCAATTGATTCTTTTTATTAGTAAGTATTTGTAACATATAGTGTTTACATTCTGTGTGGGAAGCTAGTACATGTGCATCATACACTAATTTCTTCACCCCGATTTCCTTCCCTTGCTCCTCCCTCCCTCCATCTCTTGATCAGCTTCCTATTATTATTAATATTATTTGGTAAATGCCAGTACATAATATTTACATCCTCATATGGAGTCATAACATGTACATAGCACATTCTAATTCCTTCTTTGATGTTTTAAAAATGTCTTGTTACAAAGCCAAAATAGCTGTAGAAAATTTAGAGAACAGAGCAATCTCCTCAAATCCTGCTCCCGGCCCAACTGTTCTAAGTGGGATGTACGCTTACAGTCCTTTCCCATAAGCAGATGGCCTTTCAGCAGTAAACACAGTGTACCTCGTATCCTGCTTTTTTTCACTTAACATTATCTGATTCTTTTTTTATGAGCAATGAAATTTGATACAAGGTGCTGCTCCCATGATATTTTGAAAGACCATTGTTAGAAGGATTGGTGAGTACTTTCTAAGCCCCATCAACTTCAGGGAATCAGGAAATTAAACTTTTTATTTATTGGTCTTTGACTTTCCCATAAATGGACACAGTTCTACCTTGTTTGACTGCGTTGTAAAAGTAGACACCGGCTGGGGGAACAAAAGCATGCCGATGAGTACTTGGGCACTGGGAGGGAGGCCAGGCTGCTGAGCTTTATGGGGCCGTTAGCAGCCACTGCTGCCTGGTGGGTTCAAGTGTGCTTGCTCTTCAGGCATTAGATTCCTCAGTTCTGTGATTTATAAAGAATTACCTTCCATGCATTTTGTTTTGTTTTGTCCAAATGTTTAAAAACAATGAGCTGATCTTTGCACAGTCATTTAAGGGGAAGGAGAGAGGAAGGTTGTTCCATGTGTGACTTTAATAATGTGTTCTCTAAAGCTGATTAATCTGTGTAGCCCTTGAGTGCTCGAGGACTTAAAAACAGAGTACGAGGCTGCAGAGCTAGTGGAAACCTTGCCCAAATGTATGCTACACAGAGGAGACTGGTCTGACCTCATTGGCCTCCACAGCTCATTTTGTGGAGTCCCTGGGCTGCAGGGTGCTGTTCCTCAGCAAGCTGGCTGGGGTTGTTAGTCCTGACCGGTCTTGGGAAAGCAGCGCTTGCTTTGGGCACTTCTGCTTGTGAAATGCATCCCTTTGTGTACTCAGTTCAGAGCAAATTGTTATCTTCCCTATGTGTGATCACAGCTATTAAATAAATAACTGAAGGGAATCTGTCTCCAGACCAGAAACATCACAGAGTTCTGCCCTACAAATACCACCTTAGTAAGATGTTGTCACCTTTGCAGACACATCTTCACATACTGCTGCAGGTTTATAAAACGAAATGATAGTGCTGCTCACTAGAATGGATAACGTCCACTTTGTTAAAAATCAGAAGGCTAGAACTGTCCAGGTCTGCAGAAGCTGGTTTAGTGGTTGGCTGATTTGGAAACACACACTTGATACTAATGCAGTGGGTTGTTAGTGGGAAAAAAAAAATGCAGTGGAGAGTGGGGGCATGGGGAGGGGGAGGGACAGCACACAAAGCTCTGTGACAAGCTGTAAGTGAAAGAAAGGGATGGAGGGGGCACTTGAAGCCTTTAGGAAGGTGAAGCCTGTGGAGATACCTGACTTGCGAGCTGAGCTTGCTTGGGGAGGGGAGGGAACTCAGAGGGGAGGCAGTGCTAGCTGAGCTCGGCCCAGGATGGGATGATGAAGAACTTGGTCATCAGCAAGGTCACCTCAGACCCACTGCCCATCTGATATGCCTGGGCTCTCC
Source organism: Octodon degus (assembly GCF_000260255.1). Taxonomy (NCBI): domain Eukaryota; kingdom Metazoa; phylum Chordata; class Mammalia; order Rodentia; family Octodontidae; genus Octodon; species Octodon degus. The sequence goes on along the minus strand of NW_004524586.1, from coordinate 18,176,002 downwards.
AGGAATCAGCAGAGCCTACTATTGGTGTATTATGGCATGTCGCGGATTTCTAGCTTGTGATTAACTCATGATCCACTAAGACTGTGGGTGTGAGTGCTGCTGGGATTATGGGTGTAGGTACTGTACCCAGCCCGGGGCGGATAGCCTGAGTGTAACATAAGGGAGACAGACTTGCTCTCTGTAGCTATTGTTGCCACTACTCCCTTACTCTCTTGCTCTTTGCCACCACCACAAAATGTTCCTTTCTGCCACGTGCCACTCTGCCTTGGAGCCAGCGGAGTATGACCTGAAACCTCCACTGACTGTGAGCCAAATAAACCTTTCCTTCCTTCATTTTGGGTGTCGGGTTTTTGTCCCAGCAACAAGAGAAAAGTAACTGAGACACGGTGCATAAGAATTGTAGTTGAAGACCTGGTTTCTTGAAAATTTAACAACAAAGACTTGACAAGAAGTGTGTGCCATCCACTGTTCCATCTGTGTAGGAGAAGGGCCATCCAGGAGTCCCCCTGGGGCCTCACTCATTGGTCACTAGAATCTTGCAGGTAACTAGAACTAGAACGCTCTTATTTATCATTTGATTTGGCAGTGCTGGGGATTAAACCAAGGGCCTATTTTATGCAGGTAATACATTAACTCAAAGAACAAAGGAGATTCAATTTTTATATCTCCACATAAGTTGCAGACAAGCTCAGTAACACAGCTTTTCTAAATCTTATGCTCCTGTTCTAGAAGTCTGTGCCACCTATTGTCACCCACTGTCTACCAGCTGTGGGTCCCCTCTGACCGCCACCTGCTGGCGAGTCTATCCCTCCTATTGGGCTGGTTCTATCCTTCTCCAGGTACTTCCCTCTCACCTTCAGTCCATTCCTAGCATCTCCAAAAGCCCCAGTGTCTTTTTGAGGGTGATAAGAACACTCAATATGAGCTCTAACCTCTTAAAATTTAAGTGCACATTATGTCGGCTATGGGTACAGTGATATACAGCTCATTTCTAGATCTTGTTCTTCTTACATGAAACTTCTTGCCTGTTGATAAGTGACTCCCATGTCCTCTTCCCCAGCCCCTGGGAACTACTCTTCTCATCTGTGGTTTTATGAATTTGACTATTTTAAGTATCTCATATAAGTAGAATCCTGGAGTGTTTATCCCCTTGTGCCACGCTTACTTCACTTAGCATATGACTCCAAGTCTCTCCATGGTGCTGTGCACTGAGGATTTCCCTCCTCTTTAAGGCTGAATAATACCCCATTCTGTTCATGCAGCACATTTTCTTTATCCATTCATCTGTTGTTGAGTATTTAGGTGGTTTCCCCATCTTGACCACTGTGATGCTGCCGTTAACGTGGAAGTGCAGATACCTTTTGAGAGCCCAGTTCTGTTCTTTTGGGTACATGTGCTCATTTCTCAAATCCTTTAGGCAGTTCTCAGCCCTGACCCTTTAGCATCAGCTGGGGAGCTATAAATGTCCAGCATCCTGCAGCTGGGCCTACTCACAGGAACCCTGCCTTGGCTTGTCCAGTAAGACTCTGAAGCTAGTTGATCCTACAAATCAGGATGCCTCTCTCTAGTCAGGCCTCCTCTGGCTTCATCCTGCTTGTGCCCTCCCTGGAATTATGACTCCACATCCTGCCCCCTTTCTCCAGGTACCTCATTCTCAGCTGAAGCGCTAATTTCTACCACCCGGCAGCCACTCCAGACAGCCTCAGCCACCTCCTTCTCACCTCTAAAATTGCTCTCATCTCTTTGAAGCCCCATGCCAGGTGACCACAACCAGCAGGCAGGACCCCTATCCAGGTACACAACTCACCCAATACTGCAGTGGCTCATATCATCTCCCCTATCCTGTGAAACCTCAGTCTGATAGTTTCCAGTCCCTTGCTTAGAGACACCATTCTCTTTCATGTTGAAAAAGAAATCTTAGCCAGGTGTCCTGGAGACCCTGTAGTCCCAGGACTCTGGGAGGCTGAGACAAGAAGACTGCAAGTTATAGCCCAGCCTAGGCAACTTAGTGCTGTAGTGAGATCTTGCCCCAAAATACTCAAGGGCTAGAGATGTAGCTCAGTGTAAAGGGCCCTGGGTTTAATCCTCAGAACCAAGAAAAAGAAAGAAAGAAAGAAAGAAAGAAAGAAAGAAAGAAAGAAAGAAAGAAAGAAAAAAGAAAGAGTGTGTATATGACAGAGAGAGAGGAGAGAGAGAGAGAGGGAGGAGAGAGAGAGGAAAGATGAGAAAGAAGAGAGAGAGGGGAAAGGGGAGAGGGAGGGGAGAAGGGAGAGAGGGGAAAGAGAGAGAGGAGAGAGGGAGGGAGGGAGAGAGAAGAAAGAGGGAACAAGAGAGAAGGGAGAGAGAGGGAGAGAGAAAGAGAGAGAGAGAGAGAGAGAGAGAGAGAGAGAGAGAGAGAGAGATTCATGGGAGAGCCAGCGAGGGGGTGCGAAGTGAGAAAGACTTGATTCCATTCTGCTGGCTTCGAGAGTTGAGGAAGGGGCTTCTTGTGTCAAGGCCACCTCTAAATAGGGAAGAGAAATGGTTTACCTGCAGAGCCTTCAGAAAGGAAAAGAACTCTGCCGACATCTTGGCTTGTCTGAGGAGGCCCGTTGTGAATTTCTGACCTCTCTCCAGAACCATAATAAATATGTTTTTCTTTAAAAAATATCTGTTGTTTTAAACACACACACACACACACACACACACACACACACACACACGCATCTGCTGACCATCTATCAAGCTAGCCATTGCCACCTCTCCTCTCTCTGCGTCCCATCCTCACCCTGAGCTATTCCCAAGCTATGTTACCACGCCTGGGTCTGGGCTACAGATTTCCCCCCGCCTTCCCCAGGCACCTGGAACTAACCCCCACGGCTGCTTTCTCTGGCTCCCCAGGCCCAGTCCACCTAGCATGGCTCACGAACTCACATCATCTGAGCACAGGCCACACGCTGCCTGGTGTCACCCAAGAGTGAATGCTGTGACTTTGTGTTGCCAACTGTAAGGTGGGAAAACAGCAGACTCCTTCCATCTGCTGAATAAATCCATTATCACTCTATTATGCTATTAATTCTTCATTTTACCTATCATTAGGCTCTCAGTAAATAAATAAATGAAGCCAAAACAACTGCTTATATCCATAAGTAATCAAAATGTATTTAGTGCTTTAGTAAGTAGTTTGTTTTTCTAATTTTCCTTTAATTAGCAGAGAAAGAATTAAAATCAATTTATCTAGCAGATAAAAATTACACTCAGCTTTCCTCCTTACACACATCCAAAATTTAATGCACACAAGAAATATAATTCATAATTGTCCTTTAATATAATATGTATCCAATATTCAACACATTGCTATGACATTTGTCTTTTCTCCTCGATCATAGCTTAATAAAATTATAATTGTGACCTTTCAGGGTATTGTAGCCTGATCCGCAATTCCTAGGCATCTTTAGCTTGAGAGCTTGGCTCTTGTCAGGGGCACCTTGTTTCTCCATCTGACAGATAGCCCGAGTGCACCGTGAGCCAGCGTGGGGTCTACTGCTGCTCACCCCTTACTCCAGAGGCCAGCCTGGTGCTAAACCCTGAGCAAGGGCTTGGAAAGCAGTCACCAGCCAAGGAATGAATACAGGAACGTTTGGGCATAGCTTATACATATTACAGTGTTCCTGCTGGGACATAAGCTAAGGTGACTGCACAGCCATATGGAAGAGAATGAAGAAATTAGGAAGGGGGAGGTCTGCTAGGGTTGGGAATGGGAGAGCGCAGGGCCCTAGTAGGAAATGAATGGTAGAGTCCAGATTCCAGTTGGCAAACATTGTCAACTTTAACCCAAATTATCCTAATCAATGGAAGATGTCAAACTCAGATTGTTGAGTGTCAGCAAAACCAAATTGTTCTTTGAAAAGTAGAATAACCCAGATACCCCAAACAGATATTTGCACTGCAAGATATTCTTTGGAGGAACAAGAACACACCTCCTGTGGAATTGCACTGGGATTCCTCCATTCCCTTTCGGAACCACAGTGGCATTTATTGGAGAAGGACTGATGCAATCTTTCATGACTGACACCAGGCATAGTGTCTTAGACAAAGGTTACAGATAGCAGAAGAATTGTAAAGGCGATTTAGCATTTCTTTTTCTGGTCTGAAGAATAACAGTGTCTTCTCCAGCAGAACAGGCTCTCTTCCCTCCCAGCCCCTGACAATCTTACAAGTAGTTGTGTACAGCACGGACGATGAGCAGAGCTGTCTCTCCCCTCCAGAGCTGGGATTTTCCTCTGCACACCGTGCAGCTAGGTCAGTTTGGGAGTGGAGTAGAAGTGATTTTCTCTGGGTCTCAGCCCTCTTATGCCAGCTTCTATTTGGGCACGAGAAGCAGAGGGAAGAAAACGCGATGTGCATTCTTATGTCTGTATTACCCAATTTAGGAACCTGTGAATCTGTTTAATTTTTGAGGAGAAAGAATAACACATTTGAGGTTATTCTGGTTACTCTATAGAAATCACACGCTACACCTAACAAACTCAGCCATTTCATACAGCTGTAGTCAAGTACCTAAGTTATAATTTTATTCATTCCACTTATTCAGTAAGTCAAGCTTTCACAAGAGGTTGATTTGTTATTTAATATTTTAGGGGCAATATTTTGGTATATTGGTAACATATTTGCTTAAGTGTGTTAGACAAAATGTTTTCATTTGTTTTGATGGGTAGTTATAAAGGCAATGCCCAGAATTTCACACATAGCATTTTCTCATCCTCAACACATCCTCCACACAAAACAATGCAGTAACTCCTTTGTGTGCTTAGGAGAGGGTCATCTTCTTGTTTTGCAGGGCTCAGGTGGGACAGCCATGCCTCAAAGACCAAAGCACAGCTGAAGACGACTTGGTTCCCCTCGTTATGCTAGGACCGAAGATAGCAGGCAGCCATAAAGAGCAGAGGAAATTATTCTTGCTTGTTTTGTGGGTCTTAGAGTGCTACCATAACAGCATAGAGTCCTCCCCCAACTCGGAAGAACATACGGGAAGCCTATACTTAGGTTATTATTCCATTCCAAGCCCTACTTCCCCAAGCCTATTCCCCTCCACCCTCAGGAATCTGCAGTATGGGACCAGTTCTTCAGTAGATGAAAGAAAATGTTGAATTAAGAGAGATGTCATTGGTCAGCAGCAGTACATCCTGAACTCTGGGGCTTCAATTGACTACTACACCGTGATGTGGAACTTGTTCCTAGAATGGCTGCATTGCCAGCTAAACTAGGGAAAACAGGCCATTCTGTCTGATTCTGAAGCACGGATGCCATAGCTGAATGGCATTGGTCGGAGGCAGCCCCAAAATGCTCTAAACAACAACAACAGCAATCTTTTTTCCTGTATTTTACAGAAGGATCTACAGGGTGTTCAGGGTCTCACTATTAGATCAGACTGGTAGTGATCCACCTGCTTACAGCCTCCCAAAAGCTAGGATTACAGGGGTGCGCCACCACACCCAGTCTCAATTACTGTCTCAGCTGTACCCAGGAGGCAGGGCCCGCATGGCAGGCCTGGGGATTGAATCCTTGCCCCGAGCCTGTTTGCAGGCACTTTAATCCGCTGAGCTATTTGGCTGACCCAACAACAACAATCTTGAGGTGATCTTTAAATCATAGTCATGAACATCAAAGTGGACCAACTGAGAATGTGCTTCTCTGTCTAAAACTAACAGGCATTCAAGAGTTGGTTGCATATTAGAAATCATCACTCTGCTCCTCTAACTATGTGGCTAAGGACATGAAATTTTTGCAGATATGGACATACGGTAGTTATGCACATGCCTGCTACATACATACACAGAGCTTCCCTGTATTGTTCTAGAACTATTATTAGGCAGCAGCCTTCCAAAACATTATTGTTAAGCCATCCTCTGTTCTTTTAGTGTCTAAGTCATTTCTAGGATGGCACTAGTCCAAGTCTAATTCATGAAAACAGAAGAAATCTATAAACACCTGCATGTAATTGATTAGTAAGTTGGGGTTTCTTTAACTGGCTGCTTGTTTATTTCTCTGCTCAAAACAATCCACCAAAACAAAGAGCCAACAATAGCAAGTCATTGACACTGTGCCAAGTTATTGAAGACTTTTATTTGCACAAAGCAAGCTATTGTCTTTGGGGGTTCCCAGACGGACTTTCCATTGAATTGAAGCATCCTTTTATTCTTGGTTCAGTGGACTGAAGATTGGGAAGCAGTTGAATGGTGTTACTTTTTACATAGAAGACAATTAAGTGAAGAAAGATTGCCTTTAATGCGGGAAGTTATTTAATTTGTGTTTCTTTAGATAGTAAGTTTAACTCCTACTCATTAATCCCCACTTTCCTCCTTCAAATAATTGCAGATTTGGTTCTGTATGCTTTTTTGGTAATTTTAAAATTTTCACTTCCAGGAAATTGAATTATGCATCACTTTTGTTGGAGATTATTGATGTTTGGGCAGAACAAAAAATGAGAAGAGGCAGATTTTTTTGAGGACTCCCTGGGAGAAGAGAATCACAGAGAAGTACTCTGGAGAGCTGTATTTCTGAAGGTAGGGAGGCAGTGACTTGTTTTGCAGAGAGCTCTTCATAGGCAGAACTGAGCCACATACCTCAGGTTTCAACTAAGTACTTGGGTTATGTACAGTGCAATCCCCAATTGTCTGATGACTATATATATATATATATATATATATAATTTAGTACAGGGTTTCACTCCGCAGCTCAGACTCATAGTGATCCTCCTGTTTTCAGCCTCAAAAGTTCTGGGATTACAGGCATGCAACACCACGTCCAGTCTTAGTCGCTGTCTCAGTGAGCGCCGGGGGCAGGGCTGGCATGGCACTCGAACGACTGTGTCTATGTTAAATGGGAGACCCAACAAGCAGGCCTGGACATCCTCTGGTGTCACAAAAACTACTTGTAATAAAGTATTCTATTCAAATTAGCCACAACAAAAGCCCAGTATCCTTTCGAACCTAGGAACAAGCGGTAACACCAACACAATTTCCTTCCAAAAGGAGCAGAAATCAGAAACAATCATGATGACTAATTTAGGATGCATAAGATGTCATCTGATATTCGCCTTATTTCAGTGTGTCATTTTTTCTAAGCTTTAGTTTTACTGAGCATAAAAGTATGTATTCTATATTTCCTAAAGTGTGGGAGGCAGATTTTAAGTGGTTGCCAGATGCAGCTCTAAATTATATTGACTTACATATTTAAAAAAAGTTATTTCTTTTTCTATGTTGTTAGAACCTTCTGTTTAGGTCAAGGGGAAAAATCTTGGCTTTGGTGATAACATGCCTAACAGCTCACTAATACTTACTAATCTCCTGTTTCAACAAATCAAGGGCAGACCTCAGACAAGAAGTCTAAAAGGCAGCGATGCCCAGCTGGAGTTCAATCACATTGGCTTGTTTGTTTCTTACTGTGTTTGCTCTTAGATTACCTTCTGTCTATGAAAAGTGATTGTGATTTTCTAAAGGATGAAAGGTATACAGGATCAAATCATGTACTGGTCAAGTCTTCCTTTATTTCAGCTCCAGGGGTACTGGTACGGAGATAGTAAACTGGGAAGAAACACGGCCTGGGGCCTTAAAGTGAGTTATTTATAGAGTTTCTCTGCCAGGTCTTGTCCTCATCAGATCTCTGTGCCAGCCAATGAAGCAGATCTATGTCAGTGCCAAGGTGGATGAATGGAGAGTAGGTACTTGGGACAGAGGGTCAGGGCAGTGGTCCAGGAAGGTGTCAGGCAAATTTGGAGGCCCATCAACTAGTGGCTGTATCCAGGCCATCTGTCCTGTCTCTCCCCACCCTCTGGGAAACAACATGAAAAGAACATACACACCACTCATCAAAGACCTATCCTGGATCCTCAAAAAGCAATATGAGCACCAAACCAAAAGCCACTAATTGTTTACACCACGCAACAAAGGCAAACACATAGTAATACCCAAGGCAGCAAAGTGAGTGGAGGAAAATAACAAGGTATTACAATAAGTAAAATTGACATCAGGCAGAATTAAACATTGCATACATTAATAAAAGCCATACAGAGACCTTTGAAATGAAATTGTTGCTTGCTTCTAGGGAAACCTCAATAACTGACTAAATAGCAGGATGGATAATTGGAGAGCCTTTTATTAAGCTGGAAGACAAAGCTTAAGGATTGGCCCCTTGTGGCCTTATAATTTTTTAAAAGTTATTTAAAAGGCAGATTGCACACCCATTAAATATATATAGATCATAGAAGTTGACCATATGCTGAACCACAAGAATGTTTTAAAGTTTACAGTAAGCAGAAATCATACAAATCTTAATCACTGATGACAATGCAGAAATTAATCATTTAATAAAATATTGACAATTAAAAAATAACAAAATAATAAAATTTTCCATACATCTTTTAATAATTCTTGGACTTAAGAACAGTTGTGGCCAGCAAGATAGCTCAACAGACTAAGTACCTACTTGGGCAAGCTCAGGGACTGGGGTTCAATCCACAGCTCCACAGGCCGTGTAGGCCACACCCCTGGGTATGTTGAGCAAGCCACCGAGACCAGGCATGGTGGCGTATCCTTATAATCCCAGTGCAGGGGAGGCTGAAGCAGGAGGATCACTAGGAGTCTGAGCTGCGTAGTGAGACCCTTTAGCAAATACATTAAAAAAAAAAAAAAGTACTTGCAAGGTATTTTAAAGTGAACAATAATGAAAGCACGATGATGATGATGATGATGATGATGATGATGATGATGATGATGAGTGTGTGCATATTAAAAAAAAACAGATTTTGCTACATTTATTAGAAAATGGGAAGGGCTGGCAAATAGCTCAGCAGATTAAAGCACCTGCGAGCAGGCACAAGAGCCTGGGGTTTGACCCCCGGGCCTGCTGTGCCAGGCTCCTCTGGGGCGTGCTGAGACAGCAATTGAGACTGGGCATGGTGGTGCGCGCCTGTCATCCCAGGTCTTGGGAGGCTGTAAACAGGCGGATCACTACAAGTCTGATCTAGTAGTGAGAACCTGAGCACCCTGTAGACCCTTCCCTAGAATACAATTAATTAATTAATTAATTAATTAATTAAAAAAAAAGAAAATGGGAAAGGCTGAAAATTATTGAGTTATGTTTTCACAATGAGAAGCTAGAAATGGAAAATCAGAATCAACCCAAGAAAGAAATTAATGAACATGAAAACATAAATCAAGATTAAAAGTGAAGAACAGCAACAAAAGTGTATAGTTGGTGAACAGTAAAGGCCTGTGAACGACATTCAAAGTGTCAAAACATAAGACTTGACTTTACATCCCTAGAGAGATAACTCAAAATAGTAAACATTTAAGATCATTCTGAAATAATAATTTCCTCAAAAAATAATAATGATAACGAGAAAAAAATAGAAGCACTATACAAGCCAGTCTTCATCAAATAAACTGAAAAGGCATTCAAAGATCTGTACCTGAAAACAGCACCTGTTTTAGAAGCATCTGTGGCAGACTCTGGATATTTGCAATTCATGTAAGCAGTGGCAGAGGGAAGAAAAGGAAAGGAAACTGTCTTCAACTCATGGATAAAATTATGACTGCAGAAGCTTAAAAGCCTATAGGTGATATATTTGCATATCAAATTCTGTATGTGTCAGAAAAGTAAGTCATCATGACCAACTAGAATTTGTCTCAACAATGAGATTGGTTCAAGAGTAGGAAATCCATTATCATACTTTTTACATTAACGGATCAATATACAAAATTTATTTGACCATCTCAATAAATACCAGAACATTAACTGCTATGATGACACTCCACACAAGAGCAGCAAGAACCTATGCCACAAACGCTTACACTGACTTAATAACCTCAAACTTAGGAAGTCCTAAGCAAGGCTCAAAATCCAGAAGCCATTAAATAAAAGATTCACTCATTGTACTGCGTTTTAAAAATGTGCAGGGCTAAAAATATGGGTGTGTACCACACCTACAAATGGTATTAAGAACAGGAGGAACTGTGGAGGAGAGGTCTGAGTGAGAGGGGTGTATGGGAATTTCGTATTGTTCTTTGAACTTCTTTAATCTTAAAATTGCTCTAAGAAGGCCAGGAGTTTAGCTCAGGGGCTGAGGGCTTGTCTAACATGCACAAAACCATGATTCTCATCATGAACATACATACATGCATGAATGCTTGCATGCATACACACAACTAAGAAATAAAGTCTAATATATGTGTGTGTAATGTGTGTTGTGTGTGTTTTTTAATATGGGAACAAAAATGAATGAACTAGAACAGTGTAACACATTTGATTCAAAAGGCTTCATACCTTAACATGTACAAAAATCAAACAAATGATTAAAGAACAAGACAACCTAATTGAAAAATTAAGGAGATACAGATAAACAGCTCACAGCAAAAGAAATATTAATCATTTCTCAATAATACCTATATACATTGAGGGAGATGTGAATTAAATCGCATTATCAATTTTAGGCTAACAAATTGGCAAATATAAAGTTTGATGACACAAGGGTGTGGGAAAATAGGCCTCTTATGTGTCACATCTCGTGAAACTATTACCAGGAACCTGAGTTCTTTTAAGAAATTTGACAATATGGCTACAAAATGGAAAAGTATCATATTCTTCAGTTACTAAGTTTATTTTTAGGAGTTTACATATAGAAATGCTCACAAATGAGTACAAATGTTTGTCTGTGATGGTATTTGCTCCAGGTTGTTTACAGTAAAGAAAGACTAGAAGCTGCCTAAATGGCCATCCAAAGATTAAAGAACTATATTACATACCAGAAAGCCACATTTTGTTAAAAAGTAGATTTGAAAGTAACCTTGGCAAGTGGCAAGAACTTGGGTTCAATCCCTTGTACTGCATGCTACACTGGCCCTGGGACTGCAGGTGCACTGTACCAGCTCTAAAACCAGGTGTGGTTGTACATGCCAGTAATCCCAGCACTGGGGAGGCTGAGACAGGAGGATCACTATGAGTCTAATGTGTGTAGTAAGACCCCATATCAGAGAGAGAGAAAGAGACAGAGAGAGAAAGAGAGAGAGAGATCAATGTGGTAGGATACATTCATGTGCATAGTTGGTGCAGGAGTGTGAAAAAGCAACAATGGAATGGTGTCTACCATGGTGTTTGTTCAGAGAGAGAGAGAGAGAGAGAGAGAGAGAGAGAGAGAGAGTGTGTGTGTGTGTGTGCGTGTGTGTGTGTGTGTGTGTGTGTAAGCAACAAACCAAGAGACAGACACATACCCTACTTGAGACAGATGCACACAACTATATTATGAGTTAGCCCTGGGACAGAGAATGAGGATGAAGAGCCCTGGGACAGAGAATGAGGATGAAGAAACCCCAAGAAATTGTTTTGACTGTCTTTATTTTCTTGGAAAATATTGGCAAGTATATATACTTAAAAATATTTCAAGGCCAACAAATATAGAGAATAGACTATAAGAAAACATGCTTAACTAGATAAACAGATAAAAGTTACCCATCGGAAATCTGCACCAAAAGTCAAGTTACTTTATGTTCCTTACACATTAAAAGCAGCTCTCTGTTACATTCAGAAATAAAACATGCCCTAGCTGTGCTGGTGGTAAAATTGTACCCCGTCCTGTCCAGTGCAATCCGAGGAAGAAGGAAGCATAAATGTTAGAAATGATACAAAATTCTCACTTTTGTAATTGCATTAATGATTTGTATAAAAATTCACAAAAGAATCAAATGAAAAACTATTAAAACTTTACTTTTATTAGAATATTTATTAGAAATTTAGCCAATACAAGCAATACAAGAACAAATAAAATATTCAAATACAGAAATCAACAGCTTTCTTACACATTAGTCAATGCAATTTAACAGTGCAACTTAAGAATATAACATTCAGAACAACCACAAACTTTTGAAGTGTGCTTAAGTAGGCACTAAAGACGTCAGGCCTATATGAGGAAAGTAGTATACTTTACAAAGTATATAAAATAAGAGTACAGTCAGTGGGGAGCTATACCACAGTATAGAGTAATTTTTCCATAAATTAAAATCTGAAGTTGGTAAAAATCTTACCAAATTGGCAATGGTTTGTTGTTTTTTTTTTTTTAACTTGGTGAGATTATTCTCAAATTCAAACATAGGAAATATATCCCAAAGCAAACAGGAAACTTTGATGTACAGTTATGACAATTCTGCTCAGGGAATGAAGGAGAGAGACATGGCCACCATATGGAAAAAAGACATTCCATTTCACTGTAGTTAGAAAAATGGAAAATAAGAAATAACAAGATAATTTGTTTTGTCCTTACATGTTCTTAAACATCCCAAAGAGAATGTGAGGGCAAAAAAACCCAGAAACTCAGATACAGTTGTGAGAAGCTTACTCTGCCTACTCTTTCAAAGGCAGGTTGGCTGGGAGTTCACCTGCTGACCTGTCCAACTCAGCTCAAAGTACACTTTCAGGGTCCACCCCTGGGGACGCGTCAACGTGCACCCACAAGCTGGTTTAGCATGTTCATGTGGCACTGTGCCTGGCTCAGAAGTTATTAATAATTCAAATGTCTACTAACAATAAAAGAAGTCTTTACAATGCAGTGCATCCGTATTTGGTAAGATACTATAGCCGTTTAAAAATAACACCACTGGGGCCAGGGAGATGGCTCAGTAGGATAAGTGCTTGACTGGCAAACACAAGGATCTGAGTTCAATCCCCGGTTCCGCAAAAAAAAAAAAAAAAAGAAAGAAAGAAAGAAATCTAAGTTCCTAATTTAATATCAAAACAATGTTATAGGATGCATATACTGTGAGCCACAGTTTGTGCTTAAATTTTTATATATTTATGCATATGCATTATGATTGTAAATGCACAGAGTAAAAACAGATGATTAACTTTTGAGGAATAGGGCTGGAGAGATGGCTCAGTGGTCTAAAGCACCTACTTGGAACAAGCTTGGCAAAGCACAAGGACTGTGGTTCGATCCCCCAGCACCACATGCCAGCCAGCCCCACCCCCTGGTGGGCTGAGCTGGCCACACACACACACACACACACACAATAAATAATTTAAAAAAAATTAAAAAAAAAACTTTTGAGGAATAAGATATGTGATATGACCAAGGGGGCTTATGCTTTCTGTACAGGTGTTTGAAATTTCAAAGTGAAAATATAGCCATACACAAAGTATGCAATTTTAAAAACTCCCTGAAATGTAAATGTGACAATCTTAAAAGTTTATACACGTGTAGTTTCACATATATTTATTTTATAAAGATTTAATGTTTTTCAATCTTATTAAAAATAATAGAAGTATTTTGGAAATTAAATGGAAATGCTAGGTCAAAAAAATACATACTTTTAGAATGTCAGAGGAAATGGTAATACTGTAAAACATCAAGATTCTCCCAGGAGGATCAAAAGTTCTGAGGAGATACAGAACTTTTCGTCAGTAGGGAACCTTACTCTGGCTTCATATAGCTTTGAGCAGCAGGTCTGAAGTTGTCCCATACCTGGTTATAAGATTTTGGAAAATGTCTCAAGTTTGGTGCTATTGTGGCCTCCTTGTAGACATAGTCTATTTGGTTACTTGAAAGGCCATCGAGATAAGACGGAATGAAGTCGCATGCCCAAAGATTGAAATTTCTAGAAACATGCTGTCCTTTTTCTGGGGAGATCTTCTTACGCCCCAGGCCCTGGGAAAGAATCACAAGATTAGTGGAAGAAATGTGCACAGTCAAATCGTTTTTGAGGTTTTCCACTAAAAGCAGCTACTTGATGAACATGTGTTTAAATGCACCCTGTGACGACTGTTCAAGAAGCCTCCTTCAACAACCTGTTGGATACCATCAATCAACACAATACCCTGCTAGTGTCTTGTAACTGTTTTGCATCTTTCTGTGCTACTAGGGGGACTGGATTTTAGAGACATGAAAGTCCAAACCAGACAGAGTCTGGCTGGAAATAAACTGCTAACCGGCCTCAAAGCCCAAGGACCAGGGAGTTTTCCTGCACCCCAGTAATCCTCAGGACCCTCCCTGGCTGCCTTCTGAGCACCTGTGTGGGACCAATGGCTTTCTCTCCAAAGCCAGGAGGCTACATTCTCTTCAGGGGGTTCCCCAGAAGGAAGCAGGACCTGTGGTCTCTGCCTACAGGCTTGCTTGCTAACTCTTGGCACGTTGTATATGAACCTGAGCATTACAGAGTATTCAAAATTGTGTATTTGACTTCATCATAACTAGGTGGAAATCAAGAAAGACATCTAGGATTGAAAGGAAATCGCTGCTGGATTATGAAAATTATATGTCAGCGAGGTGAAGCTGTCTGTTCCCAAGGGCCTATATCAGTGAGGTTCACACCAGAACCTCAACAGATCATTTAAATTTGGGTCATTGGAGAAGTGGTCAAAAAAGGACAGCAGATGGCATATCTTTGGGTTCTACCACTATTCATTGAACCAACCTCAGCTTCAACTGTTGATGGAAAATATTTTTAATTGCATCTGTCCTAAATGTATACAGACTTTTTCTTGTCATTATTCTCTAAATACAGTCTAACAATTATTTACTTGAATTTATGTTGTATGAGATAATGCAACAGTCACCCAGAGATAACTTACAGTGCATAGCAATGCTGAGGAACATTTCAGAACTTTCAATGATACCAACCGCCAGCTGCGGCACACACACCATAGGTTCTCTACCGCTGCTAGACAGGATGGTGTCCACGGTTATGCACAAACACTACACTATTTATACAAGGGACTTGAACATGTGCTGGATTTTACATTGTTGGAGTCCTGCATCTTATCCCTATGGATTTTGGTTGGGGGACTGTAGTGTCTACAGACACATGGGTAGCACGGAGGGAAGCCCACAGGGGCAGTGCAGTGGCTCTGATGCAGTCAACACAGATCAGCCTGAGGACCAGAGAAGGGAGCCCAAGGGGGAGGTAGCTTTGGAGGGACAAACAGAAGACACTGGACACATAGTCCCAACACCCTTCTAAAAAAAGTTTTATCAAAGATATTCCTACAAAATGAAGAAGAAATAAAAGGAAGGACAAAGGGTATGTGTTATGGTTTGTGTCTAGTTGTTCCCCCAAAGCCTTATGCAGTAATGGGTTGGGGACTTCTAGAGTTTGTGATTAACTCATGATCCACTGGGATTATGTGTGATCCAAGGCTGGGATTATGGATTTTAGTACTGCTGGGATTATGGGTGTGAGTACTTCCCCTAGCCTGGGGCAGAGAGCTGGAATGTAATATAAGAGACAGGGAGACAGACTTTCGGTAGCCCTTGCTCCTTGTTGTTGCTGCTGTTCAGCCGCCATGAAAGGTTGCTCTCTGCCAAGTGCAGCTCTGCCTTGGAGCCAGCTGAATATGGACTGAGACCTCCAGTAACTGTGAGCTAAATAAACCTTTCCTTCCTTCATTTTGGGTGTCGGATATTTTTCCCAGCAAGGAGAGAAGAGTAGCTGAGACAGCATGAGGAGGTGGCAGTTGCAAGGAAAGAAGTAATAAGCACTACAGTTAAGTCTAAATACTGTTTCAACATAGGACGATGAAATGTATTGGACTTTTAGGAATTCACAAAAGAAAGGAGGAGGGGAAGAAATGGGGAAGAAGAAGGCGAGAGAGAGCGGGGCGGGGAAGGGGGTGGGGGAGAGGAAGTAACAATTTGCAGGATTTTATCCTGCCTGAGGAAACTAGGCACACTGTTCTAAACTCGGGTCAAAGCCCAAGGTGGCCACTCCAGGAGCTGGAAGGACACAGCCAGGGCCACCAACACAGCAGCGCTGGGAAAGGAAGCGCAGAGGTAAAGCACCAGAAAGGCTTGTCTAATCCTTGGGGGAAAACGAAAGATCATTAATGTTTATACTCAAAGAGTCACGTGGTCCTGTAGTGGATTGTAGCAGGGTGTCTCCCGAGAGCCTCCTGCACGCAGAGGTGGGGCTCTTGGAAGATATGTGGACAACGGGCATTACTGCTGCTTTGCTGTCTGGTCAGAAGAGCAGGGAAGTGCTTCTCCCGCCCTCCCTGCGCCCTCCTCTCTCTACTGCCTGACTGCCATGCCGCGAGCAACTTCCTCCGACAGCCCCTTCACCAGGCCTTCCTCCTTGGAGCCGGCCAACCGTGACCTGAACATGTCAGCTAAACTGAACCTCTCCTTCGTTAGGTTGGGGGGGTGGGGCAGGCATTGTGTCTCCGCAGTGCAAAAATGACCAAGACAGGTGTTAACACGCTTCTTCAACATTGACGCTGCAGCCGCGGGGGTGGCTCAGCAGCATGAGGGCTTGCTGCAAGCCCGCAGTCCTGAGTTCCAGCCCGGATACCGAAACAAAAACGAAAACAAGAAAACAAACAAAAAAACATTTATACTTAGGATTAAGTACTAGTAGGATACCAGAGCAAGTCAGAGGGAGCAAGTAAATCCAACCAGTCTAACCAAGTCAGGAGAGGGAGACTAAAGCAAAAAAATATAGTCATTATCAGAGATAGCAGAAATAAAACCAAAATCATAAATAACGTATATGGGGTAAATTCTTATATAAAGAAACAATGGTTTTTAGATTAAAAAAAAAAAAAAACAAGTAATAGTCCATTTATTTATAGAAGACAGACCCAAACCAAAATGACTAAGAATCATGAAGACAAAGGAATATAAAACACAAGTATAAAGAACAAATGTTAGGGGCTGAAGAGATGGCTCAGTGGAATAAGCGCTTCCCTGGCAAGCGCAAGGGCCTGAGTTCAATCCCCAGTTCCGCCAAAAAAAAAAAAAAAAAGAACAAATGTTAACACAAAAGAAATCGCAGCAGCAATGCTAGCAGTGTACAATTCATGGGTAAAATCATTAAAATATAGAATGAGGGGACATTTCAAGTGGGGTGAGGTGGCGTGACCTGTACATCCAGCGCTCCGGGAGACTGAGGCAGGAGATTGGAAGTTAAGTCCATCTGGGCAGCTTAGTGACTTACTGACAGCTTGCCTTAGTATTAAAACATGGTGAATTTTTGTCTAGAAAGAGGCAAAACCCAAAAACACTAAAAAAATTCAAGGATAACCTTAGGCAGAAATTTGCAGGCTAAGATAAAAATAAAGAGAAAAATATGAAATATTTTCTGAATTAATAAAGATCTTTGTAATGAAATGAGGGAAATTTATATTCTCTTTTTCGCTTTAGCATGGGAAATTGAACTCAGAGTTGTTCTACCTCTGAGCTGCGTCCCAGACCATTTTATCATTTTATTTTGAGACAGGGACTTACGAAATGGCCTGTACTATCCCTGAAGTGATGATCTTCCTGCCTCATCCTCCTGAGTAGCTGGAACTACAGGTATGCACACCACACCCAGCTAGAAACATATATTTCTCTTACACACCAATGAAACATGTTTAAATTCTTCACATACAAGACTCTATAATCAAAAAGTCTAAATCACAGATTATACTCTATAAAACTTACTGTGATGCATACAATTAGATATTAGGAGCAGAGAGACTGCCTAAAAAATTCTACCAAGCAGAAAATTCAAAATAGCAATCTAAATTTTTGCAGTTAAAAGGGAAATTAAAAACAATATCACAGACTATTTGGAAGCAAATAATTATGAGAACTTAATTAGAAAAATCTTTGAAATGTAGCTAGAGCAATAATCTGAAAAAAATTAATGGTTTCAATGTATTAACAAAATTACAAATATTTATACTAAATGTTCAATTAAAAAGATTTACATGAACAGAAAAAATAAGTATTCAAAAATATACTATAAATTTGAAATGAACTGGATAAATTTTAAGCAAATATATTAGCAAAATCTACACAAAAGGAGATATGGCATTTGAATAAGTTAATAAGGGAGAAATGGTAAAGTAATAAAAATTTAGCTCATAAAAATATGTATCAAATCAAGTGTGGTGGTGCATGCCTGTGAACCTAACACATAAGAGGGTGAAGCTGGATTACCACTAGTTCGAGACAAGCTGGGTCTACACAGTGGGTTCAGAGCCAGCCTAAACTGCATAGTGGGACCCTGTCTCAAAAAAGAAAGAGAAAGAAAGAAACAAAGAAACAAAGAAAAGAAAAGAAGAAAGAAAGAAGAAAAAGGGTCAAATCTAACTAATTTCATGGGATAATTTTATCTAACCTTCATTAAACTGAAAATCTGAATGTTATATAAATTCCCAAGTCACAGAGAAAGTTGAAAGACTTTTTAAAAATATCTTTTATTTATTTGGTCCAGCATCTCACTATGCAGCTCGGACTCTGTCTTAGCCTCCCCAAAACTGGGATTACAGATGTGTGCCACCACACCCAGTTTTGACCAGGGATAGAACCTGGGTCCTTGCACTTGCCAAGCAGGCCCTTAGACCACCAAGCTATCTTCCCAGCCCCAAAAGTTGAAAAACTTGCAATGCTTTCTATGAGACCATCACAATTGTGGTAAAACACTTGTGGTACAATCCTGTTCGTACCTTGACAAAATAGACATTTCTGCCTGGTGTGGTGGCAAATACCTCAGTCCTAGCTACTCAGAAGGGTGAAGTGGAGGACTGAAAATTCGAGGACAGCAACTTAGCAAGACCCTGTCTCAAAATAAAGAGACTTAAAGGGCTGGAGATACTACTCAGTGGTAAAGTGCTTGCCTACCGTGTGTAAAGCTTGATATATATATCAAGAATTTTCCAATTTTGCCTGCCAAAGCATTATTACTAGTGAGCCATCAAAGTGAAATCATGATGAAGGCAAATAAGGGTTCAAATTTTATTCTTGACTTTATATAATTTCATATTATTTGATTTTTTTAAAAGACATATGCAACTTTGGTAATTTAGAAAACAGCATTAGACATTCTATTTAGGGAGGCAGGTAGAGAGGATGTTCTGGTTCTGTAGGCCATGCTCTGCCAGGGGAAATCCAGATTACAATGATGATGATGATGATGATGATGATGATGATGATGATGATGATGAGTACTGGTTAAATGAATTAAATTTTGTTAGGGCTTTGTAACCTAGCACAAAGTGCTATGTTGGGAAAGTTGTTTACTCTCAGCTTCATCGATTGCTTGGGGAGATGTTAAATGAGATGATACAACAGATGATTAATAATTCATGGGTATTACCAACACCATCGCCACCATCATCATTATCACCTGGCTTTTGGGTTTGGAACGGGTACTCAGAGCTCACCTTCACCTAAGGTGTGTTAACTCTGCCGCATGCTGTCTGGTAGCTGCTTGCCATGAAAGCAACTGAGAGCCTGAATAGCCACACAAACTGGATTTTAAAGATTTAGTTTGGAAAAAGGAATGTAAACTATTATATGAATAGTGTTTCTACTGATTACATACCGATGTGATAATTTGGGCAAATATGAATAAAATGTATAAATTGCTCTGCCTTACTAATATACTCATTGCAACTTGAAAAATCCCTAAGTCAGAAATGCAGGGCTGGCCAAATAGCTCAGCAGACTAAAGTACCTATTTGGGCAGAGTGCAATGACCGGGGTTCAATCCCTGGCAGGTGCCGTGCTGGCCTCGCCCCAGGGGCATGTTGAGACAGTGATTGAGACTGGGCGTGGTGGAGCACGCCTGTGATCCCAGCACTTAGGAGGCTGAAAACAGGAGGATCACTACGAGTCCAATCTACATAGTGAGACCCTGTAGTCCCTGTAGACTCTGTCCTAATTTTTTTTTAAATGCAACTAATATACCAAACCTTGTGAGCATCCTGGCTTAGCAACATAATACACTGCAGAGTACTGGATGTTTCCTCTGTGATCATGTGGCTGGCCAGGAGGTGTGGCTTCTTGCCCTTGGCCAGGATTGCACTAGAAGATGGTACTACATGTCTTGTACCACATATAGATAGTTCAGGAACAAGAAAAAGCTTCAAAATTTGAAGTACTATTTCTACTGAATGCCTATGGCTTTTATACTATCATGAGGTCAAAAAGTTGTACATCAAACCATCATAAGTAGAAGACCATCTGTATTATTAATTTCACTTGTTTCTTTTTCTCTAAAGTAGCTACTAGAGGAGCTGGTGAGATGGCTCAGTGGTCTAAAGCACCTACTTAGAACAAGCTCAACAAAGCACAGGGACCGCGGTTCAATCCCCCAGCACCACATGCCAGCCAGCCCCACGCCCTGGTGGGCTGAGCTGGCCGCACACACACACACAAATAAACAAATAAATAAATAAAAATAAAGTCACTACTAGAGAGTTTCCAATTACATTTGCAGCCTGCACTGTGTTTCCCTATAATGCTATGCTTAGCACACCTCTAACAAGTGCGCTCAGACGCTACGACCCCCATGATGGGGAACTCACCACCTCTAGAAAAAAGGCAGCCACAGTGATTACTAAGTCCTTCCTTATGTTGCACAAGCTCCCCCTCTTCTAGCCCCTCCTTGGGGGTCCTGGCCCAGGAGAACATTTATAGCAATGACTTTGAGAAGCCTGTACATAGAGGCGGAAGGCTGGTGCAGACTGGAAGGTTGTGCGGACACCTGACTGGTTCAAGAGTGGGCGTTATTGTTATTGTTCTGTAACTTGTTATAAGTCTTGCTTTTTGAGCTTTCATTTTATTTGGGTGACCTTCTTTTGAAGGTCCTCAACAGGCAGAAACAAGAACCCTGCTCCTGCTCCCCATTTTGTCAGTAATTTAAGAAAACTACTCACAGAGTCAAGATAGCATCCAGAGTTTTCCAAAGTGTGGCGATTGTCATGCACAGAGAAGGGGAAGTTGTTACTTACTGCTTGCTGCAGAAAATGAGAAGGGGGGCTGGTGAGATGGCTCAGTGGTCTAAAGCACCTACTTAGAACAAGCTTAGCAAAGCACAGGGACCGCGGTTCAATCCCCCAGCACCTCATGCCAGCCAGCCCTGCCCCCTGGTGGGCTGAGCTGCCCCCCGCACACAAATAAATAAATAAAATTGAAAAAAAAAAAAAGAAAAAGAAAATGAGAAGGGGATGAGGACACGCACATTAGAACTCTGGGAGACTCTTAGACCTGAAGTGCAGCAACCCAGCGAGAAGATGGTGGGGCAAAGTGACTTCTCATTCAGACAGTCATGCACAGGACGTGGTCGTGGGGTGTGTGTGTCTGCTCAGAGCTTTGAAAGTCAACCTAGTTGACAACAGTTATGGTGTAAGCGGTACCCCCAACCTCATGTGTTTGGAAGGGGATTGATTTATGGGGGCTTATAGATGATGGCTGTTGGTATGTGGTTCTAGCTGGGCCGCTAGCTGTGTGACCCAGAAAGGTTTATCTCTTCTCCAGATACTCCCCTCATTCACCCTGGTTCCTGTCCACTATCCACTCTACTGACCTGCCGTGGCACCCTCTCTTGTAGTCAGCTGTATATATACTGAAACCATTATGAACTGTGAGAGAGTATCAACCTCTTCTCTAAATTTTGAGTGTCAGTTACTCTGATCCAGATACAAAGGGAAGTAACTAAACACCAACTTTCTGAAAAGCATAAAAATTCTCTTCCAGAAGACCTCCTTTGTAGGCCAGGATGGAAAAATGTGCAGGCTTCCAGAAGCTGAAAAGGACTGTTGAAGCCATCGAGCCAATTTCTTTGTCTGAGCAATAAGGATCTGGGACACCCGTGTCTCAGCCCAGGTCCCAGGGTGAGCCTGGTTGAGATCTGCACCTGCTCCTCCATCACACCACTGCAGTGCCCGTGACGTTCACCATGAACTGGGGCAGGAGGCAGGATGTGGACTCACTCCAGTGACTTGAGTGGAACATTCCAAGGTTCCCATAAGGGAGCCTCCCTTATTGTCCAGACCAGACAGGGCTTCTGCAGAATGTTACAGGGACCTGTTACAAGGACCTGCAAATAAAGTAGATGCCACCAGGGTTGCTAAGTGAGAGGTTCCTTTAGAAGAAGCACTGTCTGGTCAAAATGCCAGAGTCCTAATCCCCTGGGACAGCCATGGAATTTGCAATGGAGGTCATGGTCCTGGACTCACCTTCTCCCGGACTTTGAATATTGGTGGCAGCTTCTTCTCTGTTTGCTGAATCAACTTTGGACAATAAGACTCTTTTAACACAGAACTCATGAGGGATTCTGGTGTCTTTTGTGTAAGTCCAATATGAGGGAACTGGAAAAACAGCACATGTCTTGATTAAAACCAGAAAGTTTGAATATATAAGCCAAGTATCAGTGCTTCCTCTAGAAAGGGATTGAAGTACAAATTTTGTGCCTCTGGCATGCAATGGAAGTGGTGCAATTTTTGTAATTTTCAAATATTCTTTCTAAGACAAAAACATTATAATGGCCCAGAGCCATCACCACGGCTGTTTTAAGTTGCAGGGGCCACCCCTGCTACACAACAGCCTGGAAAAGCATCCACAGCCTGGGGAGGATGGCCTAGTTCTCTGAGACTGTGGGACATACACATAGTAAGAGAAGACAGAAATGTATTCTCTGAGGTCTGTCTCTGGTCAGGGAACTCCTGGTACTTGGTGCCTAGGATCCAACCTGACTCATGGACTAGGCCAAGCTTGAGCAATGTTGGCATGAGGCGAGCCCTAAGACTTGGTAAAAGTGGGGATCCATTCACTGTCCACTGAGAAGGTAGGGTGGTAGAGGCTCCAGGGGGTCTGTGAAGAGAAAAAGAAAGAGTAGGAGAAAATGAAGCATGAACTGGGAGGACAAAGAAGATTTGGGGTATCCTTGGGATCTCCCTATAAAAGGAAAGGAGGAAAATGGGTGTGTAAAAAGAAGGTAAATGATCAGGCACTCAGCTGACCTTCTGAGGAGCTCAGGGTATGGGGTGGGCCCCCCAGAGTTGCTCTGAGTTGATGTGAGGGCGTCTGGCCTTGTGTTCCAGACTGGGGTCAGGTGGACTCTGGGGCTGCCCTCAGAAGAGGATGAAACCCTGGAGAGACAGCTGTCTTCAGTCATGAGGCCCCTGGGGTGGACAGTGAGGGTCATGCTCCTAGTTTCTGATGCAATGAAGCCTTCATTCCTGAGGGTAGTTATACCTGGCACTAAGTGGCCACAGTAGCTCACCCTAATTTTATTTGAATGGTGCCTCTAAAACACCACTCCAGAAAAGTGAGTTTTTGAGTAGCGTCTCTAGGAGAAAACAAGTAGAAACTAAAGCCAATGAAAGAGAAGACCAAGTTTTGGTAAAGGTTTTTACAAAGAAAGAAGAAAGCATCACATTGTGGTTGGGACCCAGGCTGCAGACTCAGAGGTCCTGAGTCCAAGCTCAGTTCTCTCCTGCTAGCTGATTTTTTCTTTCTTTCTTTCTTTCTTTCTTTCTTTCTTTCTTTCTTTCTTTCTTTCTTTCTTTCTTTCTTTCTTTTTCTTTCTTTCTTTCTCTTTCTTTCTTTCTTTCTTTCTTTCTTTCTTTCTTTCTTTCTTTCTTTCTTTCTTCTTTTTTTCTCAGTGGTCAGATGGAAAAGGGTTCAAATGTGCTTTCATCAAAGCAGTACAGCGATTCCGGAGAATTGTCATCATTTCACAACAGGCGGATTGTATGCAAGAGACTCAACCTTCCAAAGCCTCAGCTTTCTCGCCCATAAAATGGGAATGATCGTATCTACTTGATAAGATAGACATTTTTATTAAAAGAAGAAAGTGCTCAGCCATTATTGGCAGGTTCTCTTTGCTTTGCTTAGCCTTGTCTCCAAGCCTGCTGCATCACTCTTTCCTTCTCCTTTAGTGTAGTGACACTGGTCAACTCCAGGATTTTTCTCTCCATTCTTCCTCAAGTCAAAACACAAGTGCACAGTGCCGGGGAGATAGCTCAGCAGACTAAGTGCCTGCTTAGGCAAGCACGGCGACCAGGGTTTGATCCCCAGCACCACATTCCACACTGGCCCCACCCCTGGGCACACTGAGCCAGCGACCGAGTCCAGGCGTGGTGGTGCACGCCTGTAATCCCAGAGCTGGGGAGGCTGAAAACAGGAGGATCACTCTGAGTCAGAGCTATGTAGTGAGACCCTGTACCAGATACATAAAAAACAAACAAATAAACAATGCAAGTGCACATTCAGATGGCTTTTCACAAATGTCTAAACCAGAGTGTATTCAGTAGACACAGAAGGGCCAGGGGATTATGTTATAAGTGTTATAAATGTAGGGGTTTCACTGCAGCTGTGAGAAGCAATAAGCTAGATGACACACAACAATGGGTAGATTTTGTAAATGCATTGCAGAGCAAAGAAAGAAATAGAAAGAGATGTATAACCCAGCACCATTTATGGGAATAAATAACCCATAAATGCAAAACAATACATAATTTACAAGAACACATCTAAGTCAAAGAACTATTAAACACATTTGAATGGCTGCCTGGGGTGAAGAGAAGAGAGATGGGAATTAAGGGCAAAGAAACCACCTCAAAAGCTCACATGCCTTCATGTGTACAGGCTCCCTGGAGGACACGGGAAACTGGCCACAGGGCCCTCCAGCGAGGGGCACAGAGAAGGAAGAACTTTCTTTCCATGACTACTTTGTTCCACTTAAATGTTTCTTCACTAAGTGTGGACATTACATTGTAGTTTTTTTTCCACAACAGAAATAAATGCATTTGTTTCTGATGAGAGTTGTAATATATACTCTTGGTTTCTAAAAATGTGCATAAAAACAAAAAATCTAAGGAAAGAAATAAACTGCCTCTGAATCCTTCCATCCTTCCTCCTTAACTTGGAGAGCAACCCTTCATACTTCCCTATAGAAATGCCCGTCCTTACATATGGGTAATTGTGCATGCGTGATCCAATATCAAAGAGAATATAATGTATTACCTGAATACTACTGGCATATTATATTGTCAGTGCAATTTCTAAAAATTGAGGACCTTTGTATTTGTCAGTAATTTTGGTTGTCTTTTGTGTCTCCCTCTTGTCACCCTCACTTGTGCACCCTAGATAACATTTCTAA
>NW_004524586.1:18135434-18149728 GCF_000260255.1 Octodon degus | reverse complement strand
TATTTATTTATTTATTTATTTATTTATTTTGGTTCCAAGGATCGAACTCAGGACTTTGTGCTTGCCACGACAGCCACTTATGCCACGGAGCTATCTCCCTGGCTCTAAACAATTGTGTTTAAAGGTAAACATAAGAAATAGTGAGCAGCTCCAGGCTGTGATCATCTCTTCTCTCTTCCTCCAGTTCAACTGAGTCACACACTGTGGAAAATTGGACCAGTAGGGAGACTGCTGTGACATAAGAAATGATCCCTCTCACCAGTTACATGACAACCGACATGAGTTCATTTGTATTCTGTGAGTCTATGGATTAAACCACTGTTTAAAAACATGGCCTTAGAATTTTAATTTCACTCCTTTAAAATATATATTTAATGGCTATAACATGATAGCTGTGAAATAAACCCTTCTGTTAGATATTGTAACCATGAAATATAGCTTTTTAACTAGTTGGCGGTAGAATTCCCGCTGCATTCAATCACTCAATGACTGAAATATTAAACAGGAGAGTGAAAGTGTGTGGAAAAAGCCCTTCCTCTCCAGCAACAGCCAGATTACAACCATCAAGGTCAACTGCACAATGACTGTCACCTCTAATGTGGCAATTACTGTCCTCCCAAATGGTCTGCTACTGACTCAAAGCCAACAATTTCTTTAATTTTCCCGACTCATCTGCAAGTGACTTTGGGAAACTGCATATCAGCATTATTCTTGTTATGCTCCTGGGTGCTGACAGCAGAAAGGATTCCTGCCAAAGTCTCAAGCTGAACTTGGGGGGCCAGTGCCCTTCCATCAAAAACCTGGGAGATAGAGGGCATCCCTGGCTCTCAACTGGAAGCTAAAAAATGACATTTCTGCCTCTGAAATCTCTCTTTCTCCTGTTGTTTGTTTTTTGTGCTGGCCATCACACCCAGGAGCTTAAGCATGCTAGGTAAGTACTCTATCATGATCTCAGCCATTACTTTGTCTCTTACAGCAGAACTTGACTTGCTTTGAAATGGTGATGCAGTTGGTTAGAAAATACCTCCTTGGACTCCCTTGCAGCTAAGTGGCTGGTAACCAAATGAATTAGAAACACAGGTCTACAGGGAAAGCAGCTGGGAAAACTGTGCCTATAATTCCAGCAGTTGGGAGGCTGAAAACGAGAGGATCACTATGAGTCTGATCTGTGTAGACAGACCCTGTAGATCCTATACTAAATACCAAAAACAAACAAAAAGATGAGCAAACAAATAAACAAAACAAAACAAAAAAAGAAACTTTTTCAGGAACAGTGGATGTTCAGCTGAGCACTATTGGCCTTTGGATTTTATTGTTCCTTTTAAAAAATAATCCTCTCTCTGGTTAGGATATTGTAGAATGTTTTTTATGATATTCAATCACAATGCAATCCTAACTTATATGAGGTGATAGAGGAGAAGTGCTTAGTATCAAGAAACATGCTTTTCTCTTCATGGGCAATTAATGTTAGGTAGTGGTCTTGGTTACTCTTCTCTCGTTGCTGGGACAAATACTCAACACTCAAGCTTGGGGAAGGAAAGATTTATTTAGCTCACAGTTACTGGAGGTTTCAAGACACTGAAGGAGAGCCTGGCGTGCTGCCGTGTCCAGGATGATCCGCTCCACACCTCCCTGGAAAGCACATGCTAGCCAGTTTAACGGTTTGGTTCGTGCCTCTCTGGCCCAGCCCCTCAGGCCGCCCTGATCCTCTGGCCCCGCCTCTCAAACCATTCTGCTCCTCCAGCCAGGTCTACCCCATAACTTACATGAGGCTTTGGGGGGACAACTAGACATAAACCATAACAGTAGTTGACATACTTCTCATGTTACTTTGGCTGCTAGGAAACTTAAACTCAAAAGTTGTTCCCATTTTCAACCTTGTGCTTTAACATATATTAAAACTAATTATGAATTATTATTCTATTTGTACTTTACTGTTTGATCGTGTATATTTTTCATGTTACTTTCAATGTTGGTGGAATGAAGCAGGGTGTACAGTTTTTGCATGTACATATATAAAGAAGGCATACACATGTTATATGTTAGGAAGTGTTGAGTAGTTGCTATGCTTTTATGCACTGTACTGAGTATTTTTTTGTAGCGTCAAATTGAACTCATAACCTTACATATGCCAAGCAACTGCAAGTGCTCTACCATTGAGCTACATCCCCAGCCCTTTTTTTTTAATTTGTACTTTAATACAGAGTCTCACTAAGTCACTATTTTGCCCAAGCTGGGCTTGGATTTGCTATCCTCAAGCTTCAGCTTCCCAAGCGGCTAGATTACAGGTATAGGCTACCATCCTTGGTTGTCATTTTATAGGCAGAGATTAGATATTAGATTAAACTCCTTAGTGTTAGTCCAAGTAGCCACAATCAGGTTTTTGAAGCCTTCACAGTTAAATCCATCAGTCTTTCTATTTTTCAGTTTTCTACATACTACTGCCCCGAAGGAGATTAATATTGAGTGTTTCTCAGATTCTGTCCCTTCTGCACATCAGGAAGGTGCAGGCAACAGTCTGCGGTTGCAATTTCCCCTTGATATTTCTTTGGTGGATGAACTGTAGGCATTAGAAGTAGAAGATAGTTGTCAGTGCACAGAACATACGAACTGAAGAGCAGGACAAGAGAAGTACTTGGACCTTGAAGGCTACGACATCATACTCATTTCTTAAAGGATGGAGATATACAGCTCTGGGCTATGTAAGAGACATTCAAGAGGAAGGATCTTACTCCCTTGCCAGGAGGAAGTGACACTTGAGCATAGGCGTTTGAGGCCAGCCTGGGCAACACGATGTGACCTGTCCCATAATTTAAAGGCGAGTGGGATCTGAGAAAGGGAAGCAGGAAAGCAAAGTTTCCCGGGAGGAGATGGGTGAGTGATGATTTCCTGAACGCCACCCATTTCGTGGTCTGGAGAGGCCAAGGGAATCAGATTACCAGCTGAGGAATTTGTTCAGAGTTTCTACTGTGATATTAATTCCTGAAATAAATATTTATTAAGTGCATGTAAGTGCCAGACCCTACTCTAGGCACTGGAGAAGCTTCAGGGAATAAAAAGACAAAGGCCCCAGTCCTCCTGGAGCTTATATTCCAGCAGGGGGAAAGAAAGAATGTACCTAATAGAGGAAGACACACAGTATGCTAAAAGATAAATGTTATAGAAATAACAAAAAGTGGAGCAGATAATAAATGCTGCCTACTTAGGACATCTATGAATGTCCAGTGTGCTGAGCATTTGAATGCATTACTCCATCCAATCTTTTCCAAAATGGTGAGGTTTCCACTTTACAGAGAAAGAACTGAGGCCAAGGAAGAATCTCATCAAAGGTTTTATGGCCATAAGCAGAAGGGGACCTGAACTCAGTTCTGTGCCCCAACTACACCCACACAGCTTGAGGAAGCCTCAGGAAGCACCATTTTTCTTACCCAACTTCCATCCTTGTCTGAAGAGGGTTTGAAGTGTCTGCCCTTGACCATTCTCGCCAGGATCCTGAAGGTGGCTGAGGTTGGTTCCCTCACTTTTCCAGGGTCTCAAAAGCGCCACACACCCACTCTTCCTCCTGATCCCTGGTTTCTACTTCTTGGCATCTGCCAGGAGACAATGCCAGGGTTGTCACTGTTGCTACAGAGCAGAAGCCCACATCACAATAGGTGGCAGAACCTTCCATGGCCTCTGAGAATTCCTGCCCCTGGCTCCTTCCAGCTAAAGCTTCCCAAATCAGGAAGTAGATAGCCATAAGGTCCTGACAGAGGAAGCCCCAGAAATGAGTCAGTCAGGTGAAGACAAGATGATTATGAGGTACTAAAAAATATTTTGCCCCCTTTAAATCCTGAAACCAATCATATTTGTGGTAATGTGCCCATGGTAACCCTCTGTCCCAACTTCTTATCTGAGAGAAGTAATTCAGC
This sequence comes from Octodon degus, assembly GCF_000260255.1. Lineage (NCBI taxonomy): Eukaryota > Metazoa > Chordata > Mammalia > Rodentia > Octodontidae > Octodon > Octodon degus. The sequence goes on along the minus strand of NW_004524586.1, from coordinate 18,145,817 downwards.
TGCAGTGACCTCATCTACAGGGTGGGTGCTGCCAAGCCAGGACCCAAGCCAATTGCTACCTCCTTTCATAGCTATGTGTCCCAACTCAGACCCAGCCTGGGACACTCTGACAACTACTCTCACCTGTCCGGCAGAGCACGGAGGCCACAAAGAAGGAACCTCCACGAATAATTTTTATAAGCCAGGGGTTTGACTAATGAAACACTTTCCATGTTTTTATTTTATGTATTTTCTATGAAAGCCTTCGATCTTGACAAATAAGGAAATAAGGTCACATGGCCAATAGAATAGTAGAAGATCAAACCAAGGTCACTGGACAGTTCCAGAGCTTGTGAGCCTTTCCAAGGGCCACCTGGCCACCCTGAGGCTGTGCAGGCTGTTCCTGAAACCTGGCGAACGAACCTTCCTGGGCCAGGAAGGTCCTGTGTCGCTTCTGCTCAGGGACTTGACTTCTGCTTTTCCTTTTCCTTTGCTAAATGCAATCTGGAGAATTCTCATGGCTATCTCATGCGAAAATAAGAGTGAACATCCACAAAAGACACTGCCTAGCTTCCTATTCTGCTAAGAAATTGTATCCTCCACTCCTGCCTCCCTGAATCATTTCCCTAGGGGCTAGCAAGAGTTGCCATGGTAGCAACAGGGGACTTTATCATCTGCCAGCACTGACATCCAGAGAGGTGGGCTACTGTGTGAAGCCAGAAGTGCAGCAGTACTATTGTAGCTTTGATGCCAAAGCCAGAGCTAGGAAGAGAGGAGAAGGACATGGACAGCAGGAGTTGCTGGTTCTCGGAGCCGCTGCACCAGCCCCAGACATGATGGGTATAGTATAACCTTCTTGGGATTCTGCCACCTGCAGACAAACCCAGTATACCTGATCCTACAAGTCTTTACCTGGCTTTACCAGGTATTCCCACCACTCTACGGAGCAGTGGTGCAAGTATATCTCCAGCAGCGGCACAAGAGGCCTATTGTTCTTTAGCCTGGCCAGCTCCTGTTCATTCAAAACAGGAAACCTAAATAATACAGGCTTAAACATGACCTTTATTTTCTCTCTGTCCACGGCTCAGTGTGGTGGCTGCATCATACAGGGTCCACAGAGATGTGGCTCCCTCCTGCCTGTTACCACTCAACCAACTCCAGAAGGCAGCTGTCATCTCTCTCCAGATGTGGCATCTGCATTTCAGGCAGAACAGGGGATTGAAAAAAATGAGGCAAAGATTGGATCCCAATGTATTATTTTGGGCCAGTGGCAGCCTTCTGATTCATGACACACACATCTCATAAACTCAGTCGCTTCCTTCTAAGAAAGGTTCCTGCAGCTGTCGCACAGTCTTCCTCTCTTGGCTGGAACTTGAGCTACAGGGCCACATTTTTCTGTGAAAGAGGCTGTGAAGTAAGTTTTGTTCTGTTGGGGTCATTTTCTCCATGGAAGTTATGTCACCATGCAAGAGACAGCAAACCAATACTAAAGGACAACCCAGAAACTGCCGCCCTGATGGTAGCAGACACCCAGAAGGTTGTCTGAGCTTGAATTTGAATTTCTGTAAATTCTAACAAGAGTGACCCTGACTTCCTATTGACAGTGATAGCAGCATGTCAGGGTCTGAAGTAGTGATTCAGCCTGGGCCCGTGCAGAGGTAAGACCGCAGCTTTTAAGCATGTGATAGAGGACAGAGGATAGAGGAAATTAGCTGGCTTTAAACCTAGCATAGAAGGTTTAAACCTGACTTTAAACCATACATGTACATGTATCTTAGGCTGGGAGATGAAGGGGATAAAGCTAGCAGTTGGATTTATCCAATGGGAATTGGAAACTGAGGCCAGGTTCAATGCAGATCACATGATGGTCCATTACAGCTCCTTGACCCTGTTAAATGACTGAGCAATGACTTTACAAGAAGATCTCTTTCGGGCTGGTGAGATGGCTCAGTGGTCTAAAGCACCTATTTAGAACAAGCTTAGCAAAGCACAGGGACCGCAGTTCAATTCCCCAGCACCACATGCCAGCCAGCCCCGCCCTCTGGTGGGCTGAGCTGGCCACACACACACACACACACACACACACACACACACACACACAAATAAATAAATTTTTTTAAAAAAAAAAGATCTCTTTCAATTCCCTCTCTTGATGTGCATAAAGCAGTACTTTTAAAATGCCTACAATTTAGCCACAGCTCCCTCTAAGGCATGCTCTTGTAGGTTCAACTAGTTGACATCATGTGCTACTCCAGGCCCTTGCCATCAAAGCAAAGCAGGGCAGTATCGCAAGAGAGAAAGTGAACAAACAGTGCAGAACTCTGCTGTCCTGCACGTAATGTTAAAAGTGAAGCCAGTCGCAGGGAGGAAGCCAGAGAGCTACAGTGCACAAGGCTCAGAATGGTGTCGGTGCCAACACTTTTCATGGGAATCCACTTTCTCTCCACCAATGGAGCACAAAATTTTTAGAACTGAAAACTCATTTTGGAATATATTGTGCCTCTCCTCTCCCCTCCCCTCCCCTCTTCTCTCTTCTCTCCACTTATTCTTCTGCTCTGTTAAACAAGATACACGGACATTGATTTAGGTGTATTCCAACTTTTCCTCTTTTGAGTGTTAAAACTAGCAAATTTGTCCAAGAAAATCAAAACAGAATAAAGAAAACTTGGCCAGGCAAAATGAAATTTAATTTTTCTTCAGCTAGGATTTCTTGATCATAGATGAGGATAGGGCTGTTCATTTGTTGATGTTATTATTTTTGGAAGCTTAAATTACTGGGCTGCACTTTGTGACCCCACTATTCTGAAAACAAGTCCTGTAGCACGTAGGGTATAAGAATGGTGGAGGGGCAAGCTTGGCCGTGCCTTGTGCCTTTGAGCATGCTGGGCCCTGCTCAGTATGTAATAGTTCAAAACCGACTCCCAGAGGGTAGCTATAAGGGCAATAGAAATATACAACACAGTTTGTTTCTTCAGTAAATATTACTGCATACCTGCCATGTGCCAGCACTGTTTTAGATAGCACTAAAGCAATCACCAAAAATCAGTTCTTAACAAATAGCAAATCATTACTTTAGCAATATATCTAATGACCTGTTCCACAACATTAGTCACTAGCCAAAATCCATTTTCATTGATTTATATACGTTTATAGCAAAATGCTTCATCTAATGTATTTTTCGACATGAGAGTATTTGTATACTTTGTATTTTAGATCTTTTACATCCACATCAAAAGTGTGAAGGATTTTATGATAGGTAGATATGCCCAACTTTCATGCCTTTCCAAGGCAATATGTCACTCCTTGTTTTAATTAATAATCTGTTGCTTTTGCAGGAGAGAAAGTGGTAGAATTCTTGTTGCTACACAGGAATGATTTCACACATGTGTGCATGTGTCCACACCATAAGCAAACCCACAAATGCTCAAATTCAGCACACATGGGCAAACCATAGCTTCTTGTCCTACTAAATAAAATTTTTAGTTCATACTCACAAATCCTGGACAATTACACACACACTTGGGGAAAGACAATCTTTTTGCATGTAAAATGTTGGCCATCTAAGAAATATCAAATATATGCACAATAAAGCGTGTTTTTTGTTTCACCCTGTAAAGGTGACTCTAGATTCTTTCCACAAATAGAAAGCAAGTCAAGGAGACTCCATTGCACTTATTTTTATTACAATACATGATTGATTTGGTACTAATAGAAATTATAATGCAGGCACCATATGTTTGTACACTATCTTGAAAAGTACTCAGGCATCAGTAACGTGAGGTGCATTTTTTATGTCACTGGAAGTTGCAAACTATCTGAAAAATTAACTGTGTCTCTCCCTATACTCAAGAAAGCAAATCCTGGATCATGACAAGTGAGACTGGAAGACAAGAAGGATGAGTTGACCAACCAGAAATTTCATTAAATGGAAAGGTAGAAACTCATATATTTGTGTCTAGTTATCTGCCCAAAGCCTCAGGTAGACATTGATTGAAGAAGGCTTCTGGAGTTTGTGATTAATTCATGATCCAATGCTGGGATTATGGGTGTGAGTGCTACACCCGTCCTGGGGCCAATAGTTTAAATACAACGTAAGAAAGGGAGAGAGGCTTGTTAGCTGCCGCAGCTGCTGCTTCTCCTTTGCTCTTTGCTGTTTTCCGCTACCACGAACTGCTGTCCTCTGCCATGTGCCACTCTGCCTTGGAGCCAGCTGAGTATGGACTGAAACCTCCACTAACTGTGAGCCAAATAAACCTTTCCTTCCTTAATTTTGGGTGTTGGGTATTTTTTTCCAGCAATGAGAAAAAAGTAATTAATAATGAATATATATATGTATATATATATATTTTTTAAGTAGTATTTTATTTATTTATTTTACATTTATTTATTGTGTGTGTGTGTGTGTGTGTGTGGCCAGCTCAGCCCACCAGGGGGCGGGGCTGGCTGGCATGTGGTGCTGGGGGATTGAACCGCGGTCCCTGCTTTGCCGAGCTTGTTCCAAGTAGGTGCTTTAGACCACTGAGCCATCTCTCCAGTCCCTATATATATGTTTTAACTCAGCCTAACTACATGACACTTTGAATCTAAATTCCATGTGACATTGTCATTGTACTGGCTGAATTTCTGATGACCTGGTTGAAATAAATATGACTTTCTAGAAACTTTTCAAATGTTTTTTAGAAAAGTTTTTGATTAATTGATAATTGAGAGATTTGGTTACTCCAGGAAGTACTGCTGGGCTGGGGCTATGGCTCAATGGTAAAGTGCTTGCCTAGCATCCTGAAGTTCTTGGGTTAAAGGCCCAGTGCGTGTACACACACACACACACACACACACACACACACACACGTGCTGGTATCTAGCGAATCACACTAGACACAATGATGATTTATGTCCAGTGTGTTCTGTCACTATCTTCATAAAGCCAGCTGACTGGTGGGGAGATAGCGCTATGTAAGTAATGGGTTATCACTGTGAGAGGTACAGGGTGCCCTAAGAGCATATGACAAGATAGTATAAATGAATCTGAAAGGTAGTGAAAGGATGAAGAATGATTTAAAGTGAGTACAGTGAAGAGGGAGGAAACAGTCTAGGCAGCTGGCAGTCTAATGTTCGAGTACAGGTCACTCAAGAAACAGAAGGAGGCCAGGGTGGTTTTGACACCACAGAGAAGGAAGGGTATGGATGGGAGCAGTGGCTGGAGGGAGAGCAATAGCGAGCTCATCCATGTAGTCCCAAGAGCTTTGGACAGGCACCTTGTCCTCTATGACCTTGGCCAGCTTGCCATTGTTAGCAGGAGGCAAAATGCAGGAAATGGGTAACAACAACAACAACAACAACAACAACAACAACAACAAAGCAGTTGATCTTTGGTCCTTTGAAGAAAAAGCATCATTTCTTTTTGCAGGGTGAGAAATAAAGTTCACTGTGAAATGCAGCAGGCATGTTGCGTTTAGTTTTTCTTTAAATTCTGGAAAAAAAAAAAGACAGGTGAAAATATCTCATTCACTCTGCTTCTCTGCTTGCTGGAATTTTATGCCTATTTTTCCTTCTGGGTTTCCAGTGTTTACATGAAGTTGTTCTGCTACTGTTTCACCCCCTGGAAAGACAGCTGCTTTTGTCTCCACAGTTTGAATGGGACAGTCTTCCAAAATCCCAGAAGAAAGACAGCAGTAATTGCACGTGTGGTTCCAAATGAAGAGCTCCAAAATGGAAAACACCAGCCTCCAGAATTATAAAGTAAAACGGCAAAATAAATAGCTAGTTTTCAGCTAAAGAGAAAATAATCGAATATAGGAAAATATTCTATTCTAATATAGAAAAGGATAGAAAACAAAATAATGTGTCTCAAGAAACATCGAGGGGTTGAGACAGACAGACAGATTGACAGAGGCAGAGACAGAGAGGCAGAGAGATAGAGATAGAGACAGATACAGAGACAAGCAGATAGAGACAGAAAGAAGAGGCAGGGTCTCTAACAAAGAAACCTTTTTAAAACCTCTGCAATCCTCTTATTTTGTACTATAAAACATAATGGAGATTTCATCAACTTGGCAGGAAATTGCAAGCTAATAAAAAAAGGCTTGTTACAAAGATAATAAGAAGAGAAAGTCATAAAAGACAGACTGGGGCTGAATTTCGGCTTTAGGCCTCACTCTCTCCAGCTCTACGGGGACTCGGGGTTCATCAACTCAGTTAATGGTGTGGATGACCACCAATTTGTCCTTTCATGCTTTTGTTCTTTCTTCACATGCCAGGGCATTTTTGTTCAGAGGGTGTGCCTGGAAAGACAGGACATACATGGTCCTAAGTCTTACCTTGTTGCCTTCTACACACAAGTCATCTGCTCATTTGGCTAAACAGACGATCACCTGATGGAGAGCCAGAGAAGAGATTCTACCCAAGCCAGCCTAGATGCATTCCATACAGGTTTGTTCTTCGTGGCTTTCACCTATCCAAACTGCACACCCCTGCTTCTACCACATCTCATCACCAAAATACCAACTGTCTTCTTTTTTTTCCTTCCCTCTGACATTGAGTTGGATGTGGAGGGAGGGAACACTGACCAAAGTATGTTGCTTGGCCCAAGCAGCAGCAGTACTAGCTGAGAATTTATCAAGAATGCAGAATCTCGGGCCGGCGTGATAGCTCAGTGGTCTAAAGCGCCTGCTTAGGCAAGCTTAGGCAAATGCGCAGGGACCATGGTTTGATCCCTGGCATCACATGCCACGCCAGCCCCACCCCCAGGGTGGGCTTAGCCAGCCATAAAATAAATATGTATAAAACAAAGAATGCAGAATCTCAAAATCATCCCCACATCTTCTAAATCAGAATCTGCATTTCAGTAAGATTCCAGGCAATTCTCATACACATTAAAATTTGAGAAATACTCTCTTACTGAGTAAGTTAGAAGGCTCACCTTTGCCATATATGAATTTAGTGCTTTCTGGGATCCAAGAAAAGGATAGTGGATTAGGAGTTGGCACCTAAGGCCAACCTTGCACCTGCAGATGCTCACTGAAGCCTGGCCCCTCCTGCTGCCTTCAACTAGACAGTAGCCACTAGACTTTAAAGATTTGTAAGCCAAAGTCAGAAGCTGAAAGAGTGGGTTGGCACCACGTTTATCTAGGTTTTGTCTCAGGGGCCCAAAGCTTTTCTAGACTGTTCCATTGTCCCCTTGCAGGAGTCCTGGTGTGGACATAGGGGAGTGCATACTGAGTTCCCCTGTGTATCCAGAGACACATGCTATTTCTCTGCCTAGTTACATAAACAAGCTGCAGAGTGGCTGTCTTAATGTGTAATTTAGATTGCTGCCCCATTGATTCCACTGTGACTCAGGCAGATGAGAGTAAACTGAATTCATGGTTTTGCCATGCCACGGCCCTGTCATTGCAATTGTACGAGAATGACCACATAAGGGTTGCGCGCCTAATTAAGCACTTAGTCAATACCTCTCTCCCTCTGGACTGAGTCATTTGCTTTATCCATTGCAGGAACGAGATCAAGCTGGGCAGTGAATGTAAGTGATTCATGCAGGAAGAACTCATTTAAGGTGAGGGTGAATTGATTAGAATTAGCTATTTCAGACAGCAGAGAGAAAGTATGACCCCTATTCTGGTGATTCCAATATTCCTTTACAAACAACAAGGCATGATGCTGAATCAAAATACTTTGAGAACACATATGAGAGAATCCACTAGGGCCAGCATCCCAATGGAATGGTGTTTGGCTGGACATGAAGAGCACAGATACTTGGGAGCAGGCTGTGTCATTGGCATGCACACGGCTCACTGCTGTGTGATTTTTTAAAAGTAATTTGATGCATCTAATTGTTCAGTGGTAAGATAAGATCACTCTGTTTTATCTGAAGTCACAAGACAGCTTATTGACTGCACTGTCTTACTGGTGCAGCACATAATAGCATTGTTAGGGGAAATGTCAGCGAAGGCAGTGGAGGGTGGAAAAACACGAAATCAAATTTCTCACATGACAATAGCTTGAATATCTGTTGGGCTTTTGCTCCCACCAAATATAGCTGAGCACGCTCTGCAGGTTGATTTGATCAGCCACGGTACAGTATTTGTCCAGCTGACCTAACCAGCAGCTACACATTTTAATGATTCCCTGCTCTTCTTCCTCTCAGGAAGAGCTTTGGACATTCTTCCCCACATTTTACCAGGTTGTTTTTTTTCTCCCCAGAAAAATCATTTGCATAACATCCTTAGCGTCTAAGACTTCATGTTGTAGCCTTTCATCAGCCATCTGCTAGGGTAGAGGCATCCATAAGACATCTTCCTTTCCTGGCATAATTAAAAGAGATTCTCTCCTTTCGAATGTTGTGTTACATTTACATTCAAAGTTATTTTGCTCTCTCTTTGCCCTTGCCCTCAAGGAATTGTGGGAATTCAAGTTAATAGGCTTTTAATGGTTCTGTGATAACTGTGATTATAAACTGTGAATCAGATCAGGGGGAGCATTCAAGTTCAGGGGAATTTCATGCAAAGACACCACCGTGGCTTTTGATGCTTGGTGGAGATTGGTTTTCTGTGTTCAGATACCAACATCCTTTTAAAAAAAATGGAAAAAAAAATCAAAGGCTCCTCATTTGCTTTGCAATTGCTTTGATAACAATTTTAGCATTTAACTATACATTCTCCTTTTGATATGTTAGCAGTATTTAGAAACACATCCTGTTGCTAAAAATTAAATTTCAAAGTCTACAATTGTATTTCCTGCCTCCTTTTAAAGGGGAAGATGCTGGTTTATTTAAAACACATGCAACATGTTGGGGACACACACACACACAAACCCCGCCTTCAACCTTTCACTGCCAAATACTTAGAAGTAAATTTTTACTGTGTTCTCTGAACATATAATTACTGCTTTGAGGCTAGTTAATGAAAATATACTTTTCTTTGAAACATGTTGGCTCTACTAAATGAGCCTGTCCTTGTGAGTCCATAGATGAATCGATTGTGTGCCTCCTTGAAAAAAGAAGCATTCTGATCATTGTTGCCAGATGTCTCAAGAAAGCCTGCCAAGCTGGGGCTAGAAACACAGACTTAAAATAGTAGGCATGTAATTGAACCACTAGCCAATTAAAGTCTGTAGAGCAAATTAGCTCTTGCTCCCATTGGCCAGAGGAGCTGGGACTTCTGTATGGGTAGCCCAGGGACATTCCAGTAAGCTTCTCCTTCTTTAGTCAATTAATTGATGGCATCTGAGAAGGCCACAAATAGATGATCAGCTCTCAGTTTTTAAAAACTGCCTTGCTCAAATATCTCTGTTGACTTCCCAGGAATGTTCCTGTGGTCATCCCTGGAGACCAGGCCATTGTGAAGGCAAAATAACTCCTGTGGTTGGAAGAGTTCCAAGTGGCAAAGCTCTTAAAGAGAATAGTGTGCTTTCAGGTAGGGGAGTCCTTTCATGCCAGCCCTCTTGAGACCCCTGAGAATGAACCCTAAGGAACGGAACACACAACACAATCTCAAGGCAGAGACTCACCTTAATTATAAAAGAGATGCTGGAGCAAAAACAGAAAGAAGGCTGAGAACCTTAAAAGTGAGTTCATCATGAGGAACAAAGAGCGTCGTAGCAGGAAGTCCCACCTGATGAGGTTGGCCCTCGTAGCACCTGTCCACAGAGCAGCCAGGCACACTTGTTTCATTGCTCAGTGGTGCTCCAGGACCAGCATGAGAACCAAGAAATTAAGAAATTACTATTGGCAGCAAGGAGTACAATTTGGTAGCAATGGCTCCCCAAAAGAAAATCCATATTTTATGATCCAGCAATTCTTCCTCTGAGAACTTACCCCAAGAAAATACTCATGTATTTGCAAAAAGATTTATCCCTAAGCCCATTCATTATAGGATTTGTTAGGGGGAAAATTGAAACATAATATAAATGTAATTGCACCCAATACATGAATAAAAATATGGAAGAACAGCACAGAAAAAAATATAATTGTTTAATAAAAAGAAAGGTAAATACATATAATGATCTTATTTTATAAAAATATATGCATAGGTTAGAAATAGAAGGTTACACAAGTAACTTTTAGAAGTTTCTGCTTTCATTGGCTCTTTCTTTCTTTCTTTCTTTCTTTCTTTCTTTCTTTCTTTCTTTCTTTCTTTTCTTCTTTTTTGTGGTTAGCTCTAGCCTGCCCTGGGGGCGGGGCTGGCGCAGCATGTGGTACCAGGGATCTAACCATGGTCCCCATGGTTGCTTAAGCTTGCCTAAGAAGGTGATTTAGAGTGAGACGACTGGGGGCCTTCCGGATCCTGAACAGACCCAGAGCGCAGGCCTGGCAAGTGAGTGAGACCACCCGGGGCCCAGGGATCCTCATTTGACCCAGGCTGCAGGCCCAGCACGGAACCCTTCAGCAGAACTCCCTGCAAAGAGGCT
>NW_004524586.1:18119080-18133762 GCF_000260255.1 Octodon degus | reverse complement strand
AGAGGTTTGTACCTATGTTATTTGCTTATTATTTCTTGCCCATATCTTGTAATATGAGAAACTACTTTGGCAATAACATTGCACAATGTACTAGCCATTGTTACTCTCCTAAAATCTTGTTTTGAGATTTTGTACCACTGTTTTTATTTTTTTTTCTTTCTTTAAAATAAAATAACTGATGTCAATTTAAAAAAAAAAAAAAGGTGATTTAGACCACTAAACTATCTCACTGGCTCCTTCATTGTACTTCTCTAAATTTCCATAATGAATGTATATTGATGTTGTGGTCAGAAACAAAATTTAACTTTTTTATTTAAAAAAACATATGGTAAGTCAAGTGTGAGACAGATACCTATAATCCCAGCCCTCTAAGAGGCTGAGGCAAGGCAATTGTAAATTTGAGCCAAGCCTGGGCAACTTGTCATCTTAGTAAAACCCTATCCCCCACAAAACTTTTTGAGACAGGGTCTTACTATGTAGTTCAGGCTGGCCTTAAACTCAGGGTGAAGCCTTGTCTTAGCCTCCCAAGCATTGAGATTACAGGTAAGTGCCACCACACCCAGTTCCTATTTTTTTTTTTTTTTTAAAGGGGTAGGATGTAGTTCAGCGCAGAGGCCCTGGGTCCAGTTCCCAAGTCCCAGAGGAAAAGGCATGGCCAAACAAAGTGATGTGTGACCAATGTCTTGCATCCATTCAAGACCCAGACAAGAAGGGTATGTAATTAAATTATACCATAGCCTGAATCAGTTACTGTACTGAGAACTGAGGACCAGACTGGCTGTAGATCAAATCACTAATTTGCATGTGTTCCAGAGAACTTCACAGACAAACTTCTAAATTGCATTAGGTACTGAAGAGTCATCCATAGGAGAGGTGGCTCCTATTCTATAGGGCTCACAGCATGAGAAATGCCCCACATTTCTGTAAAGCATTGTCACTCAACTCTTGGAACCCTGACAAAGATATTCTCCATGGAACTGTCATGTCAGCTCCTCGGAGTCCCTGTTAGTAGGCCTTGCATTATGGGAAGTGAACTCACATCAAGCCCCAGATCTGCTGAGGCATGACATTTGGCCTTCCCCCAGACTCTGAAGAGAGAAGCCTTGTGGTCCAACAATGAGGAATAACAAACAACAAAACTCTGAGTTCCAGTAAAATCCCTGATAAGATCTTTAATGAGAAAGTCCGGGATGTGCTAAATTATCTTTATAGGTTCCCTGAAATACAAATGTGAAATTTCCAAAGCTTCTACCCAAAAAAAAAAAAAAAAAAAAAAAAAAAAAAGGGTAGATAGTGTCAGTTTGGAAAAGTATTAAAAAGCTTTTGTGGAATGATATTTTGAGTGTCTACTACTAACTGTTATGGTAGTGGTCATATAGTTTGATAGATTCTTCCTCATGTGAGTTAGGATAAGATCCAAAGGCCATGGCTGTGGAGTCAAGGCCAGTGGTTAGTGCCACGGTATAGATCTTAATTTAAGAGTCATGGGGGTGGGGGTTAGCTCAGCAGGCAACAGGGTTTGATCCCAGCACCACACGCTGCACCTGCACTGGCCCCACCCCCAGGTTTGCTGAGCCAGCCACAGAGACCAGGCGTGTTGGCACATGCCTGTAATCCCAGTTCTGGGGAGACTGAAAACAGGAGGATCACGATGAGTCCGAGCTGCATAGTAGGACCCTATACCAAATACATTTTAAAAAGTCAATCACGGGGGTAGGGGCAGAAAGAAGGATAGGCACTGAAGAGGAGGGTATTTGGGCTTGCTTTCCAGCATCCATCATCCTCCTTCCAGTGATAACACCTGTCACCTCCTCATTCCCATTGTCACTCTATATGTGTTAGATGGAATTAATTGTGCCCTTGCTCCAACACTAGCCAATCAGAGTACCACATTTCCATATAACTATTTGGTTCTGAAATGAGCACTGACCCATATCAGCAAATTAGATCCAGTTCAGAGCTCCTACTTGGGCAGCAAAAGAGTCTCCATCTTTCCTGACTGATATGAATCTGAGTGCACAAGGACTGGGATTTCTGCAGCCACCTTCCCACCTCTGAATGTGAAGCATAAAGCCATCTCTAAGAAATGATACACTAGAAGGCTGGGTGAACTTAGGTCTTGGTAACATGGGCTGGACCTGCTCCAGAAGCCAGCAGTGCCCCTGAACATTTCAGCAAATGAGTCAGTAAGACTTCATTCTTTTGGCTGGGGAGATAATTCAGCAGCATAAGCACCTGCCTGGAAAGCCTGAGGTCCTGAGTTCAATTCCTGGTACGAAGAAAAGACTTCTTTCTTTTTAAAGAGAATATAGGAAAGGGAAAAGCTGACAACAAAAGGAAGGCACAGCTTGATTCAGGGACAGGGGAAGGGACTCTGAACAGTAGACGCGGAAAGAAGAAACTTCCTTTCAGGATCACACAACCCTACCAGAGATCCAGCCAAAGCCTCCAGGCCAAGGATTCTTCCCTCTCCCAACTAAGCCTCTGCCTGGCCCTGCTTGTCCACCACAACTGAGTGCTTCTCTAACCTCCCTTGTCTGCTGCAGATTAGGCTCTCTTGATATTGGAGCTCTCTAAGAACAACACCGGTAGGGAGCTGAGCCCCCATGCAGCTGGGAGGAGAGCAGAGATTCCAGCTCCTTGAACCACAAAGGCCCTCTGCGCTCCAGACTCCAACCCCAGCCCCCAGCCCACCCACCCTAGGTTTGAACTCAGCCCATAATACCAACTGCTTCTTCTCAAAAAGGATTTCTTTAGACAAACTCTGAAGCCTTTACAACAGCCCCACTGTCCATGCTTTCAGCTTTTCCTCCAGCAGGTGATCCAGAAGCTTGCCCCAAGGCCAGAGTAAAGCCTCTGTTGTCCAGGGAGTGGGCCCTCCTTCTTCCACAGCACATCCATTTGTTACCCACAGGGCTTACTTTCTCCCTTTGAGTTATGATAGGTGGAGTTAGGAAATTATGATGAAGACGATAGGAGCAAATAGTGAAAATCTCATCAATCTCATTTCATTCAGTAAAGTTGGTACATTCCATGTTTAATTTATTCACTCGTTAATATCCATATCAATATTATTAATTTAAAATTGCCATCTTTTCTATTTAAAAATAGGCATTTTCAAACTGCATCGTTGTTGACTGTGTTTTCTGGATTTTAGTGCACTTGGACTCCTTAGTTTGGAAAGTTCTCAACTCCTGGTAGACCAATGTCCAGTTAAGGCATATCCAGAATTATCTGTAGACTGTTCTCTAAGTCATACTTAGAAGAAGCAGCTACCTAGATGCTAATGCTTCATTATTTCTGTGAACAGCAGATTTTTTTTTTCTCTTTTTTTTTAGTAGTTAGAAAGCACTGGCCAAGACCATTTGGGAAGACTCCCAGGGACAGTATTGTCCTGTGAGTAGGAGCACAAGCTTTAGTGGTAGCCAATCTGGCTTGCACCCTGGCAGTGCTAGTTAGGCGTGCTGCTAATTAGATTGGACAAGATGTCACTTAACCTCTTCAGTCCTCTCATCTGTGAAATGGGGATGATAGTAGTGCCACAGGAGAACACGGGGGCCGCTGGTGCAGAGGGAAAAGGGGGCCTGGGAAATCAGAAACCAGCAGCCAAGCACTGGCATAGCTCTTCCAAGGCTCTGAAAGGCTGTGCTGAAATGCAGGTCTGAGGCAGCAAAGGAAGCTGTGTAGAGGCCGACTCCCTCCACAGTCAGAGCAGCTCACCGGAAGCTCCTCACCAGAAGGCACCTGATTCCCAGCGCTGGATTATTCCACCTGGACTCTGCTTTCAGCTCTCGTTCTCTGCTCTGATCAGCCATGAGATCCCTTGTGGCTGAGGTGGCGTCTGTCCTTCTGATGGCTTTTGGGGAACAGGGTAGCCTTAAGTGCAGCTGGGTGGTATGTAGCTGGGGGAAGCTTTAGGAGAGGTACCGTAAAGAAGGGATCCCAAACATCAAATTGGGAGTCTAGAAGGCTCAAAAGCAAATTCTTTACTCTCTGCTAATGGAAAGCTTTGTTTCAGTCTGAATTCAGGTCTTCCTAGAAAAGCCACAAGCAATGACAAGCTCTTCTATATGGGTTCCAGGCACAGGCCAAAGATCAAACTTCACTGAACAAGAGTGAAGAAAAGAGTGACAGTTGCACATCTTCTTTGTTGGCACACAGACAGTAATCAGCCCTCCACAAGGTCATCCTGGAACACTAAGGAACATCCCAACACCTCCTGGCTCTCCTCAGTAATGGATGGAAGCAATGGTGCAGATAATCTGGCCAAATGGCGGGTAATTCAAAAGCCATTTCTATTTGGCCTTGGGAGAAATGTCTGTGTTCGTACTGAGTGTGGGTATCTGTGAACCTCGTTGCCAGATCGGCAGCATGGAAAGGTCCGGTCACTGCTGGAGATCCAGCTGCACTCAGGGCCAGGGGTCTCCTCGCAGCAGCAGCAGCAGCAGCAGCAGCAGCAGCAGCAGCAGCAGCAGCAGCAGCAGCAGCAACAGCAGCAACAGCAGCAGCAGCAGGGCCAGTGGGCACAGCTGGGAGCAGGCAGTGAGGAGGGCAGTTCAGGAAGTGCGTCTCCATTTCCCCCATTTCAGCCCTGACTTCAAGCCCCAGTATCTGGGGGGATTGCATTAACATTTGTATGGAGTGACTACTGTGTGCCAGGCACGCTTTAAATACATTGCACAGGGCTTGAAAATAGCTTAGTGGCACAAGGGCCTGCCTGGCAAGCACAAGGTCTTAAGTTCAAACCGTGGTACCAAAAAAAAAAGTATAAATGTTCACTGAATTCTCATGTCAATGCTATGATCCACATCCATTCCACTTTATCACCTCTGTGCACATATAATGCAAGTATGAAAGTAAGAAACAGGGGGCCAGAGAGATGGCTCAGTGGAATAAGTGCTTCCCTGGCAAGCACAGGGGTCTGAGTTCAATCCCCAGTTCCACCAAAAATAAAACAACAACAACAAAAAAAAAAAAAAACAGAGAGAGAAAGAAAGAAACAACTTTAAAAACACACTCCACTGAATATCTATCTATCTATCTATCTATCTATCTATCTATCTATCTATCTATCTATCTCATGTGCGTGTGTGAGGGTACTGGGCTTCTAGAAGCAAAGTAACTTTTATTTTTAAAAAGTAATATTTGATTATCATGCAGGCATAAAAATGATTAGAATAACACACTAATATTGCCACTCTAGCCACTACATTATGGAATTGAAGCACAGAAGCAAATGACTTCTCTAGGGCCGGCCAGATAGCTTAGTGGATTAAAGTGCCTGCTTAGGCAGACGCAGGGACTGGGGTTCAGTCCTTGTACGGCCCTGTCCCCAGGACATGCTAAGACCTTGATTGAGACTGGGAATGCTTGGGAGGCTGCAAACAGGAGGATCACTATGAGTCCAATCTATGTAGTGAGACCCTGCATATACTGTACTAAATACATTTAAAAAGACCAAAAAAAAAAAAAAAAAAAAAGCAAATGACTTTCTTTTGCGTAAGTTTTATCAAATATCCCCACTTTTCTAGCCCCCCTCTAATTTCTCTCCTCCCCTTTTCTGTATAGTAATCATCCCAGTGCTACCTGTGGAATAAAACATAAGGAAAACGAGTGCTGCTTCCTTTGGAGTAGGACATAATTTTGCAGTTGAAAAAACATGTTAAAATATTATTTTTACAGTGAAAATAGTTACATCACAATTTTAAATTACATTTCCATTTGAAATGGAGTCGATTTGCACCACCTACTGGCATATACAGCTCTCTATAGTCACAGTATAAAGTATAAAGCCACTGTGAAGATTTTAGTGCCACATTTCTAGTTATCTGTAGAGGCCAGCCCTTTGACATGTTGGAAATGCCAAACACTAATTTCTTCAGGGACCATTTTCTAAAACAAACTCCCTTTAGATGCCAAATTTAATCATCTAAATAAATTAACAAATTATACAACTGTTTACAAAAATAAAATGATTAAGCCAAATACATCAACCAAAGAGATAAAAATGTAAATTAGAAGCAAAAGTGAAATCAATACACATTATCAGTTGTTAACTCACTATTAAAAGACAGGATTCAAGCAGGCAACTGGAAAATGACAGGAAACATAAGCAAACAGGATAATGAACAGAAAATAACACAACATTAATTAAAAAAAGAACTCACCCAATGAAAATTTGATAGTGTTTATATCTAAAGTAATAATCATGGTCATACCTTAATTACAGCCTAAACATCAGTACACAGGGTATTCATATCAAGCAGCTCAGATATTTTAAAGGAAAACTCAACAAAATCTTCATTTTTCCTTACAAACTATTCCAAGCAATAAATTTCTGCATATATAGTAGCAACATTTATTATTGTGTATTTGACAGGAATTTGTAAAAAAAAAAAAATACATCTACAATATCTACTATTCTAGAAGCTTTAGAAGTCTAAACATATTACATTTTAATTTCTTGAAATCTATTATACTGTTTCACTTATTTTATGTGTATTTTGTCTGAAAATTGATTTTATTTTTATGTGTCAGCTAAATTAGATGTCAAGTAAATTAACTGAGGCATAAAATATGCTGGCAAGATATATTTACAGATACACATGGCAAAATGTGCAAGTAACATGCATCTGATTAAAACTCAGAGAAACAAAAGATCCTGGGCAACAGTGCCACATCATCTATAATCCCTGTGGTTGCAGGTGATTTGTGTATGACAAGCCTATTTACAGTCAAAAACGCTATATGCGAGGTTGGTAGAAGGTTTTCTATTCTCATTTCAGCCCACCACTTACTTGTATAATTTCATTTTAAACGTTCTCATCTGCAAAGTGTGGCTTCTCCCATTTCTGCCAGGTGAGCAGGCAGTCTTTCCCCAGGTATCACCTCCCAGGTTTCACTCACCAAATGAGTGACTCTCACACACTTTACAGCTGTAGCCCCACCCTCATTTGCACAGCTCCACTGCTCTGTCTTCCTGCTTTCTTGTTGGTCTCTTAGATGTCCCAAATGTACTGCAACTCATATTCCTCGAATCAGTTCATAACCTGCCCACTCCTCAAATCCTCCTCTCAGCAGATGACGGTGAGTGACAATAAGCACCCCCTGACACCCAAGAGGCAAGTGCAGAGGAACAAGGTGGCTTTTATTGCAAGCTCATGACCAACACCCTGACTTTGGGTCAGGATTCCCAAGTTGTCAGTACCAACCCGAACTTTGCTTTCTGGTTATATACATTTCAGGTTTCCGTAGTAACCACATTATCTCATTTTCAGGAATTTTTTAAAAAATCACACAATTGCTACAAGGTTTACATTTTTCAGATACTGTTTGCCCTAGCCCCCAAGTTATTCTAACTATTTGTTCCTATTTTATGACCCTGGTTTTCTTTCTTTTTTTTTTTTTTTTTTTTGGTGGGACCTGGGATTGAACTCAGGCCCTTGCACTTTCCAGGCAAGCGCTTATTCTACTGAGCCATTTCCCCAGCCCCCGACCCTGGTTTTCTCTAAGAGGGTTTATGGTTAGTTATAGGGGAGAAAGTGAGGAAGTGAGTTTATCTTTTGATTAAGTGAATGTAAGTGACCCTCCCTTAAAATGGAGTCTCTTTTGCCTCATCAAAAGCCTTTCACTTCAGACAAACCTTCTCAAGAAGGACCACAAAGGCCTTTTCCAGTCCAGTGCCCACCTTCTTGCTAGCAGCACACCCACCCCCACACCTGTGATGCAGCCTGCTTACACCTGAGCCTCACCTCCATGCCTCAGTGCCTCATTCTGCATAAACTACCTGCTGCTCCTGCTGCTGCTGCTGCTGCTGCTGCTGCTGCTGCTGCTGCTGCTGCTGGAACATGCTTTTTTTTTTTACCCATGCTTTTCTTACTGCCTGGAATCCTCTTCTCGTCCCGTCTTTGCACAGTTACCTCCTCCTAACAGAATCAACATTGTAAGCTTAGATTTTGGATGTCTATTTTTACTTGTCTTTGTGTGCCCAACATATAGTCTACCTGCACACAAGAAATGTGGAATGATTCACTCAGATCAGAGCTAAAAGAGGACCTGCTCTGGACTCCACTCAGGTTGTTTCTGACCATGCTCACTCACATCCTAGGGTGAAGAGATGGACTCACGAGGATACCCAGGGAGTGTCCCAAGGAATCGCTATTTATAACAAAAGGAGAATAGAACATTATACTATTTAATGGTCTCCAAAGAGAAATTGTTATGAAGGTGTATTTAGAAAGGAAAGACAATATAACGTATTTATATAAACATATTATATTTAACCATCCAGTTATCTATAAACATTTTAGATATTCAGGCATATGCTATTTGAAACTCCACTTGTAATCCTCGCCAGGCCCTGTAAATGTTAGTTAGCATTAGGTTTGTTTCATAGGTTTCTGGCAATAAACTTTATATTATTGCTTGATACCAACATAATTCCCTATACCCCTTCTGAAATTTGAATTCAAAACAGAACTGACTCTTAAAATAACATAGCTACAAATGCATTTGACCAAATTCATTGACAAGCATGATGGGGAGGGCAGGAATGATCTATTGGATTTACTCAGTATTGACAATGTTCCAAAATCACCATATCATACCTAAATACTAAAGACTGTGTTCCTTGGGTAGTGAGATAATAATTTTTTTTGCCTTTTTACATTTTGCTAGTGTTTTAGTTTTCCTTTGCAAATGTGCTTACATTTGTAATGAAAACCTTATTCTTGGGGGTCAGGGAGATGAGTTCAATCCCCGGTTCCACAAAAAGAAAAAAGAAAACCTTATTCTTTTGAAAAATCATGTTACTATTCTGTTTTATTCACAAAATATGGACATTTTACCAATGCTTCTCAGGTTCTATGTTATCCTTCATATGACAGCAATGGTAGGAGTCTTCTACCTGTGTATTTTCTTCACTGAGAGCCCAAACCTTGTATTTTTAGAACTTGGTAGCAAGGGACTGTGGGTTAAGTTACATATCATGTGTCAGGGATTGCAAACAAGCTTCATATGAAGCTTTAAGAGAACACTTTGTGTGGCCAGCAGACCCAGAGCATACTGCATTTGTGGGCAGCTGCTTGAGTTTTCTATAATCCTGATGCCTAATTTTCACTGAGGCCCTCCATGATTTCCTTCAGTTTCCCAATTGTGATCTGGAGTTTCTTTCTGGCAGCCAGGCTTCTAGAAATGCAGTTTTGTTTTTCTTTGCTTCGAAATAAGAAGTGTCTAGTTATTAAGCTAGAAAGAGCCTAATTGCCTGTCTCTTTGGACCTTGAGGCCTCCTTCAGGCCCTTCACACAGTGTGAACCAGCAGATTAGATGGCTCTCCTGCCCCCCACTGCCATTCCCACTTTCACGCTTCAGTATTTTTCCATTGCCATCCCTTCTCTGCCCTCTCTGTCTCTCTCTGGACATCAGACTCAACTGTACTTTCTGATCTTCCTTTACATCCACCTAGACAGCCAGTGTGCTTGTTTTGTATTCTACTTTTCCTTTCTGGGTGGTCATACCCTGCTTTTCCTGATTTAGTACCTGCTACTGATCCTATCCACTACCTAGTACCAAAGCACAAAGCCTGGAGGTCAGGAATCATGACTTACTCCTATCATCAATCCAACACTATACCAAGGACCTAAGTAACTCCTGAATCCAATTAAATTAAGCATATCTTCTTAGTCAGTCCCAACATCTATCCCCAAACCCAGGGCGCCCTGGAGACACCTGTCTTTTCCTGGCCAACACAAGACTGATTGATGACAATGATTGACAGAAAAGAATGAACAGAAGAAATGAAATTGGGGTAGGTGTTATGTTCAATATAATCAAAGATGACCTAATTTCAACAATGACCTGAAGAGCAGAGGGAGGTGGGATAGATGGAAGTCAATTATCCATGTGTGGATAGCTGTGGAAGGAGTGATGCTGATGGACAGATGGTTGTTCATTTTACTGCTCTCTACTTAGTTTTCATTTGAAATGCTTTGTGATGATAACATTTGAAGAAGATTAAAAAAAAAAGAGAGGAAGCAGCTGATTCATGGCTACTTCACTTCGCAGGACTTCACAGGAGGTCTGGGGCAGAGATTTTGGGGAAGGGCCCTTAAATACGGGTCTCCTGTTCCTGGGGTGCCTTCCTTTTTAGCAGCATTCTTGAATTCTCTCTTGGTTGCTTTTCTCTCATTGCTGAAACAAAATATCCAACATCCAAAATGAAGGAAGGAAAGGTTTATTTGGCTCACAGTTAACGGAGGTTTCAGTCCATACTCAGCTGGCTCCAAGGCAGAATGGCACGTGGCAGAGGGCAGCAGTTCATGGTAGAGGAAAACAGCAAGAACAAATGGGAGAGAAATACCAACAAGGGCAACAGAGAGCAAGTCTATCTCCCTTACGTTGCATTCAGCCTATTTTCCCCAGTCTTCATATAGTACTTGATATAGGGGAATGAAACTCCCAACCTGAAAGGTACATGGGACAGTTTGTGGTGTTTAAAGCCAAAGAAGCACCGGCCAGGTAGCTCAGCAGACTAAAGTGCTTGCTTAGGCAGATGCAGGGACTGGGGTTAGCTCCCCAGAGTGCTGTGCCAGCCCCGCCCCTGGATGCAATAAGATGGTGATTGAGACTGGGTATGGTGATGCATGCCTGTAATTCCAGCACTTGGGAGACTGAAAATACGTGGATCACTAAGTGAATTTTTTTTTTTTTTTTTTTTTTTTTTTGCGGAACCAGGGATTGAACTCAGGCCCTTGTACTTGCCAGGGAAGCGCTTGTTCCACTGAGAGGGTGTTATGGTTTGTTTCTAGTTGTTCTCCCAAATCTTCATGCAAGTCATGGGACAGCAGCAGCTCAAGGAGCAGCATGAGGCTCAAGGCTCAAGAGGCAGGAACTGTTAAACTAGCAGTGCAAACTTCCCCAGGCCAGAGGCCTCTCTTGGAGGCATGAAGTGGGTCATCCTGACAGGCAGCACCCCAGTCTCTCTCCAGACCCCGTAGCATGGGGTGGCAATGTCTGCAATTGAGGTCATCTTGGGCAGAGAGGAGGTGCTTGGAAAAGACAGAGGCATTGACCCTCCCTCCTGAGCAAATAAGCCTCCAAGGTCTTGCTGCATAATTTAGGCTGTTTTAAACTATGAAACCTCCAGTAGCTGTGAGCTAAATCAACCTTTCTTTCCTTCATTGTGTCAGGTATTTGTTTCAGCAACAAGAGAAGAGTAACTGAGACAGAGGGACAGAAGGGGAACTGGAGCACATTGCCCTGGGAAGCTGTCTCTTCCAGGGATTTTTATAGCGTAAAACCACTTAGTGAAGTGGGTCTACAGTGGAGAACATGGAAACTCCCTGTAGTGGGCATGAGGTGGGACACAACTACGGCCAACCAGTGAGATTACAGGCACCACTGCTCAGGTAAAATTGAGCAAGTCCAGAACCAAATGGGAAAGCGAGTCACATAGCCAAGTGGGCATGAATATGGGACAGGGTCTCTTCCTGTTGGGGGTTGGGTGAGTGACTCTTTCAAGGTAATTGACAACTATTTAGAATATCAATCCCTGATGCTCATTTCTAGAGAAGTATGTGGCTGCATTTGTTTATTCTTTTGTCTTGAGATCTGGCCCATAGCAGGAATATCTCTCTTCCCAAGCTACAAAGTCACTTGGTCTTCCATATTGTCTCCTTGAGGGCCTGCCCCTGTCTGACTACCTATAATATTTCTAATTTAGCTGCATACAACATACACCCATAATCCCAGCAACACACACCCATAATCCCAGCACTGGATAATGCATTAACCATAAACTCTAGAAGTCTGCCCCAGGGCTGGCCAGATAGCTCAGTGGATTAGGCAAAGTCCAGAGATCAGGGTTGGGTCCCTGGCTTGCCATTACCCCATCCCTGGGGCGCGGTGAGACAGTGATTGAGCCTGGGCCAGGTGGCATGCGCCTGTAATGGGAATGCTTGGGAGGCTGAAAACAGGAGAATCACTACAAGTCTGATGTTTGCAGTGAGACCCTGTAGATGCTGTACTAAGTGCATGAAAACAAAAAAAGAAGTCTGCCTCATAACTGCATGAGGCTTTGAGGGGAAGACATGACACAAACTGTAATGGTTTCCAAGCGCTCCAGCCCTATTCATTTATGTGGACCCTGGTCATCCGACTGTTGCAGGCAGTCGAGTTAGACAGAAATATTCTAGGCAGTCAGACAGGGCCAGGCCCTCAAGGAGACAAGATGGAAGACAAAGTGACTTTGCAATGTGGAAGAGACAGACACTCCCATATGGGCCACATCTCAAGACCAAGACAAAAAGAAGAAGCACAGCTACATACTTTCCTAGGAATGGGCATTGATATCCTAAATAGGATCAATCAACTTGAAAGAGCCCAAATGAGTCACTAGCCCAACCCCCAACAGGAAGAGACCCTGTTCCCTATTCGTGCCCGCTTGCTACGTGACTCGCTTTCCCATTTGGTACTGGATTTAATCAATTTTATCTGAGCAATGGTGCTTGTAATCTCATTGGTTGACCATAGTTTTGTCCCACCTCCTGCCCACCTAAGCGAGTTCCCATTCTCTCCATCTTAGCCCCACATGGTTTTACGCTATAAAAATCCCTGGAAGAGACAGCTTCCCGGGGAACTACCTGCTCAGGCCAGTGGCTTTTTTTCTCTCAAATATATTCTGCTCATAACCTCCGTGTTCCTAAAATTCATTCTTCGATTTTAGAGAACACGAACTTGTGCAGGTCAGGTCCAGAGATCGTCTTTCTCTACGTCATTTGGAGGTTCCCTATATGGTTTGGAGGTCACCCACCCGAGATCAGTTTTTCTCCCTGTATCACGACCACCAACCCAAGTACCACAAACCCAGGTTTGCTCCATGTTCTAGAACAGTCCCAAGTGGGCATGAGAATCTGTAAGAACCTGGTTCTACTTTAATCCAGCTGGCAAACCCCCGGTGGAGTCCTCTGGGACAGAAAGTCCCTTTGATATCTATTACGTCACACAAAGCAAGGCCCTACTGTCTCAGAAAGATCGGCTCACAGGTCCCAACAGCCATCTTGTTAGAAATTTCTCCATTCTGGATGCCTTCCCATAGCAGAGGAGGCCAGCACAGACTGTCCTCTGCCCAGAGCAGATGCATTCTCAACGACTTCTCCGAGAATCTTCCCTCCAGCTATTCTCTCGTCACCGCAATCAGATAATCAACATTTCTTTGCAGCCAAGATGCACAAAGCGCAGTACTGATTCCATAATCAGGTTTTGCTGAAACAATTTATAATATGCACACCGATTCGGTTCAGCCATTTTTGTGGATAGAGAAGCCTGAGAATCTCTGAGGGAAGAACACAAGTTTCTCTTCCCGCTCTGTGCAATACACATCTTTCCTACCTGTGAACCACTGAAAGAATATTTGTAATGTAGATGAGGTCAGTCCTTTTGCCCAGTGTTGACAGACAGGGAGATTCCAGGGAGAAATGCCACAGCAGCAAATGAATATAAATGATGCTTTTCTACTTTGTGCTTATAATATGGCTTTTGTGTCAGAATCTCAAAGCTCTCCGGGAAGCAAGCTTTGACTGACACTTTCACTTGGGGGGTAAATGTGAAATGGTCAGAGTTTTCTAAGTCATTTTTGATAAGAACAAATGTCCAAAACTTTTAAAATGCAATATACTTGCCTTCTGGGGAGTAAACAAAAGTGTACAGATGGATAATGACATCTGTGGATTTTGGCTCCATTTCCTAAAAAGAGAAAAAAATGTAAATAAATATGTAAAAAATGTTGTTTGTGAGTAACACCCATGGTTCATCCTGTGGTTGCTAGATGGGTCAGCATTCACAAACATTGAATTCTATTACTGGGTGGTTTGCAATGACAAGATACAAAGTAAAAGATAACTCTTCAAGGCCGAGGAGGGAGACAAGTCATATGGAAATGTTTAATGAAAAAGAAATCCAGGCATTGGCTTTGACACTTGATGTTTACACTAAGCAACGCTTTCCTTTTGTTCTCTCCTTTGTAACCTTCTTGTAGATGTTTAATGGGTGAGTCACTTGGTTCTGCAAGGGCCACACCCTTAACTGGAAAGGCAGAGTGGATGCACAGTAGTGTTTGACTGTGAGACTGATGTGAACTCATTCGAGAACTCTCCTCTGCTTATCCTTAGCTTATGACACATGTGCAATATGAATAACTCTTGGGGTCCAGCCACCAATATGCCTAAAGAGTAGATGTTAGTGCCTTTGAACTGGTTTCTCGAATTCATTTAGGGTATCAATCAGCCTCAGAGGATAAAATGCAAAGACACTAAGAACATTGCTGTGTGAACGCAATATGTAAAATAACTTGTGTTCTGAAAGTCAATCCTAAGAGCTTGTAACAGAATTTGAGTTCACCAGGTTTCTAGAAAACAAATTATTTCAAAGGCCGTCTAAAAGGATTCTATTGTCATTTAAATACTGTAGGTGCATGAATTCAGCAAAATATTCCAATATAGTCCAGTAGTCCATAATAGTAGTGGGTTTTCCATAAGACTGGCAATATCAGGAGTTGTCGATTTGAACCTTTTACAGCTCAGCCTATTAAAATGGCTTTATTTTTTATACTTCATTTTTATACTTTTCTGCTGGATGGTTAAGACCAAGACAAAGCAAGACCTATATAACAAGAAATGTAACTTTTGT
>NW_004524586.1:18115744-18118905 GCF_000260255.1 Octodon degus | reverse complement strand
CAACAATATACAATGTATTAATTATTGAAACTGTCCTACTAATCAGTTTTGAAACTGTCTCATTGCTATTTGTTTCTCAATAAAATTATTAAAAATTAAAAAAAGGATTGTAAGTACTCAAAAACTGTTCTTAAATGTTATTAAGGTACTGAACAACAATGAAATAATTATCAGTTAATAGTGAATAAAATACCAGGTAGCCGTGCAAGAGCGTCTTACTATTATATGCCCAGACTTGCACTGTCTAATACTTTTAAATTTTTCTACTCTTTTCAAATTAAAATGTAAACCAAAATACAGCTTATTACCTTGCTAATTGTTCTTGACTTAAACAATAGCTAGCATTTGGTTGTTGGTACCACAGTATGTCTACAAGAGTCTTTCTAAAAGCAGTGGTGTCTAAACTTTTGAAATCTGGGGCTGGTGAGACGGCTCAGTGGTCTAAAGCAACTACTTAGAACAAGCTTAGCAAAGCACAGGGACCACGGTTCAATCCCCCAGCACCACATGCCAGCCAGCCCCGCCCCCTGGTGGGCTGAGCTGGCCACACACACACACACACACACACACACACACACACACATAAATAAATAAAATTTAAAAAAATAAAAATAAAAAAAATAAACTTTTGAGATCATTCTACTAATTATGAACATTTCTGAGCATGAATCCCTAATATCTGCCTATTTACCTATAAATGAGTTATTATTACTAATATATTGATGTAAAAATATAAAAATAAATTTCAGTATAAAACAATATTTGAGGGGCTGGGGAGATGGCTCAGTAGAATAAGCGCTTCCCTGGCAAGCACAAGGGCCTGAGTTCAATTCCCGGTTCCACAAAACAAATAAACAAACAAACAAAAAAATCCAAATAATATTTGAAACACTTTTACTCATTAACTACTAACTAGTCCTGCTCTTGCCAATGTTTTTTAAAAAGAAAAAATAACAGAGTGGTTGAATAGATGCCTTTCACTTTTGAGAATAGTGACTGAAAACTTTGTTATATAATTCTCTAAAGCCTCCTTAGGTTTATTTTAAAACTTGGTTTTAATGGCTGCCGGCACTTAACATATCTCAAAAGCAGATGACTTGAAGGAGTTACATGGTCCCAGGACCTACCAAATCAAAATTCTTGTTTCATTGGTGTCACATATTATGCCAAGGTTTTAACTGAAATGTGACCTGTTATATTTTTATCTTCTTTACAGTCGATCAGTCATTCTTAAACAGTGTCAAAGAATAACTCTGAGCAATTTATTCAGTTGTTCTACATGCCATGTGTTTCCTTGTACATGAGGAAGAAAGGGCAGTAATTGTTGTTATGGAACAAAAATAAAAGAAGGATGTGTAACGTAAGAGCAAAAGATCTGCTGGGTGCCTGGGAAGAGTGGATCTTGTGGTCATACTTGGGGAGTGAACAAGTAAATTGGCACCTATAGAAGAGAGTGGTGTGGGTGTTCTGAGTTGACCAACCAGGGCTGTCAAAGAACACAATTAAGTGTAGTGAGATTTTGCAGAAACCCTCACAATGCAGCTGGAGTCTCTTTCCTTAGCATGCCCCCCTAACAAAGCCAGAGCTGCACCACTGTCCCTCTGTGAAATCCTCCATACATTCAAAACTCCAATTCTCTGTTAGAAAGATTTCTCCCTCTATAAGTTTGGTGTCCAGATATGAGCTTCTATTTATAATAGTGTATTTTTGGCAATGGAGATCACAATGTTATAAAAATATATTTTCAAAGATATACCTTCCATAAGATCAGCTTGTTTTCAAAATCAAATACTTTCTCTTTCATTGCTAAACCATGGCTTTTGTCTGGAAGAAACAGACTGTTTTTATGAAACTTTATCTTAGGTAGCATCCTGACAGCTACTTGTTATCACAGACAATATAAAATGTAAAACACCTTTATTTTTTTAAAAGTAGCTCATGTTTAAACATAAGAACATTTTAGTATGTTTTGGCACTAATGATGTGTGTCCTCTGTGTGGTTCATGAGGTAGTCAAGGTTACTCATCTTGGTGTGAAAGTCCAAAAAGATTCTCCTGCAAGCATGTTTATCAGCAGATTTACCCTTGTGAATGATGTCTGATAGGCTATCCAAACCACTCTCGCTTGGGCAGACTAACCGAAATTCTCCTTTGGGGAACATTGGTTTTTCTGTGCCTCACTGATTCCACACTTGGCCATCATGTTCCTTATTCGGGAAAAAAAAAAAAAAAGAAAAGAAAAAGAAAATAAAGAAAAAGTGATGTTTGTCACTTCAAATGCAAAGCTTTAGGGGAGAGTTTACAGTTCCCATTGCCACTAACTGCCACAGTGCTTCAGATCAGTGCTGCTTTATCAGCCTGGGTCCCCGTGTTGTAGTCAGCTTTCTGTTACTGTGACAAAATACCTGAAGATGACAATTTAGAGGAGGAAAGTTTCATTTGGGCTCAAAGGTTTCAGTCCATGATTGGTTTGCTCCACTGTTCCTGGTCTATTGCTGTAAGACACAGCAGAGGAAAAACTACTCACCCTTTATAACCAGGAAGCAGAGTGGGGAGGAGCAGAGGTAGAGAGCAGGGCCAGGACAAGGTGCATAGTCCCCAAGGTTATATTCTTGTGACCTGCTCCCTTCAATTGGGCCCCACCTCCTAAGTTTCAATCACTTCCCAAGAAAGTCATCAGATTATGAATCCATCACTGGGTTAACCCATTGACGACTTTTAGAGCCTTCATGATCCAATAGGTGGGCCAGGGAGATAGCTCAGGAGAATAAGCGCTTGCCTGGCAAGCGCAGGGTCCTGAGTTCAATCCCTGGTACTCAAAAAAAAAAAAAAAAAAAAAAAAATTCAGATGATCCAATAGGTTTCCAAAAACCCATCAGCTGGAAAGCAAAGCCCTAGCACATGGCATTTGGAGGATATTTTAGATCCAGACCATAATAGTCCTGATTAATATGACATGGATCAGTATATTTTAAATGTTATGTGGAGGGCTGGTGAGATGGCTCAGTGGTCTAAAGTACCTACTTAGAACAAGCTAAGCTAAACAAAAGCACAGGGACTGCGGTTCAATCCCCAGCACCACATGCCAGCCAGGACTGCCCCCTGGTGGGCTGAACTGGCCATACACACACACACACACACACACACACACACACACACACA
>NW_004524586.1:18077346-18115608 GCF_000260255.1 Octodon degus | reverse complement strand
CACACACACACACACACACACACACACATAAATAAATAAAATAAATAAAATTTAAAAAAATAAATAAATGTTATGTGGGATACATTTATGCTAAACATTGGGTACATTCTTGCCCCCCATTTTTTTTGTATTGTTGAACTGAAATTCAAATTTAACTTAATATTTGGTATTTTATTTGGCAGCCTTGGTTGAAAGCTACTGACATCTGGGGATCATTTCTTTTAGTTGAATATCCAATTTCATTTGACTAACTGGCCTGAGAAGGGAATAGGTGAATCTTTATAGTATATGTCAGTGAAACTCACCTTTAGCTGCCAAGATCCTCAGAAATTAATGATCCTACTGTATTGGTCAGGGTTTTACTTAGAGGAACAGATATAAGGAACAGATTTTTTTGGGGGGAGGGAGGGGGTGGAACCAGGGATTGAACTCAGACCCTTGCGCTTGCCGGGGAAGCGCTTAATCCATTGAGCCATCTCCCGGGCCCAAGGAACAGATATTAACACAAAATATACAATGTATAAGGAATTACAAGATTGGCAGGGGTCAGCTGCTGGGGGAGCATGCAGAGGGCGTCTGCACACCCCAGACTGAGGAGTTCAGTCCCAAGGTCTGAAGCTCACTGCTGTGCTCCATGCAAGTCTCTATTTGTCAGCTGATGGGTCTGCGAGGGAAGACTGAAGAGTCTGTGATAGAGTCTGGGACAGAAGGTGAAGGATCCAAGCCCGAGGTGAAAGAGTCTGCGCTGCAAGCCAGGCGATGAAGTCCAAGCCGAATGCGAAGACCGACTACTTCCTCAGCCCCTTAATATGGTCTCTTTGTGCTGAGTCACTCTGGGGGCAGAACCAATCGTGCCCCAGGGCAGGACCCCCACCAGCCAGAAGTGACCATCGGAGTCATCTGGCTAAGTTGACACAATGTATCAACCACTACACTTACCAAAAATGCAGATTCCTCTGTGGTATCCCGGAGCTGCTGATTTAGAGTCTGGTAATAACCAAAGGATCTGGTTTTTTAAACAGATGATTATGAAGCAAATTCAAAATCCATTGGCTGATGCCTACAATTTGTTTCCTGAAAGCTACCTAAATAAGAGACCTGAACACTAGTATTGGCTTTGCTACTAATTAGCTTTGTATGTGGCCCAATAAGTCTACTCTGTTCTTTATGGAGTGTATCACTCTCTTCTCAAGAGGAAGAGACTGGTTCTCGTCATCTCAGATCCTTCTTCTTGTCATCTCAGATCCTTCTTCCAGCTCTGAGTCCAGGGTCAGGAGTTAGAACCTGGAGTCCTGCAAGGTGCAGCAAGTAAATGAATAAGGATGGTAGGGTATAAGACTCTATGTCCTGAAGGGGTCCATGGCAAACTAAAACAACACACACCCCAAAAGGGCCCAGGGCATAGAAGGTTTTGGAGTTTGGCATCTGCTAGAGGAGATGTGGAAGAACAGCAAGTGCCCTGCAAACACCTATTTTTGGCAACACCTCTAAAGTACATGTGCCTTTCACATAGTTGTCTTACTGTAAAAGATTTTATAAAAGATTTCTAATTTTGCTTCTGAAAATACTGAGCACACAATAATGACATGAATTAACAATTGACTTGGAATTTTCTGAAATCATCCTGCATGCTGAGAGAAATTCTGCAAACTGAGCAAGTCTACCCTACAAATTGTCTTAGAAAAGAACAAACTGTACATCAATACTAACTTTAATAATTAATGACATTGACACTACAATATTTTGGAGTTACTTCATTACACATTGTTAGCTTTGATTTTGCAAATAAAAATATTTTGGAGTCAACAGCATTGTTTTATGTCTCTAACATTTTCATAAGCATTTTAAAAGCCTGTCAGCCTTAGTCATTTCTCCTACATTGCCTAAGGGCTAAAACAGTTCTGTCGGCTGGTGCTGAGCCTGATGCTGGTGAAACAGAGATGATCAGACAGAACATCCGCCTTTGAGCTCACAGAGAGCGAGGGAGGCAAAGACAAACAGGTAATTTTTCTATAATGTGACAAGTGCTGGGATAAAGCCATACAAGTGACAGGAACAAAGAAAAGGATCCAGAGGGGGTAAGCAGGGAAAGATGTCAAGAGAGACTTGTTAGAGATGATACCTGAGATGAATCTTGCAGAGAGGCAGAAATGAGTCAAATAAGACAGAGGAAGGTATTCCAGGCAGAGGAGATACACCAGCTAATGTGGAGCTATGATCAAGTTGTTGGAGCAGCACGTTATAGGCAGTTCATTCATTCATTCACTCATTCAACAAACTTGTGCTAAGCAATGAAGGCACCAGTGCCCAGGGAGGCACACAAACATGTGAGAATTATGAATGAGCAGAAGAGCTAGGATCACATCCAGGCTCATTTCCTCAAACTTTCAATCCAGAGCAGGCAGGCTGGGAGTGATGATGTCTATCCCCAGAGGGGGCTGAAAATTGAGGCCAGGGTCAGGCAGACCCAGTGGAACAATATAAAAAGGAACAGAGCTGGGCTTGGTCATGCACACTTGTAATCCCAGCATTCTGGAGGCCGAGGCAGGAAGATTACTGAGTTGAAGGCCAGTGTAGGCTACCTCTTGAGAATGAGGCCAGCTGGACACAAACAAACAAACAACAAAACAGATATTCATGTCTTCTAATTTGAAACTGTGGGAGGCATGACTATGTTTCCCTACATTTGTCATCATTTGTCATTTATATTATTAGTAGTATTATTTTTTTTTTGTGTATGTGTGTGTGTGTGTGTGCGCGCACGTGCGCAGGGTCTCACTACATAGCTTGGACTCCTAGTGATCCTCCTGTTTTCAGCCTCCCTAGTGCTGTGATTACAGGCATGCACTACCACGCCTGGATTCCATCGCCAGCTCAGCGCACCCAGGGGGCAGGGCTGGCACTGCATGTGGCGCCAGGGATCCAACCCTGGCCACTGCGTTCGCCTAAGCAAGTGTTGCCCTTCAGTGATTTACATTAAAAACAACTGTTTTAAAAACACAGAATGGGTGGGCCAGGGAGATAGCTTGGTGGTCTAAGCACCTCCTTGGCAAGTGTCAGGACCCTGGTTTGATCGCCAGTACTGCCTATCTTGCCAGCCTGGTGCCAAGCCAGCCACCGAAATCGGGCATGGTGGCACATGCTTATTATCCCACCACTGAGGAGGCTGAGACAGGAGGATCACTACAAGTCTGACCTGTATAGTAAGACCCTGTGCCAAACAAACCAACAAACAGATAGGTTTGGGCCCTAGTATGAATCGCTAAAATCTCTGTGGTAGTCATCTAAGATGGCCAATGCCTTTAAAACAAAGGCCTATGCTGCCAGGACAACCTTCCCCTTCTTCTCCAACTTAGCCCAAGACATAATTTACTTTCACCCTTCCCACCACCTCAGGGAAGACCCCCAATCAGCTCCCTCAGGTATATCTAAACATCCCCTCAAACTCTACCTCTGATAAAAGGTCATAAAAGCCTCAGCCATCCTTTGTCCAGTTCAGAGAATTCCTTGCCCTCCCTAAATTCTCTCCGTGTCCTCAAAGAAAATAAAGCCCTTTCCCTTTTTCCTTCCAACTGTTTCTCTGCTGCACTGAGAACCCATCACAAACAAACAAATAAATAAAAGATTAAACAAAACAAAACACAGAATGGGAGGCTACAGAGATAGGTCAGCAGTCTAAGCTTCTGCCTGGTAAGCACAAGAACCTGGGTATGGTCCCTGGTACAGTATGACCAAGCCGGCCACTGAAACCAGGCATGGTACCTGGAATCCCAGTGCTGGGGAGGCCGAGACAGGAGGATCACTACGAGTCTGAGCTGAGTAGTGAGATCCTATACCAAATAAATAAATAAATAAATAAATAAATAAATAAATAAGTTTAAAACACAGCTTATAAAAGCACTTGGATAGAAAAAAAGAATTAACAAGCCATTTATAAAGTTGGATTATGTATCAGCTTTATGTAACTCAGATGTGCCCAGTGTCTCAAACAATCAGGGATCACCTTCCGTTACCAACAGAATTAGGCTAGGCTCTCTGGGGGACTGCTGGAGACCAGCCCCACCAGGCTCTTTCACAGTTCCTTCCTGGAGGCCTGGTCCTCGGCTGCTGCCTCAGGGTCAGGTCCTCTAGCTGCTGCTGCCCTCTCCCTCTGGTTCTGTTTCACTCTTCCTTAGCTTTTTCCCCGTTGTTCCCAACACGTGCTCACTGACAGCATCCACAAGGTTCTGAACATCCTCAAAGAAATCCCTTCCTACAAAGACACATTATAAATGAAAAAAAATTCAAAGATTGTCAGAAGCTAAATTATGTACATGCAAAAGCTTCATAAAATTATACTTAATTCTAAAACAATCAGAAAAAAACTAGGAAAGCTAAAAAGCAAATGTTTAATCACTTCATCTTACTATGAAGACATCCCTTTTTGTTAACAAAAAACCATGTTAAGATTGGGACTGCATTATATTACCTTCTAAAAATTCATTTATTATTATAATACAATGAAAATGTAAATACTCTTGAATATTGTAAAATGAGTTAATGGTTACATTGTTTATTATGAAACAAAACCAAGTTTTAACCATCTTCCTGTTGATATAGGGAAATAAAACATCAGAACTGAAAGGTACCTGGGACAAGTTTGCGTTCTCTAAAATTGAAAAATGAATTTTAGGAACAAATGGAGATTAAGAGCAGAACATTTATTGGGGGAAAGAAAGCATCTGTCCCACACAGGGACACAAGGTGGACCAGAGCACATTGCCCTGGGAAGCTGTCTTTTCCAGGGATTTTTATAGATTAAAGCCATGTGGTGAGTGGAGGGGTCTAAAGTGGATAACTTGGGAACTCCTTGTAGTAGAAATGAGGTGGGACAAAACTATGGCCAACCAGTGAGATTACAGGCACCATTGCTCAGGTAAAATTGAGTAAGTCCTGGACCAAATGGGAAAGGGAGTCACATAGCAAGTGGGCATGAATATAGGACAGGGTCTCTTCCTTTTGGGGGTTGGGTGAGTGACTCTTTCAACATGATTGACACCTTTTTAGAATATCAATTCCTGATGCCCATTTCTAGGAAAGTATGTGGCTGCATTTGTTTATTCTTTTGTCATGAGATCTGGCCCATAGCAGGACTGTCCTCTCTTCCCAAGTTGCAGAGTCACCTTGTCTTCCATAGTTTCTTTGAGGGTCTGGCCTGGTCTGATTGGCTATAATATTTCTATCTAATTTAACTGCCTACAACACTGTATTATGTTTTACAGTTGTGTTCAACTTTGTTCTAAACCAATAGAATTCACTTGAAAAAAACCCAAAAAGAATGAGACGCACAATACAAATATTATAAAAACCAAAATCAATGTGAAAACAAATATTTACAGAATACACTATAATCAAATTCATTGTTATATTTCATTCACAATTTTTTTTTTTTTTTTTTTTGTCTTTTTGAGACATGGTCTCATTATGTAGTTCATGATGGCCTTGAGCTCACTTTGTAGCCCAGGCTGGTCTCAAATTCATGGCAATCCTCATCCCTCAGCTCTTGGCTGCTGGGATTACAGGTGTGTACTACCATGGCTTCCTGATAATCATAAAGATTTAGAAACATGTCCATCGTTGGCTGTTGGGGACCACAAATTCACAATGGCTAACTTTCCTCAATTCCTAAGGGATAAATGGGATTCTTTTTTTTTTTTTTTAAATTTTATTTATTTACTTTGTGTGTGTGTGTGTGTGTGGCCAGCTCAGCCCACCAGGGGGTGGGGCTGGCTGGCATGTGGTGCTGGGGATTGAACCGGGGTCCCTGTGCTTTGCTTAGCTTGTTCTAAGTAGGTGCTTTAGACCACTGAGCCATCTCACCAGCCCCGATAAGTGGGATTCTTGGTAACACCCTTTTGAGACTTCTCACTAAGTCTTTAGGGATGCACCATCCTCTCCCATCCAGTAAGATTAAAAAGCATTCCAGGGCAAGATCCTACTGGTTTAAGATCATCTCAACTGTCCTGAGTCAGCCCAAGTTATGTGTTTGCCCACTGAGTCATTGAACTCTTAATTTTACCCGGACCTTCACTAACCCATCTATCATTCTACGCACCCAATAAAGAGGGCTTGCTGGGAGGGTCTTAGTACTCCCAGCCTACTTTCGTGTATTGTTTTTTTTTTTGTTGAGCCGGGGATTGAACTCAGGTCCTTGCGCTTGCCAGGGAAGTGCTTATTCTACTGAGCCATCTCCCCAGCCCCTCTATTTCATTCTTTCTTCGAAGCCCTCACACAGGTATTTGGGGATCTTGGTCAGGTCCTCAATAGTTGACGAGTTATCAGGGACAAATACAAATTACAAGCTGAGACAGCCAAGTAGCTGCCAGGGCAAAATTAATTTTCAAAAATTTTAATTTCTGAAACGAAACAGATCTTTGCCATACATAGTCAATCTCAGGAGGGATATGGCTGGCTCCGTTCAGCTGTTTCGGCTGCTTCTAGGTTTACTCAGAAATCATAGGATAGAGATGGGGAGGCTCGGAGTCCTGGCTCTCGGCCATTTATTTCAAGACTCTGTCCCTCGCTATTTAAAGCTCAGACAGCAGCTCCCGGGAGCCCGTGAGAAACACTCTCAGGGCCACCTCCCCAGAACGACGGGATCGGGGCGCGCGCTGACAAGATCGCTGGGTGCGACCCGGCTCGCGGAGAAGCCAGACGCCCTCGCACCGCCCGGTCGCCTCGGCCAAGGTCGCTGCGCTCGGGCATCGGCCCGCCCCGGGGACCGGAGCAGCAAACCCCTCGCGGAGGTGCCCCCGCCCCGGCTTCTCCCAACCCGTAACCGCGGGGACCCGCCTCGCGCAGCCAACTCCTGCACTCGAGAACTGTCGTGCGTGGGGGGGACTTGGCCGAGGCAGGACCCCGCCCGACTGGCCGGCCCGCACCTGCGCGACACCCGCCCTTTCTGGGCTGCGTCTAGAGGATGCTGAAGGCCAGGGAAGGAGTGCTGACGTCACTAATAGAACCGGGACGACTGATGACGCTACAAGCATTCCCTCTCCCGCGCGGAGAGCAACTCCAGACCTTGACTTTCTCTCAAGCCCAAATCACCGCAACTGTCGGCCAACAAAGGCGAGCTGCCTTCAACGAGAGCAGCCTGAGGCACAGTTATCGCGAGAAACTGTCTCCCACAGTGGCACTGACAAGCGCAGGCGCACTGAGCGCCCGCCCCCTAGCGATGGGAGCGCCCGCAGCAGAGGCGGGGCCTGGCCTGCCAACAAAACTCGCGAGACTTGAGCGCGTCAGAGGGACGTCCTCTCACGGGCCGGAAGTGTAGTCGGCGGAGCGGCTTAGGCGCTTGAAGCACCTCCGAGCTCGGGGCCGTATCGCGGCTTCTCGGCTCGCGCTTCGCTTCCCTGGGCCGTAGTAATGGGGGACTCCAAGGAGGCCGGAGCCGAGGCCGCGCCGGCGGCGACTGCTGCTCGAGGAGGGCTCAGCCTCCTGTCTCAGGGCGAGCTGGAGGAACCTTCTGCGCAGGTGAGCCCACCTCAGTGTCGAACGTGCCCGGGCTCCGGGCTCCGCGGGCTCGAGCTCTGGGCTCGGCGGGCACGCACCGCGCGGGAGGGTGTCACGGTTCCCGGAGCCTCTGGCACCTTCTCCCCCCCCCCCCCCCCCCGACACCTCCGAAACGGGGAAGCCCGTGTGTCTGTCCTGAGGTGCGCTGGCGTTTGCTCGCACGTCCTCGTGTCCAGAGCAAGCCTGGCTTCCCACTCGGGGTGACCTGCGGTGAATTAGACTCGGTATCTGCTTGACGTGTAATACGTGGGCGCATACATGGAGCATCTAGGTGTGTGCGCATACATGTAACACGTAGCTCCAAAATGTGGCACAGTTGTGTAAAGCCGGCGGCGCGGAAGGAGTGCCGAGGGGAGCCCACGGGGTTGGGGCCCGGCTAATTCCTCAAGGTGCGAGGTGTTTGCCAGGCCCAAAGGGACTGCGAGAAAGGAGGTTAGAACAGTTGATACGGAGCCTGTGTGCAGGTGTGCGGTGAAGGCTGGCGAGTCCCCAGGGCCTTGCTGTCACGTTGAGAGGTTCGGAGTATGTGAGACTCCCTGGCGAAGCGATTGCTGAACCTTTGCGTAAAAACAAGAGAGACTCAGATATCTTACCCGAAACTACTTTGAAGTATTTATGTTCCTGTAATTAAAACGTTTGTTTAGTACTGTAGCCAGATTTATTAAATTTTACATTTAATTAACTTCACACTGGCGAGTCTTTTTGGTTTCTGCTTCTACACTGAATATAAATAAAATTTAAAGGCAGATTGGTTGGCCCATTTCCTTTGAAACACACAAGCATCATGCACCTTGACTCCTGCATGTTTAAAATCATTTGAAAAGGTGCTAAATTCAATAATTTGTGTTTGAACTAAGTGTTAAGAGTAACATGTGAACCCTGATGCGGATCGTTTCTTTTTATAAAGATGTTTTCATTCCTAGTAGTGTTCATTAAAGTTTCATTCAATGTGTTGCTTAGGGATCAGCTTTATTTCTTGGAGGCAATGAAGTGAAGAGCCGAGCTGTGGTGAAATACTCTTCTGCCCCTCCCCGAACAGCATTTGCACAACTTGAAGAGAAAACAGATTTGAAACTCCCACCTGCCAACTGGTTACGAGAAAGTGCCAAACTAGGGCCAGCAGGAACTACCATTCTTGGGAATAGTAAGAAAAGCAAGCCATTTTCAAGGTAAATATCAGTGTCATATTGACCAGTCTATCCATCATACTTAAAACTTAGCACTAGTTATTTAGTTTGTGATGTACGCTCACTAAAATTTTATTTTTTATTTCAATTTTTAAAAATATATTTGGTATGGGGTCTCACTCCTCTTGTCTCAGCCTTCCCAGTGGTGGGATTGAAGACGTATAGCCTTGGGGCACCCAGGTGGGGTCAGCGAGGCTTCCAGTACTGGGGATCAAATCTGGGTCCTTGTGCTTGCCTAGACAGGTGCTTAGACTGCCAAGCCATCTCAGTGGACCTAACTTGCTAGATGTTTAGAAGATGAGATTTGATTTTGAAAGTTACTTTTACTCCCCAAAATAGCATATGTTACAACAGAGAGTTTTACATTGCATGTACTTCTTTGAAGTCTACATCATATTAACAAACTACTAATCATTTATTTTAGCCAGTTTGCATAGATTTTTTTTTTTTTTTGTGGCAACAGAAATTGAACCGAGGACCTTGTGCTTGCCAGGCAGGCACTTATGCCGCTGACCTATCTGCTTTGGCCCAGTTTGCATGGATTTGAATTTGTGAAAACAAAGAATCAGGATGAGTATCTGACCTGTGGAGGTTTTCATTAAATGATAGTGCACTCTCTAGCCTAAAAAGGCCTAATGAAAAAGACAGCATGTTGGGTGACCTATATTGTTGACTTAGAAAAATGGAAATTCTGCTTGTGGTATTTAAAGTTGAGACAGTAGCCTGCCATCTTCTAGAGAAAAATGTATTAATATCCATATTCTTTTTCTTTTTAAGTTTTTTTTTTACAGTATTTATTTATTTATTTGGTACAGGGTCTTAATATGCAGCTTGGAGTTGTAGCGATCCTCCTGTTTTAGCCTCCCCAGCACAATTATAGGTGTGTGCCACCATGCCCGGTTTGCATGGCAGGGCTGGCAGAGTTGGTAAGGCATGTGGTGCCCGGGATCGAATCTAGGTCCTTGGGCTTGCAAGGCAGGTGTTTACAACCCTGAGCTATCTCCCTGGCCCCTAATAACTATATTCTTATGGGCCATTTAATATGTGGGATTCTTTATATTTCTTCTTAGTGACATGGTGAAATTTATGTGTAAGTTAGAGCAAGAGTCATAATACATTAATACTTTATGAGCTGGTAGTTTGAAAATTATTCTAATGCCTAGAATGTAAAGTTATATCAAATTATTATTTTTAGCTTTATTTATACTAGCCTAAAGTTGGAAATAACCCAAACATTTTCTATTAGAAGAATGGCTT
Source organism: Octodon degus (assembly GCF_000260255.1). Taxonomy (NCBI): domain Eukaryota; kingdom Metazoa; phylum Chordata; class Mammalia; order Rodentia; family Octodontidae; genus Octodon; species Octodon degus. The sequence continues at coordinate 18,105,613 of NW_004524586.1, read as the reverse complement.
TATAAGTTATATTAAGTTTTATGAGGTGATATAAATGCTAATTGTATTAACTATATACAAACACTGCCAGATAGTTCATGTTTATCTCATTCAGTGCTTAATAACTTTTTGAGACAGGCACTGTCAACTGTTTTGTACAAGACAAAGCTGAAGCTAAGAAAGGTTAAATGACATCTAGCAGCGCATGGTAAATCACAAGAGGATGCTTTGAAATTAGGTGTTCTAGAGAAGTAGCCTGACTGCCACTGACTACCATCAGCTGCTTTTCAAGTGTGTGGACTGTTAAGTGTGCCTCATACAGTACCTGGCATAAGTTAGGTGCTCACTTAACTTTTTAGGTGATTTATTGACAGCTGCATTTTTCAGACATACTTTTAAAAAGAGAGATTTTATGTATATCATTAGGAACATAGTTCCGGAAACTAAAATTATAGTAAGTGTCTCTCTTTATCTTACCTTACATAGAATAAAGTTATGAAGACTTGAGACATTTTTGGTTTCATGCTTAAAAAAAATCTGCAGGGGCTGGTGAGATGGCTCAGTGGTCTAAAGCACCTACCTAGAACAAGCTAAGCAAAGCACAGGGACTGCGGTTCAATACCCCAGCACCACATGCCAGCCAGCCCCACCCCCTGGTGGGCTGAGCTGGCCACACACACACACACACACACAAATAAAAAAAAATTTAAAAAAAATCTGCAAAGTAGTTTTAAGTGTTTTCTACTAATTGCTTCTCATTATTACTGTTTCATCAAATTTAAGCTGCTATCAATTTTAAAACCCATCATTTTATGTACACTGAGAAGGAAGCACTAGCTACATAGAATGGTGAAGCACATCTTGATTTCAGAAATGTTAGAATGCAGAAAATGTATCTCCTAGAAGCAAGGAAATTCTGTGTTCTGTTCAACCTGTGGCTGTGTTTCCTTTGGTAGCTTTGGCATGGCATATGACTTCATCGATTCTGTGGGAAATGATGTGGATGTTGTCTCTGATTCTGAAGTAAGTGTTGCTTGTTGTTTAATGTATCTTTTGGAGTAAAGTGTATTCTTTCTGATTTGCAGTCTTGAGAAATTAGTGACAATAAGATATAGTAAGATATAGCTGATTATCAGATACCTTTCTGTTTCTAAAATTCTGCTTTTTCCTCACATCTTTCTCAACACTCCCAAACAGTGGTTGTAATAATACTATTAAAGTTGTTAGTTTAATAATAGTTGTGGGAACTGATGATAATGTTTGGGATTATTCTGATTATGTTACCAATTGAGAATTATAAATAATACTTCTGATGGAGTCTGTTGTTACTTAGCTGGTAGCTTTTCTAATGAGGTGCTTAAAGCCTCCATCAGTGCAACAGCAAGACTTCTGCTCACAACTTGGAGAAATTCTCTTGTGGGTTTGGGACGTAGCTTAGTAGTTGCTTGTGTGCCTCCAATGCATGAGACACTGAGTTTAACCCCAGGGTAAGAAATGCCTTTGAGAAGATCCTCTCAGGGGTAAAAATAAATGTTTGCCTATAATTTACATTAAAATATGTTAGTGTGACTCAAAGTGTAGGTGATTCTGGCTTTAAAATTCTCTCTGGGCCAGGAATGTAGCTCAGTGGCACAGTTCCTGACTGGCAAGCACAGGGTCCTGAGTTTGATTCCTGGTACAAAAAGGAAAGCCTTTTTATTCAGGTGGTGGAGGTAGCTCTATGTAAAATATAGTTTGACCTTATGAAAATTGAGTTTATTGTTCTTTACAATGAATAAAGTTAATATTTGCATGAGTGAGTCTTTCTAAACTATTTTTGCTCTTTTTAAGAACATAAAAAAGCTCCTGAAGATTCCCTACAGCAAGTCCCATGTAAGCATGGCAGTACATCGTGTAGGAAGGACACTCTTACTAGATGAGCTAGATATTCAAGAACTCTTCATGAGATCCTCTCAGGTAATATGTTTTGTGAAAAACATCTGGAAACTCATTGTCCTGACAACTTAATTAAGAGTGCTAGAAATGTGCTTAGGTTTCACAAAAGGCCAAAGTGGAAATGCAGTGCTTTTTTTTTTTTTTTTTAATCCTTTCTTCGCCCAAACCCCCTGAAATGCAGTGCTTCAATTATTCAGCTTTCAAGAAATGAAGTTTCACTGAAGAGAAAAGGTGTTACTGTTAAAATAAGAATGGGGAAGAAAAATATTTCATTGATAATAACGGGGTTCTTTCTCACAAGTAAAAAGGATAAAGTCAGTGGAAAACTGAAAAAAAAAACTGAAACTTAAGGACTAATTTATTTTATTATTTTATGTATTAGTACAGGGTCGACAAGGTCTCACTACATAAATTGGACTCATAGTGATCCTCCTGTTTTCACCCTCCCAAGTACTGGAATTACCAATGTGTACCACTATACCTAGTTTCAGTGGCCCTCAGCATACCCACCGGGGTGAGGCAGGCATAGCACACCAATGACTATTTTAAATTAAAAGGAACAATCCTTTGATATCTCTGTTACACATTCTTTTGAGACATGGCTACCAGGAAATATGACAAATATTAATGAGCTGTTTGTTTTCTTGAAGCCTTGCTTTTCATATTGTATATTATTGGACACCTATTTTTCCTCCTGTTTGAGGGTGGATGTTTTGTAAAGTGAAGTGGCAGTGTTGCATTTTCTTAAGGTTCTCCATAGCTATACTCACCTTTCATGGGCTGGTACATAGGTGATGCTTCTGCCAGCCCATTTGCTATCTTTAAAGAACATGTCCATGGTGCTTCCCCCCCACCATGCTTTCATAAAAGAAAAGAAGTTGCCGTGATCTTTTTTTTTTTTTTTTTTTAATGTATTTGGTTCTTACGTGGTCTCACTGCACAACTCAGGCTTTGTAGTGATCCTCTTGGTTCAAGCCTCCCCAGTACTGGAATTACAGGCATGCACCACCATGCAGGGTCTTAGTGGTGGGCTCAGTGCGTCCAGGCATAGGACCAGCCTGGAGTGGTGCTGGGGATTGAATCCTGGTCACGGTGCTTGCCTAAGCAGGTGCTTACTCTACAGAGCTCTCTCACCAGCCAAGTTATAGTGATTTAAATTGAACATTAAAATAAATGTTTCTCTCTTCTAAAACAGCACAGTTCAGTTAGATCTGTGTATGTGCGCTGATACTGTTCTAAGTTTTTCAAACATGACAATGAATAGATCGCAGTCCTTGTTCTCTAGTAGCTAACACTTGGCTCTTATTAATAATTACACTGATAACCTCAATAAAAATGTTAGGTGACTAATAAAATATTAGAAAAGGGGTCCTTCTTCCATTGAGTTTATAAGAGGTCAGAAGTGTGGACTTCATAAAAGAGTATGTGTTGACTGTGTTCCCAGTACTCTGGGAGGCTAAGACAGAGGGATTATAAGATGAAGCCCACTTTGGGCAACCAAGGGATTTACAAAGATCCATTCTCAAAAAGGTTGGGGATACACTTCAAGGCAGAGGTGCTAAGCTCAGTCCCCAATATTTGGGGGAAAAAAAAGAAAAAAAGAGAAGATATGTTTTGGATCTAAAATAATGTGTTTCATGGGTATGTGCTTGTAAAATAATAAAATTATCTTCTATAAAGGTAGTGTTTATTATCTTTCTATCACTGTGACAAAATACCTAAGATTGTAAATTTTATTATTTATTTATTTTTTATCAGATTGTAAATTTTAAAAGAAGGGTTTATTTAGGCTCCCAGTGGCAGGGGTCTCAGTCTGTGGCCAGCTGGCTGTGTTGTGAGGGTTTGGGACAAAGAAAGTTATGGCAGGTTGCCTGCTGCAGAGAAAACTACTCGTGGCGATCAGATGGCAAAGAGAAAGCCCAAGGGATGGGATTCCAGAATCTCCTTCGGTATCCCTGGTGATCTAACTTCCTTCCACTAGGCTCTCCCTCCTTCAAATTCCACCACTACCTCATAGTGCCGCTGGGTAGGGGCAAACCTGACGGGAGCCTTGGGGGCTGTTGAGAATCTGAGCCATAGCTGAGGTGATACATCATTTCATTTGTTTATTACATTTGTTTAATAATTTTTCACATTATTCAGACAGGTGATTGGACATGGTTGAAAGAGTTTTACCAGAGATTGATAGATCAGAAGTGGCAAAGGAAGAAGAAGAGCAAGGAGCACTGGTATCAGAAGGCTATTCTTTCCAAGTTTTTATATTACAGGTACTTGGCTACTTGTTTATGCTTCTCTTAGGAAGAAAAATATATTGGTAAAATTAAGTTTTGCCAGTGATATTAACACTGTTGTGGTTGGGTTTGCAAGGGAAACAATTTATTATGGAGCATATAATTTATAGGATTATTTTACAATATTCATCCAAATACTGAAATGCAAATGAGCATGGGAAATCTGTCCACACACTAAAGACCCAAAGAATCCAGCTGAGGGCCTGGGTCCAATAGCCATATCCTGCATGAGTCCAGCTGAAGACCTAGAGCCCATGACAGTGTCCTCTGAGTCCGACTGGAGGCTTAGATAGAGCCCAGGACACTATCTCATATAAGTCTGTTTCAAGGCTCTGCCCTAGGAAGGCCCAAAGGTGAGCGATAGAAGCTAGAAAGTCTGCACCTGTGCAATGAAGGCTCTGTGGCAGCAGGCCCAGGCATCTGCTCTGGAGCCAGGAAGTGATGCTCAAAGTAGCAGAGCTCTCCCACAAGCACTCTAGGCATCCTTAGCAATAGTAAGGTCCTGACCTTCTCCAGTGAGACTAGCCAAGTTAGTACCAGGAAAGCTAGCATGACAAGCTTCTTCAAGAGATTCAGTAACCCCTGTCTTCCTCCCCAGTTCTTTCTCCTTTTATGCTGTTGGCAACAAGCGTTAACCCTCTGTACCCAGCACCATGCTGATTCAAGTTAACCACCAGTTGTCACTTCAGTGCTGTACTGGTTGGTATATTGTGTCAGTTTGAGAAGTTTAGAAATGTAAGTGACTCAGCAGAGAACCAGGAGTCTTAGTTTGTAAACATCCTTATCCCCTGTGAGAAGAGGGCATGGACATTGTGTGAATTCTATATCCCCAGCCCCAGGTTAGCTTGTTTATAACATAAGGAAGGGAGAGAGGCTGACTAGAAGCTGTAGCTGCTGCTCTTCCCTTTGCTCTTCACTGTCTCTGTCATGAACTGCTGCCCTCTGTCATGGGCCACTCTGGTGGGAGAGATCTGAGCACATACTGAAACCCCTACAAACCATAGGCTAAATAAATCTTTCCTTTATTTTGAATGTTGGTTATTTTCTCCCAGCAGTGAGTGAAAAGTAAGAGACAACTACAAACAAGTTTTTCTTGTTTTATTCCTGTTTTACAAATTTAATGCTTGATTACAGTGTCTTAGTTTTTACCAATAGGTACACTGTAATGTGATGTTAACTTTAGTAATAGTGTGATTTTTAAAAAAATTTCTTACTTCCCCAGTATCAATGGTGATGGAGCTGCCCAGCCTGTCCCCTCTGCTGCAGAACAGCAGGAGTCACCCAGTTCGGATGAGACACATGATTCAGAAAGGGTTTCATGGCCTGCGCCCTTTGAAATGGCTTCCTCTGTTTCTGAAGACCCCAGTGCTTCTGGTCAGGTTCGTTAGTACTTGAATAATAACTCTGTAAACTCACTTAGGAAGGCAGAACCAGCTATTTTATTAAAAAGACAGACAAACAAATAAAACTACTGACTTGTATATCACAATTAGAAGAAATAGGGTTTTTTTTCAGTATTTTATGGTAGAATTCACAAGAGCTATTTTGAATGACTAAATCAGGCTTATTTCATTTAAAACATTTTAAGTGGTGCATGCCTGTAATCCCAGCTCTCAGGGTGAGGCAGGAGGATCTTTGAGAATTTGAAACCAGCCTGGGCTACAAAGTGAGCTCAAGGCCAGTCTCACTGTATGGTGAGACTCTTTCTTTGAGAATTTCAAACCAGCCTGGGCTACAAAGTGAGCTCAAGGCCATTCTCACTTTATGGTGAGACCCTTTCTCAAAAAGACACAAACTTTTCATCAAGTTAAAAAAAAAACAAAACCAACAACAACAACAGAAACAGTAAGTACTGTTTTCCTATAAACTTGTAACCATATTGTTAGTCCTAACATATCTTAAGATTTTCTGGTTGAAGCTCCTGCATCTTAGCCTATATTCATAGTATAAAGCTTTTAGAATGTGTTGGACTTGGTGTCATGTCTTGGTTTCTTGTTATTGCTTGTTTTTTCTTCATTATGTCTATTAGGAATTAAACTCCTCAAATATAAATTGGTGTTTGTATAGATTCAGAAAAACATATTGATAAACCTAAAAGATAAAAATAGATCAATAACTTCCTAAATTGTTTTTGTGTGTATTCTTGTATAATAAACACTATTCTTCCAGATTGTTTCTGTCTTCACAAATCATAGAATTGAGGAGTGCATGCATGTTACTTGACTTTAGCTTTAATAGGTTCTTTTTTATTTTTTCATGTATGTATTTGGTACAGGGTCTCACTATGCAGATGTGACTTGTATTGATCCACCTGTTTTCAGCCTCCCCAACTCTGGGATTACAGATGTGGGCCACAATGCCCAGACTCATTCCCTGGCTCAGTGTGCTCTGGAGGCAGGGTCTGCAGTGCATGCTGGACTTGAGATTAAACCCTGGTCCCTGCCCTTGCCAAAGTAGGTACATAGGGCCGGGGAAATAGCTCAGTAGAATAAGCACCTGTCTGACAAGTGCAGGGTCCTGAGTTCAATCCCAGTACCGCAAAAAAAAAAAAAAAAGAAAAAAAAAAAGAAAAAAGTAGGTGCTTAGTCCACTGAGAAAGGATCAGCTGTATGCATTTAGTACAGAGTGTATAGGGTCTCACTACACAGATCGGACTTGTAGTGGTCCCCCTGTTTTTAGTCTCCCAAGTGCTGGGATTACAGGTGTGTGCCACCACGCCCTGTTCAGTGGCCCTCAGTGCACCCTAGGGGCTGCGTTGGCACTGTACACCTGGATGGAACCCAGTCCCTATGCCTCCTAAGCAGGTGCTTTAGTCTGCTAAACTATCTGGCTGGCCCAGAAATAGGCTTTTAAATATACAAAATTTGAGTTAAAACTGCAGAGTGGATTTAAGTTTTTTACCATAAGTGAGGGAAGTTTAAGTGGTAGAAGTATTATCCCATGTTATGCTTTGCATAATAATTATGTGGTAATTTGTTTAGTAACTTAGGGGCAGTGGGTATAAATCAGTGATAGAACACTTTCCTGGCATATATGAGTTCTTAGAGTCCATCTTCAGCAACTCAGGAAAAATATGTAAATTAAAATTAATTCTCTTAATTCTATTATTGATAATTTTGTTAATGTATTATGTGCATTATTTTATGATTATATACCATCAAAAGTTTTTTTTAAAAATTCACTTAGTGTTGTTTATCTTCAAAGGTCGTACCTGATAAAAGAGCTGCAGACTAGAAATAGCCCTCTGCTACTGCCCCTCTTGCCCTTCTCTCAGCTTCTTTGTCTTCTTTCCCTGCTTAGAATCACTGTGAAAGATCTTAGACACTAGAGAATCAGTAAAACACACGTGTGCAGGAAACAGAATGGCATTTATTTAATGCCTCTTGTGCTCAGCACTTTGATATACATTTGTATGAATTTGTTTCCCTCCCTGGAGCTCCACATGCAATAAGTGTTGAAGTGAAGCATGAAAAGCAGATGTTTTTCTGTGGTCAAGCAACTTGTGCAGTCCAAGATAGGGTTTAAATGCAGCTCTTTCTGACCTCAGTCCTGTTCCCGCTGCAGTAATTGACTCTGTCCATTTACTCCATACACACTAAGGAAGGCCCTGGAAGCAGTCAGCATCTTGGCAGTGGCAAGCCCATACACAGGTAGTTGGATAAAAGTAGTATTTTACAAAATGTCTTGTACTGCTACAATTTCCACATTAAAAAATTTATTTACATTTGCAGGCTATGACCTCATCGATTTTTGTTCCCCAGACTAAAACTGCCAGGTTGAGCCCTTTGTAAGCAGTAGTAGAGGTCACACAAGTGTCTGTGGGACCTTGGAGCCAAATGATCTGTGAGAACATTGTAACCCACAGCCTGCACTCCTCCCAAAGGAGTTTTTTGGCAAGTAATTTTGGGAAGTGGCCCTTAAGTTGATCATTTGTCTTCAAGTACAGACAACAAAATAAAGTTTGAAGTTCTGTTAGGGCTACTGATGGAGAAAGCAAGACACAGTAGATATGTTGAAGATATCCTGGCTTGAAATTATGTGCATTTGTAGGTAGACCCCAAGCCTGCTGGCAGAGGCGCAGAAGAGGAGAGACAAGATTGTATAGAATAAGCAGCATGCACACATGTTGATCTTGGGATCAAGCAGAAAATTGGCATTAAAGGCTGCAGGTAGTATGTATGGATGGCAAATTGCATTTTAGACTGAGTTTACCACAGCGAAGTCTTTTCCCGAAATTAACTCTACCGAATATATTAAAACCAAAAAGTGTTCTGAAGCTAAGTTCAGGAAACCCTAGGTTGTATAAAAATGAAGTAGATTTTTTTCTTATAAGACCCTGAGAGGGGGCTGGTGAGATGGCTCAGTGGTCTAAAGCACCTACTTAGAACAAAGCACAGGGATCACGGTTCAATCCCCCAGCACCACATGCCAGCCAGCCCGCCCCCTGGGGGCTGAGCTGGCCACACACACACACACACACACACACACACATAAATAAAAAAAATTAAAAAAAAAAAAAAAAAGACCCTGAGAAGATGTTAGTTTTTGTTTTTTTGAAGGAAGGGGGCAACAGTAGACATGGTTACTCTACAAAGCAAGGACAGTAGTAAGCCGCATTTTTCCCATCATAACTGCAGAGGTTTCCCTAGCTTTCAGGGATCTTAGCTGCTGTAGAAATCGCGTTTGGACACACTAAACTGAAGACCACTGTTAGAACGATGCTTCAAACTTTGGCTGAGTTGCTGAGGAATTTTTCAGTTTAGAAGACATGGGGTGGGCTTACAGAGCAATGGTGGTGACATGTACCAGTGGATGAGAAAATGAGACTTAGGGATTTTGTAAGCTCCTTCCTCTGTCCCATTTGAGTAAGATCTAAATATGATTACCTTCATGAGGCTGTGATAATTGGGCACTAATGCAAGCAGTAAGTGATGAATGCTGTGATTTCAACAGCACAAGCTTGATTCACAAAGGTAGATCCAGGTGTGGGCTTTGATGCTTAGGTGTTGCTGTTTTAAAGCAGATCAGTTTTAAGCAGTGTTGGCAGCAGAATCACCGTTATCCTTGCACTTTTCACAGGAACATGAGCCTCTTGAGCCCTCATACATAGTGGGGCATGTGGCCTCAGCACCCAAAGAACAAAACCTGAGTACTTTGTTCAATGATGGGGAGAACGGTCAGGTATGCTTTCAATATGGTCAAGTTAAAATACTTAGTCGCCAGTCATCACTTAAATCCTAGTCTCAACTGGAGTTTTTAGGGACAAAATCCACTTGATTCTGCCAATTAACACTCTGACTTTACCTTGTCTCTCTCTTTTTCTGATCTTTCTGTTGGGGCAAATTGTAGTTCTGCTTTTAGTTATATTTTTTCTCCTTTTAAATTAAAGGGTCTTAAAAATGATTTTGTTCGGAATATTCTGTGGACATTTGAAGATATCCATATGTTGGTTGGATCAAACATGCCTATTTTTGGTGGAGGCAGATACCCAGCAGTCAGCTTACGTCTCAGGTGAGCCAACATCTTGTGCTGTGGTCTCCCTCATGTTAATGTTCAAATACTTCAGCATTAGTGTGCCATCTGTTGCTCCCTATCTTTTTGGGCATCCTCTTCTTTTTCTGGATTGTTTTCACTTCTCCACTTCCTTTGCCATGGCAATGAGCACAGTAAGGCAGGACCTGCCTGCTGTCAGCAAATGCTGACACCCCCGTAGCTAACTGCTCATTCCAGACCTAACTGGACAGACCTCTGAAATCTGTTGTACTTGCCTCCTTTTGGGTTTGAACCTATAGCTTATGAGGTTACAAGAAAATATATTTAATTAGTTTAAGAGGTGGTTTGACAGCTTCCTGTTAACTGGTTGTGAGCATTCTTCTTAATAATGCATGTGTATTTGTTTCCCTAACCCAGTGTGAGTTCAGTGTGACATTAGGTGCAGTGCTCCGTGTTTTCTCAGGTTGTGTGAGGAGCATGCAGGAGACTTAAGGTTATATATTTCCTTCTACTCTTACTGAAAACTTTACAATGCTAGTGAGACCAAGCTTTAGAGAAGATGTTGGGTATGACAGAAATGTTGCACTACATATTTATGTCCTCAGTCAAGAAAGCATATATGGCATTTCCATCAAGGGAGAATAGAGCAAAAGTACTTAAATAGGAAAATAATCATCAGATGATTCAATTTTAAACATCTTAATTTGTAGCAGAACCTGTCACTCCCCATTATGCTCGGTACCCTTGCTTCTTAGTTGCCCAGGTCATAGTTCCTGTTCCAGTTTCAGTGCTCCTGTCTCTTAGAAACTGCTGGGCACTGTGATACACATTGTAGAACCCCGTCTCCATTTGAAAGCCATTCTGCCTCTGTACTTCCTGCTTGCTTGTCCCATATAAGCCTAGACCATGAGAGATCAGGGTCTGATATTCTGGGAATGATCCTGAGTAGAGTTCATCATGGTACAAAACTTTGCCTCCAAGTGCTTGGTGTCACTGATTGTTTCTGCTTGCCATTGAAAACTAAACCAAATAACACTAGGAATTTGCATTCTTAGGGATAACAACAAGCCAATCAATGTGCTAACTGGAATTGACTATTGGTTGGACAACTTGATATGCAATGTACCTGAGCTCGTGATGTGTTTTCATGTAAATGGAATTGTACAGGTAAGACACAGTGTGACTTTGCTAATAAGATCTTGAAAGCTAATTGTTAAAGAGTTTGTCATGAAAGATTTTAAAGCCCTTGAGTGCTAAAGTGTATTTTTCATAAGAAAGATATGAAAAAACTAAAATAGGAGTGTTTTTACACTTAACTTGGTTATAGCAAAATTCTAGAAGTTATAGGAGTATAATTTTATGGATAATTCATGGGAAGTTAGCTTATAAATACAGTGATACCTTAGGTCACAAATTTAATTTGTTTTACAATTTTAGAAAAGATGGCCAGGTTTGTTATGTTGAAAAGATGGCCAAGATTGTGTTTGTCACAAGATGCATTTTGTAAAGGAGAACAAAATCTTGCCACACTTCTGTTGTGAACCAAATTGTTTGCATGCAGAAGTGTTCTTGAACTAAGGTTCTGCTGTATACTAAGACATACATTTGTAACTGTATAATTCTAGTGTTAATACCAAGTACGTATAATGTTTAATTGAAACTGTCTGTACAGTGAATGTGTATTTTCATTTACAAGTACTGTGGATTTGCAGGATTTTTTTTTTCCTGTGAAGACCACTGTGAGAATTCAACAATGATAACAGAGCTCTCGGAGCATGTTCTGTTTAGGAACATTTCATTCCCATGACGTTATTAGAGGGAAGCAGAATATATCTGGTTACTTACTCAGATGTACAAGTGCGAAGTAATAATGTGCAGCGAAAACTTGAGGAGACAGGAAGTATTACGCGTGTTGTACTTACACAGGTCTGAATACAGGAAGGTTGAGATCACTCTGTGTTGGCCAGGACAGAAGACTTCATGGAAGAAGTTGGTTATTCCCATACTTGAGTGATAGCTAGTATCTGAAAATCTAAGGTGCATTTTAAAAGACACATCTCCACAAAGGAAAGCATAAAAAATAAATTCAGTTAGTGAACACAAGATTAAGCAACAGATTCAGATATAGTTACAAAAAGTCATGTCCAGATACTGGAGAACCTTGAATGCCCAGCTAAACAGTTTGTACCTGTCTGGGTACCATAGGTGCAAACGTATAGTCCCATTCGTTGGCAGGGATTACAGCTTGAAGCCAGTCTGGCTGCATAGCAAGTTCAAGGCCAGCCAGACTTAATAGTGAGACCCAGTCTCAAAAAGAGGTTGTACTTCCTCCTTTAGGTGGAAACCATGAACACTTTACTTCTGGAAGGAAATTCATTGTATTACAGCATTAATTTGGAAGTAGCTTGGTAATAGGTGGGGAGGCCTAGAAGAAATGAAGACTGGTCCTATGTTGCAGTGCCTTTATGAATAGTGTAAGTTACTTACAAGTACTCGTACTACAGGAGATAGGAAGATTGGACAGTGGTAGCAATGCCTGGCATTCGTTGTGTGCGCATTTGGTTCCAGACACTACCAAGTGCTTCATGTGGGTTACCTTATTGATCTTCTTAGTAACCACATCTAGTATTATTCTCATTTGATATGATGGATAAGGAAACTGAGGGTCAGGAAGCCTAGTGAGTTGCCCAGAATCTGTGGCTAGTAGGTGCTGGTGCCAGTGTTTGAGTAAATTTTCTGGATTTGATGCTAACCCATTCATTGATTATCAACCTAAGCTGTTATTCACAATCACTTGTGGCTTTTTTGGTTTTTTTTCTTCACTTGTGGCTTCTTAAAAAGTACTCTTCTTAAAAAGAACCAAAAGATATATACTTTTATTTATATATATAGTGCACGTATATGTTATATGTATGTACAAAGAGAGATATCTGTATATACTAGGTACACACATGTACTAGAGAGATAGTTTCTTTGTTTCTTAGGCTGATAGTATGCCAGGATCAGGATGATCCCTGTCTCTGTTTGTTTTGTTTTTTTGCATTTAGGACAAGGTCTGCATGATCTCACTGAATAGATCTGACTCATAGTGATCCTCCTGTTTACAGCCTCCTAAGTGCTGGGATTACAGGCATGTGCCATCACGCCCAGTCTCAATCCCCATCTCAGCCTGCCCAGGGGGCGGGGCTGGAAAGTCAGGCCCAGGGATGGAATTCCTGGGCCCTGCTTATGCCTAAGCAGGCACTGTAATCCGCTCAGCTATTTAGCTGACCCTCATATCTCTTTGTATACGTACTGTGACATCATCACCGTTTAAGTGGCACCATATAGGGAGAGGCTGGTGGGGGAGCCAGGAAAGAGGAGAGAAGCAAGTCCAGTGTTTGTGAGGTGCAAGGGAGGAAGACCTGATGGAATCCCAGGGTTTTGGGACCAGAGTAACAGCCATATCACTTGCTGAGACAGGGCCACTTAATTGATTTAGGCAGGAAGTTATATGTTTCCATGACATACTCAGGTTGAGGACATGATAAAAATGTCCAGTGAGCATTGTGATGGTGCAGCAATTAGAAAAGAAAGTCTAGAGAAAAAATTAAAGCGCCATCTTCCTAGGGACTAATAGATTTCATCACCAAGGATTTATTACAATCACACATCAGAGCCTTTCCCTACAAGGGTAGGAGGATGGGTCATTGAGAGATGAGAACCAGAACAATGCAGTGTAAAAAGTGGGAAAGAAGTGTTTTAAGGGAGTGAATAACAAAAGTGAAAACTGGAGATGAACTAAGAAGGATAAAAACCGACCTTGGACAACTGTTTGGTGTTATGTTCTGATTGATTTTGGAGTTTCAGGTCATACAGCACTTCAGAAAATGTGGTAAGAGGCATTGAGGAAGGTCTGCACAGAAGACAAGCTGGAAAAAATATCGATGCATTTTAAAAATAGCAATAATGCCAGCTGTGCAGTCTTTACTCTTGTTGCCATTGCCACTTCCACCCGCTGTGCTCCATCCCTGCAAAGAAAGAGTCCACAGCTTAATGAAGGAAAATGTCTACTGGGAAAACATCCCAAGTGATAATCTTCTCTCAAGCCACTGACTCTAGTATTAGGGGAAAGAGTAGGCCAGAAGTTCATGGTTTTTAAAGTTCTGCCTTCATTTGCCATCTTGCCAGTCAAAATCCATCCAATCAGATGGAAAAGGAAGTGTTGTTGAGTACCTTCTGTGCTGTGGTGCAGCAGAAATGTGATCATGCCTTGACCCGAGGCTGTGTGTCTAGGATTGACTCTTGGGAGTGACTGGTAGGGAGCCACCATTGCAGGTGGGGTGGGTCAGCTCCCTTTGATGTGGGAGCAGGAAGATTTAAACCTCCTTTTAAACTCTCCTTGGCCAAAAAATTAAATAAATAAATAAATAAATAAATAAATAAATAAAAATAAATAAATAAACTCTCCTTGGCTGGCAATAGCTCAACAAGCAGGCACAGGGGCCAGGGGTTCAATTCCCGGGCCTGCTGTGCCAGTCCCACCCTGGGGTGCGCTGAGAGAGTGATTGAGACTGGGTGTGGTGGTGCATGCATGTAATCCTAGCCCTTGGGAGGCTGTAAACAGGAGGATCACTACAAGTCCAGTGTAGTACTGAGACTCTGAACACTCTAAAATACAGGAGGAAAAAAAAAAAAAGCAACACTCCTGTGCTGCATAACTTTCTATTTTGTAGGATTTATATCCTGTATCTGGCTGCTTTTTAATTAGAAAGATTGTTTCAGGTTTCCTCTTAAAACTGTGTTCTATATGTGTTTTACAGAAATATGAAATGATAAAGACAGAAGAGATACCCAATTTGGAAAACTCTAACTTTTCTACTAAAGTCATAAAAGATATTGCACAGAATATTTTGTCATTTCTGAAATCTAATTGTACCAAAGAAGGACATACATATTGGCTTTTTAAAGGTAAGTTAATTCCTGACTGTACAATAACTGATTTGTGTAACTACTATAAAATAAGATGTGGGGTCGGGGAGATGGCTCAGTAGAATAAGTGCTTCCCTGGCAAGCGCAAGGGCCTGAGTTCAATCCCCGATTCCACCAAAATAAATAAATAAATAAATAAAATAAAATAAGATGTGTTTATTTTTCTTTACCAGCAAGTGGCAGTGATATAGTGAAGCTCTATGATCTTACTACTCTGTGTGAAGAAACTGAAGACAAGTACCAGAACCCATTCACAATGCCAGTGGCCATTCTCTTATATAAGTGAGTGCTTTAAGAATTTAAGGTGAATGGTCTTATGTAAGATTTTAAGTGCACAGCCACAGCATGCCAAGAATGTTAAATACCTTTTAAGGTTTCCATCCATTTAGACTTCGACATACAGACATCAATACATTATACCAAATGTTAATCTTATTTGATTGTAAACCAAGGATAAGCTTTTTGGGGTGGGTTGGTTAAAATACAATATTTAATTACTAAAAAAAAATACATATGTTTACTTGCTTCTTATATTTCTCTTTCTGTTGGAAAAATATATGTGTGCCTAGACTTTAGTCTTGCAAAAAATGATGGATGAGGATTAAAGCTGACGTAAACATTTCTTTCAGGGTTGCTTGTAACATGATGATGAAGAAGAATCAAAATAAGAAACACTATGGGACAATTAGAACATTGCTTCTTAATTGTGTTAAGTTGCTGGACAAAAGCAGGCATCCACAGGTAAGACTCTAGCGTTCTGATAGAAAATTGTCTAAGTAATAAAGCTCCCTAGGCCGGGGAGATGGCTCAGTGGAATAAGCGCTTCCCTGGCAAGCGCAAGGGCCTGAGTTCAATCCCTGATTCCACAAAAAAAAAATAAATAAAAAAAATAAAGCTCCCTAATTCAATTCCACCCCTGCCCTGTCCAGTGTGATAGCCACTACTATATGTGGCTACTGAGCATTTACAATGGACTTCATCTGAACTGAATGTGCTGACAGTGTGACATACACACTGAATTTTGAAGAGTGTATGTGTACACAAATGTTGACTGTTCTGTAGATTCCAAATTGAATATAATATTATTGGTAATTTTACCAGATTTCACTTTTTGTGCAACCACTACTAGCAGATTGAAAATTTTGTATGTGGCTTGCATTATGCTTCTCTTGGGTAGCACTGTTTTGTACACTTAACTCATATAATTCTAATATATTACGGTTTCTTTTGCCACTATTAAAAGGTGACAGTCTTGTATCTTTTAAAAGGCCTCTGTATAAATGGCTATCTTTTCACTTGTTCATGTAAATAAAGTTCATATTCTACAATCAGCTGGAGTGGTAAACTATTCTCTCAGCACACACTCCACAGTGTTACACAACCCTGTCGTAATTTGAAGAATGCATAAGTTGGTATAAAGCTAATTATATCTTGCTTAAATCACGAGATACTGTATGTAGGATATGTGTGTTTTCTTTAGTTTTTCTGTACTATTAATCACAGCCACGTCCAATTTAGAGATAAAAATTATCCTCGAGGCCATCATCAGATTTTTTTTTTAGAAAAATGGCAAAATAATTGCTGAGTGCGGTAGTAGTGTTTAATGCTAATTGCATAGTTTATGTGTAAGTCAGAAAATGGTATTAAGACTATTGAATATTGATGGTTAAGAATAGATGATAGAGTGTATGCATATGTATTGTAAATCATATAAATCATAAATTGCTTAAATCATTATATACATACAAATTTTAAGAACAATCAGGCTGGGTGTGGTGGCACAAACCTGTAACCACAGCACTCTGAGAATTAGGCTGAGGCAGGAGAATCATAAGCCCTGTGAGGAACTGACAGGACACATTCTGGGAATTTTAAACTCTGAAACACAGGAACAGTTGTGTATGGTATTATAGTCTACTGAACACAGCCTATGCGCAGAACCCTTCTGAAAACTTGTTAGTATTGTAGTAAAATTGATTCCCCCCCCCCTTTTTTTTTGGTGGTAGGAGGGCTCAAACTCAGGACCTTATGCCTGCCAGCAACCACTTATTCACCTGAACTAACTAACCGGCCCCTGATTATCCTTTAGATGAGACAATGTTGATAGCAGTCACTTATCGGTATTTCTCTCTTAAGATTATTGCTTCAGCCAATTTCATGCTGTCAGAACTTTTTCAATTGGATGAGCCTAAAAAAGAAGAAAGTTCAGAATCTCCTTTAAATGAAAATTCTGATGAAAGTTACAGCGAAGAGGAAGAGGAAATGCCAGACAGTGATGAAAATGGATCCTACAGTACCAGCTCTGATCCCTCAGATGATAACAAAGCAGTAGCTATAATTAAGTCCGTTGGAGAATTGTCAGTACCAGAAAAATACAAATCCATTCATCAGATCAGAGTAAGCATGTTAAAGTTTATCTTCTAGTTTTATCGGGGGAAATAAGAACTGTTGTTCATTGAATACAACTAGCCTCAGAAAACATGGATACTTGAGTACATTCTTTTAAGCTGCAGTAGTAATAATTACTAGGTTTATAAATTCTTCAGCTTACTTTTAGAACCCCTAAGTGGAGTAGAATGGCCCTGGGGCAACTGACCCACATGCCAGAGTCTGGGAGACAAGCATGTAAACCAGATAGCCACACATTCATTTTTTCTGTAGGAAATTTGTGTCCCTGCTCACCAGTGTATAGCCGTATCTCCTCGTCCATACACCTCTGTATGGTTTTTGAGTGTCTGGGAAATTGTGCATTGGTTGTGTTTTAAACATAGGTGAGAGGAAGAAAAGCAGTTTACCATTTAGGTGGTGATCTGGTGCATTGTTCTTTTTTTTTTTTTTTTTTTTCTTCCTGCGGTTCTGGGGCTAGAACTCAGGACTTGGTGCTTGTCAGGCAGACGCTTATTCTACTGAGCTATCTCCCCACGAGGTGCATTATTCTCATGCTACATAGGACCACTATACTTCTTCTGTGACCCTGCACAAGTATCCGCCCGGACGGATCCTAGCTACTCACACGCTTTAGGTTTCTCAGGGCACAGTTGCTTTGCCTGCTCCCACCATCAGGCTGTGGCCCCAGATACTTCCTCACCTACTGCCTTCCTATACTCAGATCCAGGTCAGTCTTAAAAGAGTTCTGGCTAGTCCCTGAACTGAAATATACTTGCAGATAACCTCTTAGTTGGAGTTCTGAGGTTCACTTTCACATGGAGACTTTGTATTCAGCCAAGGGATGTAAACATGTGAGGATGCATCTCTAACTGAAACACTGTTTGTCTTCCTGCTCACCTCTTCCTTTCCTTTGTCCTTTCCCATGGCCCATAGCCACAGTGACTTTGTCTTTCAAAGCCTACAGATTCCTTGAGGCCCTTTGTGCTCCCTGCTGCCATCTCTGTTTGGACCGTTCACTTCCCCGGACTTGTTCCTGGCTGTCTTTTCCCAGCCCCTACATCTTGACGGAAATGTCCCCTTGAGGAGGTGGTCCTTAAGAGCAGGCTGTTTCTGTGTTCTTCATGGAGCCTATCTGTACCTGAAGCACTTTCTTTTGTCTCCCATCACTAGAATATAAGCTTCCTGTAGGTGGCCAGCTCTGTGCCTCCCTGTCTAGACACAGACTAGGTATTCAGGAAACATTTGGCTAAAGGGCTGTTCATGTCAATTTTAGTTCCCTTTTAGCTTGAGCCTCACACTGGAGGAAAAACTATTTAGAGTATGTTATGGATTTCCAGAGTTACATGTATTTGGAACATGGGACCCTGGACTTACAGGGCAGTTAGATGATAATTGAAGATGTCACAGTATGTTAGTATCACTTTTCTTTTGATAGAGGCAGCACTTTTTACCAGTGTCTGGGAGCACGCAAAGTGGTGGTAGCATTCATGAGAACATGTCTTGGTTGGCTTTATGTCATCTGTGTTTGGTGACTTGAAGAACGGGCAGGCGGCGTGGGCTCCTGAGTCCCCGCTTCTCCACTACTCATTGTGTTCTTGGGTAAATTCTTCTGCCATCTGTGTGAGCTTCTCTGTGAAAGGAACCCAGTAACTGCAGCCTCCTAGGAATCAGCCAAATGAAATGCTTCCCAGAGGCCCTTACACACGTTATTACTTAGCGGATGGTGGGTTGTTAACTGTTTTTCTGTCCCTAATTAGTCAGATAAATTATACAGTGAGGCTTTGGGTGATGGGTAATACGTGTTAACGTTTGCTAAATTGATGATAGTGTTAACTTGTGCTACCAAGTTATCAGTGCTAATTAGGAATTGAGCTGACCTGTTAGGTTTGGTATGCATTTATCTAAAGCATTGCCGTCTTGCTTTTTTGTCATAAAAGAGTTCCTTTTAGAATTTTGAACAGTTAAAGCAGCATATCAGCTGGAAGGTCTTTGTTGTTAAATAGAATTTTTGTTGTTGATGCTTACTGTTTAATCTGCAAACCGAAATAGTCCAGTAAGCTTCCCATCAGATACCACAGCAAGCTGAGTTCCAAAGCACACTTCTGAATTGGTTTGTAGAGTGTCCAAATCGCCAGAAAATGGGAGCCATTGAATGTGTGTGTCAGTACTATGTTAGTAATTTTCAATATTTGTTTCTGAAGCCCAGTTGTGCATTTCCAGTTTGCCATGACACGGAAGAACGCTGTAGACTGGTGCTCAGCTATGTTCTAGAGGTAGGTCTAAGTGTCCTTTTTGCTTTTGCAATCAAGTTTATACTTGATATTCACATAGCATTTATGTTTTGGCATCTAAAAGTTATTTTGAATAGTATTCAGCTGAGATTTTTTTTCTTTCTTTTTTAATTTTGTGTGTGTGTGTGTGTGTGTGTGTGTGTGTGTGTGTGGCCAGCTCAGCCCACCAGGGGGCGGGGCTGGCTGGCATGTGGTGCTGGGGGATTGAACCATGGTCCCTGTGCTTTGCTAAACTTGTTCTAAGTAGGTGTTTTAGACCACTGAGCCATCTCACCAGCCCCGAGATTTTTTTCTTAAGCTCAAAGAGTGAACAAAATCATTGTCTCCCAAATCTTTAGATCAGACACAGGTTTGCAGTTTGTTTCTAAGATAGAAATTATGCCTTGTGTTTAGTTTTCATTTGACTATTAGTAATTTGTATTTTTTTTCTTTTTTAAAGGGTTTAAAATCTGTAGATAGCAGCATCAAAAAGGAAAGTGACCTTCCTGCAGCTGATCCCAGCACCCCAATCCCCTTAAAATACGAAGATGAATCCACAAGAGTCGGTCCTGAGGGGCTAGAGAAGCAGATGGCCTTGTTTTTGGACAAAAGTAAGTTGAATTGATGTGCAAATAAGGCCCTCAGTACAATAATATACTGATCTTTTGTCAACAGCAGACATGTCAATTAAGGCATTCATTAAAAGAAAGGAGAACGATCTCATGTGATCTAGAAGTAGAGAAACATACTTAAAAATTCCATTGAAATCTAAAACCAAGCAAGCATGGTCTCATGTTTCCTAGGTATTTCTTGTGAGAGCATAAGGAACCTGCATGCTTGCACTTCCCCCTCTAATGAGCTGGTAGTGTAGCCTGGTTGAGCACTCCTAGGGAACTGCTGTGCTGGTAGAAGGTGGGGTGTTGGGGAGCTCAGGCCTGGGAAGCAGGGTGCCCAGCTTTGATCCTGGCTGACCAAGAGCAGGCTTTCCCACTTTTCTTTTTCTCATGCTGGAGATAGTAAGAGTTCGTTCTTTCTTTCTTTCCTTTTTTTTTTTTTTTTGCCAGGGATGTGCTTATTCTACTGAGCCATCTCCTCGGCCCTTAAGAGTGCCTACTTTCAAGGGTTGTTATGGATTGGAAGGTTAATATAGATGAAGGGCTTAGAACTTTGTACATAATATACACCATAAAAAGGTTAGCGGGTGCCTTATTGTTGAATAGGTTGAATATAATAAATTTTTATGTACCTAGCATGTTCCTCAAGAGTGTTACTTCAAGCAAAACGTGGACTTTGACATAAATTTGTTTCTTTTTATTTTATTCATTTATCATTATTTTTTGATTTCTATGTATTTGGTATAGGGTCTCATTTTGCAGCTCAGACTCATAGTGATCCTCCTGTTTTCAGCCTCCCAGTGCTGGGATTACAGCCATGTGTTCCATTGCCTGGATTTGGTAGCCTACGCAGCACTTCTGGGGTGTGGGGCTAGTGCAAACCAAACCCAGCCCAAACCCTGCACTTCCCTAAGCAGGTGCCTGGTCTGATGAGCTATCTTGCTGCTTGCCTTTTTTATTTTTTATCTAAATCATATTTTCCCCAAACCTTATTTCTTGGCCCTAATCAGTTTCAATTCTTTACAAAACATTTGGAAAGGCAATTTGTGCAAAATGGCTAATGCCAGGTGCTTCCTGGATCTTCTTTCTTCCCATGAATAGAGGGTTCGGGGAGACAGCTCAGTAGAATAAGCGCTTACCTGGCAAGTACAGTGGCCTGAGTTCAATCCCCGGTTCCGCCAAAAAAAAAAAACAACCAAACAAAAAAACCCCAAAACTAAACCATGAATACAGAAGGGACGATTTCTTTGTCCAGTGTGTATGTATTCCTGTGTGCCAGGTTAGCCTGCTCGCAGTGTACCCACAGGCTCACTCTACGACTTTTGCTGTTTTTTTTCCCTCTAGAATTTGTTTTCTGTCTCTTCCTCCTCCATCTCCCCTCTTGAAAATCCTGCTCAGGCTCAGAATCTCCATACTCACCCATCCACAGGCAGAATGACTTGATTTCATTACAGTGTTCTGTGAGCACTTTGCTGCTTGCCTTGAGGCTAGCCACCTCTACTAAATGATGCTAAGGATACACACAGAGTTTGTCTCATTTGTCTCATTTGTGTTTGGTTTTCTTACAGTGCTCCAAACACAGTGCTCCTAAGAGCAGAGACAAAGAAATCCCTGCACAGATTAAGCCATCACATTGACCTGCTGCATTTTAGTACTTTGCAAGTCTTACGTGTGTACCCAAAATGGGAAACCTTAAGGCAGCCGCAGCGGGGCATGTTTCTGTTCTTATTTCCATGGCTTTGTGCTGTTATCTCTGTAATTACACTTGGTATAGTTTGGTGTGGTTTATCAAGGTAATGACCTCATAAGTTCATGTCACTGTGTTGGTTCCTGTTGCAATGTGTGGCACAGAAGCGACCATTTATGGAACAAAGGAGGGAAAAAGAGCTGCACTTGAAGTCATGTGTTGGTATAGAAGAAATGGTAACCTTCAGTGGGAGACAGAGAAAAGCGCATCCGTGCAGGCAGAGGAAGTAACCTTCCAGGACTGCTGGGCAGCAGTGCACTAGCAGGAAGCCTGAAGGTGCCTTACGTAGGCAGCGAGCTGTGTGCTGAGGCTGAGAGAGGAGTGAGCTGTGCTGAGGTTGGAGATGGCTGTGAGGCGAAAGCTGGGCTTTGGGAAGGTGTGCCTTGTGGCAGGTTGGCTCAGACTGGGGAAAGGAGGCAGTTGTCATGGTCCTGAGCTCAGCTGTGGCAGTCACCCTGTAAGAGTGATAACGATGCCACTCTAGGAAAGTAGAAGGCCTTGGAGCTCTGTAGCAAGGGTCTTGTTGGACATTGGCACTTGACTGTGTTGTGCTTAGGCAGGAATGCATCGTATCCAGCAGTCTTGTCGTGGCAGTAGTGTCTGACCCTGTCCACTCCGATTAAGAAACAGGCAATACATCCTTTTTTTTTGTTTCCTGATAACATTCTAACAAAACCCTTTCTTTTTTCTGTTCTGTATCACAGTGGGCTCCCTTCAGAAGCGTAATTATTCCAGTCAGTCAGGCATGATCCCTGGGTCTTGGCAACATAAGATGAAACTTCAGCTGATTCTTAAGTCAGCGAAGGCCTATTATGTGCTGTCTGATGCTGCCATGAGTCTTCAGAAGTATGGACGGGCGCTGCGATACATTAAGCTGGCTCTGCAGAGCCATGGTAAGCCCCTGCAAGTGACTGTGTCCCGTAGCTTGGGGCAGGACAAGAGGCATCTCTGTCACAGGCAACTTCTATTCCTGTCTGTCATAACATGTGAGTTTTTAAAAAAGCTTCCAATGCTGTGTTCATTACTCAGTATTTTACCTTCTGCCCACACTGGTTTAATAGCTTCATTTTTAAATACAAGAATGCATTATGGTACCGATCACAAACTCTTGTGATGATCCAGCGCTTTGAACTAGTTTCAGACTTCTTATTTACTGTGATCATTGATTTGCAATGCTCTTGTGGTTTTTTTTTTTTCTCCTTTTCCTCATTTTCCATGAAGATACTTACTGCTGCCTCTGCACCAATATGCTTTCTGAAGTGCTGCTGTTTCTTTCTCAATATTTGACACTCTGCGGTGATATCCAACTGATGCTGGCCCAGAATGCAAATAACAGAGCAGCACACCTTGAAGAGTTTAACTACCAAACAAAAGAAGATCAGGAGATACTACACAGTCTTCACAGAGAGTCCAATTGTCAGGGTATGCCAGCTCGTGCTTATTATTTCTTATTTTTTTATTTATTATTTCTGCCAGAGAAGTGGCATAAATATTAGTCTTTGAGTATTTGTTGTTTCTTGTCTTGCTCTATAATTCAAGGTGGCCTTGAAGCCTTGGCAGTCCTCCTGCCTCAGGCTCCCAAGCGCTGGGACTACAGGCATGCACCATCATACCTGCTTCATTTGCTTTGTTTTACTTCATTTGTTCATTTTGAAATCAACAATGTCTTTGGGGTGTGACTAAGTGGCAGAACACTTGCCTGGTCTGCATAAGGTCCCAGTATGATACACACAAAAAATGAATTAAGTTTATAATTACTAATATAAGCTAAGTATAAAATAAGATCTGAAGGTAGTTGTTTCGCCTTCAAATGCTGCTTATGAGTATTTCTAGACATTGCTTCAAGTTAACTTACCAAGCCATTTTCTTTTCAAAAAGAATAATAATTGTCACTGCGTTACTTACCTTTTGGCTGAGTCCATGGAGCTAAGATAAAGGGTTCATCGAGTTTTAAAAGCTGGTCTGTAGCCAGCTGTCTTCTATCACATTGTTCAGTCTTCAGAATTCAGCTACTTGGCTGAAGCGCCAGCCAAGTAGCTCAGCAGATTAAAGCAGCTTCAAGCAGGTGCAGGAACCAGAGTTCAATCCCCAGGCCTGCCTTGCCGGCCCTGCCCCTCGGGCATGCTGAGATAGCAGTTGTGTTTGGGCGTAGTGTTACACGTTTGTAATCCCAACTCTTGCAAGGCTTTAAACAGACTGATTGCTACAAGTCCGATCTAGTAGTGAGACCCTCAACACCCCGTAGACCCTTCCCTAAAATACAATAGATAGATAGATAGATATAGATAGATAGATATACAAAAATGTATAGCTCAGGTACCCTCAGCCTAGTATAGTCAGTACCTTGCACTTACAGTAGCCAGTGAGGTCTAGTCTTCTGCAGACCCTTCTTAAATATACTAAAAACTTATCTTACTGTGTTTGAAGATATTGATGGCCCTTGATATGCACCTCTCAAATAGTTTTGCCAGTTTCCACCCAGATGAGTACAGGAGGGGAGGAGAGCACAGATGCCTCAGTGGCTAATATGTTGCCACTTCTTTCCTTCTCCCTCTTCCCTCAAGTAATCATTTCCATTTAATAGACACATCAGAAAGCCTTCAGAGTGTTTTTATCACTATCATAGTGATTTCATTTAAAATATTTTTAAGGTTGATACTTTCTTATGTATTTGAGTGTTAGTAACAGGGAGTATCCCTTTGTTCCCCTTGAATACTGAATCCTGTGCCTGAGTTTACTCCATTCCCACTAGATGGCATCAGTAAGTCTCTATGGACTTATCTAGTACCTTTTTCAAGGATTAGACTTGGGACTGTGTGCTGTGCCAGCCCCAACCCCAGGATGCGCTGAGACAGCGATTGAGACTGGGCATGGTGGGGCACGCATGTAATCCCAGTGCTTGGGATGCTGAAAGCAGGGGATCACTAAGAGTCCGATCTGTGTAGTGAGACCCTGTACTAAATACATTTAAAAAAAAAAACCTTGATGCTTTATTCAGTTACTGTAATTTAAAATAAAAGCTACTTACCATTATATCAGTATAGTTTAGAATACAACTAAAACTTGGAAAATCTGGCTAATGAGAAATGCTTGGAATTTATTTGCAAAAAGTATTTTAATCAATATTGCAAGAGCTGGGAAGATAACCTAGCAGTCTAAGCACCTGCCTGGCAAGTGCAAGGACCTGGGTTCGATCCCCAGTACCACATGCTGTGCTGGCCACAAGTCTAAGCTGCATAGAAATTCCCTGTACCAAAAAAAAAAAAAAAAAGGTACAAGAAAATATAGTTTTTCTAGTAAAATGGTCCTAAGCAGATGCAGTGATATCCACCTGGAATCCCAGGTCGAAGGGAGGATAAGCAGGAGAATTTCAGGTTTTAGGGCAGCCTAGGCTATATAGTGAGTTCAAGGCAAGCCCTATGTCAGAATCAAAATGAGGCCAGGGCATTGCTCAGTGGCACAGTGATGATACAAGGTCATGAGTTCAGTTTCTAGTATGGAGAAAAAAAAAAAAAAAAAAAAGACCCTGGGATATAGCTCTGTTGCCTGGGTTGCAGCACCAGTAGGATAAAGAGTTCATGTGACTCATGTTGATTTTTTTCTTTTCTGTCTTACAAGGATTTGCGTGGGCAACTGATTTATCTATGGACCTAGAAAATCAACTTTCAGTTAGCTGTAAATGTTATGAGGCTGCAAATGAGATTTTGCAGTTTAGTGACTTAAAAAGCCAAAATCCAGAACACTATGAACGAGTTTTGAAGAGAATGGGTAATGTTAGAAATGAAATTGGCGTGTTCTATATGAATGAGGCCGCTGCATTACAGAGTGAAAGATTAGGTGAGTATCTGTGAATTCTTCTTTATTCCCTATTTTAGTAGAAAGTTGTGCTGATTTTTTTCTAGGTCAAGTAAAGAGCTGTGACACTCGATTGTAAGTTATTAAAACGTACTTTATTAGAGAATAATTTTATTGCTAAATTCTCAAGAGTATAACTAGGGGAATTGTTTTCTCTTAGGATTCAGCATATCAGTGTCTTCATCCCTGCTTTTATTTTTTAAGCCACCTTGTCATTTCAGAAACAACTTGGCTAACCAGCCATGTGCTGGGCTCTGTGTTGGTTATGGAGCAGGTCCCTCATCTAGTTGGAAAGCCTGACATAAGAACAGAGCTGAGAAATGCTATAAATAGGTTCCAGCACAGTACATAGGAAAGTTTAGGAAAACATTTAGGAAGAAGGAGTGCTTGAGTGAAGCAGCGGGTGACTGTAGAACCTCAGTGAGCAGAAGCAAAGGAGGGCTTTCTCGGGTGAGCAGGCAGCGTACGGAGGAAGCCAGGAGACAGGGTCAGTGTGTGTGAGAAGTATCAGCAGGAGGTCCTGTGAACTTCAGGAGGCACGGCGTGGTGAAGCCGGTGTCACTTGCGGAACGTGTATGTGCAAAGGTCGAACTTAGTGTTTCGGTTGTGGTGCACTCGGAGCTGTGAAGGTTAGCACATCTCAGAACCATTCGCTCAAAAAGCCAGAGCTGTAGGAGCAAATGCACATGAAAAGGCTGGGCACAGGGTGACAAGGACAAGGGCTAAGATAGAGCCACAGGTTCAGTGAACACCTCTGGGCGTCTGCCGAGTTGGGAGCTGAGCTGTGCTTGGCCCAGGACTTCATGCCATCTAAGGTGCACCTGGAAGGGGAAGCCAGTGAGGGAATGTGGGAATTGGCAGTCCAGAATCAGATAAAGCACAAGCTGCATCCTCTGAAAACTGCATGGGCCTGCAGCTTCTGAATGTTTACAGAATAGTGCCATACTCGGATGTCTTTACTTGGCTTGTTTGCTGTCAGTTAATGGGGAGAGCTGTGCTTCATTGTTGTGATTGGGAGCTGGGCTTGCCATAATAAAATACCTCAGACTGATGGCTTAATGATAGTTTGTGTGTGTGTGTGTGTGTGTGTGTGAATTGATTATCCGCGTGTTCATTTTGTGGTACTGGGAATCAAACATGGGACTTTGCACTTGTGAGGCAGGTGCAGGGGATTGCATGTGGGACCTTGCCCTTTTGAGGCAGGTGTGTATGCTGTTGAACTATCTCCCTGGCCCCTTGATGGCTTAATTACAAATACTGGTTGTCTCACGGTCCTGAGGGCTGGAAGTCCAAGATCTGGGTCCCAGCAGTTCAGAGTCCCTAGGTCTTCTTACCTTGTTTGCTGACACCTCTGCTGTGTCCTCATGCAGCCCTTTATCTCTGTGAATCCTCCCGGTCTTCCATTCTTTATGATTGTAGCAGTGTTTAGATCAGGACCCTACCCTATGACCTCATTTAAATGTATGATCCCAAGTATATTCACATCCTAACCAGTGGTTATTTGGGCTTCAACATGATAGACGTGGGGGGGCATACTTCCTGTACAGTATCAGACAGGACAACACTAGAGTGCCACAGGGGACCCCAGTGGGCTGGCTTGCCCCTGCCACCCTTCACTGCTTTGCTCCTCCATAGATCGGCACATCAAGGGCCTGAGGGGGTCACACTGATGTACGCTTATACAATTGTTTTCTTTCTTTCTTTGTGAAGTGAACAAATCTGTGTCAGCTGCAGAGCAACAGTTGTGGGAAAAAAGCTTTTCTTGTCTTGAAAAGGGAATTCACAACTTTGAGTCCATTGATGACGCTACAAATACTGCCCTTCTGTTATGTAACACTGGGAGGCTCATGCGAATCTGTGCACAGGCGCACTGCGGTGCAGAGGATGAGTTCAAGCGTGAATTTTCACCAGAAGAGGGCTTGTATTACGACAAGGTAACACGTTTGATGTGAGTAGGGCTGCATCTATTCACTGTTTAAACTTGGCTGTGGCCTCAGAACATATTCTGAGGCTAAAAGTAACTAAACCACAGTGCTAGCACAGAGTAGACAGGTCATTAATACACTGAGGAACAGTAATAGTTCAGGGTTGAGGATGGCATATTGAATTGTATGGAAAACACGTATTTAGAGTAGCTGTCTAGTTGGTTAAACGTTAATGGGAGAAAGTGTGAATGTAAAAGCACCCAAAGAAAAGAAACCTTGCTGGCAGGTGGGGTGCAGGGTTCCCAGCAGAAAGGAGGGATAAAAGATGAGCAGGCTTGAGCTGTGCAGGAATGTACGCTAGAGTAAAACAGGATGCACGCCACCATCTGAGGGAAGTGCTCAGGACAGACATCATAAAGCAGAGGTTAACATACTCTTTCATGTAAAGAACAATTAAGAATCACGGAAAATAAGCCATTCCAACGGAATAACAAATAACCTTAATTAATAAAAACTCATAGATGTGCCTGGCGTGGTGGTTGCACAAACGATATTTTGTGCACTCAGGAGGCGGAGGTTGAAGGGTTTCTGTGAATGTGAGGCCAGCATGGCTACATAGCGAAATCCTGTCTCAAAGAAAGTGGAAAAGAATAGGAAAAAAATTGATACCTTTCTTTTTTTAAAAAAACAGAACTGGGGATTGAACTCAGGCCCTTGTGCTTGCCAGGGAAGCGCTTATTCTACTCCCAGCCCGGGTACTTTTCTTTTTTAAAGTAGTTGATAGGCTTCTAAATATTAT
>NW_004524586.1:18061163-18077246 GCF_000260255.1 Octodon degus | reverse complement strand
TTTTTTTTTTTTTTTTTTTTTTTTTTTTTTGTACTGGGGATTGAACTCAGGACCCTTCTCTTGCCAAAGTTCAATTTATATGAAAGGTAAAAGTTGAGTTTCTTTGTTAGAATACTATATATATAAAAGAATGCTAAATTTTTTGTCAGATCCATTTGGACAGGGTACAGTAAATGGATACTTACATATTTGAGTATAAAGAAGCTATTTAAATGACTTTTTTTAAAAGGTATTTAGTACAGTGTCTATAGGGTCTTACTACACAGATCAGATTAATAGTGCTGCTCCTGTTTTCACCCTCCCAAGCACTGAGATGCAGTTGCGTGTCATCACGCCTCAGTTTCATTTGCCCTCTCAGTGTGCCCTAACAGTGGGGCCTGCATGGCACACTGGTGATCATACTCAGTCTGTTCTCCTGCTAAAGCAGTTGCTTTAGTCTGCTGAGCTATCTGGCTTGCCTTTTTGTTGTTTTTTGGTGATAGGTTCTTGCTGTGTAGCTGAAGCTGCTCTTGAACTTGTGCTGTTCTCCTGGCTCAGCCTCCCAAGTGCTGGGAGTATAGGTATACACCACAGGCCTGGCTTAAAGTGACATTACTGGAGTGTTCATGGTATACTAAATTTTAAAGTAAAAGTGACCTATTTCTTTTTAAAATTTACATATACACAAGAAAAAAAATTAAATGTACGTCAGAAATGTAGGAATATTACTGGGTGATGGATTTCAGTGTGGTTTTTTTTGGTTTTTTTTTTGTTTTGTTTTGTTTTGTTTTTGTTTTTTTTTTTTTTGCAGAACTGGGGATTGAACTCAGGTCCTTGTGCTTGCCAGGGAAGCGTTTATTTCACTGAGCCATCTCCCCAGCCCCTCAGTGTGATTTTTAAGTACAGTGGCATTTGGTATTTGATAATGTTTGTGACAAAGGATGAGAATAGGTACATTAAGTAAAATAGTTTTCCAATTCAGGTTACTAACTTACCTGTTAATATAATCTGTAATTTTCATTCATCCAGGAAAAAAATGAACCAGAAAATTTCATCCTCAGACATTAGCCCAAGTCATAATGCAGCCAGAACTGGCTCATTATAGACTCAGAAATGTCTGTGGCATTCAATCTGCTTTAAATAACTTTAAAATATTTTCCTTTTTCTTCATGATGCTTATTCTTTTCTAGATTCCTCAAATTAAATTGGTATCTGGATGGTCTTATACAATTATTCCTTCTAATGTACTTGCGATGTATTTTCCCACTTCACAGGCTGTTGATTACTATTTGAAAGCTCTGAGGTCACTGGGAACACGAGACATACATCCAGCTGTGTGGGATTCTGTGAACTGGGAATTGTCCACTACTTACTTTACTATGGCAACACTACAACAAGATTATGCTCCATTATCCAGAAAAGCTCAGGAGCAGGTAGTAAGGTTTGCTTGATTATAACCTAAGTCCCCGACCTTCTTTAGTTTTTTAAATGAATTTTGAGTATCTGTTGTCATCTTTTCCTTGACAAACACTATTTAAATGTGAATGTTCTTGTGTTATAGTGTGATCATACAGCTTCTTATTTTTTTCACCCCTTTGGAAAAAAAATAATATACAGATTGAAAAGGAAGTCAGAGAAGCCATGATGAAGTCTTTGAAATACTGCGATGTTGACTTAGTGTCTCCTCGGCAGCCTCTTTGTCAATATCGAGCTGCAACCATCCATCACAGGCTGGCTTCCATGTACCACAGTTGTCTGAGGAATCAGGTATGGTGCTCTGAGTCAGTCCCGTGCCAAGTCCACTTAGAATATGGTGAGTGCTTTCTGAACATTCTCGTCTATGCTGTAAGTGCCATGAATGTAGTTACCTACTTTCTAAAAAATGTGTTCCCCTTGTGCTTTGCCTCTCAGCTGTACCATGTGGTTGTGTCTTCTACAATCAATTTGGCCTTAGTTCAAAAGTTATACATTTGCTTGAGTGTAGTGTTTTAAATGTGGTAAGTTAGATGTTAGAATAATTTTTTTCAAGTTCTAAAGTACCAATCTTATCTTGCTAAAAAATAGAGCATGCATATACAAGCATACAGAAAACAGTTGGAACGTACATGGTTTAAAGAATGACAAGTTAAGCCCTTGCACTTGGAGGTTATAGGATGGCCGAGTGCTGTGAAGTCCCTCTGGTGTCCCTCTTAAGAGTTGCCCACTGGATTAAGGCTGTCCTGAGCTTTCTCCACATCTATTTCTCCTTCCCACTCTAGTGCTGTCATGTTTCATCATGAACTTCATGGAGCACATATACATGTGTGTCCTTCTGTGTCTTCCTGGCTATTCACATCATGTTACTGTCATTCATCCATATTGGTGCTTTACTTTCACAGCTTAATAATACTCAGTAAGTGACTCTCTCATAAGATCCTGTGGTTATTGAACTTTGGGGCTGAGTGACACTGTTAGGCTCTAGAAGAATCTAGGTCTACTGTACGTGACACTGCATGAAATAACAGCGGCACATGAGTCCTTGTGCCCCACTGCATGTATCTCTAGGGACTGAGGCCTAGATGAAGGTGTCAGAGAGGCTGCTTAGCTTGTGCTGGAGACGTGTCCATTAGTTTCTCAGTGATAATTTTTTGGTTCATTTTGTAGCTTTTCTTCCTTTCTCAATACTGAGACAACTTACTGTACAGTTGTTTGAGTTTGCTCATGTCTAGGTTGCCCTTATTCCAAGAGTATTTTCCTTTGGGACACAGCTTTATCTGGAAAAGATTTCTTTCTGCTGAGCTGTAGTAGGTCCTCAACCAAAGGAGACCAATCCAACCAAAAGTCATTAGGAGCTGAAGACTACAAACAGAGGAGGAAGATTAATCTTTTTAGCAGTTGGTGCTGGGACAGGTGGATATTTCCACATGGAAGAATGGATGAGGCGTCCTCCCTTACATCAGAGACCAAAATTAATGGAAATGGGTAAAAATCATGTGCAAGGGCTACAGAAGACTGCAGGAAGAAAGTTTAAAATGTATAGTGATTCAATCAGAAGGTTTGATTAAATAGTATGAACCCTACTCTTGAGATTTATTTTTTAATTTTAGCCAGGGGTATAATTCCATGGTATAGTGCCTTCTAGGCAAGTGCAAGGTCCTGAATTGGATTCCTGTTAAAGAACAAAAGAAAAAACCCTACAACTTCTATTTTGTACTTTAACTTTACTCTAGGTTGGTGATGAACGTCTTAGGAAACAGCACCGCTTGCTGGCAGATCTTCATTATACCAAAGCTGTAAAGCTTTTTCAGCTTCTCAAAGACGCTCCCTGTGAACTCTTGAGAGTACAATTAGAAAGAGTGGCATTTGCGGAGTTTCAGATGACCAGTAAGTCTGACCTCCCACTTCTCTGATCTGTCTGCATTGGTTTAGTGTCCAATTGTCTTAGAGGGGGCAGGCCTGTGTTGCCCCTGGATGGGAATAGTCCCGTCTCCCTCTCAGTTTGCCTGTAGTTGTGGATGGGTGTCCATCCAGAGACCGAAGTGCTTTTTTTTTTTTTTTTTTGCGGAACCAGGGATTGAACTCAGACCATTGCACCTGCCAGGGAAGCACTTATTCCACTGAGCCATCTCCCCCACCCCCTGAAGTGCTTTTTCGACTTAAGAGAACTCAGGTTCAACATGGAAAAGGAGATAGAGAAAGAGCAGGAAAAGAGGAGTGGTCCTCACCGGCTCCCTTAAGCCTGGAAGTGATACCTGAACAGTTTTGGGCTGCGGTCCTTGAATAGACACCACGTACTGCCTGAGAAAGCTGGAGAAAAGTGTTCAGGGAGGAGAGTGCTAAGGAAGCTGGATGTCCTCCCTTGTCCTTTCCACTCCAGGGACTAAGCTGATGCTAACCACTTTGTGTTTTCTCTGCACTCGCTCCCTCTTGTCCTTGGACTGCCCCTTTCTTCAAGCGATGATTTGTGAAGTATCTCTTTTGGAACAAATACTTGTAGTGCAGCAATGTATTTGGCTTCATTTAAAT
The DNA here is from genome assembly GCF_000260255.1 of Octodon degus. Lineage (NCBI taxonomy): Eukaryota > Metazoa > Chordata > Mammalia > Rodentia > Octodontidae > Octodon > Octodon degus. The sequence continues at coordinate 18,073,262 of NW_004524586.1, read as the reverse complement.
CATTTTGTGAATAGTTTTAAAATTTTTATTTCACTAAAGTCTCAGATGTTGATATATTTCAGATATCCCATTTGAGAATAGGGATGCTCAGCCCAGGACGTCCTTGCTCATATTCCTATGTCTGAAACTTCTGAAACCTGAAGCACTTGTGCTCCCAAGAATTGTGCACAAGGGACACTGAGCCTGCACTTTTAAGTACACATGTCTCCTTATGGGTGTGCAGGCCTGGAGGAGGGAACTAGGAAGAGAGTGTGAGGCCATATTCCTTGTGCCCTCTTTTGGAGTACCAGAAACAAGTTTGGGAAGATGACAAGTGTAGTAAATTCACTTTTAAAAATGTTTGAATAGTATGTATATCTAAGGCAAATAACGTAAGTATTAAAGGAACTCTTATTATAGCTAGGCTTGTAGAGATTGTAAGCCAGGTAAATAAGTGCTCTAGCTTGTAATACTTTGATTCTCCCACAGAATTACAGACAGCACTATACCTGCCTTTTCACCGCAGTAATTGGTAACAAACAGACCTTACTGACCCCAACCAGAGCTCACTCTGGCCTTGCGACCCACAGTTTGGTCTGGGATTTGTTCACATAGACTTGAGTGACTGCTGTGTGGCTGGCTCGGCTGCCGGTCCTCTGCAGGACTGTGAACCAAAGTCCCCAACATACATCGCTTTGTTCTGGTCTTCAGTATAGCCCCTTCCTCCATCCCCAACCCCCAGTAAACAAAGACACTAAGCAGGCAGGGCCTTCCAGGCTTAGCCCTCACCTGGTGGAGTGAGACACAAAGCAGGCCTCTCTTTCAAAAGATTAGTGTTCACTACATGCACATTGACTGAGCTCAAGGAGAGCAAGCAGCAGCACAGATGCACCATAGTTAGCTGCACTCAGAAAGCTCTGGAGTGAAATGCAGCCTTACTCTTCTGGTCTGACGGTGCCTTCGGACAGATTCTGCAGTGCTCAGCATGCACTGAGTGCTAAGTGACTCGACCAGGCTCACACAGCTGACACATGGTGCAGTGGCCTTTGAACCACAGAGCCCTCTCTGGGCCTCCTCAGCTGTTGCTTCTGCCTCTGGTCTCTGTTCCAAGAAGGTTATCTTCTCACCCTGACAAAACCAAATCAGGAGACAGAAGCAGTTTTGATTTATCACTGTGTTTGGCTTTATTCTTTTTTTCCCTCAAAGGAAAATTAGTGAACAGAAGGGGGATTTAGAAGATTTGTTGGGATTCTCCTAAGTGTCTGCGACACTATGTGAACATCAGTATTTTCAGGTGCACATGATGGTGCACGCCTGTAATCCCAGCACTGAGGAGGCTGCGGCAGGAGAATTGCTAGTTCAAGACTAGTTTAGACTACATAGTGGGTTCAAGGCCAGCCTGAAATACTGAGACTCTGTCTCAAAACATAAACCAACAAATCAGAATTTTCTCTTACCATCAGATGGATTTCTAGCTGTGTAGCTAAATGGATGACCATTTGTGTTTCCTGCCTTAGGTCAGAATAGCAATGTTGGAAAGTTAAAAACACTATCGGGGGCTCTTGATATCATGGTGAGAAGTGAGCATGCGTTTCAGCTCATCAGGAAGGAGCTTATGAAGGACCAGCTTATGAAGGACTCAGACCAGAGGAGTAAGGTTGCATTTCAGGTAAATGAAGAAAATCATTTCTTTAGATTTTTATGTGCCTTATACCAAACGATGGCTACATATAGTGAGCACATAGTATGTGTTCATAAAATGTGTATTTGTGTGTGTAGATGCATAATATCCCATTAATACCGCCACCAATTTTGTTACAGTGGCAAAACACTGAAGCTGCTGGGTAACTTATGAAGGGGAGATATTTATTGCGTTCATAATTTTTGTGGCTGAAGGGTCCAAATAGCATGGCACCATTGTTCTGTGAGGACCCCTGGCTGTCCCAAGGTGGTGAAGCAGAAAAAAATCCTGACACTAGTAAAGTGGGCCAAGACATGAGCTAACCTCCCCTTATGCCTACTCATTCTTGCCTGATCGAGTCACAGGAGACCTGGCCTCATGAGGGACAGTGTTAACCCATTCACTGGGTTGAGGCCCCCCTACCAGTTCTTCTCAAGAAGCCTGCCTGTTACAGCTTCCATCAGCTAAAACGAGGCCCCAGTTCATGAACCTTTACAGGAAAAACTGTAGCTGTTACTCTGGTGTGGTAAAGAAGACTAAACTGTTTTGTTTAATTTGCAAGTATATCTTCTAAAAATTTTTAAGATTATGCTTTAAGGAGACAAATAGATTATAGTTAGCTAAGGCACTGGTTACCACATTATAAAGTCTATTTGTGGGAGGGTTTTGTTTGTTTGTTTGTTTTGGTCAAAGACAGGACCACCATCTTCCTCATGATCTCCACTAACCTGTTGGGGAGCAGTTGAATGGTGAACGAGATTAAGCAGGCTCCACTGAAGACACTTTCTGTGTCTGGGCATACCAGCATGTTTGCTGCCTTTGTCTGCTGTTGACACTCTTTGGTCCCTATCCATCCACCCATTGGCTTCCCATCCTTGGTAGTCAGCTCCTGGGTAGACCCAGTTCCATGGTGCCCTGCAGTGACAAGTGTTGGAAAGCAAGGAGACTGTCACTTGGGATTCCTTTAAGTGCTTCTTAGGTGAGGGATGCTTGTGTTGTGTTTAAGGCCATGTCTCAGTACTCTTCTCTCCTTGCTGTGGCAAATACTTGACACCCAAAATGAAGGAAGGAAAGTTTTATTTAGCTCACACGTACTAATCAGAGCTCCCGAGGCAGAATGGCACGTAGCAGAGGGCAGCAGTTCATGATGCTGGAAGACAGAAGAGCAAAAGGGAGCAGTAACAGCAACAATGGCCAGAGAGCAAGTCTGTCTCTCAGATGTTCTGTTCAGGCTATCTGCCCCAGGATGGGCATAACACTCACACCCATAATCCCAGCCTTGGATCATGAATTAGTCAAATTATAGTATTTCACCTCAATGACTGCTGAGGCGCTGGGGGGACAACTAGACACAAACCATAACAGGCTATCAAAGTGATGATCACTCCTGTTGTTTGGTTTAGTTTGTCTTTGTTTATATTTGATTGGATTAATGAAACTGCAGTGTTGTCCCTTAAACGAAATAACACTTTGTTTTTTTTAGCCTAATGGTAGTGAAGCCAGCCCAGCTACTGATTCTTCCAGTCTTAACCAAGAAGAAGTGATCAAGCTCCTCAGTATATTTGAATCTCGACTCTCATTCCTTCTCCTTCAGTCCATCAAACTGCTATCTTCAACTAGAAAGAAAACAAGGTAAATTACATGGTTATTTATGGAAACTTCTTTCCTAGCATCTTACCTATAAAAAGAATTTGAATATCTATAGACATTATATATTTAAAAAACAGGTTGTGTTCTTTCTTGTATATGGAAAATGCAGAATTTTAAGGTTTTCCTTCTTGACTTGTTAAAGGGAAAAATAATCTCCGCGGGGCCAACTGCATATTCAGCTTGTAGACACAGTCTTGGCTACCGAGGGGTAGATACCCTGTTGTGTAACATGTTACTTACTAGCCTTTCGGGAATTTCTCTGATGGTCAATCTTGCCCACACTTTGGATGCTCAGGGAGAGGGGAGCAAGAGATGACGTAATAAATTGATCTACCATGAGAGGTACAAAACTTTCAGAACAAACCATAAAAGGAAGCAGAAGGGAGTAGTGTAACAAGACTCTCTAGCTGAGGGGCTTTCTTGAGCCAGCAGTTGGAGCTGCTGAGTACAGAGTGAGGAGAGCACCAGAGGCCCTGGGTTGGGGGTCTGCAGGCAGCTCCAGAGGACTTGAGGTGGTGCCCTACAGCTGCTTTGGATGGCAGCCTAGCCTAAGCTAGACTAGGCTTACAGAGTAGAAGTCCTTCTCTGCTTCTCTTTTACACTGTCCCAACTACATTGTTTCTCAGTTGTGGCAAGTACCACATGGTGCTCCCTTGATTGTTCATTGTATGTTGTCTGCTGGTGCTCCCCACTCTACCCTTAGCAGGAAGCAGGGATCTTTTTTTGCTCTGGTTCACTGCCCAGAGCAGCTCCCTGTGCACAGTAGGCTTTCAGATATTTATAAGAAGTTGAATGAATGTACTAGTTTTAATTTGTACTTGACATGTCTAAAAACAGGCCCCAAAACAGTAGCTATAAAAAGATAGGCACGAGTGCCAGTAGTGGAATGTGGTGCTCTGTACAGTGTGACCCTTGGCCTCGTACTGTTTGTTTCATGTCCCTTTCCACTGTTGCCTTCACGTTTTCTTTTTCACCCCAGCAGTAGCATTGATGAGGATGTGGTCTTCAAAACCAATAAGCAGATCTACTCTCAGCTTTTGAGAGCAACTGCGAACAAAGGTGCAAATCTTTTGGAAAGAATTGACATCATCATCCATCTGCTGGAGCAGCTCGCCCATGGCGGCAGTCCCATGAGTGGTGACTCTGTCCCCGTCCAGTGACCACGCCCAGAGCCGTGTCACCCAGCATGCTGTCAGTGCCTTCTGAACATGGGAGCTGCTTTGTCCATTTGGTGCTGTTTCATTAAATGTGAGGAAATACCCATCTGGCAGGGAGGACAGTGGAAACATGCCGTTCTTCCTACTGTAGACAGAGTATGTGGTAGGGTTCTCTGGCTTCTCCATTTGAAGTTCCAAAAGCAGAGTCAACCCAAAAGCTTCCAGAATTTGTTCTTTGAGAAGTATGAGTTACCTCACTAGACGTTGTGTGATACAATTACATCTTAATTATTTTTGAAATATGTTAAGCTACATATATTTAAGATACAAGTATTTTGGATGAAATGTTACTTTGGTCAAAGGAACTGTTATCCAAATGATTTTATAGATTCAAAGGTTTAAAGAAACTTCCTGTATGTCTATAATGTTAAAGACTGGCCATGGTGTAGTAGTCTGTTCTAAATGCATGTTCTAAAGGGAGTCACTTTTCTTCGACTTCATATATAAACAGCTGAGTACAAATAGGTACTACCCCACTTTTTTCATTTTTAACTTGAAACTGTGAATAAGGTAACAAAATTATTTTGAATAAAGTATTTATTTAAAATATTTTTGTATTTTTCATTCTTCATATTGAGTCAGGATTTGGACTCAGTTCAATCAATAAATTTTACAAAGCTCATACAGTAAAAATAAACTTACTGCATCCACTAAATGAACATTATTGCTACTTGTGCTGCTCTGTGGGCTATGTCCAGTTGCATACATACACACTATTTTTTTCAAGCCTGCAGGGTAAAGGCTGCATTTGACCTTCATAATTAATGTCACCAATTTCAAGAAAGACAGTATACCATGTAAATTATAGACTCATGTTCAACTGACAGCGTAGAGTGCTGTACAGATAGGAAGTAATGCCAGGGACTCCCTTTAGTCCTACCCAGAGGGCCATGGTGTCACCCTACAGGTCTTCCACATTGACCAGCAGCCCCTCCTGCACTAGCCTCACCCCAGTGTAGGAATTTGCAATAAGCGGATTTTCAACTGTTTTCGTAGAAATTTTCAATTGTCTATGGAAAATGAGTTGACACCACCTATGTTAGTTTGGCAGAATTCTCTTGCCATTTGTCCATTGCCTTGTTTATTTGGCGTGTCATGTCCTTGGGACAGATGTGCATCCTTGGCAAACGTTAATTACTGATCATTTAAAGTTTTGTCTTAACTTGCAAAGCATTTGCAAATCTACAGTGTCTCAGGACTACTGCATTGTGTTTCCCTTGTCCCCAAGCATGCACATAGGACGGGGCTATCTTCCCTCTCCTAGTGAAACTGGGGGCACTTGTACTGCTTATATCATATTGTGGATTAATTAACTCAAAAGGGATGTTATATACAGGTTCAGGATATAAGAGCTACTTATATTCTCTTCTAGTCTTTCTTAGCTCAATAGCTAAGAGGAAAATATTTTCTAAGCAAGAAAATATAAATTCTGTCTTTACTTTTCAAAGCAATAACATGAAAATTCCCATAGGGAAAAGTACTTTTTACATGTATTTGTAAGTTGGCAATTTAAATTCAAATGAAAGCTTCAGGAGGTAGCTATATTTTAGCTGTTCCTTTTGAACAACTGTGTTACGGGTGGCCTGATCACTGATGATACCCAGTGGTCCTCAGTTAATTTCATTGTCCACGTGGCATTGGGTCTGGTTTTGTTTTTAAATGTAATAATCATGTACTAGTTAAAGGAACACAATGCCTATCCTAGATATAATGGACATGGCAAAAATAAAAGTACCAGTGGCTTTCGGAGGCGTACTTCACGGTCTGGCCTTGAGAGCCTAAGTGAACTATCAGGGTAAGTTTACTGCTTTCCAAGGAGAGGACTGCGCAGATGAATTACAGTAAGCCAGAGAAGCTTTTCTGTTCAGGACTGCCAGCTGGCCCATGCAAAATGGAGCACATAGGACAGGCAGGAGACCCCCAAGGACTGGATGGAGCCAGAAATAGGAGGTGGGCCCAGGAGCCACCACCAGGTTTGACTGGTGAACTTCAGCTCTTGGACTGAAAATCCTGACAGTAGTGAAGATGTAGACAGACACAGTGAAAACCTTTTGTACCCTGTCAATTAGAAAAAAAACTTGTCATGATGACAGGAACCTTGAACTTAATGCCAATTCTTTGAACTTTCTCTCTGAACCCTTACTTTTCAGTATATATAGTACAGCCATGTCCTTCCCCTTAGGGGTGGTACCTCCTTTCTTGATGGTTTGACCCATGGTTCTGGCTGCTTTTCTGACCCACAGGTACAGGGTGCTGCAGTGTTGCAACAGGAAAAAGCTGTAGGGCCCAGTCATAGCAGAAACAGGATTCCTTGGGGTGCTTGAGTTTTGTTGTTTTTAACCTGTTCTTAAAAAAATGGGAGGTGCCCAGTAGATAGCTCAGTAGAATAAGCGCTTGCCTGGCAAGCACAAGCGCCTGAGTTCAATCCCTGGTTCCTCAAAAAAAAAAAAAAATTAGAAAATAAAAATTAGGGCTGGTGAGATGGCTCAGTGGTTTAAAACACCTACTTAGAACAAGCTTAGCAAAGCACAGGGACCGCGGTTCAATCCCCCAGCACCACATGCCAGCCAGCCCTGCCCCCTGGTGGGCTGAGCTGGCCACACACACACACACACACACACACACACACACACACACACACACTAAATGTAAAAAAAAAAAAAAAATTTAAAAAAAAAAAAATTAAAAAAATTTTTTTTTTTTTTTTTTTTTTTTTTTTTTTTTTAGTACAACTGATCTTCAAGCCATGCATTTTTAAAGTTCAGGCAATATTGTTTTCACTGGGTTTGTTTTTTCACTGGGGGAGCCATAATTTGTAAAGTCAGATTTTTTTTTTTCATATAGAAGAGGAATCCTATGACTCAGTTTTCCTCATTTGTAGAAGAAATGAGTACTGAGGATTGAACTTCATGCTTGTGCAGCAAGCTTCATCCACAGACTTTCAGTGTACATGCTGCCCAAGTGAGGGCTCCTAGACCTCTGAGACAGGCTCTTGCTAAGCTGGTGGGTGGAGATGCAGTCCAGGACTCCCATCTTCAGTCCATGGAGATTCTGCCATTGCCCAGGAAATAAAGTCTTTTGTTGGGCCAGTGAGATAGATCAGAGAATGAAGTGCCTGCTTTGGCCAACCCCAAGCTAGCCCTGTCCCCCGGGCACAATGAACTGGCACCTGGCTTCTACGAGTTCTGCACTTTCAGATCCTATATAAAAATAACTTTCTGGGGCTGGTGAGATGGCTCAGTGGTCTAAAGCACCTACTTAGAACAAGCTTAGCAAAGCACAGGGACCGTGGTTCGATCCCCCAGCACCATATGCCAGCCAGCCCTGCCCCCTGGTGGGCTGAGCTGGCCACACACACACACACACACACACACACACAAATTAAAAAAAAAAAAAAACCTTTCTGTGCCTGAATTATTTCATTTAGTATGACTCTCGATGTCCTTCCACGTTGTTGCAAGTGACAGGACTGTGTCCTTTTCTGTGGCAAAATAGTATGTCAGTGTGCATAGATACATGTTAAAATCCACTCATCCACTGATGGGTACGTAGGCTGGTTCTCTATCTTGGCTGTTACAACTAATGCTGTGACAAATCTAGAAGTGCAGTAGCTCATTGGCATGCTGCTTCCACTTCCTATGGCTATATATCCAGTAGTGACGTTGCTGGATCATACCACAATGTTATTTTTTTTTTTTTTTTCACAATGTTATTTTTAATGCTTTGAGGGATCTCCACTTTTGCTTTCCACGGTGACTGTGCTAACTTGCATCCCCACCAACAGTACAGAGTGGTTCCCTTTTCTCCACATTCAGCTGTGGAGGAGTCTGGGTGTGGTGGTGCACACCCGTAATCCCAGCACTGGGGAGGCTGAAAACAGGAGGATCACTATGAGTCCAAGCTGTGTAGTGAGACCCTCTACCAAATACATTAAAAAAAAAAAAAAAAATTTTTTTTAAAGCTCCAAGAACAAAATGGAGCTGTATTATGCAGTGCCCCTCACCCATGATGACCCAACTCAATACTGGTGCTTTCAGTGTTGCCAACATAAACTAGTCTGGAACCCCTTAAAATCACTGAAAAATGTGCTCCCAATTGTGAAAGACTGCAACTACAAAAGCCTGCCACAGGGCAACTGCTTGATGTAACCAAACTAGGATGATTCTTCTGTGTAATATAAAGGATAATTAAAGCCAAATTTACACAAGGATCCCAATGGGGAAGTTTGTATAGAAACATCTTCTACTGTTGCTCTTGCTTTGTTTACTCTGAACAATTTACGGCAGTATGGTTTGTATTGCTAGGATTCAAGTCTAGAGTGTATGCAACTTTGGTCTCGGTTGGAGGGCAAAGGAAAAGCAGTAGCCCTTGTAGGTGTGGGATCAGACTGCATTGGCAGTGCAGGGTGCCTATCTGAGCTGGGTGTGGAGGTGCTTGACTGTGGCTGTGGATGAGGAAGACCAGTGACAAAACAGCCCCAAGCTGCCCATTTTCACATGGCCAGCCCCACCCCCAGGCTTACTAATGCCCGGCAGTTCAGCATTTGCTGGCTGCCTGCTGGGTGAAGTCTATCCCTGGTCCTGGGATGTGAGACTTTCTAAGCTCGGACCAACCCAGTCTTCCCAACCAAGTCTCCTTCTGAGTGCCTCCCCCGTGCACACACCTACCCTAACAACTTGACAGTCATGTATTGCCTGTGCCTTCTCAGCTTCTGCTACTTGACCCTGGCCATGCTTGCACTTCCACACCCACACCATCCCAAGCACCTTTTTATGGGTATTCTAGATTCTACCCATCCCTAAGTGTAGGCTAAGTCCCAACTGCTGGTGCTGCCAATATGGGATTCCAGGTGGCAGTGGTCATCTCTCCTGCCCAGCTCACCTCTTGGAGACATATTTCTACTTGTAGCCTTCCAAGGTAGGCTCTTTTCCTCCAGGACTACGAAAAACTTGTGTCAGGCTCTATGATTCTCTGACAATTGCCTCAAGTTTCTAGCAATTTATTCACTCATTAACTTCGATGCCTCATGAAAAAGATCAGGGGATCAAGGCATGGTGGTACACACATTTAACCCCAATTACTCAGGAGTTTGAAGATGTTAAGTTTGAGACTAGGGCTAGGGATGTAGCTCAGCAGCATAAGCCACTTCTTGGCAAGCAAAATATAGCACAACATGGTTATTACGAAGGAACAGGGCAATGGAAAAATGAACTGAAGCCTTTCACCTGAAAGGAAGAATGTAACAGACGTGCAGATTTCCTATATTGTAGTCTTGCTATGCCCTATTGTTTATAAATGGGGCTAGGGAGGGAGAGAGAAAAAAAGTTTGACAGGTAGCAAGAATTTTTTTTTTTTTTGAAGTACTTTTATTTATGTGTGTGTGTGTGTGGCCAGCTCAGCCCACCAGGGGCTGGATGGCATGTGGTGCTGAGGGATCAAACCGCGGTCCCTGTGCTTTGCTAAACTTGTTCTAAGTAGGTGCTCTAGATCACTGAGCCATCTCACCAGCCCAAGAACTGTAAGTATAGTAACTTTGAATGATTTTAATGTAGTTTTTGAAATGTTTATAATCAGGTTGGTCAAAGTAGTATGTTTGGGTTTTTTGGTGGAACCAGGGATTAAACTCAGGCCCTTGCACTTGCCAGGGAAGTTCTTATGCCACTGAACCATCTCCCCAGACCACTGTAGTATGTTTAATGCTGAATTTTGACAACCCTTTGCATATTTTGTTTTTGATGCAGAAATGTTAAGAACTGTATAGATGTTATAAATCTGAATAGTCCTAGACATGTTAAATTTCATAAATCCGCCACTTGAAACTGTGTTTTCTGTTTTTAGGGTTTTGTTTTGTTTTTTGTTTTGAGACCAGGTCTTATTATGCAGTTTGGGCTAGCTTGTGCTCACATTTTGTAGCCCCCAGGCTGATCTCAAACTCAGTGATTCTGTCTCAACCTCAGTACTAGGATTATAGGCAAGTGCCACCATGCCCAGTTCCATAGAGACTATGGTTTAAAGAAACATGTCTGGTTATCAAGTTGATCAGGGGTGGATCATGGTGGATTGACAACTGTTGGTCTAACACCCAGCTGAACTGAATCAGAATGCTGAGTGTGGAAGGCCCATGTGATAATTGCAAAATGCCTAATAAGAGAACTGGAGAGGAAGAGGTGGGCTGTTGATTTTCCTTGATAAGCTTGTCATGCTTGCTTTGCTGGTATGAAAGTCTCAATGGAACAGGTCAGGACCTTGTTGTTGGTAAGGACAGCTGCATTTCTTTTTGGGAAAGCTCTGGTCTTTTTTTTGAACAGGACTTGCTCCAGTGCAGACCCTCCAGCCAGCTGGCACAGATCCTTCATCACACAGGTGCAGATTTTCTCGCTTCTAGCACTCACTTCTGGGCCTTCCCAGCACAGATCCTTAAAACAGGCCAGCATGAGTCATTGTCAGGGGCTTTAAGCCTCCAGTTGGACTCATGGAGGATACTGTCATAAGCTCTAGGTACTCAGCTGGACTCATGCAAGATACTGCTATTGGACCCAGGCCCTCAGCTGGAGTCTTTGGGTCTCTAGTATGTGAGCAGATTTCTGATGCTCATTTGCATTTCATTCACTAGGTGAACACTATAATCTCATAAATTATGTCCCGTAATAAATTGTTTCCCTTGTAGACCCGACTACAACAGTGTTAATGTGAGTGACAAAACTTAATTTTACCAACTTATTTTTCTTTTTAAGAGAAAAATAAGCAAGTAGCCAAGTACCTATAATATAAAAATTTGAGATCACATCCCCTCCTCTTTCTTTTTGCCATCTGGCCACCATGAGTAGTGTTCACTGCCACAGGCACCCTGCAATGACCTCTACACCAGTAGCCAAAATAAACCTTTCTCTTTTAAAATTTATAATGTTGGGTATTTTGTCAGTGATAGATAATACATAACCACTATCTTTATAGAAGATAATTTTAATATTATTTTACAAATAGATACTCATGAAACACATCATTTTAGATTGAAAACATACCATCTCTTTTTTTTTTTTCCATACTGGGGACTGAGCTCAGTACCTCTGCCCTAAACTGTATCCCCAACCTTTTTTATTTTGACACTGGATCTTAATAAATCTCTTGGTTGCCCAACATGGGCTTCATCATGCAATCCCTCTGCCTTAGCCTCCCAGAGTACTGGGATTACAGTCAACACATACTATCTCTTTTACAAAGTACATACCTTGTTGACCTCTTATAACCTGGATGGAAGCAGGACCCCTTTTCTAACAGTATCTTGGTAACTTAAAGAATGCCCCACTCTGCACATTTTATTGACGTTACCAGTGCAGGTATTGTTAACACCCAAGTGTTACCTGCTAGAGAACAAGGACTGTCACATTTGAAAAATTTAAACAGTATCAGTGCATACACAAAGATAAAAGTGAAGTATGATCTTTTTGAAAACCATTTATTTTATTTTATTTTATTTTTATTTTATTTTTATTTATTTATTTTTTGAAGTGACTTCCATTTATTTTGATACATCTTTTCCCCATGATGATTTACAGGATCTTCAAGCCAATA
>NW_004524586.1:18053134-18060588 GCF_000260255.1 Octodon degus | reverse complement strand
GTCTACAATATCACCCTTTTTGTAGATTCGCATGTATGTAGCCAAAGGAACAACCCCATGTTTTCTAAAAGGCCTGGAAAACATATACCGGGTTCCCCTCCTCTTGCCTTTTGTGTTAGTCATTTTGGCAAATTACTGGAAGATGGCGGTTCCGGCCGAAAGGGAAAACCATTTATTTTAAATGTCAATTTAAAGCATTTTTTATCACAGCATCACAGAAGCTTTTTTTTTTTTTTGCGGTACCAGGGATCAAACTCAGGACCTTGTGCTTGCCAGGCAAGCACTTATTCCACTGAGCTGTCTCCCTGGCCCTCGGAAATGTTCTCTGAAGATAGCAAATGGGCTGGAAAAACCATCACCTACTTTGTAGTCCATGAAACGTTAAGTATAGCTATGGAGAGTGAACCTTAAGAAAATGAAACACTGCCACTCTTATTTTACAAAACATCCATCCTGAAATCATGAACGAAAAATAGGTGTCCACCAACAATCTGAAAAGCAAGGCTTCGGGGCTGGGGAGATGGCTCAGTAGGATAAGCGCTTGACTGGCAAACGCAAGGATCTGAGTTCAATCCCCGGTTCCCCCAAAAAAAAAAAAAAGAAAGAAAGAAAGAAAGAAAAGCAAGGCTTCAAGAGAACAAGCGCAAGGGTCTGAATTCAATCCCCGGTTCTGCCAAAAAAGAAGAAAAAGAAAAAAAGAATCTATAACAGACATTAAAGGATTTAAAGAAAAAAATTTAAGTAGTCCTTAAATTTCAAAGGTTTTTCACAATCTTCTTCGCTGGCTTTATCCTTTTTCTTCCCCATTCTTTTAACAGTAAAACTTTTTATCTTCAGTGAAACTTCATTTCTTGACAGCTGAGTAATTCAAGCACTGCATTTCCACTTTGGCCTTTTGTGAAACCTAAGCACATTTCTAGCATTTATTTATTTATTTATTTATTTATTTATTGTGTGTGTGTGAGGCCAGCTCAGCCCACCAGGGGGCAGGGCTGGCTGGCATGTGGTGCTGGGGGATTGAACTGCGGTCCCTGTGCTTTGCTTGGCTTAGTTTGTTCTAAGTAGGTGAGCCATCTCACCAGCCCCTCTAGCACTCTTAATTAAGTTGTCAGGACAATGAGTTTCCAGATGTTTTTCACAAAATATATTACCTGAGAGGATCTCATGAAGAGTTCTTGAATATCTAGCTCATCTAGTAAGCGGGTCCTTCCTACACGATGCTTACATGGGACTTGCTGTAAGGAATCTTTAGGAGCATTTCTATGTTCTTAAAAAGAGCAAGTATAAGGGCCAGCGAAATAGCTCAGCGGATTAAAGTGCCTGAAAGCAGGCACAGGGGCTGGGGGTTTGATCCCTAGCCTGTCATGCTGGCCCCGCCTCAGGGGTGCACTGAGACTGCCATTGAGATTGAGCATGGTGTCGCGCACCTGTAATCCCAGCTCTTGGGTGGCAGTAAATAGGAGGATCTCTATGAGTCCAATCTAGTAGTGAGACCCTCAACACCCTGTAGACCATTTCCTAAAATAAAAAAAAAAAAAAATTTAAAAAATCTAGCAAGCGAGTGTACATCACAAACTATAGCAAGTATTAAGAGTTTTAAGTGTAATGGGTACACTGATAAAGACAGCATTGATAATATTTACCTTTCAAATGGCTTGCATTTCTTACTATTCCCAAGAACAGTAGTTCCTGCTGGCCCTAGTTTGGCACTTTCTCATAACCAGTTGGCAGGTGGGAGTTTCAAGTCCGTTTTCTCTTCTAGTTGTGCAAATGCTGTTGAGGGAGGGGCGGAAGAGTATTTCACCACAGCTCGGCTCTTTACTTCATTGCCTCCAAGAAATAAAGCTGATCCCTAATCAACACACTGAATGAAACTTTAATGAACACTACTAAGAATAAAAACTTAAACTTTATTAAAAAGAAAAAAAAAAAACCCGCATTAGGCTTCACAAATTACTAGTAACACTTAAACCAAACACAGATTATTGAATTTATTTAGCCCTTTTTCAAAAGATTTTAAACATGAAGGAGCATGATAATGTGTTGCAGTGAAGAAACAGGCCAACTAATCTGCTTTTAAAATTTATTTATATTACATGTAGAAGCAGAAAACAAAACGATGCGGTGCATCCCTGCCTCAGGGGCGCACTGAAACAGCGATTGAGACTGGTTGTGGTGGCGCACACCTGTAATCCAAGCTCTTGGGAGCTGAACAGGCGGATCACTATGAGTCCGATCTACATAGTGACACCCTGTAGATCTGTCCTTAAAAAAACAAACCACAAAAAAAAAGAAAAGAGAAAGAAACCAAGACCCGCCAGTGTCAAGTCAGTTAAACATAAAATTGAATAAAATTTAATAAAACTGGCTAAGTACTAAACAAATGTTTTAATTACAGGTATATAAATACTTCACAAAGTAGTTTCGGGTAAGATATCTGAGTCTCTCTTGTTTTTACGCAAAGGTTCAGCAATCGCTTCGCCAGGGAGTCTCACATACTCCGAACCTCTCAACGTGACAGCAAGGCCCTGGGGACTCGCCAGCCTTCACCGCACACCTGCACATAGGCTCCGTGTCAACTGTTCTAACCTCCTTTCTCGCAGTCCCTTTGGGCCTGGCAAACACCTCGCACCTTGAGGAATTAGCCGGGCCCCAACCCCGTGGGCTCCCCTCGGCACTCCTTCCGCGCCGCCGGCTTTACACAACTGTGCCACATTTTGGAGCTACGTGTTACATGTATGCGCACACACCTAGATGCTCCATGTATGCGCCCACGTATTACACGTCAAGCAGATACCGAGTCTAATTCACCGCAGGTCACCCCGAGTGGGAAGCCAGGCTTGCTCTGGACACGAGGACGTGCGAGCAAACGCCAGCGCACCTCAGGACAGACACACGGGCTTCCCCGTTTCGGAGGTGTCGGGGGGGGGGGGGGGGGGAGAAGGTGCCAGAGGCTCCGGGAACCGTGACACCCTCCCGCGCGGTGCGTGCCCGCCGAGCCCAGAGCTCGAGCCCGCGGAGCCCGGAGCCCGGGCACGTTCGACACTGAGGTGGGCTCACCTGCGCAGAAGGTTCCTCCAGCTCGCCCTGAGACAGGAGGCTGAGCCCTCCTCGAGCAGCAGTCGCCGCCGGCGCGGCCTCGGCTCCGGCCTCCTTGGAGTCCCCCATTACTACGGCCCAGGGAAGCGAAGCGCGAGCCGAGAAGCCGCGATACGGCCCCGAGCTCGGAGGTGCTTCAAGCGCCTAAGCCGCTCCGCCGACTACACTTCCGGCCCGTGAGAGGACGTCCCTCTGACGCGCTCAAGTCTCGCGAGTTTTGTTGGCAGGCCTGGCCCCGCCTCTGCTGCGGGCGCTCCCATCGCTAGGGGGCGGGCGCTCAGTGCGCCTGCGCTTGTCAGTGCCACTGTGGGAGACAGTTTCTCGCGATAACTGTGCCTCAGGCTGCTCTCGTTGAAGGCAGCTCGCCTTTGTTGGCCGACAGTTGCGGTGATTTGGGCTTGAGAGAAAGTCAAGGTCTGGAGTTGCTCTCCGCGCGGGAGAGGGAATGCTTGTAGCGTCATCAGTCGTCCCGGTTCTATTAGTGACGTCAGCACTTCTTCCCTGGCCTTCAGCATCCTCTAGACGCAGCCCAGAAAGGGCGGGTGTCGCGCAGGTGCGGGCCGGCCAGTCGGGCGGGGTCCTGCCTCGGCCAAGTCCCCCCCACGCACGACAGTTCTTGAGTGCAGGAGTTGGCTGCGCGAGGCGGGTCCCCGCGGTTACGGGTTGGGAGAAGCCGGGGCGGGGGCACCTCCGCGAGGGGTTTGCTGCTCCGGTCCCCGGGGCGGGCCGATGCCCGAGCGCAGCGACCTTGGCTGAGGCGACCGGGCGGTGCGAGGGCGTCTGGCTTCTCCGCGAGCCGGGTCGCACCCAGCGATCTTGTCAGCGCGCGCCCCGATCCCGTCGTTCTGGGGAGGTGGCCCTGAGAGTGTTTCTCACGGGCTCCCGGGAGCTGCTGTCTGAGCTTTAAATAGCGAGGGACAGAGTCTTGAAATAAATGGCCGAGAGCCAGGACTCCGAGCCTCCCCATCTCTATCCTATGATTTCTGAGTAAACCTAGAAGCAGCCGAAACAGCTGAACGGAGCCAGCCATATCCCTCCTGAGATTGACTATGTATGGCAAAGATCTGTTTCGTTTCAGAAATTAAAATTTTTGAAAATTAATTTTGCCCTGGCAGCTACTTGGCTGTCTCAGCTTGTAATTTGTATTTGTCCCTGATAACTCGTCAACTATTGAGGACCTGACCAAGATCCCCAAATACCTGTGTGAGGGCTTCGAAGAAAGAATGAAATAGAGGGGCTGGGGAGATGGCTCAGTAGAATAAGCACTTCCCTGGCAAGTGCAAGGACCTGAGTTCAATCCCCGGCTCAACAAAAAAAAAACAATACACGAAAGTAGGCGGGGAGTACTAAGACCCTCCCAGCAAGCCCTCTTTATTGGGTGCGTAGAATGATAGATGGGTTAGTGAAGGTCCGGGTAAAATTAAGAGTTCAATGACTCAGTGGGCAAACACATAACTTGGGCTGACTCAGGACAGTTGAGATGATCTTAAACCAGTAGGATCTTGCCCTGGAGTGCTTTTTAATCTTACTGGGTGGGAGAGGATGGTGCATCCCTAAAGACTTAGTGAGAAGTCTCAAAAGGGTGTTACCAAGAATCCCATTTATCCTTTAGGAATTGAGGAAAGTTAGCCATTATGAATTTGTGGTCCCCAACAGCCAACGATGGACATGTTTCTCAATCTTTATGATTATCAGCAAGCCTAATTTACATTTTTTCCAAATGTAACTATATATATATATATATATATATATATATATAGTTATTTGGCATATATATATATATATATATATATATATATATATATATATATATATATGTGTGTTATATATATATATATATATATATATGCCAGCCATGGTGGTACACACCTGTGATTCCAGCAGTCAAGAGCTGAGGGATGAGGATTGCTGTGAATTTGAGACCAGTCTGGGCTACAAAGTGAGCTCAAGGCCATCCTGAACTACATAATGATACCATGTCTCAGAAAGACAAAAAAAGAAAAAAGAAAAGAAAAGAAAAGTGAATTAAATTCAACAATGAGTTTGATAATTGTGTATTCTGTAGATTTTAACAAAAACTGATTTTGATTTTAATGTTTGTATTGTGCATCTCATTCTTTTTTTCACATTACACGTTATTGGTTTAGAAAAAAAATTGAACACAATTTTAAAACCTAATGATACAGGGGAATGAAACTTGAATTCTGAAAGGAACCTGGAAGAGTTTGTGTTCTCTAAAACCGAAGAATAAACTTCAGGAACAAACGGAGGTTAAGAGCAGAATATTTATTGGAGGAAAGAAAGCTTCTGTTCAAGACAGGGACAGAAGGGGGACTTCAGAGGGCTGCCCTGAGAATCGGTCTTTTCCAGGGATTTTATAGAGCTAACTCGTGGTGAGGGGGTTCTAAGGTGGAAATCAAGGCAACTCGCTGAGGTGGGCATGAGGTGGGACAAAACTGTGGTCAACCAATGAGATTACAAGCACCATTGCTCAAGCTAAATTGATTAAAGAAATCAAACGGGGAAGCAAGTCAGTTAGCAAGGGGGCATGTAAACAGAACAGGGTCTCTTACTGTTGGCAGCTGGGTTAGTGACTCTGGCTCTTTCAAGGTGATTGATATTTATTTTGAATATTAATCCCTGATGCCCATCCTTAGGAAAGTGTGTGGCTGCATTTGTTTATTCTTTTGTCTTGAGGTCTATCATATAGAGGGAGTGTCTGTCTGTCCAAACTTGTAAAGTCAAGTCGTCTTCCATATTGATCTTGAGGGTGTGGCTCTGTCTCACTGCCTATAATATTATTATCTAATTTAGGTGCCTTCAACACTCATACAGGAGGATGATT
The DNA here is from genome assembly GCF_000260255.1 of Octodon degus. Taxonomy (NCBI): domain Eukaryota; kingdom Metazoa; phylum Chordata; class Mammalia; order Rodentia; family Octodontidae; genus Octodon; species Octodon degus. The sequence continues at coordinate 18,054,644 of NW_004524586.1, read as the reverse complement.
TTTTGTTTTGTTTTGTTTTTTGGTGGGAATTGAACTCAGGCCCTTGCGCTTGCCAGAGAATCGCTTAATCCTATTGAGCCATCTCCCCGGCCCCTATGAGGATGGTTAAAATTTGTTGTTTCATAATAAACTGTACAAGATTTAATTCATTTTACAATATTCAAAAGTATTTACATTTTCATCACATGTTAAATGAATTTTTTAAAAATGCATTTTTAAAAAAAATTTTTATTTATTTATGTGTGTGTGTGTGTGGCCAGCTCAGCCCACCAGGGGGCGGGGCTGGCTGGCATGTGGTGCTGGGGGATTGAACCGCGGACCCTGTGCTTTGCTAAACTTGTTCTAAGTAGGTGCTTTAGACCACTGAGCCATCTCACCAGCCCTAAAAATGCATTTGGTATAGGGACTCACTAAGCAACTCGGATTCAGAGTGATCCTCCTGTTTCCAGCCTTCCCATGGATGGGACTGTAGGCTTGCACCAAGATACATAGGCTTAGCATACCCAGGTACTGGGTTGGCATGGTGCGGGGGATCACACCCCTGTCCCTGAGCCTGCCTAAACAGGTGCTTAGTGCACTGAGCTATCTCGATGGCCAAATCACAGTGATTTAAATTGGCATTTAAAATAAATGTTTTTTTTTTCAAAAAGACCATAGTTCAGTTTGATCTCTGTATCTGTACTAATACTATTTAAGTTTTACAAATGTGACAGAGAATAAATCTCAGTCCTTGTTCTCTAGAAGCCAACACTTTGGGTGTTAACACCTGCACTAGTAACCAAGAAACTGTTAGAAAAGGGGTCCTGCTTCCATCCAGGTTAAAAGAGGTCAACAAGGTTTGGACTTTGTAAAAGAGATAAGGGGCCAGGGAGATGGCTCAGTAGAATAAATGCTTGCCTGGCAAGCACAAAGGCCTGAGTTCACTCCCTGGTTCCAGAAAACAAACAAAAAGATAGTATGTGGTGACTATCATCCCAGTACTCTGGGAGGCTAAGGTAGAGTGATGCAAGATGAAACTCACCTTGGGCAACCAAGGGATTTACAAAGTTCCAGTCTCGAAATAAAAGAGGTTGGGGATATGCTTCAAGGCAACGGTACTGAGCTCAGTCCCCATTATGGGGAAAAAAAAAGACATATGGTTTGGATATAAAATAATGTGTTTCCGATGGTAGCTGTGGACCATGGGAGCCTCTAGCCAGTGGTTTCCAACCCAGCTGACCACAGGAGCCACCTTAAGGCTTTTTCCTAATGTAATGTCTGGACCCCAAGGCACACCAAGTAAAATAAAAATCTCTTTGGATTGTTAAAAATAATAAGAGGATCTGAAATCATCATATCGTAGTGATATATGTGTGCCTACGTTTATTGCAGCACAATTTGTGATAGCCAAATCTTGGAAACAACCAAAATGCCCATCACCTGAGGAATGGTTGAAAAAGATGTGGTATTTTTACACAATGGCGTATTACTCAGCTATTAAGAATGATAAACTCCAAGCCTTTATATTGAA
>NW_004524586.1:18035436-18051856 GCF_000260255.1 Octodon degus | reverse complement strand
GGGTATACAGATGAATGTCCATTTTGTATCTGTGTATTCAAAGTGGTTAGGATAGATATATAGTTACATTCTGTTAATGAATAGAATGATTTGTTCTAGTGGTGTTTGTAAATAGAATATCAAGTCCCCATCTTGTAAAGCAATTAACCACTAAGAGGAATGTAGGCAGTGTGTTAGTTATTGAAACTGTCCTAGTGATTTGATTTGAAACTGTCTCATTGCTATTTGTTTATCAATAAAATTTTGAAAACAAACAAACAAAAAACAAAGTGGTTAGGATCAATATATAGTTACATTCTCTTGATGAATAGAGTGATTTGTTCTAATGGTGTTTGTAAATAAGATATCATGTCTGCATCTTATACAGCAGCTAACCACTAGGAAGAATGTGTGCAATGTGTTAATTATTGAAACTGTCCTACCAATTTGATTTGAAACTGTCTCATTGCTATTGGTTTATCAGTAAAATTATGGGAAAAAAACTGGAAAAAAACAAATAAAATGTGTTTCATGAGTATGTACTTGTAAAATAATATTAAAATTATCTTCTATAAAGGTAGTGGTTATGTATTATCTATCACTGTGAAAAAACTCCCAAGATTGTAAATTTTAAGAGAAAGGTTTATTTAGCTTAGCTTTTTTTTTTTTTTTTTTTTTCCTTGCAGAACCAAGGATTGAACTCAGGCCCTGGTGCTTGCCAGGCAAGCACTTATTCTATTGAGCTATCTCCCTAGCCCTAAGAGAAAGGTTTATTTAGGCTCCCAGCGGCAGGGGTCTCAGTCTGTGGCCAGCTGGCTGTGTTGTGAGGGTTTGGGACAAAGAAAAGTCATGGCAGGTTGCCTGCTGCAGAGAAAACTACTCGTGGCGATCAGATGGCAAAGAGAAAGCCCAAGGGATGGGATTCCAGAATCTCCTTCGGTATACCCTGGTGATCTAACTTCCTTCCACTAGGCTCTCCCTCCTTCAAATTCCACCACTACCTCATAGTGCCGCTGGGTAGGGGCAAACCTGACGGGAGCCTTGGGGGCTGTTGAGAATCTGAGCCATAGCTGAGGTGATACATCATTTCATTTGTTTATTACATTTGTTTAATAATTTTTCACATTATTCAGACAGGTGATTGGACATGGTTGAAAGAGTTTTACCAGAGATTGATAGATCAGAAGTGGCAAAGGAAGAAGAAGAGCAAGGAGCACTGGTATCAGAAGGCTATTCTTTCCAAGTTTTTATATTACAGGTACTTGGCTACTTGTTTATGCTTCTCTTAGGAAGAAAAATATATTGGTAAAATTAAGTTTTGCCAGTGATATTAACACTGTTGTGGTTGGGTTTGCAAGGGAAACAATTTATTATGGAGCATATAATTTATAGGATTATTTTACAATATTCATCCAAATACTGAAATGCAAATGAGCATGGGAAATCTGTCCACACACTAAAGACCCAAAGAATCCAGCTGAGGGCCTGGGTCCAATAGCCATATCCTGCATGAGTCCAGCTGAAGACCTAGAGCCCATGACAGTGTCCTCTGAGTCCGACTGGAGGCTTAGATAGAGCCCAGGACACTATCTCATATAAGTCTGTTTCAAGGCTCTGCCCTAGGAAGGCCCAAAGGTGAGCGATAGAAGCTAGAAAGTCTGCACCTGTGCAATGAAGGCTCTGTGGCAGCAGGCCCAGGCATCTGCTCTGGAGCCAGGAAGTGATGCTCAAAGTAGCAGAGCTCTCCCACAAGCACTCTAGGCATCCTTAGCAATAGTAAGGTCCTGACCTCCTCCAGTGAGACTAGCCAAGTTCGTACCAGGAAAGCAAGCATGACAAGCTTCTTCAAGAGATGCAGTAACCCACCTCTTCCTCCCCAGTTCTTTCTCCTTTTATGCTGTTGCCAACAAGCATCAGGTGGACTCTTTATACCCAGCACCATGCTGATTGGGTTTATCTGGGTGTTACAAGTTAACCACCAGTTGTCAGTTCACTACAAACATGTTTTTCTTGTTTTATTCCTGTTTGACAAATTCAATACTTGATTATAGTGTCTTAGTTTTTACCAATAGGTACACTGTAATGTGATGTTAACTTTAGTAATAGTGTGATTTTTAAAAAAATTTCTTACCCAGTGTCAATGGTGATGGAGCTGCCCAGCCTGTCCCCTCTGCTGCAGAACAGCAGGAGTCACCCAGTTTGGATGAGACACATGATTCAGAAAGGGTTTCATGGCCTGCACCCTTTGAAATGGCTTCCTCTGTTTCTGAAGACCCCAGTGCTTCTGGTCAGGTTCGTTAGTACTTGAATAATAACTCTGTAAACTCACTTAGGAAGGCAGAACCAGCTATTTTATTAAAAAGACAGAAAAATAAAAATAAAACTACTGACTTGTGTATCACAATTAGAGAAATAGTTTTTTTCAGTGTTTTATGGTAGAATTTACAAGAGCTATTTTGAATGACTAAATCAGGTTTATTATTTCACTTAAAACATTTTAAGTGGTGCATGCCTGTAATCCCAGCACTCAGGGCGAGGCAGGAGGATCTTTGTTAATTTGAAACCAGTGTGGGCTACAAAGTGAGCTCAAGGACAGCCTGAATTGTATAGTGAGACCCTGTCTGAAAAAGACAAACATTTTAAAGTAGACTATTGGTTTATCTATCAATGCTGATTTTCTTCATAAAGCAATAAGAGCATCATATAGCTTCATTTGATAAAATACATTTTTCACTTTAGACTTGTAACAGGTATCTATCAAATATTGAAGACGATAGGACTTTTCATAGTTTAAAAACTGTTTCACTGTAAGTTCATCATATTGCTAAGCCTAAAAATCTTAATATTTTCTAGTTGAGGTTCTTGCATCTTAGCCCATATTTATAGTATGAAACTTTTAGAATATATTGGGTTTTCTGTCATGTCTTGACTTTTTATTGCTTTTTTTCCCTCATTATGTCTATCAAAGAATAATATAACTCCTCACATATAAATTGTTGGGTGTATACATTCAGAAAAATATATTGATAAACCTAAAAGAAAATAAAAATAAGATCAATAACTCACTGAATTGTTTTTCTTCTTTGTGTGTATTCTTATATAATAAACACTATTCTACTAGATTGTTTCTGTCTTCTCAGATTATAGAATTGAGGAGTGCATGCATTTTACTTGACTTTAGCTTTAATAGGTTTAAAAATAAAATTTGGCTAAAACTACAGAGTGAATTTAATTTTTTTACCATAGTGAGGAAAGTTTAACCAAGTGGTGGCAATGTTCCATGTCATGATTTGGAGACTAATTATGTGGTAACTTGTTTAACAATGTAGGGGCAGCCGGCATAAATCAGCGATAGAACACTTGCCTGGTATATATGAGGTCTTAGAGTCAATCACCAGCATCACAAGAAAAATATCTAAATTGCAATTAATTATTCTGTTACTAATTCTATTAATGTTAATAATTTTATTGTTTTATGTACATTATTTTATGATTATATGCCAGCAAAAAGTTTTTTAAAAATTCACTCAGTGTTGCTTACCTTCAAAGGTCGTACCTGATAAAAGAGCCACAGAATAGAAATAGTCCTCTGCTGCTGCCCATCGTGCCCTTCTCTCAGCTTCATATTTGTCCCCTTTCCCTGCTTAGAAGTTGCTGTGAAAGATCTTAGACACTAGAGAATCAGTAAACACACACGTGTGCAGGAAGCAGAATGGCATTTATTTAATGCCTCTTGTGCTCAGCACTTTGATATACATGTTTGTGTGAATTTATTTTCCTGCCTGGAGCTCCACGTGGAATAAGTGTTGAACTGAAGCCTGAAAAGCAGATGTTTTTCTGTGGTCAAACAACTTGTGTAGTCCAAGATAGGGTTTATGTATTTATTTTTTATTTTTTATTATTTTATTGAGAAACAAATAGCAATGAGACAGTTTCAAAACTGATTAATAGGACAGTTTCAATAATTAATACATCGTACATTGTTATCTTCTTAGTGGTTATCCATAGTACAAGATGCAGACAGGATATCTTGACCAAACACTATTAGTACAAATCATTCTTCTCATTGAATTAAGTGAAAGTAGCTGTATATCTATCCTAACTATTCTGAATATACAGATACAAAATGGTCCTTCCTTTGTATCCCCTTTTTTTTGGTTTAGTCCTGTCAGAGATGGGTATCCCATTAGCGTCTAAATACTATAGGTACGTGAATTAGGCAAAACAGTCCAACACAGTCCAGCAGTTCACAACAGTAGTGGGTATCTGCAGAAGTTGCTGACTTGAGCCTTTCACAGCTCAGCGTATTAATATGGCTTTACTTTATATACCAAGTTTTTATACTTTTCTGCTGGATGGTTAAGACAAAGATAAAGCAAGACCTATATGACAAGAAATGCAACTTTTGTATGAGATAAGAATCTTTTTTTTTAACTGTGGATTGAACTCAGGCCCTTGCACTTGCTAGGGAAGCACTTGTTCTACTGAGCTATCTCCCCAGCCCCAAGATAGGGTTTAAATGCAACTCTTTCTGACCTCAGTCCTGTTCCCGCTGCAGTAATTGACTCTGTCCATTTACTCCATACACACTGAGGAAGGCCCTGGAAGCAGTCAGCATCTTGGCAGTGGCAAGCCCATACACAGGTAGTTGGATAAAAGTAGTATTTTACAAAATGTCTTGTACTGCTACAATTTCCACATTAAAAAATTTATTTACATTTGCAGGCTATGACCTCATCGATTTTTGTTCCCCAGACTAAAACTGCCAGGTTGAGCCCTTTGTAAGCAGTAGTAGAGGTCACACAAGTGTCTGTGGGACCTTGGAGCCAAATGATCTGTGAGAACATTGTAACCCACAGCCTGCACTCCTCCCAAAGGAGTTTTTTGGCAAGTAATTTTGGGAAGTGGCCCTTAAGTTGATCATTTGTCTTCAAGTACAGACAACAAAATAAAGTTTGAAGTTCTGTTAGGGCTCCGGATGGAGAAAGCAAGACACAGTAGATATGTTGAAGATATCCTGGCTTGAAATTATGTGCATTTGTAGGTAGACCCAAGCCTGCTGGCAGAGGCGCAGAAGAGGAGAGACAAGATTGTATAGAATAAGCAGCATACACACATGTTGATCTTGGGATCAAGCAGAAAATTGGCATTAAAGGCTGCAGGTAGTATGTATGGATGGCAAATTGCATTTTAGACTGAGTTTACCACAGCGAAGTCTTTTCCCGAAATTAACTCTACCGAATATATTAAAACCAAAAAGTGTTCTGAAGCTAAGTTCAGGAAACCCTAGGTTGTATAAAAATGAAGTAGATTTTTTTCTTATAAGACCCTGAGAGGATGTTAGTTTTTGTTTTTTTGAAGGAAGGGGGCAACAGTAGACATTGTTACTCTACAAAGCAAGGACAGTAGTAAGCAGCATTTTTCCCATCATAACTGCAGAGGTTTCCCTAGCTTTCAGGGATCTTAGCTGCTGTAGAAACCGCATTCGGACACACTAAACTGAAGACCACTGTTAGAATGATGTTTCAAACTTTGGCTGAGTTGCTGAGGAATTTTTCAGTTTAGAAGACATGGGGGGGCTGGTGAGATGGCTCAGTGGTCTAAAGCACCTACTTAGAACAAGGTGAGCAAAGTACAGGGACTGTGGTTCAATCCCCAGCACCACATGCCAGTCAGCCCTGCCCCCTGGTGGGCTGAGCTGGCCACACACACACACACACACACACACACACACACACACACACACACAAAAAAAAAAAGACATGGGGTGGGCTTACAGAGCAATGGTGGTGACATGTACCAGTGGATGAGAAAATGAGACTTAGGGATTTTGTAAGCTCCTTCCTCTGTCCCATTTGAGTAAGATCTAAATATGATTACCTTCATGAGGCTGTGATAATTGGGCACTAATGCAAGCAGTAAGTGATGAATGCTGTGATTTCAACAGCACGAGCTTGATTCACAAAGGTAGATCCAGGTGTGGGCTTTGATGCTTAGGTGTTGCTGTTTTAAAGCAGATCAGTTTTAAGCAGTGTTGGCAGCAGAATCACCGTTATCCTTGCAGTTTTCACAGGAACATGAGCGCCTTGAGCCCTCATACATAGTGGGGCACATGGCCTCAGCACCCAAAGAACAAAGCCTGAGTAATTTGTTCAGTGATGGGGAGAACAGCCAGGTATGCTTTCAATATGATCAAGTTAAAATACATAGTTGCTGGTCATCTTTTTTTTTTTTTCCGGAACCAGGGATTGAACTCAGGCCCTTGCGCTTGCTAGGGAAGTGCTTATTCCACTGAGCTATCTCCCTGGCCCATCTTTTAAAACCTAGTCTCAACTGGAATATAAGGACAAAATCCACTTGATTCTGCCAATTAACACTCTGACTTTATCCTGTCTGTTTTCCTTTTTTTTTTTTTTTTGGTCTTTCTTTGGGGCAAATTGTAGTTCTGCTGTTTGTTATAATTTTTCTCCCTTTAAACTAAAGGGCCTTAAAAATGATGTTGTTCAGAATATTCTGTGGACATTTGAAGATATCCGTAAGCTGGTTGGATCAAACATGCCTATTTTTGGTCGAGGCAGATACCCAGCAGTCAGCTTACGTCTCAGGTAAGCCAACATCTTGTGCTGTGGTCTCCCTCATGTTAATGTTTAAATACTTCAGCATTAGTGTGCATCTGTTGCTCCCTATCTTTTGGGGCATCCTCTTCTTTTTCTGGATTGTTTTCACTTCTCCACTTCCTTTGCTGTGGCAATGAGCACAGTAAGGCAGGGCCTGCCTGCTATCAGCGAATGCTGACACCCCTGTAGCTAATTGCTCATTCCAGACCTAACTGGACAGACCTCTGAAATCTGTTGTACTTGCCTCCTTTTGGGTTTGAACCTATAGCTTATGAGGTTACAGGAAAATATATTTGATTAATTTAAGAGGTGGGGGGCCGGGGAGATGGCTCAGTAGGATAAGCGCTTGACTGGCAAACGCAAGGATCTGAGTTCAATCCCGGTTCCACCAAAAAAAAAAAAAAAAAATTTAAGAGGTGGTTTGACAGCTTACTGTTAACTGGTTGTGAGCATTTTTCTTAATGATGCATGTGTATTTGTTTCCCTAACCCAGTGTGAGTTCAGTGTGACATTAGGTACAGTGCTCCGTCTTTTCTCAGGTTGTGTGAGGAGCACGCAGGAGACTCAAGTCATGTACTATATTTCCTTCTACTCTTACTAAAAACTTTGTAATACCAGTGAAAAATGCCAAGCTTTGGGGACAGTGTTAGGTATAACAAAAATATTGAGCTGTATATAGATGTCCTCAGTCAAGAAAGCACATATGGTGTTTCCATCAATGGAGAATAGAGCAAACGCACTTAAATGGGAAAATAAGCGTCAAGTGATGTATTTTTATTTTATTTATTTATTTTTTTCATAATTGTTTTGAGAAACAAATAGCAATGAGACAGTTTCAAATCAAATTGGTAGGACAGTTTCAATAATTCACACATTGCATACATTCTTCTTAATGGTTAATTGCTGTACAAGATGCCGACATGATATCCTATTTACAAACACCATTAGAACAAATCCAATCCCTCTATTCATTAAGAGAATGTAACTATATACCTATCCTAACCACTTTGAATACATAGATACAAAATGGACATTCATCTGTATACTCTTTTTTTGTTTCATTATTTGAATATTATAGGTGTGTAAACTCAGCAAAATATTCTAAAAGAGTCCAGTAGCCCACAATAGTATTGGGTCTTCTGCTTGACTGGCAATGTCAGAAATTGTTGACCTGAGTCCCCTATAGCTCAACATAATAGCATGGCTTTATTTCTTATATTTCATTTTTATACTTTTCTGCTGGATGGTTAAGACCAAGGTAAAGCAGGACCTATGCAACAAGAGTTGTAACTTTTGGGTCTGATAAGGTCAGTGAAATCCCCTCAGGATTTATGATGAGATCCTGTACCTCAGACTGTAGAACCTTTGTCAGTGTCAGCCATGTGGATGAGTCACGGCCATTGCCTGGCCAATGTGCTCTCTGTGAAAGCCTGAAATGATATTTTTTTTTTAATTTTTTTTTAATTTTTTTATTTATTTATTTTTAATTATTTATTTATTTTGTGTGTGTGTGTGTGTGTGTGTGTGGCCAGCTCAGCCCACCAGGGGGCAGGGCTGGCCGGCATGTGGTGCTGGGGGATTGAACCGTGGTCCCTGTGCTTAGCTTAGCTTAGTTTAGCTTGTTCTAAGTAGGTGCTTTAGACCACTGAGCCATCTCGCCAGCCCCTGAAATGATATATTTTTAAACATCTTAATTTGTAGCAGAATCTGTTCCTCCCCATTATGCTCGGTACCCTTGCTTCTTAGTTGCCCAGGTCATAGTTCCTGTTCCAGTTTCAGTGCTCCTGTCTCTTAGAAACTGCTGGGCACTGTGATACACATTGTAGAACCCCGTCTCCAGTTGAAAGCCATTCTGCCTCTGTACTTCCTGCTTGCTTGTCCCATATAAGCCTAGACCATGAGAGATCAGGGCCTGATATTCTGGGAATGATCCTGAGTAGAGTTCATCATTGTACATAACTTTGCCTCCAAGTCCTGGGTGTCACTTATTGTTTCTGCTTGCCATTGAAAACTAAATCTGCAGGGGAGAAGGGTCAGTAGAATTAGCACTTGCCTGGCAAGCGCAAGGGCCTGAATTCAATATCCGGTTCCACCAAAAAAAAGAAAACTAAATCAAGTAACACTAGGAATTTGCATTTTTAGGTATAACAACAAGCCAATCAGTGTGCTCACTGGAATTGACTATTGGTTGCACAACTTGATATACTATGTACCAGAGCTTGTGATGTGTTTTCATATAAATGCAGTTGTACAGGTAAGATGCAGAGTGACTTTGCTAATATTTTCTTGAAAGCTAATTTTTGTAGAGTATGTCATGAAATCCCTTGAATGCTAAAGTGTATTTTTCATAAGAAAGATAGAAGTGAAAAAACTAAAATATGAGTGTTTTTCCATTTAAGTTGGTTTTAGCAAAATTCTGGAAGTTATAGGAGTATAATTTTACAGATAAGTTTTGGGATGCTTATAAATACAATGATACCTTAGTTCACAAATTTAATTTTTTCTACAATTTTAGAAAAGATGGCCAGTTTTCTGTTATGTGGATCAGATGACCAAGATTGTGTTTGTCACCTGATGCAGTTTGAAAAAAAACAAAAATAAAAACAAAAACAGAACCTTGCCAAACACTTTTGTTGTGAACCAAATTGTTTGTATACAGAAGTGCTCTTGAACCAAGGTACTGCTATATACTAAGACATATGTTTGTAACTGTAGAACTCTACTGTTCATGCCAAGTATGCACAATAGTTAAGTGAAACTATCTATACAGTGAATGCTTTTTCATTTTACACTATTGTGGATTTGCAGGATTTTTTTTTTAAGACCACTGTGAGAGTAGGACAATAGGAACTGATTCTTCCTGAGTACATTCTGTTTAGGAGCATTTCATTCCCATGACAATATTAGAGGGAAACAGAATACATCTGGTTACTACTCAGATGTAATCAAGTGGAAAGTAATAATGTGCAGTGAAAACTTTACGAGACAGGAAGTATTACACGTGTTGTACTCACATGGGTCTGGATACTGGAAGGCTGAGATCACTCTGTGTTGGCCAGGACAGAAGACTTCATGGAAGAAGTGGGTTATTTTCATACTTGAGTGATAGTTAGTGTCTCAAAAAATTAGAGCTACTACCCTTTAAAAGACACATCTCCATAAAGGAAAGCAGTGATAATATATGCCATTAGCCAACACAGGACTAAATAACCAAATTCAGATAATAGGAAAATCCATGGCCCAATGATGGGGAGTATTGAAGAGTTTGTACTTGCTGGGCATGATAGTGTGCACTGGTAACCACAGCCTATGGCAGGGATTACAGCTTGAGGACAACCTTGGCTCCATAGTAAGTTCAAGGCCAGCCTGACTGCATAGAGACCCCCTGTCTCAGATGAGTTTGTACTTGCTTTAGTTGGAATCCAGGAAGACTTTGCCTCTGGAAGGAAATACATTGTATTAGAACATTAATTTGGAGGTAACTTATAGAATAGGCAGGGAGGCCTAGGAGACAGGAAGGGGTTTTCAAATATTGTACTGTTTTTGTGAATAGTGTAAGGTACTTGTACTACAGAGGAGACATGAAGACTCAACAGTGGTAATAATATCTGGCACTCGTTGTGGACGCATTTGGTTGTAGATACTTTACCCAGTGCTTCATGTGGGTTACCTTACTGATCTTTTTAGTTATTACATGTACTGTTACTCTCACTTGATAATGTGGGAAATGGAGGATCAGGAAGCCAAGTGAGTTGCCCAGTCTGTGGCTAATAGGTGCTGCTGCCAGTGTTTGAGTGTATTTGCTGGATTTGATGATAACCCACTGATTTTCAACCTAAACTATTATTCACAATCACTTGAGGTATCTTAAAAAGTTTACTTCTTTATATATATCTATATCTATATTTATGTACAGATAGATAGATATAGATACATAGTATATCTATATGTATATGGCTGACAGTGTGCCAGGATCAGTAGGATCCATATCTCTTTGTATACGTACTGTGACATCATCACCGTTTAAGTGGCACCATGTAGGGAGAGGCTTGTGGGGGAGCCAGGAAAGAGGAGAGAAGCAAGTCCAGTGTTTGTGAGGTGCAAGGGAGGAAGACCTGATGGAATCCCAGGGTTTTGGGACCAGAGTAACAGCCATATCACTTGCTGAGACAGGGCCACTTAATTGATTTAGACAGGAAGTTATATGTTTCCATGACATACTCAGGTTGAGGACATGATAAAAATGTCCAGTGAGCATTGTGATGGTGCAGCAATTAGAAAAGAAAGTCTAGAGAAAAAATTAAAGCGCCATCTTCCTAGGGACTAATAGATTTCATCACCAAGGATTTATTACAATCACACATCAGAGCCTTTCCCTACAAGGGTAGGAGGATGGGTCATTGAGAGATGAGAACCAGAACAGTGCAGTGTGAAAAGTGGGAAAGAAGTGTTTTAAGGGAGTGAATAACAAAAGTGAAAACTGGAGATGAACTAAGAAGGATAAAAACCGACCTTGGACAACTGTTTGGTGTTATGTTCTGATTGATTTTGGAGTTTCAGGTCATACAGCACTTCAGAAAATGTGGTAAGAGGCATTGAGGAAGGTCTGCACAGAAGACAAGCTGGAAAAAATATTGATGCACTTTAAAAATAGCAATAATGCCAGCTGTGCAGTCTTTACTCTTGTTGCCATTGCCACTTCCACCCGCTGTGCTCCATCCCTGCAAAGAAAGAGTCCACAGCTTAATGAAGGAAAATGTCTACTAGGAAAACATCCCAAGTGATAATCTTCTCTCAAGCCACTGACTCTAGTATTAGGGGAAAGAGTAAGCCAGAAGTTCATGGTTTTTAAAGTTCTGCCTTCATTTACCATCTTCCCAGTCAAAATCCATCCAATCAGATGGAAAAGAAGTGTTGTTGAGTACCTTCTGTGCTGTGGTGCAGCAGAAATGTGATCATGCCTTGACCCGAGGCTGTGTGTCTAGGAGTGACTCTTGGGAGTGACTAGTAGGGAGCCACCATTGCAGGTGGGGTGGGTCAGCTCCCTTTGATGTGGGAGCAGGAAGATTCAAACCTCCTTTTAAACTCTCCCATGTGGCATAAGCTTTTATTTTATAGGATTTATATCCTGTATTTGGCCTCTTTTTTCTTTTTGTATTTTGGGGAAGGGTCTACGGGGTGTTCAGGCTCTCACTACTAGATCGGACTCATAGTGATCCACCTGTTTACTGCCTCTCAAGGGCTGGATTTACAAGCCCAAGCCACCACACCCAGTCTCAATCACCGTCTCAGTGTGCTCCAAGGGGGCGTGGTGGCACCGCAAGCACGGGGTTCGGATCGAACCCTGTCCCTGAGCCTACTTTCAGGTACTTTAATCCGCTGAGCTATTTGGCTGGCTCTTTGGCTTCTTTTTAATAAGAAAGATATTACTGGGAAACCCCGTGTCTGCGGAGCGGCTGTAGCCTGTGAGCAGCGAGATCCAGGGACAGAGTCTCAGCCTCGCCGCCACCATCCAGAGACCGCTGTGCCCGTCCGTCCGCCGCCACCCACCTGAGACACAGAACATCCAGGCATGGATAAAAATGAGCTGGTGCAGAAAGCCAAACTGGCCGAGCAGGCTGAGCGATATAATGACATGGCAGCCTGCATGAAGTCTGTAACTGGGCAAGGCGCTGAATTATCTAATGAGGAGAGAAACCTTCTCTCTGTTGCTTATAAAAATGTTGTAGGAGCCCGTAGGTCATCTTGGAGGGTTGCCTCAAGTATCGAGCAAAAGACGAAGGTGCTGAGAAAAAGCAGCAGATGGCTTGAGAATACAGAGAGAAAATTGAGACTGAGCTAAAGGATATCTGCAATGATGTACTGTCTCTTTTGGAAAAGTTCTTGATCCCCAATGCTTCACAAGCGGAGAGCAAAGTCTTTTATTTGAAAATGAAGGGAGACTACTAGGGTTCCTTGGCCGAGGTTGCTGCTGGTGGTGATAAGAAAGGGACTGTGGGTCAGTCACAACAAGCATACCAAGAAGCTTTTGAAATCAGCAAAAAGGAAATGCAACCAACGCACCCTATCAGATTGGGTCTGGCCCTTAACTTCTCTGTGTTCTATTATGAGATTCTGAACTCTCCAGAGAAAGCCTGTTCTCTGGCAAAGACAGCTTTTGATGAAGCCATGGCTGAACTTGATACATTAAGTGAAGAATCATACAAGGACAGCACGCTAATTATGCAATTACTGAGAGACAACTTGACATTGTGGACATCGGATGCCCAAGGAGATGAAGCTGAAGCAGGAGAAGGAGGGGAAAATTAACTGGCCTTCTGACTTTTGTCTGCCTCATTCTAAAATTTACACAGTAGACCATTTGTCATTCATGCTGTCCCACAAATAGTTTTTTGTTTACGGTTTATGACAGGTTTATGTTACTTCTATTTGAATTTCTATATTTCCCATGTGGTTTTATGTTTAATATTAGGGCAGTAGAGCCAGTTAATATTTAGGGAGTTGCCTGTTTTCATCTTGAGATGGCCAATATGGGGAAGTGGAATTTTTATACAAGTTACAATTGTTCGGCATAGTACTTTTGGTACATTGTGGCTTCATAAGGGCCAGTGTTAAAACTGCTTCCATGTCTAAGCAAAGAAAACTGCCTACGTATTGGTTTGTCGTGGTGGGGAGTAAAAGGGATCATTGGTTCCAGACACAGGTATACTTATGGTGGGTACTTTAAGGCCTGGAGCACCTCCGAGGCTGGGGCAAAGACAGACACCCCGCGGGTCCTCCAGACATGGAGCCCGTGTGCGGGGAGTGAGCAGTCCCAGTGTGCACATCTGTGCCTGCAGCTGCAGGGGTGTGCCTTCAGATGAAGTCGTCACCCATTTACTCTGGATAAGGGCAGAAACGGTTCACATTCCATTATTTGTAAAGTTACCTGCTGTTTGCTTTCATTATTTTTGCTACACATTTTATTTGTATTTAAATGTTTTAGGCAACCTAAGAACAAATGTAAAAGTAAAGATGCAGTAATTGCTTGGTATTCATTATTTCGTGTATATCAAGCATAGCAGTTAACAAACAAGAACCATGTATTTAACTTTGTTAGGTTTTTTTTTTGCTTTTGTGATTTTTCTTTTTGATACTTGCCTAACATGCATGTACTGTAAAAATAGTTAATGGGGAAATAACTTGAGATGGTGACTAGCTTTATTTAATGTCTTAAGAAATTTTCATGAACAATCTAATTGTTAAGAACATATGTATTAAGTTCATGTAAGTGGAATAAAAGTCTTATGAATGGAAAAAAAAGAAAGATATTGCTTTCTTATATATCCTCTTAAAATCCATCTTCTATATGTGTTTTACAGAAATATGAAATGATGAAGACAGAAGAGATACCCAATTTGGAAAACTCTAAGTTTTCTACTGAAGTCATAAAAGATATTGCACAGAACATTTTGTCATTTTTGAAACGTAATTGTACCAAAGAAGGACATACATATTGGCTCTTTAAAGGTAAGCTAATTCCTAAATGGACCATAACTGATTTGTGTAACTACTATAAAATAAGGTGTGTTTATATTTCTTTAACAGCAAATGGCAGTGAAGTAGTGAAGCTCTATGATCTCACTACTCTGTGTGAAGACACTAAAGACAAGTACAAGAACCCATTCGCAATGCCAGTGGCCATTCTCTTATATAAGTGAGTGCTTTAGGAATTTAAGATGAAAAAAAAAGAATTTAAGATGAAATGGTCTAACATAAAATTTTAAGTGTACAGCCACAGAACACCAAGAATGTTAAATACCTTTTAAATTTTTCATGTGAAAAAAATACATATAGACCTGGATATATCTATATCTATATCTATATCTATATCTATATCTATATCTATATCTATATCTATATCTATATCTCTATATATGAATACATTGTACCAAATGTTATTTTACTTGCTTGTAAAACCAGTATAAACTTTTTGGGGTGGGTTGGTTAAAACACAATGTTTGATTGCTAAAAGAAGAAAAATACACATGTTTAGTTGCTTCTTATGCCTCTTTTTCTTTATGCCTCTTTTTCTCTTGCAAAAATATGTGTATGCCTAGAGTTCAGTCTTGCTAAGAATGATGGATGAGGATTAAAACTGACATAAACATTTCTTTCAGGGTTGCTTGTTACATGATGAAGGAGAAGAATGAAAGTAAGGAACACTATGGGACAATTAGAACATTGCTCCTTAATTGTGTTAAGTTGCTGGATAAAAGCAGGCATCCACAGGTAAGACTCTAGTGTTCTGATAGAGAATTGTCTAAGTAATAAAGCTCCCTAATTCAATTCAACCCCGTCCATTACTATATGTGGCTACTGAGCACTTACAATGGACTTCATCTGAATTGAGATGTGCTGACAGTGTGACATACACACTGAATTTTGAAGAGTGTACGTGTACACAAATGTTGACTCTTCTTTAGTTTCCAAATTAAATATAATATTAACGGTAATTGTACTGGATTTCACTTTCTGTGAACCACTACTAGCAAGTTTAAAATTTTGTATGTGGCTTGCATTATGGTTCTTTTATACATTTAATACTCACATAATTCTAATAGTGTTACTGTTTCTTCTTTTGCCACTTTTGGAAGGTCAAAAGCTTGCGTCTTTTAAAAGGCCAATTTGTATAAATGGCTATCTTATCACTTTAGTGTAAATAAGGTTCATATTCTACAACCAGTTGAAATGTTAAACTATTTTCCAGCACACACTCCACAGTGTTACACAACTCTGTCTGAATTTGAAGAATGCATAAGTTCGTATAAAGCTAATTATATCTTGCTGAAATCGTGAGATGTTGTATGTAAGATATGTGTTTTTTCTTTAATTTTTCTGTATTATTAATCATAGCCACATCCAATTTAGAGGTAAAGATTATCCTAGAGACCATCCTCAGACACTTGTTTTTTTTTTTAAAGACAAATGGCAAAATAATTGTTGAGTGCAGTAGTAGTGTTTAGTGCTAATTGTGTAGCTTACGTGTAAGTCAGAAAATGGTATTAAGACTATTGAATATCTATGGTTAAGAATTAATAGATGATAGAGTGGTTTAAATTATATCTGTCTATGTATGTATACACATATATTGCTTAAATCATATAAATCATAAATCCTTAAATCATTATATATAAAAATTTTAAGAGCGATCAGGCTGGGTATGGTGGCACATACCTATAACCCCAGCACTCCGTGAATTAGGCTGAAGCAAGACAATCACAAGCTCTGTGAGGATTTCACAGAACACATTCAGGGTATTTGTAACTCTGCACCAGAAACAGTTGTGTGTGTATATGTATTATAGTCTACTGAACACAACCTATGTGCAGAACTCTTCTGAAAAATTGTTAGTATTGTAGTAAAATTAATTCCTCTTCAGAGATTTAAATATTTTTGATAGCAGTCACTTATGCATATTTCTCTTATTCTTTTACAAAGATTATTGCTTCAGTCAATTTCATGCTGTCAGAACTTTTTCAATTGGATGAGCCTAAAAAAGAAGAAAGTTCAGAATCTCCTTTAAATAAGAAGTCTGATGAAAGTCACAGTAAAGAGAAAGAGGAAATGCCAGACAGCAATGAAAACAGATCCTACAGTACCAGCTCTGCCCCATCAAATGATAGCAGAACAGTAGCTATAATTAAGTCTGTTGGAGAATTGTCAGTACCAGAAAAATATAAATCCATTCATCAGATCAGAGTAAGCATGTTAAAGTTTATCTTCTAGTTTTATCGGGGGAAATAAGAACTGTTGTTCATTGAATACAACTAGCCTCAGAAAAC
>NW_004524586.1:18025479-18030937 GCF_000260255.1 Octodon degus | reverse complement strand
GGGCTGGCTGGCATGTGGTGCTGGGGGATTGAACCGTGGGCCCTGTGCTTTGCTAAGCTTGTGCTAAGTAGGTGCTTTAGACCACTGAGCCATCTCACCAGTCCCTCCTTTTTGCTTTTGCAATCAAATTTATACTTGATATTCACATAGCATTTATGTTTTGGCATCTAAAAGTTATTTTGAATAGTGTTCAGCTGAGATTTTTTTCTTAAGCTTAAAGAGTGAACCAAATAATTTTCTCCTAAATCTTTAGAGCAGACACAGGTTTGCAGTTTGTTTTTAAAGTAGAAATTATGCCTTGTAGCTGGCCTGATAGCTCAGAAGACTAAAGTGCCTGCTTATGCAGAGTGCAGTGGGCAGGGTTTGATACTCTGTGCTCTGTGCTCTGTGCCAGCCCTGGCCCCGGGACATGCTGAGACATGGATAGAGACTGGGTATGGAGGCTGAAACAGGAGAATCACTGAGTCCAATCTACATAGTGAGACCCTGTAGACCCTGTACTAAATACTTAAAAAAAAAAAAAAGAAATTATGTCTTGTGTTTAATTTTTGTTTGATTGTTAGTAATGTGTATTTTTTTTTCTTTTTTTTAAGGGTTTAAAATCTGTAGATAGAAGCATTGAAAAGGAATTTGACATTTCTGTGACTGATCCCAACACCCCAATCCCCTTAAAATATAAAGATGAATCCACAACAGCGGGTCATGAGGAGCTAGAGAAGTGGGTGGCCTTGCTTTTGGACAATAGTAAGTTGAATTGATGTGCAAATAAGGCCCTCAGTGGAATAATATTCTGATCTTTTGTCAACAACAGACATGCCAATTAAGGCATTCATAGAAATGAATGAGAAGGAAGTCATGTGACTGCATAGAGGGGACACACTTAAAAAAAAATTCCGTTGAAATCTAAAACCAAGCAGCATGGTCTAATGTTTCCTAGGTATCTCTTGTGAGAGCATAAGGAGCCTGCATGCTTGCACTGCCCCCTCTAAGGAGCTGGTAGTGTAGCCTGGTTGAGCACTCCTAGGGAACTGCTGTGCTGGCAGAAGGTGGGGTGTTGGGGAGCGCAGACCTGGGAAGCAGCGTGCCCAGCTTTGATCCTGGCTGAGCAAGAGCAGGCTTTCCCACTTTTTTTTTTTTTTGGCGGAATCGGGGATTGAACTCAGATCCTTGCATTTGCCATTCAAACGCTTATCCTACTGAGCCATCTCCCAGCCCCTTTTTGCACTTTTTGAGCAGCCTTTTCTTTTTCTCATGCTGGGGACAGTAAGCGTGCCTACTTTCAAGGGTTGTTATGAATTGAATCGTTAATATTGATGAAGGGCTTAGAACTACGTACATTATAAGCACCATATAAAGGTTAGCTAGTTAGGGGCCAGGGAGATGGCTCAGTAGAATAAGTGCTTCCCTTGCAAGCGCAAAGGCCTGAGTTCAATCCTCAGTTCCGCCAAAAAGACAGAAAAAAAAACCCGAATAATTAAAAAGGTTAGCTGGTGCCTTATGGTTGAATAAGCTGGAAATAATCACTTTTTAGTTATCTAGCATGTTCCTTGGGACAAAGTATCACTTCATGCAAAACATATGGATTTTGAAGTAAGATTCCTGAACTACTTCTTTATTTTTAATCTAAGTCATATTTTCTTTGAACCTTATCTCTTGGCCCTAATCAGTTTCAATTGTTTTTAAAATGTTTGGAAAGCCAATGTATTCAAAATGGCTAATGCCAAGAGCTTCCTGGACCTTCCTTTTTTTTTCATGGCAGAGTTGGAGACAAGGGATGATTTCTTTTTCTACCATGTATGTAGTACCTCCTGTGTGCCAGGTTAGCCTGCATGCAGAGAGGCTCACTCTACGACTTTTGCTATTCTTTTTTCTGGAATTTGTTTTCTGTCTCTTCCTCCTTCTCCATCTCCCTTCTTAAAAGTCCTGCTCAGGCTCAGAATCTCCACACTCACCCTTCCACAGGCAGAATGACTTGATTTCATTACAGTGTTCTGTGAGCACTTTGCCACTTGCCTTGAGGCTAGCCACCTCTACTAAATGATGCTAAGGATACACACAGAGTTGTAAGGTGTTTTTCTCATTTGTGTTTGGTTTTCTTACAGTGCTCCAAACACAGTGCTCCTAAAAGCAGAGACAAAGAAATCCCTGCACAGATTAAGCCATCACATTGACCTGCTGCATTTTAGTACCTTGCAAGTCTTACGTGTGTACCCAAAATGGGAAACCTTAAGGCAGCCGCAGCGGGGCATGTTTCTGTTCTTATTTCCATGGCTTTGTGCTGTTATCTCTGTAATTACACTTGGTACAGTTTGGTGTGGTTTATCAAGGTAATGACCTCATAAGTTCATGTCACTGTGTTGGTTCCTGTTGCAATGTGTGGCACAGAAGCGACCATTTATGGAACAAAGGAGGGAAAAAGAGCTGCACTTGAAGTCATGTGTTGGTATAGAAGAAATGGTAACCTTCAGTGGGAGACAGAGAAAAGCGCATCCGTGCAGGCAGAGGAAGTAACCTTCCAGGACTGCTGGGCAGCAGTGCACTAGCAGGAAGCCTGAAGGTGCCTTACTTAGGCAGCGAGCTGTGTGCTGAGGCTGAGAGAGGAGTGAGCTGCGCTGAGGTTGGGGATGGCTGTGAGGCGAAGGCTGGGCTTTGGGAAGGTATGCCTTGTGGCAGGTTGGCTCAGACTGGGGAAAGGAGGCAGTTGTCATGGTCCTGAGCTCAGCTGTGGCAGTGACCCTGTAAGAGTGATAACGATGCCACTCTAGGAAAGTAGAAGGCCTTGGAGCTCTGTAGCAAGGGTCTTGTTGGACATTGGCACTTGACTGTGTTGTGCTTAGGCAGGAATGCATCGTATCCAGCAGTCTTGTCGTGGCAGTAGTGTCTGACCCTGTCCACTCCGATTAAGAAACAGGCAATACATCCTTTTTTTTTGTTTCCTGATAACATTCTAACAAAACCCTTTCTTTTTTCTGTTCTGTATCACAGTGGGCTCCCTTCAGAAGCGTAATTATTCCAGTCAGTCAGGCATGATCCCTGGGTCTTGGCAACATAAGATGAAACTTCAGCTGATTCTTAAGTCAGCGAAGGCCTATTATGTGCTGTCTGATGCTGCCATGAGTCTTCAGAAGTATGGACGGGCGCTGCGATACATTAAGCTGGCTCTGCAGAGCCATGGTAAGCCCCTGCAAGTGACTGTGTCCCGTAGCTTGGGGCAGGACAAGAGGCATCTCTGTCACAGGCAACTTCTATTCCTGTCTGTCATAACATGTGAGTTTTTAAAAAAGCTTCCAATGCTGTGTTCAATACTCAGTATTTTACCTTCTGCCCACACTGGTTGATAATGTCTTCATTTTGAAATATGTGAAGCCATTGTGTTACCCAACCCAGACTCATGTGATGGTACAGAGCTTTGAGCTAGTAACAGTCTTCTTATTTACTGTGATCATTAATTTGCAATGCTTTTGTGTTTTTTCTGCTTTTCCTCATTTTCCATGAAGATACTTACTGCTGGCTCTACACCAACATGTTTTCTGAACTGCTGTTTCTTTCCCATTGTTTAATGCTCTGCGGTGACATCCACCTGATGCTGGCCCAGAATGCAAATAACAGAGCAGCACACCTTGAAGAGTTTAACTATGAAACAGAAGACCTAGAGATACTACACAGTCTTCACAGAGAGACCAGTTTTCAGGGTATACCAGTCTGTATTTATTATGTCCAGAAAAGTGGCAGAAATACTAATCTTTGAATATTTGCTGTTTTGCTTTTGTTTGCTTGGGCTAGGGTCTTGCTCTTTAATTCAAGGTGGCCTCGAAGTCTTGGCCATCCTCTTGCCTCAGGCTCCCAAGCCCTGGGACTACAGGCATGCACCATCATACCTGGTTCATCTGCTCTGTCTTGCTTCATTTTTTTCTTTTTTTTTTTATGGTACCAGGGATGGAACTCAGGACCCTGTGCTTGTCAGGAAAGCGCTTATCATTTCTTCATTTTGAAATCAACCTTGGGCTGGGTGTGTGGCTAAGTGGCAGGACACTTGCCTGGTCTACATGAGGTCCCAGTACAATACACACAAAAAAGAATTAAGTTTATAATTACTAATTATAGCTTGCTAAGTAAAAAATAAGATGTAAAGATGGTTATTTTGCCTTTGATTGCTATTTATATTTCTAGACAATGCCAAGCCATTTGTTTTCTTTTCAAGAAGAATAGCTATAGCTACTTACCTTCTTAGTCCATGGAGCTGAGATAAAGGGTTCATCGTGTTTTAGAAGCTGGTCTGTAGCCAGCTGTCTTCTGTCACTTTGTTTAGTCTTCAGGATCCATAGCTGACCTACCCTCAGCCCAGTGCAGTCAGTGCCCTGCACTTACAGTAGCCAGCAAGGTCTAGTCTTCTTCAGGCTCTTCTGAAATGTACCAAGTACTTGTCTTATTGTGCTTGACATTGTTCATGGCCGTTCATACTTGCCTGCCAAACAGTTTTGGCCAGTTACCACGCAGATGCGTACATGAGAGCAGAGGAGAATGCAGATGCCTCAGTGGCTAATATGTTGCCGCTTCTTTCCTTCGTCCCTCAAGTAATCATTTCCATTTAACAGACACATCAGAAAGCCTTCAGAGTGTTTTTACCACTATCACAGTGATTTCATTTAAAATATTTTTAAGGTTGAACTCTTATGTATTTGAGTGTTAACAGTGGGAAGTATCCCTTTCTTCTCCTTGAGTACTGAGTCCTGTACCTTAGTCCAGTCCCACTAGATGGCATGTGTAAGTCTTTAAGGACTATCTAGAGGTTTTCTAAGGGACTAGATTTAAGACTGATGCTTTAACTCAGTTGCTGTAATTTAAAATGAAAGCTACTCACCATTATATCAGCAGAATTTAGAATACAAGTAAACACTGAAAAATCTGGGTAATAAGAAATGCTTGGAATTTATTGGCAGAAAAATATTCTAATCAAACATTAATATTCCAAGAAAATATAGTTTTCCTAATAAAGTGGTCCCAGGTAGATACAGTGAAATGAGCCTGGAATCCCAGTTCTAAGGGAGGATGAGCAGGAGAATTGCAGGCTTTAAGGCAGCCTAGGCTATATAGTGAGTTCAGGGCAAGCCTAGACTATATAGCAAGACCCTGTGTCAGAATCAAAAATGAGGCCAGGGACATAGCTTAGTGGCACAGTGCTTGTCTGGTAAGCACAAGGCCCTAAGTTTGATTTCCAGTACTAAAAACAAGTTAGGGATATAGCTCAAAGATAAGATACAGGAGAAGGGAATTGGTAGGCACAATGGCATCTTACTATGGAACTGAAATTTTATCATATTGTTTGACTCTTAGTATATTTATACTCTACAGTTTTTTTTTTTTTTTTTTTTTTTTTTTTTTTTTTTGCGGAACTGGGGATTGAACTCAAGCCCTTGCGCTTGCCAGGGAAGCGCTTATTCCACTGAGCCATCTCCCC
>NW_004524586.1:17992398-18022499 GCF_000260255.1 Octodon degus | reverse complement strand
CTGTCTAGTTGGTTAAAAATTAATGGGAGAAAGTGTGAATGTAAAAGCACCCAAAGAAAAGAGACCTTGCTGGCAGGTGGGGTGCAGGGTTCCCAGCAGAAAGGAGGGATAAAAGATGAGCAGGCTTGAGCTGTGCAGGAATGTACGGTAGAGTAAAACAGGACGCATGCCACCATCTGAGGGAAGTGCTCAGGACAGACATCATAAAGCAGAGGTTAACATACTCTTTCATGTAGAGAACAATTACGAATCACGGAAATTAAACCATTCCAACAGAATAACGAACAAATAACCTTGATTAACAAAAACTCATAGATGTGCCTGGCATGGTGACTGCACAATGATAGTGTGTGCACTCAGGAGGCGGAGGTTGAAGGGTCACTGTGAATGCGAGGCCGGCCTAGGCTACGTAGCAAGATACTGTCTCAAAGAAACCAAAAAAGAAAAGAAAAAAATTCATACTTTTTTTTTTTCTTTAAAAGAAAGTAATTGACTAATATGGAAGAGGAAACTCTCAATTCATTTTATTTATTTATTTTTATATTTTAGGGAAGAGTCTACAGGGTGTTCAGGGTCTCACTACTAAATAGGACTCATACGATCCACCTGTTTATAGGCTCCCAAGAGCTGGGATTACAGGCACACGCCACCACGCCCAGTCTCAGTTGCCATCTCGGCACACCCTGGGGGCGGGGCTGGCACTGCAGGCCCAGGGTTTGAACTCCTGGCCCCTGCACCTGCTTGCATCAATTCATTTTAGATGAGACTTAAAAGTTGAGTTTCTTTAATTTGGTAGAATGCTAAATTTTTTGTCAACCCCAGTGTTGGAGAGAGTATGGTAAATGGATACTTAACATGTTTGAGGGAGCTGGGGAGATGGCTCAGTAGAATAAGTGCTTGCTTGGCAAGTGCAAGGGTCTGAGTTCAATCCCTGATTCTGGAAAAAAAAAATCATATTTGAGTATATTGAAGCTAAATGAATTTTGTTGTTCTTTGAGATAGGTTCTTGCTGTGTAGCTCAAGCTGCTGTTGAACTGGTGGCACTCCTCCTGGCTCAGTCTCCCAAGTGCTGGGAGTACAGTTATGTACCACAGGCCTGGCTTAAAATTACATTATTAGAGAATGTTCACCTTATAGTAAATTTTAAAGTAAGAGTGACCTTGTTTTTCTTTTTAACACTTACATATGCACAAGAAAAAATTAAATAAATGAATACCAGAAATGTAGGAATATTACTGAGTGATGGATTTCAGTGTGATTTTTGTTAAAGTATAGTGGCATTTGTCAATGGGTGTGACAAAGGGTGATAGGAGGGGTAGTATTTTAAGTAAAATGGTTCTCAAATTATTTTCAGGTTACTAACTTACCTGTTAATATAATCTGTAATTTTCATTCATTCAAAAACAAACAAACCAGGAAACTGCCTCAGGCATTAGCCTTAGTCATAAAGCAGCCAGAACTGGCTCATTGTACGTTCAACAGTGGCTATGGCATTCAGTCCACTTTATTTTTTTAATTAATTAATTATTTATTTGTGTGTGTGTGGGGCCAGCTCAGTCCACCAGGGGGCGGGGCTGGCTGGCATGTGGTGCTGGGGGATTGAACCACGGTCCCTGTGTTTTGCTAAGCTTGTTCCAAGTAGGTGCTCTAGACCACTGAGCCATCTCCCCAGCCCCCAGTCCACTTTAAATAACTTAAAATATTGTCCTTTTTCTTCATGATGCTTCTTCTTTTCTAGACTCCCCAAATTAAATTGATATCTGGATGGTCTTATACAATTATTCCTTTTAATGTACTTTCAATGTATTTTCCTACTTCACAGGCTGTTGATTACTATTTGAAAGCTCTGAGGTCACTGCGAACACGAGACATACATCCAGCTGTGTGGGATTCTGTGAACTGGGAATTGTCCACTACTTACTTTACTATGGCAACACTACAACAAGATTATGCTCCATTATCCAGAAAAGCTCAGGAGCAGGTAGTAAGGTTTGCTTGATTATAACCTAAGTCCCCGACCTTCTTTAGTTTTTTAAATGAATTTTGAGTATCTGTTGTCATCTTTTCCTTGACAAACACTATTTAAATGTGAATGTTCTTGTGTTATAGTGTGATCATACAGCTTCTTATTTTTTTCACCCCTTTGGAAAAAAAATAATATACAGATTGAAAAGGAAGTCAGAGAAGCCATGATGAAGTCTTTGAAATACTGCGATGTTGACTTAGTGTCTCCTCGGCAGCCTCTTTGTCAATATCGAGCTGCAACCATCCATCACAGGCTGGCTTCCATGTACCACAGTTGTCTGAGGAATCAGGTAT
This sequence comes from Octodon degus, assembly GCF_000260255.1. Lineage (NCBI taxonomy): Eukaryota > Metazoa > Chordata > Mammalia > Rodentia > Octodontidae > Octodon > Octodon degus. Next base: position 18,020,180 of record NW_004524586.1, on the reverse strand, counting down.
GGTGCTCTGAGTCAGTCCCGTGCCAAGTCCACTTAGAATATGGTGAGTGCTTTCTGAACAGTCTCGTCTATGCTGTAAGTGCCATGAATGTAGTTAGCTACTTCCTGCAAAATATGTCTCCTATGTGCTTTCCCTCTCAGCTGTGCCATGTGATTGGGTCTATTACAGTTGATGGGGCCTTAGTTCAAAAGTTACACTTTTTTTTTGTATTTTAGGGAAGGGTCTACAGGATGTTCAGGGTCTCACTACTAGATCAGACTCATTGTGATCTGCCTGTTAACAGCCCCCCAAGAGCTGGGATTACAGGCGCGTGCTACCATGCCCTGTCTCAACTGCCGTCTCAGTACACCCCTGGGGTGGGGCCGGCACATCGAAAGTTACACATTTGCCTGAATGTATTACAGAATGTTGTAAATGTGGTTAGTTAGATGTTAGAGTAATTTTTTTAAGTTTTAAAGTACCAATCTCTTATCTTCTATTAGGAAATAGAGCATACATATACATGCATGCAGAAAACATAGGTGGACTTTGTGTATGGTTTAAAGAATGACAGGGTAAGCCCTTACACCTGGCCTAGAAGTTATGCGATGGCCAATTGCCCTGAAGTCCCTCTGGTGTCCCTCTAGGAGTTGCCCTACATACCCACTGGATTAAGGCTGTCCTGAGCTTTCTCCACATCTTTTTGTCCTTCACACTCTGGTGCTGTCATGTTCATTGTACTATGAACTTCATGGAGCACATCATACATGTGCATCCTTCTGTGTCCTGCTGGTTGTTCACATCATGTTACTGTCATTTATCCATATTGATGCTCTCACACCTTAATAGTACTCAGTAAATGACTCTTTCATAATTTTTTTACCTGTCTTGTGGTTATTGAACTTTGGGGCTGAGTAACACTGTTAGGCTCTAGAAGAATCTAGGTCTACTATACATGACGCTGCATGACCTGGGACTCTTACAAGAGCTGCCCATGAGTCCTGGTGCCCCACTGCATGTATCTCTAGAGACTGAGGCCTAGATGAAGGTGTCAGAGAGGCTGCTTAGCTTGTGCTGGAGATGTGTGTCCATTAGTTTTCTCAGTGATAATTTTCTGGTTCATTTTGTAGCTTTTCTTCCTTTCTCAATACTGAGACAACTTACTGTACAGTTGTTTGAGTTTGCTCATGTCTAGGTTGCCCTTATTCCAAGATTATTTTCCTTTGGGACACAGCTTTATCTGGAAAGGATTTCTTTCTGCTGAGCTGTAGTAGGTCTTCAAACAAAGGAGACCGATCCAACAGAAAGTCATAGGAACTGAAGATTATAAACAGAGGAGGAAGATTAATTTTTTTAGCCGTTGGTACTGGGACAGGTGGATATCTGCACATGGAAGGATAGATGAGGCATCCTCCCTTACATCAGAGACCAAAATTAATGGAAATGGGTAAAAACCATGTGCAAGGGCTACAGAAGAAAACTGCAGGAAGAAAGTTTAAAAAGTGTTTGGTGATTCAATCGGAAGGTTTGATTAAATAGTTGGTATGAACCCTACTCTTGAGATTTATTTTTTAATTTTAGCCAGGGATATAGTTACATGGTACAGTGCCTTCCAGGGAAGCACAAGGTTCTGAATTGGATTCTTGTTATAAAAACAAAACAGGGGCCAGGGAGATGGCTCCGTAGAATAAGCGCTTCCCTGGAAAGCGCAAGGGCCTGAGGTCAATCCCTGGTTCCGCAAAAACAAAACAAAACAAAACAAACTACAACTTCTATTTTTTAATTTATTTTTACTCTAGGTTGATGATGAATGTCTTAGGAAACAGCACTGGTTGCTAGCTGATCTTCACTATAACAAAGCTGTAAAGCTTTTTCAGCTTCTCAAAGACGCTCCCTGTGAACTCTTGAGAGTACAATTAGAAAGAGTGGCATTGGCAGAGTTTCAGATGACCAGTAAGTCTGACCTCCCACTTCTCTGATCTGTCTGCATTGGTTTAGTGTCCAATTGTCTTAGAGGGGGCAGGCCTGTGCATTGCCCCTGGATGGGAATAGTCCCGTCTCCCTCTCAGTTTGCCTGTAGTTGTGGATGGGTGTGCAACTGGAGACTGAAGTACTTTTTTGTAACTTAGAGAATCCAGTTTCAACGTGCAAAATGACATAGAGGAAGCAGGAAAAGAGGAGTGGTCCTCACCGGCTCCCTTAAGCCTGGAAGTGACACCTGAACAGTTTTGGGCTGCGGTCCTTGAATGGACACCGCGTAGTACCTGAGAAAGCTGGAGAAAAGTTTTCAGGGAGGAGAGTGCTAAGGAAGCTGGAGTGTCCTCCCTTGTCCTTTCCATTCCAGGGACTAAGCTGATGCTAACCCTTTGTGTTTTCTCTGCACTCGCTCCCTCTTGTCCTTAGACTGCCCCTTTCTTCCAGAGATGGTTTGTGAAGTATCTCTTTTGGAACAAATACTTATAGTGCAGCAATGTATTTGGCTTCATTTAAATCTTTTTCTTGTGAATAGTATTTAAATATTTTTTTCAGTAAAGTTTCAGATGCTGATATATTTCAGATATCTCATTTTTGAATAGGGAAGCTCAGCCCAGGACATCCTTGCTAATATTCTTACATCTGAAACTTCTGAAATCTGAAGTACTCATGTAGGCCTGGAGGAGGGAACCAGGAAGGTGGCGTGGTGCCACGTTCCTTGCGCACTCATTTGGGACACTGGGTACAAATTTGCTAAGATCACAAGTGTAGTAAATTCACTTTTAAAAATGTTTGAGTAGTATGTATATCTTAGGCAAATAACGTGAGTATTAAAAGAACTCTTATTAGCTAGGCTTGTGGAGTTGGTAAGCCAGGTAAGTAAGTGCTCTAGCTTGGCCCAAGTGGCACTGTAAACAACTGAGCTCTCCCGCAAGACCCCAAGTGCTCTAGCTTGTAATGACTTTGTATCTTTTTTTACCCATCCTATGACTCACTCTTCTCAGTGTCTCTGTGATCTGCTCCATGCCTCAATAATATTTCCACACATAGTCACAGTCTCATCTTCCAGATTACAAATTCACTGATTTAGAAAGACAATACATTGGGCTGGTGAGATGACTCAGTGGTCTAAAGCACTTACTTAGAACAAGCTAAGCCAAGCAAAGCAGAGGGACCGCGGTTCAATCCCCCAGCACCACATGCCAGCCAGCCCTGCCCCCTGGTGGGCTGAGCTAGCCACAAAAACCAAAAAAAAAAAAAAAAAAAAAAAAAAAAAAAAAAAAAAAAAAAAAAAAAAAAAAAAAAAAAAAAAAAGAAAGACAATACATTGGTTTTAAGTCTGGGATTATGCTGTGAAGGACAAAACAGCAGTTACTCCTTTCTTCCAGAATGGGGAGTCTCCAAACCTACTTTCACTGGCATCAGCTCCAACTTTAAGGGTACCCAGGACACCACAGGCTCATTCAGTAGGGCGGCTCAGAAGGCACAGAGAGCTGCTCTCCCCTTGGTTGCAACTGCCTATAGTGCGAAGCAGGGCGCTTCCAGCAGTTTTTTCCCACCGAGTTACAGACAGTGCTGTACCCGCCTTTCGCCAGCAGTAATGGGTAACAAACAGTACCACACTGACCCCAACCAGAGCTCACTCTGGCCTTGCGACCCACAGTTTGGTCTGGGATTTTTTCACATAGACATGAGTGACTGCTGTGTGGCTGGCTCGGCTGCCGGTCCTCTGCAGGACTGTGAACCAAAGTCCCCAACATACATCGCTTTGTTCTGGTCTTCAGTATAGCCCCTTCCTCCATCCCCAACCCCCAGTAAATAAAGACGCTAAGCAGGCAGGGCCTTCCAGGCTTAGCCCTCACCTGGTGGAGTGAGACACAAAGCAGGCCTCTCTTCCAAAAGATTAGTGTTCTGCCCTGCATCACTACATGCACATTGACTGAGCTCAAGGAGAGCAAGCAGCAGCACAGATGCACCATAGTTAGCTGCACTCGGAAAGCTCTGGAGTGAAATGCAGCCTTACTCTTCTGGTCTGATGGTGCCTTCGGACAGATTCTGCAGTGCTCAGCACGCACTGAGTGCTAAGTGACTCGACCAGGCTCACACAGCTGACACATGGTGCAGTGGCCTTTGAACCACAGAGCCCTCTCTGGGCCTCCTCAGCTGTTGTTTCTGCCTCTGGTCTCTGTTCCAAGAAGGTTATCTTCTCACCCTGACAAAACCAAATCAGGAGACAGAAGCAGTTTTGATTTATCACTGTGTTTGGCTTTATTCTTTTTTTCCCTCAAAGGAAAATTAGTGAACAGAAGGGGGATTTAGAAGATTTGTTGGGATTCTCCTAAGTGTCTGCGACACTATGTGAACATCAGTATTTTCAGGTGCACATGGTGGTGCACGCCTGTAATCCCAGCACTGAGGAGGCTGCAGCAGGAGGATTGCTAGTTCAAGACTAGTTTAGACTACATAGTAGGTTCAAGGCCAGCCTGAAATACTGAGACTCTGTCTCAAAACATAAACCAACAGATCAGAATTTTCTCTTACCATCAGATGGATTTCTAGCTGTGTAGCTAAATGGATGACCATTTGTGCTTCCTGCCTTAGGTCAGAATAGCAATGTTGGAAAGTTAAAAACACTATCGGGGGCTCTTGATATCATGGTGAGAAGTGAGCATGCGTTTCAGCTCATCAGGAAGGAGCTTATGAAGGACCAGCTTATGAAGGACTCAGACCAGAGGAGTAAGGTTGCATTTCAGGTAAATGAAGAAAATCATTTCTTTAGAGTTTTATGTGCCTTATACCAAACGATGGCTACATATAGTGAGCACATAGTATGTGTTCATAAAATGTGTATTTGTGTGTGTAGATGCATAATATCCCATTAATACCGCCACCAATTTTGTTACAGTGGCAAAACACTGAAGCTGCTGGGTAACTTATGAAGGGGAGATATTTATTGCGTTCATAATTTTTGTGGCTGAAGGGTCCAAATAGCATGGCACCATTGTTCTGTGAGGACCCCTGGCTGTCCCAAGGTGGTGAAGCAGAAAAAAATCCTGACACTAGTAAAGTGGGCCAAGACATGAGCTAACCTCCCCTTATGCCTACTCATTCTTGCCTGATCGAGTCACAGGAGACCTGGCCTCATGAGGGACAGTGTTAACCCATTCACTGGGTTGAGGCCCCTCCACCAGTTCTTCTCATGAAGCCTGCCTGTTACAGCTTCCATCAGCTAAAACGAGGCCCCAGTCCATGAACCCTTACAGGAAAAACTGTAGCTGTTACTCTGGTGTGGTAAAAAAGACTAAACTGCTTCATTTAATTTGCAAGTATATCTTCTAAAAGATTTTAAGATTATGGCTTAAGGAGACCCATAAATCATAGTTAGCTAAGGCACTAGTTACCAGGTTATAAACCCTCTCTATTTGTGAGAGAGTTTTTTTTTTTAGTCAAAGACAGAATCACCATCTTCTCCATAGTCTCCACTAACCTGTTGGGGAGCAGTTGAATGGTGAATGGGATTAAGCAGACTCCACTGAAGGCACTTTCTGTGTCTGGGCATACCAGCATTCGTGCTGCCTTCGGCTGCTGTAGACACTCTTTGGTCCCTATCCATCCACCCATTGCCTTCCCATCCTTGGTAGTCAGCTCCTGGGTAGACCCAGTTCCATGGTGCCCTGCAGGGACCAGTGTTGGAAAGGGAGGAGACTGTCGCTTGGGATTCCTTTCTTTTTCTCTTTATTTAAGTGCTTCTTAGGTGTGGGACACATTTGTTGTGTTTCAGGCTGTCAAAGTGATCTCTTGTGCTTTGGGTTAATTTGTCTTGGTTTACATTTGATTGAATTAGTGAAACTGCACTGTTATTCCTTAAATGAAGTAAGACTTTGTCATTTTTAGCCTAAGGGTAGTGAAGCCAGTCCAGCTACTGATTCTTCCAGTCTTAACCAAGAAGAAGTGATCAAGCTCCTCAGTATATTTGAATCTCGACTCTCATTTCTTCTCCTTCAGTCCATTAAACTGCTATCTTCAACTAGAAAGAAAACATGGTAAATTACATGATTACTTGTGGAAACTTCTTTCCTAGCATCTTACCTATAAAGAGACTTTTTATAATCTCTATAGACATTATAAAGAAAAATAGGTTGTGTTCTTTCTTGTATATGGAAAATGCAGAATTTCAAGAGGTTTTCCTTCTTGACTTGTTGAAGGTGAAAATCATCTCTGTGGGGCCAACTACATATTCAGCTTGTAGACAGGGCATTGGCTACCAAGAGGTAGAAATCCTGTTTGTGTGATGTAGTCCCTGGGACCCTGTTGTGGAGACTAGCTCTCCTGAATGTGTATCTAATGGGAAATCTGGCCCACAGTTTAGATATTCAGGGAGGGAGAGAGAGAGATGGTGTAATCAGTTGATCTACCACGAGAAGGTACAAAATTTTCAGAACAAACTATGAGAGTAAGCAAAGGGAGTGGCGTAACAATACTCTCACTGTGTGACTTTCTTGGGCCAGCAGTTGGAGCTGCTGAGTGTAGAGTGAAGAGACACCAGGAGGCTCTAGTGGTGGGGGTGGGAGCTGTAGGCAGCTCTGGGGGGGCCGGGGCTCGAGCTGGCGCCCTGTAGCTACTTTTGATGTGAGGTCTACACTGTTCCAGGGTCGGTAGGCTAGGCTAGGCTTACAGAGGTTTGCTCCACTTCCCTTCTACCTTGTCTCAGCTCCACTGTCTCTCGTCTCTCAGTTGTGGCAAGTACCACCTGGTGCTCCCTTGATTGTTCATTGTATGTTGTCTGCTGGTGCTCCCCACTCTACCCTTAGCAGGAAGCAGGGATCTTTTTTTGCTTTGGTTCACTGCCCAGAGCAGCTCCCTGTGCACAGTAGGCTTTCAGATATTTATAAGAAGTTGAATGAATGTACTAGTTTTAATTTGTATTTGACATGTCTAAAAACAGGCCCCAAAACAGTAGCTATAAAAAGATAGGCACGAGTGCCAGTAGTGGAATGTGGTGCTCTGTACAGTGTGACCCTTGGCCTCGTACTGTTTGTTTCGGGTCCCTTTCCACTGTTGCCTTCATGTTTTCTTTTTCACCCCAGCAGTAGCATTGATGAGGATGTGGTCTTCAGAACTAATAAGCAGATCTACTCTCAGCTTTTGAGAGCAACTGCGAACAAAGGTGCAAGTCTTTTGGAAAGAATCGACATCATCATCCATCTACTGGAGCAGCTCGCCCATGGCGGCAGTCCCATGAGTGGTGACTCTGTCCCCGTCCAGTGACCACGCCCAGAGCCGTGTCACCCAGCATGCTGTCAGTGCCTTCTGAACATGGGAGCTGCTTTGTCCATTTGGTGCTGTTTCATTAAATGTAAGGAAATACCCATCTGGCAGGGAGGACAGTGGAAACATGCCGTTCTTCCTACTGTAGACAGAGTATGTGGTAGGGTTCTCTGGCTTCTCCATTTGAAGTTCCAAAAGCAGAGTCAACCCAGAAGCTTCCAGAATTTGTTCTTTGAGAAGTATGAGTTACCTCACTAGACATTGTGTGATGCAATTACACCTTAAATATTTTTGAAGTATGTTAAGCTACATATATTTAAGATACAAGTATTTTAAGTGAACTGTTCCTTTGGTCAAGGGAACTGTTATCCAAATGATTTTATAGGTTCAAATAGGTTTTAGAAACTTCCTATATGTCTATAATGTTTTATTCTAAATTGCACAGAAAAGTGTACCCTTTTAAGATTCACTGCAAGATATTTTAAAAACTGGCCATGGTGTAGACTGTTCTAAATGCATGTTCTAAAGGGAGTTGCTTTTCTTCAACTTCATATATAAATAGTTGAGTAAGGATAGGTACTACCCCATTTTTTTTTTCATTTTTAACTTGAAACTGTGAATAAGATAAGAAAGCTATTTTGAATAAAGCATTTATTTAAAATATTTTTGTGTGTGCTGATTGTCAAGTTCTGATTTGGGGAAAATATTTTTGTATTTTTCATTCTTCATATTGAGTCAGCATTTGGACTCAGTTCAATCAATAACTTTTACAAAGCTTATACATTAAAAATAAACTTCTGCTGTCCACTAAGTGAACATGACAGCTACTTGTGCTGCTCTGTGGGCCATGTCCAGTTGCATATGTATACATGACCAGTTTTCAAAGTCTGCAGAGGAAAGACTATATTTGACCTTCATAATTAATGTCCTCAGTTTCAACAAAGACAGTATACCATGTAAATTACTGACTCTCATGTTCAGAAGACAGTGTGGAGTGCTGTACCTGACACCACTGTGGCCAGCCTGCCTGCACAGGCCTGATGGCAGGGAGTGATCCCAGGGACTCCCTTCAGTCCTGCCCAGAGGGCCATCGTGTCACCCTACAGGTCCTCCTTATTGACCAGCAGCCCCTTCCTCACCAGCCCCACCTCACTGTAGGAATCTGCGATAAATGGATTTTCAACTGCTTTCTTAGAGATTTTCAAGTGTCTTCATGGCACTTGGAATGAGTTGGCACCACCTACGTTAGCTTGGCGGAATTCTCTTACCATTTATCCAATTCTTTGTTTATTTGGCGTGTCCTGTCTTTGGGACAAATGTGCATCCTTGGCAAAGGTTAGTCGCTGAATATTTAAAGTTTTGTCTAACTTGATGGAAGTTCAGGATACAAGAGTGACTGATCTTATCTCCCAGTCTTTCTTAGCTGAATAGCCTTTCCCTCAAAAGGATGATTGTCTTTAACCAAGAAACTATGAATTCTACCTTTCCTTGTCAAAGAAAGAACATGAAACTTTCCACAGGAAAAAGTACTTTTTACATGTATTTGTAAGTTGGCAATTTAAATTCAAATGAAAGCTTCAGGAGGTAGCTATATTTTAGCTGTTCCTTTTGAACAACTGTGTTACGGGTGGCCTGATCACTGATGATACCCAGTGGTCCTCAGTTAATTTCATTGTCCACGTGGCATTGGGTCTGGTTTTGTTTTTAAATGTAATAATCGTGTACTAGTTAAAGGAACACAATGCCTATCCTAGATATAATGGACATGGCAAAAATAAAAGTACCAGTGGCTTTCGGAGGTGTACTTCACGGTCTGGCCTTGAGAGCCTAAGTGAACTATCAGGGTAAGTTTACTGCTTTCCAAGGAGAGGACTGCGCAGATGAATTACAGTAAGCCAGAGAAGCTTTTCTGTTCAGGACTGCCAGCTGGCCCATGCAAAATGGAGCACATAGGACAGGCAGGAGACCCCCAAGGACTGGATGGAGCCAGAAATAGGAGGTGGGCCCAGGAGCCACCACCAGGTTTGACTGGTGAACTTCAGCTCTTGGACTGAAAATCCTGACAGTAGTGAAGATGTAGACAGACACAGTGAAAACCTTTTGTACCCTGTCAATTAGAAAAAAAACTTGTCATGATGACAGGAACCTTGAACTTAATGCCAATTCTTTGAACTTTCTCTCTGAACCCTTACTTTTCAGTATATATAGTACAGCCATGTCCTTCCCCTTAGGGGTGGTACCTCCTTTCTTGATGGTTTGACCCATGGTTCTGGCTGCTTTTCTGACCCACAGGTACAGGGTGCTGCAGTGTTGGAACAGGACAAAGCTGCAGGGCCCCAGTCACAGGCAGAAGCAGAGAGGGATTTGTGGGGTGCTTTCTTTGTTGTTTTTTAAGCGCTTCTAAATTTATTATTTGGTAATTTTTTTATGCAATTGATCTTCAAGCCATGCATTTTTGAAGTTCATGAAATGTTTTCAATGTTTTTGTTTTGTTAAAATGGCTGGGGGAGTCGTAATTGCTTCAGTTATTAAACATCTGACTTTTGTCTTTGTAAAAAGTCAGATTTTTTTCTTTTTCATATAGAAGAAAAATCCTAAGATTCTGTTTTCCTCTTTTGTAGAAGAAATATAGTACTGAGGATTGAACCTCAGGGTCCTGCACTGAGCTTCATCCACAGACTTTATTTCAGTGTAGGTGCTGCCCAAGTGAGGGCTCCTAGACTTCTGAGACAGGCTCTTGCTAAATTACTCCAGCTGGACTCCAGCCTGTGACCCTCCTGCCTCTCATTACATGGTAAGTGTAGAGACGTGGATGTTACAAACATCAAACCACTTCTCTGAAACAGAGTTTTTTGGAAATAAACCATTAGAGGGAAGCCAGGGATTCTGCCGTTTGTCCTTCTCACTAACTACTTTCCAATAGGCACCGCCTTTGAAAAAGAAAGCGGAGCTGTGTGCGTAGGAGTAGTAAGCTGAATCTATGTTTCTGAACGGATGGTTTTGTGGGGTCATTGCTGGAAAGACTTCAGTAAGCTTCTTTGGATAGGACTTAAGTACTTGATTTCTGTTGACATCAAATGCAAATACCTGTAAAACAAGGTAAGTAGTAAGACTGGCTTTTCTGAAGATGGTTGATTTTTAGGTTAACTTACAGTAATTAGTTAATGAAACCTGACTTTTTGCCACATTCTTTAGATTAGAAACTCTAAATAATTTTCTACCTAATGACTTTCCACTACTGTACATATTTGAAGTAATGAGCACAGCTTTCAATTGAGAACTCGGTCATCTGGCAAATCTTAATCAGCACTCACAGAAGTAATGCTACTTACAAAGGAGTCCTTGTCAGGGAGATGGCTCAGTAGAATAAGCACTTGCCTGCCAAGTGCAAGGGACTGAGTTCAATCCTCAGTTCTGCAAAAAAAAAAAAAAAAAAAAAAAAAAAAGGAGTCCTTGAAGAAGTAAATTAACTGCTTCCTTCGGTCATAAAAGGCAGTGTCTAAGGGGCTGGGGATGCCAGAAACACTTCTGAAATCAGTCTGGGGTAGTGTCTTCTTTGTTCATCTTCTAGGATAGACTGATCCTTGTCACTGTCGTATCTCCAGTATTGGTTTTCTGAAAGCAAATAAAAAAAATGCTAACATGGAGACTGGGTGTGGTGGCTGGCGTAAGCCTGTAATCCCAGTGCTGGGGACCTAAAACAGGAGGATCACTATGAGTCTGAGCTGCATAGCGAGACCCTGTACCAAATACATGAAATTAAAAAAAAATGCTAACATGATTTATTAATTAGGAAACCTGGCAAAGAAGACAACTTCCAAAATAGGCCCAAGCCAATCCTGCATGAAGTTCTGCTGATGCCAGGAGAAAGCATGGTTTTCCTTATGTGACTAAAGGTTCACGCAGTGAATTTTTCCCCGGTCTTGAATAACTTAACAAGGTGACCCTAGTGGCCCATTTCTCTTTACATTTCACTGCTATGGTGAGAATGCTGGTGGCCTTTCACAGTGAACCTCAGCCATGAGATTCCCACTGGCTGTCATCAAAAATAAAACAAAAACAGCATGTGTCATTTGAGTATCTTTAGTCTTCCTCTTTTATAGTTTAAAGATCTGTTACACATTAATATCTCACAGGTTGGCCTGAATCATCTTCTTACCCTAATTGATATTAACAATCTTTTAATGAAAGAAATCCTGAGGCTAATTATGGGATTATATTTTTTTCTTATTAAAATCTGCTAGCTCCACATCCACCCCCACTTTGCAAATGAGAGCAGAAGAAAAGGGAGCCCAGGTAGTTCATCCAATCCAGACAGCACGGCTGAGTGGAGATGCAGTCCAGAACTCCCATCTTCCACCCAGGTAGATTCTGCCCTTTCCCAGGAAATACAATCTTTGTGTGGCAAAGTCCAAAGGCTAATTTCATGCTCTGAAGCAGGAGAGGGCTATTTCTGCCTTTCCTTATTTCTAATCCCAAATATCTGGTGTGTTGCCAACACAATAAAACCCACTAAGCTAGGTATTCCTACGCCATAATTAACAGAACACCTCAAGCAGTTACACCTCTTAGTTCCCAAATGCTCGACATATTTGGAAATGTTTACCACTGAGAACAATGTGACATGATATCCCAATACAGACATAATTCACTCAAAGTGGAAGTTTAAAAACAGAATTCACAACAAATTAAGATTTTTTTAAAAGGTCCAAGAACAAAATGGAGCTGTATTATGCAGTGCCCCTCACCCATGATGACCCAACTCAATACTGGTGCTTTCAGTGTTGCCAACATAAACTAGTCTGGAACCCCTTAAAATCACTGAAAAATGTGCTCCCAATTGTGAAAGACTGCAACTACAAAAGCCTGCCATAGGGCAACTGCTTGATGTAACCAAACTAGGATGATTCTTCTGTGTAATGTAAAGGATAATTAAAGCCAAATTTACACAAGGATCCCAATGGGGAAGTTTGTATAGAAACATCTTCTACTGTTGCTCTTGCTTTGTTTACTCTGAACAATTTACGGCAGTATGGTTTGTATTGCTAGGATTCAAGACTAGAGTGTACGCAACTTTGGTCTCGGTTGGAGGGCAAAGGAAAAGCAGTAGCCCTTGTAGGTGTGGGATCAGACTGCATTGGCAGTGCAGGGTGCCTATGTGAGCTGGGTGTGGAGGTGCTTGACTGTGGCTGTGGATGAGGAAGACCAGTGACAAAACAGCCCCAAGCTGCCCATTTTCACATGGCCAGCCCCACCCCCAGGCTTACCAATGCCCGGCAGTTCAGCATTTGCTGGCTGCCTGCTGGGTGAAGTCTATCCCTGGTCCAGGTATGTGAGACTTTCTAAGCTCGGACCAACCCAGTCTTCCCAACCAAGTCTCCTTCTGAGTGCCTCCCCCGTGCACACACCTACCCCAACAACTTGACAGCCACGTATTGCCTGTGCCTTCTCAGCTTCTGCTACTTGACCCTGGTCATGCTTGCACTTCCACACCCACACCATCCCAAGCACCTTTTCATGGGTATTCTAGATTCTACCCATCCCTAAGTGTAGGCCAAGCCCCAACTGCTGGTGCTGCCAATATGGGATTCCAGGTGGCAGTGGTCATCTCTCCTGCCCAGCTCACCTCTTGGAGACATATTTCTATTTGTAGCCTTCCAAGGTAGGCTCTTTTCCTCTAGGACTATGAAAAGGCTCTCTCTATGGTTCTTTGATAATCACCCAAGTTTCTAGCAAAGTTATTCACTCATCCTTTCATGCATTCACTCAGTAACTTAGATGCCTCTTGAAAAATCAGGGGATCAGGGCATGGTGGGGCACACCTGTAACCCCAATTACTCAAGAGGTTGAAGCAAGAGGATCACAATTTTGAGACTAACCTGGGCAACTTAAAACAAAGGTTTCAAAGGGAGGGATGAGAGTGCTGGAGCTGGAGCTCAGCACTCCCTGTGTTCAATTCCCAGGACTGACTCCTCAGAAAGCAAGCAGGGTATATGCCCCAACTCCCATGTTCATAAATGTATATCCTGGTGGAACAGACAGAAGCTAAGCAGTAATTACCAGACCATTCAATGGATTCCTTAGTTACGGCTTGAAACATCTATCCTGAATGCATTTGTTTAATGAGAGAAATAAGCCACCCATGAAAAATCTTTACCTTTAAAAAAATAATGCTTATCTCTTCTCTGTGTGTATGGACAAATGCATCTATGTTTTGCATCGGGATCCCATGCCAGCCAGTGAGTATTTGGATAGGATCCTTGTAGCACGTCCTGTTGTTTCTATTTTCATAAAGCCAGTACCAGCTGTTGCAGAAGAAATACGTGGTAAATCTCACCATCACTTCACCATATTGGTTTCTCTCATTGCAAATCCAGTTAAATGCAACATCAAAGGAACCTGAGAAGAAAAGCAAAAGCCAGCCCCTTGTCATGTGGCACAGAAACTAACTTCCATGTGTAACTGGAATAGAGATGATTGCAAGGTCAGACTTTTCTAAACATGTTAAATCCAGACAGCACCCCAGGCTGGAGGTAGCCCCGGAGATGGAGCGGGACACAGGCTGCTGCGGCAGCCCTGACCTGCACGCTGCTCAGATGCTAAGCTGTGTGGTCACCAGCACTGGAGCTCATGCGGGCCCTTGCAATGGCCGGTCTGACTTCCTTAGAGGAAAGAAGTTTGGTATTGGATACACACAAGACTAAGATTTCCATCAGTGGGGAAAGTGTGTCGTGGTTTTCATTGTTTGCAAGGGTACCAAGTGCCAAGGACAGGATAATGGGACTAGAAGAGACACAGGCGGTTTCTGTGAAGGGCCTTTCAAGGTCCTGGGCTTTGTGCATATGTGCTACATCATTGATCATTTTTTTATTAAATAATTAACCACTAGTACTTTGGCCCAAACAATTAAATAGAGATGAAAACTGCCCAGGTGAAGCTTAGCTGCTCTTTGCCTTGAGAGTGCAGTAAATGTCTTCCAGTAAGGTTTCCAGGTCAGCAGCTCTTGTGAGATGCTGCCAACCTAATGCCTGTGGTGTTTGGGAGAGAGTGCTGGGAGGGGGTGCCTGTCGACAGTGTGCTTGGCCCTCTACCTGGGCTGCTGTCTGGGACAGACCACTTTTAACTACAATGATTGAATCATGCAGCTAGAGGGCAGCTACTCGGGCATGTGTGTCTTTGAGTTCTATGGGAGCTGGCCTCTAAGTGACCATTGAGTGGGCTCTTGTTGTGTTTTAGCATTCTTTTTTTTTTTTATTGTGGAACCAGGGATTGAACTCAGACCCTTGCGTTTGCCAGGGAAGCACTTATTCTACTGAGCTATCTCTCCAGCCCCTCCCCTGTGTTTTGGCATTCTGAGCATCTTCTAGGAGCTTGGAAGGCCTGCTCAAGGACCAGCTTACCATACAGCTTTTAAATTGCTCTTCTGTCTGACCAGTTCAACTCAAAATAGGCTCCTGGGGAATATAATTTGGTGGCATTATGGATCCCGTCCTGTAGATGTCAGGCAAGCCCAGGACATGGTCGATCTCGTGGACAACCACCTAGAGCCGGGACACAAATCAGAGGTAAGGACCAACCTGGACCTTTAAGTAGCACAGGTACAGATCCCTGAATTACAGAGGGCAGGCCTGTGCCTCACACAGAGCTGCTCTTATTCAGAAGGGGGGCAAGACAAGAACTTGGGCACCATCCCCACAGACCCACCAACCTTCTCAGAAGGGCATGAACATGTCCTAGAGAAGTCCATGCTGCCCTGCCCTTTGCCTCCACAGAGCAGGTGGAACCGCTTACTTGGAGAAGGCTGATGCCCATGTCACAGGAGGGAGGCGTGAGGTGATCATGGTCATCGAAGTGGGTATCACCCAGGCGCCAGGCATGAGCAAACCCCTGCCTGCTCCCATCAAACACCTGAGTACAGCCCAAGTGCTGGCCTGGTAAGGGGAGAGGGGTGGTCCCAGTGAATGCGGGGTTTGCCTGCTGCAGATTCCCTACCTAACCAGGTACAGGCATCAATAGTGTCCCAGACTCAAGCAGCAGGGGTGAGCAGGGGGACAACTCCTGGAATAACTCCTGGGAGGTTGTCTCCAAGCAGTGTGATTGTAAAGACTACAGGAATGGAACCAGGTACAAAGTGTTGGGGGACAAGGGTGTCAGAGGGAGGGGGTGATGTCAGAAGGTGACATCTTGAAAACAGATAATTCAAACTGGGTCCTGATAGCTGGGCAGGTCATGAAGGAAGGAAAATTGCCATTTCTTACATTCATAAAATTTTCAACAAACCCAGCTGGAACATTAATCCAACAAGGCCAGTGAAGTTGTTAAGAGCACCCCTAGTTCATCGATGAGGCTGCAGAGAAATTGTGACATTTGTCTAAGGCTTCTAACTTTAGTTACTGACTCCATGTATCTGTGGCCTCTCCATGAGGGGATTTAATTTGATGAGCACACCCCAGCAGCCAGCCTGCACCCACTGGGCCCACCTGCTCCCAGGGGAGGAGGGGCCTGGCCCTCATGTCCTCCATGGGAGCCTGCTCTGAAGAGCCATGAGCCCATCCCCTGCCTGGCAAGTTCTTGGTTGGCAATGCTGGCAGAGGGCTTAAATCTGCACCCCAGGCCCTACTCTGTCAGATGTCACCTAAGAATGAGCCTAGCGGGTAACCATCCTTGTAACCATCTTTCTGCAAGTGACAGAAGCAACTGAGATGGGATGAATCTAGGTCATTTAAGGTGGCACCAAGGCAGGGTCCTTGGTGAAGAGAGGTTGGAGGTGCCAGGAAGGGACATTCCAAGTCCATGTCCATTTTACCTTTCCCAAAACCCAGTTTTATGTCCACCATAGCCCCAGGGCCAGTGAGGTCCTCCTTGAAGTTCAGGGGGGTCACCTCGCTCCACATCCTGAAGGCCAGTTTGAAAATGTACCTCTGCTCATCCACAGAAAGCTGGCTGCTGTAGGCCTTGCCCACCAGCCTCCAGGTCAGAATCTTTTTGGAGAAGGTCCTGGTGGCCCCACTGTCTGAGGAGTCCTTCTGCTGCCTTTCCAGCCTGGGTAGCAGCATTTGCAGGAATCACTTTCGTCTGGATCTGGGCTGTTGACCTAGAGGGGTTGACAGAGCTGGAGGGGTTGACGGAGTGGCTTGGGGTGGGAACTGCGTGTCAGGAACACCACAGTGTGGCTTGTTCATGGCCAGCAGTGTGACTTTGTCCAGCTTCCCACTGACTGGCAACACATTGGTTTTCTGGAATTTTCGCATGGCTTCAGCGAGGGTGATACTGGCCTGTGCCTCTGCTGTCCTCCTGAGGTTGCGACTCCAGACTGAAGACAGTCCTGACCAGCCATAGCTGGATAAGAATCTCTACATGAGAGAAGCAATGCCTACATCCATGAGGTGCCTTGTGGCAGGGTCTTCCCTGGCCCCTAAGTCTGCACTGCCCCAAAACTATGCAGGAGAGAAAGAAGAGAGGAAGAGGGAGGCAAGAGAGGAGATAGAGAGACAGGGAAACAGAGCAAGTGAAAAGTGTGGTAGGAGGTGAGGACATTGTCCTGTGAGTGGGACAGTCTGGGCTACTTGGAGTGACATCACTGGCACCACAGAGCCCAAGAAGGGGCAGAGTTGGAGCTATCCTGGCGGGTTTGGCACTGGAAGCAAAAGCCAGGTTGGAGACAGAAGCATCCTGAGACCACAGAAGAGGAAGGAGAGGCCATATAATGGCCAGGTCAGGATCCTGGACTTAGAACCAGGCCTGGGGGCAGGTGGGTCTGAGGACTGAGAGCATCTTCCTGGCACACAGGGTGGAGGGATGCAGGGCCACACTATGCCACCCTCAGCAGCCAAGGCAGGCCCAACCCTGGGACCCTCCTCACCTCCCTCCTGCTCCAGGGTACCGTGAAGCCAAGAAATAGTGTTGGAAACCCTGACTTCTGCTTGTAGCATATGGTGATCGTAAGATTGCAAGGTCCAGGCTGAGTTTGAGGCCTCCTTCAGTCCACTCCCTGCTCCAACCCCAACCCACAACCCCTGTGAGGCCTTGCTCTTGGCACTGCAGAGCTCCAGCAGTCTACGGATGCCACCAGGATGGCTCTGCTGAGGACCCTCGACAGTGCCATGTGAGACCTTTACCAAAGCTGTTCCCTTCTCTGTATCTAGAGAGCAGCAGCTAGGCTGCCAAGGAACCTCACTGGAACAGCCCTGACCATATCACTGGCAATTAGAAAGGCCCTTGATATTGAAGTCTGTCATGCCTGTACAAGGCAGCCTGAAATTAGTGAACTAGAGGTTGACCCAAGGGGTTGTCCATTAATATGTCTGTTATATAGCTTAGGGGTGGAGCACGTGTCTAGCACCTGCAAGGTTCTGAGTTCCATCCCCAGTTCTGCAAAATACAAGAAGATAAGCATGGAGCCATTTTCGGACCATGGGACCATGGGAAGCCCTTTTCCCATAAGGCTGGCCTGACTCTTGCCAGCCTGCTGGACTCTGCCTCTACAGTCCAGCTCCTATACCCATGCTCTGGCCCACACATGTGAGCATGCGTAGCATGCATGTGTGTGTATATATGGGGTGACGCTGCACTTGGGTTCTACCTGAGCAGCCTGGACGTCAGCAATGGGCCTGGCCTGGTACAGAGGGGACAGCTCCAGGTCTAAGCAGTCCCGGCTGTGGAAGAGGGCCTCAGGCTTTGCAAGCCAGGGGGCAGCCAACGAGCAGAGCATTAGAGTTGGATGCAAGACAGAGGCAGTGAGCATGACCGGCCCGAACTCTAGCCCTCTTGCCTTGCTTGTCCCCATTTCTCCCCTTAAGGAGCAGGGTTTGGGAACCTTTTATAGGCAATCAAACATTTCTCACCCCGCCCCGAAGTGTGTGAAGTGTGGCCACCACAAGGCTGCTCCACAGGCCCTGGGTGACTGCCTTTCAAGACCCCAGGGCCACCTTTCTCGCTAGCATGAGAGCTCCCCTTCCCTCAGCCCTCTGAGTTTGCCATATCCTTCGGGAATTACATCCCAAGACTGCAAACACCTGTGGGTTGCGTTGTCATGGTGATGTACATGTGGACAAGTTTACTGCCTAAAGGAGCTGTGAGATTGCAGTGCATGTCCATCCATCAGGAGAGGCACAAAACCATCTTCCTAACCCCTTATAGCTCGGAACTGGACCTGCAGTTTTAAAAACATGACCATTACTGTGCTTAGAATTTGGGTCAAGCTCTTTTGGCCAAGTGGACTGGGGTGTATGGATTGTTAGTTTGTAAGACATTCTTTTCACCTTTATTCTCATTTTTTTCCCTTATTTAAATAAGTTAAATCATTATAGGAAGTATTGTATGTTAAAAACACTCAGAATAAGGGGTAATCCTGTACTTCAGGCAGTACTATTTTGATGACCATTCTTACGGATATAAATGTGTATGTGCATAGAGAGGCCTCACTCTCTTTCTCCACCCCCCATGTGTGTCTGTGAGTTTACATAAACCACATATTCTCTAGCTCATTACAATTCAGTAATGTGTCACAGGTATCCCCTCTGTGGTCCTGAATGTAGATTTTTTTATTATCCTACTTAGTGCCTTTGTTGAGACACAAAAATTTCTGGGTGGTAGATTTTTATGGGTATGAACTAGAGCCACCTGAGGGTCCAGAGCACCTTCCAGGCCACATCACATTACCCTGTTTCTCCTCACAGAAGATCTGGTCTTTTTAGGACCCTGAGACAGGCACTCCCCTCAAGTGAGCTTTGCTTCAAGCAGACCAAAATGGCGGCCTTCAGACTGTGAGGTCAGACAGGGCTGCAACAGAGACATGGAGAGAGTGGCCTTGCCCCTGCTGGACTGAGCCCTAGGTCTCCCTTTGATTGTCTACAATTTCTCACTTCCCTCACTCCTGACCAGATGGGCAGTGTCCTGCAGGGTCACCAAATCACCATGTGGGAGGCTACCCCCAATTATCTGATCATAGTGAACCTGAGATTTGGGGTAGGCTGGAGTTTGGCAGACTGGGCTATTAGAAACCCCCAAGGCCCTGGCCTGTGTCCAGAAGGATTCTGAGCATTCTGCTCCCTCAGAGAGATCTGCCTGCCCTACACAGCTTGTCCTTTCTTTCCTGGCCAGGGGAAACATGAAGGCTAGGGGCAGGACAGCTGGGCATGTCTAATGTGTGGTTCATTTTATAGGAAATACAACAATTTCTTGCCTTTACAAAATCGGGGGTGGTGTGGGGAGCAGTACAGTGTTCCCACCCAGACCTCCTCCTCCTCCCTAGAGATGCCCCACTCCTGTCAGCGCCATGCCAGCTGCTGTATCACCTGCCGCCTTCTCAGTGCTGAAGGCTCCCATGACTCAGATGCCCCATGCCCATGGGGTCCTTGTATCCTCGGGGCTGAGTTCGGTGTCCTGCACCTGACCACTGTTGCGCTCTGGCCTCGCTGCTGCTGCTGCCATTTTGATTGGAAGTCTGACTTCCACTTTGCATGGCTAAACTCTGGCCTGACCTGGCCTTCCAGAACCCCTGGCTCCTTCACCTCGAAGCCACACGTGAACGCGGCCCCTGAGACAAAGCCACGGAGGCTGTCCCTTGTTCTTACTGTGCAGCCCCCTGACTCCAGCTGAACCAACAGCCCATGTGGCTGAGTCATCCTCCTTCTGTGTCCTTGTGTCCCTCACTAGAGGGTGCCCGAGGGTTTCCCTCAAAGAAAAGGGACTTCACCCACAACTGAAAGAGGTTCCTCCACTCTTGTCAAGTGTTCCAGGGTCTGTTTAGGAGTGACACAGGCAGATTTATTAAGCAGAATCAAACAAGCACACTCAGAAGGGAGTGTGGGGATGCACAGAGTGAAGCACTCGGTCTGAGGTGGCAACGTTTACGTGGTCTTACGGATGTCCACGTGATGACTCCTCTCAGATGCGAATGTCTGTTAGGTCACCCACTGAGGTGGCTTAAAATGCAGAGTGCACTTGCTTGGAGACCAGAGATGTGGACCATGAACAGCGTTGTGGCCTTTAGGGTGGAATTTGTGAACTTACAGTATCGGAAAAAAACAGGCCCAGTTTAATACTTAAGCATTTAAGAGGGGAAGCCTGGAAGACAAGGAAAACCAAACCAAACCAAAACAAGACAAAACAAATGATGGTCTAATGATGAAAAAAAAATGTAATCTTGAATTTAGTGTTTTGAGGCTGCAGTTTCTTAAAAGTACAAATTTAAAATTCCACTCCCCTTGCCTCCTTTCTACCTATCTTTATTTCTTCTGTCATGCTCCGCTCCTCCTCTCAGCCTCCTCTGTCTGACTTAGAGCCCTCAGAAGCCGCCTTAGTCTCTGGGCAGCAGAGTGAGCAGGGCCCCAGCCGGGGTCTCACTGTTCTCCTCCTCCACACCACCACTTCCTGTCGACTCATCCTCTCCTCCAGCCCTGAATCTTGCACTGCTCCCAGCTTCCTCCTCACCCACCTTCCCCTTGAGTATTTCCTCCCTCAGTGAGTCCCACGGATGACTACCTGTCCCTCATGGGCAAGGAAGGGGCAGAAGATGGGGCAGAAACGCGCTTAGGTTCCAGCTCTGCTGAAGGGATCCTGGCTCCGTGTGTCTGAGAGCAGAAGGCTCTATAGATGCCGAGACTTTGCAGAGGGAGCCTAGAATTTCACAGCAAAGGTCTGAGAAGAGCAAGCATGTGGCTATGCGGACCCTTGCTTGAACCATTCATTCATTCAGCAAATACAACCGTGCTGGGGACAGGAAATCTAGAACTACACATGAGCACAGTGCCTGCCCTCACACAACTTGTTTCTTATGTGGGGGAGGTACACAGCAAAGTTAAATCAAAATTTCCAGTAGTGACAAGTGCCCTAACAAAAGAGTGGCTCCCCTGAGGGGTGCACAGCATTAGGAATGGGGAAGGCATCCTGAGAAGGTGAGCTCTGAGCAGTCGCAAAGATGAGAAGCCTATGTGTGGGATCTGGCTTCAGGGGCTGTGTTTTCGGTGATAGGGAGGTGCAAGGGCAAGCAATTGCGCCACACAGGTGGAGGGAGGCAGTGTGGCTGGAGACGAGGGAAAAAGCTGGGGGTAGGGGTGGACGGAAGAGAAAGTCGAGGGTAGAGGATGAGGAAGAACTGTACATCAGGACAGAGTTTGGATTTATTCTAGGTTTGCATGGAACTTGTTGTGAAGAGGGACTGACTGGCTGGCTTGTAGTCATCTGAGCATCTCTGTGGAGGTCTGAGGCATGGACAGGCTGGGTCTCCCACTCCGGGGCACCCTCCTCCCCCTGCGACGTTCTGACTGCTCTCGGGCCCAGGACAATGGGCTCCTGGAGGGAGAGCCCAGTCCTTGACAAGGTCCCAGGGGATCCAGTCCTGGCAGGGCCCCAGCGTCAGGGCTGGGCCTCACACCTGGTGTGGCAACAGCACTCCTTGTGTCCTGAGAAGGCAGTGTTCCCAAGGAAGAGCTAGAACACTCGCTCACGTGCCTGCACACATGTGTTCTGACTGGTAGAAAAGAGGGAGACAGGCAGCTCTGGGTGTTCTGCTGGTTGGGCCGAGACTGCTTCTGAGGGTCAGATCTTAACACCTGCACAACAGGCGTCCCAGGGGATGAGATCCTCACTCCCCTCATTATGGCTGGAGCGCTGGGGTTTCACCAGAGTTCATGCGGACACCTCATGGCTGACGTCAGTGTCAAGAGGCAAGGCCTGGTAGGAGGTGCTGAGCATGGATCCATGCGGTTACAACGAGGCTTCAGAAAGTGCCCATCCCTTTGCCCCTCTGTCCCTTCTACATATGAGGGACACAGAGTTCAATGAACCTGCTGTTCCCTAGAACTGTGGCAAAACAAATGTCTATTATTTATGAATTACCTAGCCTAAGGTATCTTGTTATGGCCACACAAATAGACCATGAGAGAGGTCACAGGTCTGAGGAATTCATCACTGTTTTGTACCCCAGTTAAGGTGTTTTCTCAACTATATTGTGTGCTTGGCTCCATGCCACTGCAAGGCTTGGACCTGGCAGGGTTTCTGCCTTCCTCCTTCAGCCCTGAGGGGCCCCAGGTGGTGTCCATGGCTGGAGAGGACCCCACTGAGTGAGGATGGGTTCTAAAGCTTCCAACCAGTCCCTTAACAACTCTCCTGCAAGAAAGGCTTTAAAATGTTACAAAAATGAGGAGGAGGGAAGATAGGAAGTGGGTGGGAGCAATTACCTGGGGCAAGCCATGCTTCTGGGGACCATCTGATGCCATAAAGATTACAGATCACCCAGTGTAAGGCTCCTCCTGCGCACCACAATTCTTACCTAGAATGTCTGACCTTAGCACCATCCACCAGTTGCTGCCAGCCTCATCAACCTACAAACACCCAGCACCAAACTTAGGGACCAATCACCGTCCAGTGCCATTCTCATCAACAAATCAACATCCAGTGGCATTCCTACTGATCAATTCTCTTATAATGGACTTTTCACCATGGCCTCATATCTGTTCATTTCTCAAGCCATAAAAACCCTGACCCTCTGATATCGTTTTGGGAGCTCTTATTCTGGTCCACTGAAATTTGTATTTTCTCCCTGGGAAGGCTGTTCTCACTTCGGCTCAGATGAACATTGTTCGCACACTCCCTGTGCTTCAACTCCCCTGTAGGTCGACTCCCACCACTCTGGGTCAGTGCTGCTTGAACCCGGCTACACCCTGTTTCACATGGTGTGTGACCTTGATCCCTCCAGGTCCCACATTTCTTGTCTGTGACGGGGAGGCTTTGGACCCTACTCTTAGTGTTGCTTTGAGCAACAAAAGAAATGCTGAAGAGAAATGATTAGTCATTCTTAGTTTGGAGATAAATAAAAGAATAGCTCTTTCCTGTAAGCACTGTGCCCCTGCCTCCAGGATTGGGAATTGAACCCAAGGCCTTTATGCTGAGGTACATCCCAACCCTTTAAAATGTTATTTATTTATTTTGAGACAGGGTCTTGCTAGGTCTCTGTATTTCTCAGGCTGGACTTGAATTTCTGATCCTTCTGCTTCAGCCTCCTAGAGTACCAGGATTACAGGTGAGTACTACTATGCCAAGCTACCTATTTTCCAAGCAGTAAAACGTTTACCAGTAAGGCTCTATATAAGTTAGAATAAGCCAATATTTTCTGTAGCTTCTGAAGAGTTTATCCATACTTATGGAAAATAAGAATTATTTTGCCTGCTGCTAAGGACATCAAAGTCTTTTTGTTGTTGTTCCAGCAGCTTTTATTATATTTCATGTAACTGCATGCGTCGTAAATCTATAGATACAGAAGTCCCTTACTATTTTGCGATTCGACGTTTGCAGACTCAGTTTCACAGGTTTTCAAAAATGTTAATCTAAATTATTTATTGTGAAGGGCTGGTGAGACAGTTTAGCGGACTAAGCGCCAGCTTTGGCAAGCGCAGCAACCAGGGTTTGATCACCAGTCCCAAATGCCACACCAGCCCCGCCCTGGGGCACACTGAGCCACCCACAGGTCTGAGCTGGTGCACGCCTGTAGTCGCAGTGCTGGGGAGGGTGAAAACAGGAGGATCACTACGAGTCCGAGCGGCGTAGTGAGACCCTGCACCAAATACATAAATGAAAAAAATAAATTATTTATTGTGGATTTTTTGCTATAATGCCGGATTATGCAGTACCATACCATATATGTATATTGTTAAAATTATGTAGGTTTAGGAATTTAGGAAATGGTTAAGAACATTAGAAGTGTTTTTTAAAAGTGTGGGAAAGGTTTACAAGAGTGTGGGGTTTACAAAGCCTTAATATATATATAAATACTAAAATAAATATAATGTCACTACTTTGCTGATTTTTACTTATCGTGGTGGTGTCTGGAACGTAACCTCTGTGATAAGTGAGGGACCACCGTAATTTAAAAATCCAGTTTAAAATTACACCATTGATTAAAAAAAAAAAAAAAAAAAAAAGTCTGAGTGCAAGGAGAACTTGCAGGGCCTGAAAGATGCTCTCTATCACTGATCTACACAGCCGAGCTCCAGAGCAGCCAGGAGCTGAACCCGGTTCTATAATTTCCTTAAGGTGGCGTTTTAATCAAATCCTGTCTGTCTAAGCCACCTTTGCTAACAAGAGTTTTCTGGGAGCCGAAGAGATGGCTCAGTAGAATAAGCACATGCCTGGCAAGCATAAGGGCCTGAGTTCAATCCTTGGTTCTAAAAGTTTTCTGTTACAATTTACATCTGAACGTAAATGATAAGTGATAGGTAGACAAAACAGCGAGGTCAGCTTGTTTAGAATTTTGCTAAAACAAAGACTTCAGAAAATGTTCTGTAAAATGATGCGGCTGGCTTACTCTCTAAAAACCCCCTAAAAGCACATCGTTTCTGTCAACATACCTTCGCCCCGAAACTGCATGGATGCTGACATGGACTTGGTGTGGATCCACCGCTGAACCTGAGTTCAGTATTGAACGCGAGCCGCAGCACGTGCAGCCGGCCAGGGCCCGGGAGTGTGGCCTACAGGAGGGCTGCGGCTCCCGGGTCACAGGACGCCGGGGCGCTTACCGCGGCCGCACGTGGCCCCGCAGGGCCTGCGCGCTCGGGGTGCTCTCGGGTTCCCCCAAGGCCGTTTCCTGCTCCGCCCCGCACAAGCTTCCTCTCTGCACTGCTCAGCAGAGGAGCTGGCTGGGCTGCTCCGGGATTGACACGTGAAGAGGGGAAGTAGGTCACAGGATTGGCTGAAGCCCTCCCCAGCAGGCTGCAGAATGTCTTCTCCCCAAGACCAGGAGGTGCCCCATCTCCACTCTCCTTCCCCACTAGACCACGTTAATTAACATAAGTGACAGTGATTACTTGACATAATTGTGGACCTTACGAAAGGTTGTGAGACCCCACCGGGGATTGAACTCAGGCCCTTGAGGAACTCAGGCCCTTGAGCTTGTCAGGCAAGCGCTTATTCTACTGAGCCATCTCCCTGCTCCCCCTCTCCCAGGCCTGGTCTTAAAGTACAGAGGGCTGAGGGTGCAGCGTAGGGCTCCCTCCCTGGATTCCGTTCTGAGTGCTGGAAAAAAAATCTAGAATTCCCTACTCTAAGCCCCCGCAGTCTTGGGATATGAACAGGGAAACCAGGCGGCGCCTCTGCCTCTCGCCAGCCAGGGAAGTGACAGACTTCTCGGGACCTCCAGGGTCCCCACTGGCGTCCTTCAGCAGCGCTGCAGCTCAGCTTCGCCCTCTCAGCCTTCATGGTGCCAACGGGAACCTCCAGTCCTGTGCCAAAGCCTGCGGCTCTGGACCTAGCTCTGGTCAGCGCCGTGGGCCCCGGGCACCGCGCTCCTCCCCCGTGCTGGCCCTCCTTGTCCTCCATTCTGCCCTCTCCAGGAGAAAAGGAAGCTCCTGCCTTCTTGGCTCGGGCAGGATGTGTCTGCTCCTTCTGCAGGCGCCGCCTCTGAAGCCCCGCCATCCCTTCCCACTTGCCTCTCTTCACTTTTTATTCTATTATTTCTTGCCAGAGCCAAATTGATTTCTTTCATAAGTCTTTATCAAATTATTATAAGTACACAAAAACAGCCAGACTACCAGGCTAGAAAACATAAATCACATAAAACAATTATACCAAATGAAGGCACATTTTTATTTTAAAGTTTTATGTGTTTGGTACAGGGTCTCACTACGCAGCTCAGACTCATAGTGATCCTCCTGCTTTCAGCCTCCCAGCACTGGGATGACAGGTGTGTACCGCTGCGCCTGGACTCTGTGGCTGGCTCTGCGCACCTGAGCGCAGGGCTGGTGTGGCATGTGGTACCCGGGATCGAACCTAAGCAGGCACTTAGTCCACTAAGCTATCTCGCCGGCCCTAAGGCACACTTTTAGATACTGTGACCAAACTAGATTATAGTAATTTACTTCTGTCTTTGTCTCTCTGTCTCTCTCACTCTTTCTGTCTTTTAAGCTTTATTTATACATCAGGTTTCTCAATAGGAGAAACCACGTGATATTGAAGCTTGTGTGTATGTGTGATTTACTTCATTCAACATTATGGTCTCAAGGTACATCCATCTTCCTAAAAATAACTCACATTTATCCTTCTTTATGGCAGAGTACTACTCCACGATATGTAAATACCACATTTTCTTTCTCCACTCATCTGCTGATGGACATACAGGCTGCTTCCAAGATTGAGCTGTTACGAATTGCGCTGCTGGAAGTGTGGGAAGACACACATTGCTGTAGTATGGTGGCTGTAATTCTTTGGGGGAAGATGTCTAAAAGGGGAACCATTGGGTCAAGTGGAATTTCTGTTTTTGCTTTTTTGAGGAATTTCTGCAGAATTCCCTAGTGGTTATACCAGCTTACTCTCTTTTCAACTTAGAAGAAGGATTCCTTTTCCCTCTCAGGCTTTCTACCATTTTTTATTGTTCAATTTCTTTTTTTTTTTTTTAACTTTTTATTTTAGACAAGGTCTTGCTATGTAGTTCAGGTTGACTTTCAAACAATCCTCTTTTATTTTTATTTTTTTTAAATTTATTTTATTTATTTGTGTGTGTGTGTGTGTGTGTGTGTGTGTGTGGCCAGCTCAGCCCACCAGGGGGCGGGGCTGGCTGGCATGTGGTGCTGGTGGATTGAACCGTGGTCCCTGTGCTCTGCTAAGCTTGTTCTAAGTAGGTGCTTTAGACCACTGAGCCATCTCACCAGCCCCTTATTATTCAATTTCTTGAAAATAACCACTCTTTCTGGAGTGAGATGGAATCTTAGTGTGTTTTATATTCCTTGGCTGGCCAGTGATGTTGGACAATTCTCAGGTGTTTATTGGCCGTTTATACTTTCTCATCTGAGAAGTGTCTCTTCATTTCAGATGACCATTTTAAAAATTAGATCTTTAAAGGGCGGGGTCTTCTTTTTCTTTCTTTGCATTTTTATGTATTCTAGATACTACTCCTTTGAGGAGTAGATGGCAAATTTTTTTCCCACTCTGTAGGTTGTCTCTTCACGTTGTTGACAGTTTCCTTTGCTGTGCAAAAGCTTTTTAATTTGATGTGATTCCATTTGTTAACTCTTGGTATTATTTCTTGTGTAACCAGAGATCTATTCAGAAAGTCTTTGCATATGCCTGCATTCTGTGAGGAATACTATTGGTATTTTGATTGGGATTGCATTAATCTATGTATCAGTTTTGGAAATATAGCCATTTTGACTATATTTGTTCTGTCTAGGAACAAAGGGAACATTTTTCCGTTTTCTGATGTTTTCTTCAATTTCCCTTTCCAGTGTTCAGGGTAGAAGTTTCTCACTTCCCTGGTCAGGTTATCCCTTAAGTATTTCCTTTTTCTTGATGCTACCAGAAGGAGTATTGTTTCCCTAATTTCTACCTCAGGGAGTTTATTTTTGGTGTACGGGAATACCACTGATTTTTAAGTGTTCACTTTGTGTCCTGGTGTGCTGCTGAATTTGGCTAGTAATATAGGAATCTTTTAGTGGAGTTTTTGGGGTCTTCTATGTAAAGGGTCATGTAATCAGCAAATAAGGATGACTTAGCTTCTTTCTTTCCTACCTATATTCCTTTTATCTCTTTCTCCTGTCTCATTGCTCTGGATAATATTTTGAGAACTATAT
>NW_004524586.1:17982757-17990255 GCF_000260255.1 Octodon degus | reverse complement strand
CTTTTTTTTTTTTTTTTTTTTTAATGTATTTGCTACAGAATCTACAGGGACTCACTATGTAGATTTGACTCACAGTGATTGATTCTCCCCTATATGTTTTCATACTCCCAGGTGCTGGAATTACAGGGGAACGCCACCACACCCAGTCTCAATCACTGTCTCAGCACGCCCCGGGGTGGGGTTGGGGGTGGGCGGGCAGTGGGGAATCAACTCCGGCTGCTGAGCTCTGCTTAAGCAGGCGCTTTAGTCTGCTGAGCCATCTTCCCAACCCCGAAAATTCCTTTTCTTTCTAGTAAAATAAATTACAGTTTAGCAATATTGAAAGAAACAATTCTGTGTAAATTTAAGTTCTGTTCACAATTCTCAGGTATTCTTCCTTGTACCTTAACCTTGGCCAAAAGTACAGAGATAGTAAGTAAAAAGAATTTTCATTTTATTTTATTTTGTGTGTGTGTGAGGGGGGCACTGAAGACCGAACCAGAACCCATACACTGAGCTACATTCCCAGCCCCTTTTTACTTTTTATTTTTAAATAGGGGATTGCGCTATTGCCCAGAGTGGGCTCAAACTCACCCATTTCAGGTATTGTGAACCTCACAGGATACGTGTTTTATGGCAATGTCCAAACACTATTTTATATAGTAGAACCACATTATAATCAGCAATATTTTCACATAAGTTTCTCTAAGTGGTCCTGAGAGGGGAGGGTAAATCAGAACACCAGCCTCAAGACATTTCTGTGGTGACCTTGGCTTCATGGAATGACTTCCTACCCACTGTGTATTCCTGCACAGCCTGATGCAGAGTGGCTCCAGGGAGGGGACAAAGAAGATGGGGCTGAGGACAGTCAGTCCCTCAGCTTTCTTTTCCCTAAAAGTGTCCTTAAAATTTTCTTTTTAATCTTTTATTTATCCATTCAGTATAGCATCTCGCTATGCAGCTCAGACTCACAGTGAGCCTCTTGTCTCAGCCTCCCCAGCGCTGGGATCACAGGCATGTCCCACCACACCCAGATTCTGTGGCCAGCAAAGTATGCCCTGGGGTTCTGGGGTTGGTACAGCCCAGTGCACATGCAGCACTGGGAATAGCACCTGGGTCCTTGAGCTTGCCAGGCAGGTGCTTACATGACTCAGCTATCTCCCCAGCCTCCCAATAGGGTCTTTAAAAGGTGCTGCTAGAGTCCTCTGCAAACTGCTTGGGACTGAGTTCTTCCCGAAGCACAAATGACTCACACAGATGATGACTTGAGGGTTCCCAGGGAAATTTACTGAGCTAGACTTGACTTTAAAGCAGAAGGCATGGGGCTGGTAAGATGGCTCAGTGGTCTAAAGCACCTACTTAGAACAAGCTTAGCAAAGCACAGGGACCACGGTTCAATCCGCCAGCACCACATGCCAGCCAGCCCCGCCCCCTGGTGGGCTGAGCTGGCCACACATACACACACACAAATAAATAATTTAAAAAAAAATAATAAAGCCACGGGATAAATTCTGCCTGTAAGTCTGAGCAAAAATTCATCAGGGAATTGTATTTCTGTGCAAGTGTGTTTGGCTGTTATGACAAAGTACTTGAAGCAGGCTAGCTTTAGAAAGAGAAAAGTCTAGCTCGTAGTTTAGACGTCAAAGAGCATAGGCTCTCGAAAACCCTCGACCTTCTCACCACTGTATCACATCACAGGGGATGGCACTAACAACAGCAGGTACGAGAGCAGGGTTGGAAAGAGCGGGGTTCCAGAATCCCTCCTGGGGGTACACCTCCAATTGTCCTGAGGCTCTCTTGCATCCTCGGAAAGCTTCGATCAGCTTCTGGAGAACCACCTCGTAAGTCTTTTTATTTTTAAACCAGGTAAGTGGGAAGGGCAGCAATGCCCACTCCTCAGGGCTGCTAGGAGAATGGGATCATGTATGTAAAGCCCTCTGCACAGAGGGGAGAACGCGGGAGCTAGTGTAAGCCACCTCCTCACCTGCTCTCTTGGAGAGACAGAGCCCTGCAGCTGGCACAGCGGCCTTGCCTGCCACCAGCCCACAAGGTATTAAAAGGCAAATGTGGCTTTCCATACCCCAATCACCGGCTGGGCCAGGGCTACAGGAAGGGCAAGAGCACCGCCAGGCCACAGGCTTCCGCACCTAGGCTTCCATGGATATGTGCTGCTCAATCTACTTGATGTCATAATTTTAATTTTGTCCAGTGCTGCTCCTGCTTCCTTTCAGGAGCACTCGCCCCTTCACCTACAGAAGTCCTCCCATCGTTCATTTTCTTTTTTTTTTTTTAATTTTTCTTCTTCTTTTTTATTAATTTTATTGAGAAACAAATAGCAATGAGACAGTTTCAAAATTGATTAGGACAGTTTCAATAATTAATACATTGCATATTGTTGACTTCGTAGTGGTTATTCATAGTACAAGATACAGACATGATAGTCTGTCCAAATACTATTAGTACAAATCTTTCTTCTCATTGAATTAAGAGAAAGTAGCTGTATATCTATCCTTACTATTTTGTATATGCAGATACAAAATGGTCCTTCATTTGTATCCCCTCTTTTTGTTTAGTTTTGTCAGAGATGGGTATTCCATTACCATTTAAATATCGTAGGTGCATGAATTCAGCAAAATAATTCAATATAGTTCAGTAGATCATAATAGTAGTGGGTTATCTGCAGGACTGACAATGTCAGAAGTTGTTGACTTGAGCTTTTTACAGCCCAGCATATTAATATGGCTTTACTTTTTATATTTCGTTTTTATACTTTTCTGCTGGATGGTTAAGAACAAGATAAAGGAAAACCTATATAACAAGAAATGTAAATTTTGTATCAATCAAATCCCTTCAGGATTTAGCCTGAAACCTTGTACCGCAGTTTGTAGATCCTTTGTCAGTGTCAGCCATGTGGACGAGTCACGGCCACTGCCTGACCAATTTGCTCTCTGTGAAAGCCTGAGAGAATGTTTTCTCTCCATATGACTCTCCTTAGGCACATTCTACATCATCAATCACTTTACTCTGTGGCCCCATAATCTCCTTGATTAGTAAATTTGGAACACCATTGAGTTATAGGATGTTACAGTTCAGGTTCTCCTCTGTCCTGAGTACTCACTGACCTTGGAAGGCTAGGGCCAAAATGTTGGCTGTCCTTGCAGCCCTTCTTTTTCTCTAATTTTCAGTCTGTAAACTTAAGTTGCTAACCCTCCAAAAGAGAAGCTTAATGATATTATCTCCCTATAACCTGGGCAGTTGAGTCTAACCTGTCTGAATATCAAACATCTTAGACATAACATGGAACAGGTATTTTCCACCATTGTTTGTTTTCAAAGGAAAAGCATGCGGGGTCCTGCCCTGATACCAGGGCAGGCTCACTGCACATTCTCTGCACTCTCTGCACAGTTCCTCAGTGTCTCAGTAGTGCATGGAACATGCTATAATCCTTGAATAAAAATTGGAGAAACGATAAAAAAGAATGAACATGAAAATTCTGAGCTCAAATTACACACTAGGATTTAAAAGTGGAAAGAGTTTGGGGACAAGTTTTCAAAGCCTTTCTGCACTACACTACATTTTTCAGTAAATCCTGACCTCCTGGACCCCAGATGTTGGGGATTAGTTGGTCTGACAGACCAGCACTGTAGGTATGAAAGAAAAATGGGTGTGAATTACAACTGTCTACAGCCCTCAGGCAGGAACTTCAAGGCATCTCAGGATGAGTAAACCTACCAAATACATGGACAGTTTTATTCATAGCAGGGATGTGGGTCATCAGATGTGGGCATATCTGCCCCCCACCCAACCCCAACACAGCTTTGTACTAAAAACTGTAAAGGACAAAGAAATAATACACTCGGTGAACACAGGCAGCCTGTGTGCTTTATTTGTTTCCTTCTTGCTGGGAACAAGCAGCTGTCATGGAGCTCGGGGCCTGCCTAGTGCGCACCCGGGCTAGGTTCAGAGGTGGACCTCACTGGACAGCAATGATGAGCACGTGGGCTGGATGCTGACCCCAGGCTGATCCATCTCTGATCAAGGTGCTTCCACTGAGACATGAGGTAGGTGTTGGATGGTCACAGTTTCTCAAGAGCCCCTGCCGGATGCTGGGCTCCAGCTCCAAGACAGCAGTGTGCTGCCCTCACCATCCAGAGAAGGGTGGGACCCAAGAGCGCTGTGGGGGTCGGGGCCGCACTCGACTCAGTGGCCACAGTGGGGCTGTAGTGCCACCCTGATCCCAGCAGCCAGGGCTTGCGGTGTGGGGCTCTCTGCAGTACAGCTCACAAGCAGCCCCTCGGCAGCCAGAGCACGTGCTGTGGTGGGGCCAATGGCTGCCAGCTGCAAAGTGGAAAGAGACCAGAGGGCTCAGCACCCCAGCTTACACCCCATGCTCTTCTTGGCCCCTCAGAGCTGGCTCAAGGGCACTGTGTACACCACAGGGTTATTATTACTTATGAACTCATGACAAACATAGTTCCTAAAAAGTGGGAATGTAAATTTTTAAAATTAAAACATGAAAATGGTAATGTATTTGGAATGGATAATTATTTCAAAATGTATAGTCAGGAGAAAAGGAAGGGAAGGATGGAACCTCTGTGCACTGCTCTGTGCTAAGGACTTCACTTGAATTCTCATCCAATCCTCTGCAGGGAAGACCACACACATCTACAGAGGCCATCGAGGGATAATTATCCCCATGTTACAATGAGGAACAGATTCAGAGACAGCTCTGAAATTTGTGCCAAGCACCAGGAAGGAAGTGATGCTGCCTTTCTAGTCCTACGGCCGCGGCATGAGGGTGTCTGCTAGGCCAGGCGCTCTTTCACTTGACAAGGAAACTCTAGGACAAACAAAACACTGTCTGAAAAGGATCCAAATCTCATAGATTACCATACCTTAATTTGATCAATGCCATCACCAGATAACTCTTGAATGTGCTTGAGACTGTATCTAAGACCAGAGGGACTGAAAAATGTGACACAGGCTGGGATGCCCTGTGGGGAAGAGAGAATGAGATTGTCCCTTACCTTAGACTGAGGAAAGACAACACATCCCAGGTCTATTGGCATGAACTCCCCCAGCTATGGGCAGCCCTGGTGGCTTTACCATAGATGTGGTCCCTGTGAGGCTGGGTCTCTCTGTCCCTAACAGGACCACCCCAGAATCGGGCAAGGCATTTCTCCCCTGGGAAAGCCAGGGGAGGTATATTCTGAAGAGAAATAGGGAAGACATCAGTCAGCTCCATACGAGCTATCCACTCTCTGGCCTGAGGCCTCCCCAAACTCAACCCAGTTCCACAGTGGGCTCTTCCAGTACAGATGCACTCTTGCCCCACAGGATGGAGAGCAACGGTCACTCTACACCGCAGGCTTAAATTTGTCTGAGGTGCTATACAAAGAGCGCTGCCTCAATTATCCGATCTAATCCTTACAAGTTCACTAGATGGGTCTGTTGCCGTGATGGCGACCCTTTTAGAGACGAGTGCCCAAACCCACTTATTATCACAGTGCCAACATGAGATTAAACCTCCACACTGAGGCTTTAGTTTAGAAAAAGCAACTCATACATGAACACCTTTTTCTTCCAAGAAAAACAACACCCATGCCAGGGATTTGCCACCACTGGTATCCCCATCCCACAGTCACAGTGGAGCCTCAGAAAGTCCCCTGCCTCCAAGTCACCCAGCTGAGGCCAGGGAACCACACAGAGAATTGGCATCTGTAAGCTCACACGGCTTCCCTGGTGCTTGCCCCCAGGGCCTGCCCACCTTCCCTGGGAATACCCCATACCTGCTTGGAGTAGTAGCGGTGTAGGTTCCCTTGGATTTCGGGATGTGGAATGGTCTGATAGACAGTTATGCTCTCCATGGGAATCCCTGGGTATAATAAAAACCAGGGAAGGCTTTACTGCCCTAGGAACTGACAGACCCTCTGCCATGTCAGCACACAACCGGTAGGGACCCTCTCGTGGAACAAGGTGCTCAGAGGGCAAGGCTGAACTGAGGGCAAGGGGCCCTGGCCGGCTCTCAGTGGCCTACTAAGCACTGTGGAGGGCTCTGACTGTGGGGGAGGCTGAGGTGGTAGACAGAGGTCAAAGGCCAGAATCACCATTGTTCCCACAGATCCCTTGTGTTTCCATGTTTGTGTGAGTCTATGTCTACACAGGACTGTCCTTTGTCACTCCTTAAATCCCACTCAAAAGGGACTCATGACACTAGGAAACAAGGTCCGAGGGCAGCTCCCAGGAGGAGCTGTGCATTAGGAGTCCCAGCTGTGTCCTAGTTGTCTCGACATGGCCACGGGCAGGCTCTCTGGGCCTCAGGGCACCCATCTCTAGGGATGCAGTCAACATGTTCAAGTCACCTTTGTTCTTGAGCATATTCGGCAGGACTTCTCTTTTGAGGGTTCCACAGGGAAACAGAAGAGGCAGTGCTGGTGACTCCCCTGTAAATAAATAACCAAGCATACTGTTAAGAGTTTTGAAAAACTTAAAGAGTGATTCTGTGCCCTTCTAGGAGGGGGAGACTGCCCAAGGCTCTAGGCCAGGCTGTGTCTCAGCTCAGCCCTGGAATCCGTAAATGCAAGAGGAAATGCTGGCCTGCTGAGCTTGGAGGTTTCCGTGTGCAAACCGTGAACAGTAAGGTGAGTGACGATGCTTCAGAAAACCAACATCCCCACAGGCAAGATTATAGCTCTTTCAGTTCCCCATGATCTTCAAGTGGCTCCTTGGCCACAGCCACTATTTACAATGTAAGCTTTGCACTTCAAATCAGAAAGGTAAGGAGGGAGCCTGACAGTGGCCCTGGGGTAAAGGTTTCTCAGTCTCTGGAGTAGATGCTGGATGGCTCAAGGCTCAGGCCCAGGCATCAGCAGGGAATCAGCAGCCAGCGGCGGCTCTGCAGTCCCCTCCAGAGACACAGCTTATTATCCGCTGCTGTTGCAGGTCTGCAAGCAGCCGCTAAGCTGAGTGTCGGAATCTTACCAAGTCTCCAAAGACAAACAGCCCCGCCTCTGTCTTCTGCTGCCCCTCTGCTCTGAAGCTTTACAAGCATTTCCAGCCCGAAGCACTTTGCAGGGTCCTTATTATAGCATGCAATTTAAACACAGTTTGCAACAATGCCATCCAACCAAACTGGGGGGTTGTCAGACGTCAGAATTTTCTCTGAATGTGAAAGCAAAGCACTTTTGTAAAAGCAACCCCTGACCTGTGCATCAGATGCAGTTTCAGTGGGCGTGGGTCATGCGCTGCCATTATCCTCTGTATCCTTAAGACCTCTCTGAACCTATGTTCTGTAACTACAGTTAGAAAGAACAAAACAAATTCTGCCCATCTAGCACCATTTCCTTGAAGCAGCAGCTAAGCAAGGCATTAAATTATTTATTTTTTTTATTTTAGGGAAGGGTCTACAGGGTGTTGAGGGTCTCACTCCTAGATCAGACTCATAATGATCTGCCTATTTACAGCCTCCCAAGAGCTGGGATTACAGGTATGTACCACCACGTCCAGTCTCAATCCCAGT
>NW_004524586.1:17979724-17982437 GCF_000260255.1 Octodon degus | reverse complement strand
GCTTTGCTAAGCTTGTTCTAAGTAGGTGCTTTAGACTACTGAGCCATCTCACCAGTCCTGGAGGATGTTTTCTTTATTTACACTGCTTTGTAAACATCAGTACTAACATAAAAGAACATAACAAACTGGGAAATTTGTAATATAATAACAGGTGTCTGCTGAGTTCTTTTTCAGGTTGAGGAAATGCTTCACGCAGAGCAGATGCCACTCCTAGAGACCATTTTTTTTTAAATTTTATTTGTGTGTGTGTGTGTGTGTGTGTGGCCAGCTCAGCCCACCGGGGGGTGGGGTGGGGGGGCTGGCTGGCATGTGGTGCTGGGGATTGAACCGCGTTCCCTGTGCTTTGCTAAGCTTGTTCTAAGTAGGTGCTTTACACCACTGAGCCATCTCACCAGCCCAAGAGACCATTTTCAAAGCTTATGTTTTGACCTGTTTTTACCTGAGCTCAGGCTTTCTTTTCCTGTCTGTTTTAGGGTTGGGAGTACACAATACTAGAGGGTAAAACTCTTTCTGGGGGGCAGCTGTGGGAATCTGGCATCAAAATCAGGAGTCAACAGGAGTCCAAGTTTCCAGCCAGCCAGGCCCCAAGGGCAGGCAACAAGCCTTCAGATTCCAGAACCTCTCTTTCGCTGCAGATCTTCTGAAGATCCAGTGGATAGCTAGCTGCTCATTGTCATCCTCTGATTCCTAGAGGAGCGGGAAGCTTAGGAGCTGGGGCTCCGAGGGGCTCCCAAGGCTTGGCTGCAGTGGTGCCTGAGGGCAGACACTTGCCCTTTTCACCCCACTCCGTCTGTGTGGCTACCACCTGGCAGAGCAGGCGCTCAGCGCTCACAGATGGTCACCACTCTCTTGGCAGAAGGGGAAAACCTGATTGTGTCCTGATGGAATTCTTCGCTGCTAAGGGGTAATGTACATAGTGCTAAGAGCTACCTCCCTTCTAGGAGTCAGGAAAATAACCCATTCCTTGGGGCTAAGCTTAATTCCTCTGGAATTATCTTCAACCTAAACAAGTGAATGCAACGGTCAAAGCTGGCTGATTTGGCCAGTATGATAGTTGAATCTCACACAAACATGTGACTGCTAGAGTTAACAGGTTTTGGTTTCCTCTAATAAGAAGAGGGCCTGGAATTCTGGGCTACCAGGACTGAAAAGCAACACTCCTGAAAGTCTTATAAGACTATGATGTAGGTGTGGAGAGGGCTGGATGAACAGTCTCTATAGGTAAGGATGTTAAAGTGGCTGGGTTTTAAAACATATCTCACCAGGAGACATGCACATGCCTGTTAACATGTATATACATGGTGGCTAACATCATGTGGAGACATGCGTATGCCTGCTATCACGTGTATACGTGTTGGCTAACATCATGTGCAGACATGCGTATGCCTGCTATCACGTGTATACGTGGTGGCTAACATCATCATGTGCAGACATGCGTATGCCTGTAAAACTAACACCACCCCGGGCCATGTGAGAATCAGGCCATGCAATCAGCGGGCACTTAACTGCAGTCAGTTCGGACCCGAGACTGACTAACAGCCTGGATGAAGAGCCCAGCAAGTGTGCCAGGCTGCAGGGACTGTGGGTTCTGGAGGGCATCTCAGAGGAATTGCAGTGCTGTGTGCCTGTGACTCTCTTTCTTTTTCTTTTCAAACCATATAATTGTCTTCTGTTCTTTTTCATTTAATTTATAATTAATTTCCATTACAAGAGAGATCCTGGGAGACAAGAAAAATCCTATATAAGTTAGCAAGTTAAATAAGTTAACAGCTTTAAGCACTTACACTAGTGCCCGTCTCATAGTAAATAACAGTTAAGTAAAATAAATAAGCAGCAACTGTGAATGATTTGTTTACCTTAAGCACTAGAAGACTTTTAGCTTTTAAAATTAGTCTTCAAAGTTTACTGAGTGGGGAAGCCATTAATGCCTTGGAAAAACCAATATGAAGAGTCTCATTAGCAGTCAGCTTGGACCTTAGTTGGCTATTCTGACTGCAGATGGAAGATTTATTAGGGCTCACAGACACTCTGGCTATAAATTAGAGGAAGGAACAAAGGCTTCGCAAAGACTGCAGACCAGTATTCTCCAAGATAAGGACAGAAATGTGTAATATCTCCCCTCCCAGCCTTGATCAGTTAATTGAAGCACACTGTGATAGCTCAAAAGTGACTTGGATCCCTCCTTCTGCCTTGTGCTTACAAAGCCAAGAATCCAGCCTGATGGCCCGTAAATACCAACTCAGTTCCCTCTATTCTCTTTGCGGAAGAGATGCTTTAGCTGATAGAGCTCACTCTCTGTCCCAAACATAGGTGGAAGCTAATTACTGCCCCATCCATAGAATCAACAAATATTTCTTGGCAGTCATTGGCACTTAATCCTGCTAGGAATGCTATTGCCCATTTATATTTAATTCTACATTTTAAAAAGGGCTTCAATACTATTGAAGGCTGTGAACATTGATTCTTGGAGACGGCATTAGAAACGAAAAGCCTAAAAGTGAGTCCTGCCCTATCTATCTGCATCCCGCAGCTCGGGCCTCCAGATGAACGAATGGTCACCTCAATGATGACCTGAGACATGACCCCATGGGGCTGGCCATGTGACAAGGAGCCTACACCAGTGCTCTTTGACTTGGACTGCTGGGAAAACTGCCCTTGGTTTATCACAGCTGTGCCAACAATGGCTGTACAAAAGTGAAGAACTGCCACATCC
>NW_004524586.1:17978171-17979624 GCF_000260255.1 Octodon degus | reverse complement strand
GTTGGCCTCTGCCATGTGCTACTTGCTCTAGCGCCTGCTGATTATGGGCTGAAACCTCTACGAACCATGAACTAAATAAACCTTTCCCTCTTTACCTTTGGGTGTTGGGTATTTTGTCTCAGCAATGAGAAAAGTAACCAAGGCTCTTTCTATAGCTATTTTCATCAGAGATTTTATCATGAATGGATGTTAGATTTGTCAAAGGCTCTGTGTCTGTTGACAGGATCACGTGATTTTTGTACTGGATTCTGTTTATGTGGTACACACATACGATTTGCACATGTTGAATCATCCCATCACTCATGTTGAATGAAATCTATATTAGTTATGATGTTGGGTCTTTCCAATGTTTGCCAGTATCTTATTGCAAATATTTGCATATATGTTTATTAAAGAGGTTGGCCTGTAGTTGTGGGGTTTTGTTGTTGTTTGGTTTTTCTCTTGTTTTTGCAATCAAGACAATGCTTGCTTCCAGGAATCATTTTCCCTTTTGGTTTCATCAAAGAGTTTGAGTAGCATTGGCATTAGGTCATTGCTAACTATAGGAGCCAGCCTACAAGCTTTGTGCCGGACTAAAGGATGACAAGGATGAAAGCAAACAAACACAGAATTAGGTTAAAATGTGGGGCTCAGAGGGCCCGTGTCTCCATTTTAAAAAGAGCCCTAGTGGCTGACTCATTCAGACACAGATACAAGCAATTACAGTAACATAGGATTCAGATACCCCCTTATTTATTGGTGCCAAGGATCGAACTCAGGACCTTGTACCTGTCAGGCAGGTGTTGTGCCACTTAGCTATAACCCCTACTTGTTTTCTTTTCTGTAAGTGTGTGTGTGTGCTTTTTTTGTTTGTTTTTGCTTTTTCTTTTTTCCTTTCCTCCTCCTTTAGCAGTTCATTAGGGTGCAGGGAACTCTCCTTTGTCCTTTTTCCTTGCTTTTTATCTCTTTTCTTACTTTTTTTATTTTTTCCTTGTCCACCTTTCAATTTTTCTTTTTCTCTTTTTACTCCCCTTACATTTCCTTTCTTTCTCTTTTATCTTCTATTTCTCATCAGTTTTTCTTTTGTCTATGTCTAATTCTATACTTCAATAGGATCCTTTGCACAATTTTTTCTCCTTTTCATATCATATAGATCAAAGTTTCAAAATTTCCTCTTGCATTACCTCATTCCCAGTCCCCTATATCTTCAATAGTATAATCATAAGCCTTTATTTATCTTTATATAGTTAACTCATTAAATTACCATTAATTTTTTTTCTAGCATTATTGACGATATGGCTGTCCCCCCCACACATTGGCCTTGAACTCCTCACAGAAGTCCTCCATTGCTCACCTTTAAAGGAAAAGTGTGCAGCACTCTGCCCTGAGATCAGAGCAGGCTCACTGTACTTTCCTACACTCTCTGCACAGTTCCCAAATGTCTCAGCAGTGCATGGAACAAGCTATAATCCTT
>NW_004524586.1:17960032-17961005 GCF_000260255.1 Octodon degus | reverse complement strand
GTACGAAGAACGAGGGAGATGCGAAGAGCTTACGAGCCAGCCGGTTGTGGGCTCGGAACCTAGCCCGGCACTGGGTGCTGTTCCTTTGGATGAGGTAGCCCTTCTCCCAGCTCAGCGCCCTCAGTGAGTGAGGCTGGCAAGCAGCCCAAGCCATAGACCAAGCACACTAATGGAGCAGACAATCAGGGCACCGCGTAGAATGCCCGTACGCATCCCGCAGTCTGCCAGGCCAGGCAAGCGTTTCCGAGTAACTGCAGGGCCATCTGCCTTTGACTCTTTCTCCTTTATTGGGCTTCATCTGAACACGCCCTGTGACAGTGTGGCATCACAAGAAATGTACAAATGGTCTTCACCCCTGGTTCCTCACATGCAGCTTCTAAAACTTGAAATCTGCTGCATGGAAGGCGTGGTCCCCGGGAGCCCCTCTTGTTCTTCACAACACGCCTGTCAACCTCACTGGGGTTTATGCTCCTGGGTAAACATTTGCAGAGCTATGATGAACTGACTTGGGCCAGTGATGTGGCAGGGAGTGGAGGGGTAAGGGGTTCAGTCAAAGCACCAAGTGCCCAGTGGGCCTGCCCAAGTTAATTAAACTGAATTCATGTAACAGGGAAAATGCAGCTCTAATAGCTTAAGCTTTCATGCTGGAACCAACTTCTTCGAAGGACAGTGATCAGAAAAGGCCCATGCAGCTCTTCCAAGCTGGAGGCCTCTGGAGGCTGTTCCTGCTTCAGGGGTAGATACCTATAACCCCCACACTGGTGGCCTGTCACCCTGCATCTGAATGGATGGAGGCACCTCAACAGCGGCTCCTTGTGGGCAGAAAGATGCAGAGCAGCACTTGGTACATTCTGCTAAAGGTGCTGGCTAGAGGGAGGGCCTTGCTGTGCCAGAAAGCCTCTGCCATCCTCAGCTTGTGGCTGAGGAGACTCTGGACCAACACAGGCAAAAAGAGCCTCCAGGGCGATGGCAG
>NW_004524586.1:17956122-17958567 GCF_000260255.1 Octodon degus | reverse complement strand
GATAAAAATGCATATTTATTTACTTACTTATTGTTGTGGTGCTGGGGATCAAACCCAAAGCCTCACACATGCTAGGCAAGCGCTGCTCCACTAAGCTATGCTTCTAACCCTTGAACTGTTTTTAAGAGAAAACTGGTAGTCACTAATATATACCATTTTACTATTTTAATAACACTACTCTTTTCATTCTAAAGTCATTCTAAACTTTTGTTCCAAAAGTCTTTGCCCATGTATTCTTCAGAAACCTGAAAATTGCAAACTTCCCTAGAACTAAAGCTATCCTAGATCTCTGCCCATGGGATGCCCAAAGATGACCTTACTGGGAGAGTCTGCTCTTTATCTGCGAACAAGCTTTGGAGAGAGGGAACTAAGCAAAGGAAGCAGCTCCTCAGAGAAAGCTAAAGACAGGATGACAAAGGGAAAAGGACTCTTGTCCACCAGCTGCCTCTGCAGTTGTGAGGAGCATCTCAGAAGGCCTCTCTGCTGTCTTGCCTCCAAGCATTTTATTTTGTGTCATGTTCAAGTTGTCTCAAGCCCTCTGATTTGGAGGCTAGGAGGAGGCAGACTTAATTTCTTATAGGACCAGACGTCTACACATACATGTACACAGGTTCTGGTCCACACTGCTTAACAATCCACATCACCACTGCCATGTCCCAAGAAACACTCTTCCCCTCGACAGTGGTGTGAAAATCAACGAGCACAAAGATGGACTCACTGGGAGTGATCTTTTTTACTTACTGGTACAAATATATTCCGCTAGCTTTTCTGCATTTCCACAGTTTTCTCCTTCAAAATCTAGGCCGATTTTATTAACTGGAAAACAAGAAAGAAAGAGAACAATAAGCAATGTATTAATTATTGAACTGTCCTACTAATCAGTTTTGAAACTGTCTCATTGCTATTTGTTTCTCAATAAAATTAATAAAAAGAAAATAACAATATGCAACATAATAACCATTGTTAATTTCCTATCATCTTAATTTGAAATTCTGTATCTTTTTTGTTTTATAATTCTCTTTAAAATAAAACTTAAAAAAAGATTATAAACACAAATTGTGATATGTCATCTTCATTAAATAAAGAACACCCAGCAGATTAGCATGTGTCCTAGCACATTACCATCTTGTATGTATCTTGGTGGGTCACAGAGGCATGGCCTTGGATATTACATATCCTGTCCCTTTCTCTCTGGCATTATGACCCTGCTTTGCTTCCTGGCCACCAACAACGAGGCAGCTTCACTCTGCCTGTCCTTCCATCATGTGCTTTCTTCCTCAGAGCCTGCCAACCACATACTTAATCTCTTGAAAACAGGAGCTAAATTAAGACTTTCCTTCTTGAAGTTGGGGTTCTCAGGTATTATGTCCCAGTGTATTGGTTACTCTTCTCTCATTGTTGGGGACGAAATACCCAACATCCAAAATGAAGGAAGGAAAGGTTTATTGAGCTCATAGTTAGTGAAGGTTTCACCATGGAAGGCTCCCGGGCAGAGTGGCACCTGACAGAGAGCAACCTTTCATGGTGGCAGCAAAGAGCAGAGAGCGAAGGAGACATGGCAGCAGCTCTGGCAGCTAGGAGCCTCTCTTCCTTCCTTACATTGTAACGCAAACTACCTGTCCCAGAGTGGGTGCAGCACCCACACCTGCAATCCCACTATTGGATGAAGAATCAATCTCAAACTCTAGAAGCCACCCCATGATTGCATAAAGCTTTGGGGGGACAACTAGACACAACCATAACACCCAGCAACAGCAAAGCTGATAAAGAAAGAAAACTGGTATCAATAATGGAGTCATGACTGTGACTATTCCTCGTTGTGTAGTTTAGAAGCCTCTGGCACTGGTTGGCTGAAGGAGTTTGGAAAGGTTGGGAGATGTACACTAGCGAAGGCTTAGAATGCACTAAGAGAGCCTGGTGAGTGATTCTGGTCAGAGTTTAGAAGACCAGAACACTGACAGGAATGCAGACAACACAAGCTAGGCTCAGGACATCTCAATTGGGAACAAGTGCTTCATTGGCACTTGAACTACAGGCCATGTATCTTACAATTTGGCAGAAAATTTGAGTAGATTTGCACATGTAGTATGTGAGGCTCGTAGGAGCCTGAGATTGAGGGGAGTGAACTGATTACCAAGGCAGAGGAAATTTCAAGACAGCTCAGTATTCAGGCTATGGCATTGATACTGTTAGCTGCTTTAATCCAGATTTAGGATGAGGTTGGGAGCAAAAGGCAGAGCAGAAAAGTTTGAAAAAAATGTGGATCAAAAGACGCCATGTATAAAATTGGGG
Source organism: Octodon degus (assembly GCF_000260255.1). Lineage (NCBI taxonomy): Eukaryota > Metazoa > Chordata > Mammalia > Rodentia > Octodontidae > Octodon > Octodon degus. Next base: position 17,956,275 of record NW_004524586.1, on the reverse strand, counting down.
CCAAAGGAGGCATGGTTGCTAAAGAGATTAGCGCCATTAAAAAATAAAGAAGGTACTTTATATAGGAACAAAAAGATGAGTTCAGGGGGCCGGGGAGGTAGCTCAGTAGAACAAGTGCTTGCCTGGCAAGTGCAAGGGCCTGAGTTCAATCCC
>NW_004524586.1:17940276-17956022 GCF_000260255.1 Octodon degus | reverse complement strand
GCAGTTAAGCCTTGGCAGATGGCTTTGGGGACTGAAGAGCTGCCTCTATATTCTGTCCCCCAAAGCCAGGCAGATCCATAATTCTGTATTGGAAATTGTTCTGGAAGGTTCTCTGTTTTTCAGAGTGATAGGAATGAATTATCTTATCATGGCAGTATAATTTTCTCCCTTCCTATTCTCTCTCTGGACAGAGAATAATAAGATAGCCTGAAAATAGATTTATTGGGGCTCGGGAGATGGCTCACTAGAATAAGCCCTTGCCTGGCAAGCTCAGGGGCCTGAGTTCAATCCCCAGTTCTGCCAAAAAAAAAAAAAAAAAAAAAAAAAAAAGATGAGTTCAGGGGCTCCCATGAATCAGCAGGACACCAAAGGCTCAAGGATGCAAATGTATGAACTGTTAACTTAAAGAGTTCCTGTGATAGCTGCTTGAGAAGGGCTTCCAAGGGAAGAGGCTCCCTGGAGTCATCTGCCTGTCCCCACCCAGCCAGGCACTCAAGAAGACAGTGCAGCCCTAGCCAACCTTGGTGTTATCTAAATGATGCTGTTTTACGGCATGCAGAACATAAAAATTGTGGGAGGAATTAGGAAGGCTTTCACCCAGACTTCAAAGGAAGGGTTGGGAAGCTGGGCAAGGAGTTTTGAAACGGCAGTGCATGAAGCTGAGGGAAAGAAACCACAGAAGGAGTGCAGACCCCAGAAAGCCGAGACCCAAGAATGTGGAACAACTGCTGAGGAAAGCTGCAGCCCCAGTGGGGAGCACCCAGAAGAGACCACCTGGGGTTCAACCAGCAAGGCCACAGGCTGGGGCTGGCCACAGGTGGGGCTACCCACATTCTCTCACACTCATGTTTTACCACTAAGTATCTTTGGTGACAGCTATGGATTTACAGAACTTAATTTTGCTGTTGTGTGTTTTTGTCTTGCTTTGGCCCATTTCTTTCTATCCACTCATTCCTCCCCTTTGTAATAAGAATATTTAATAGCTTAGGATTATATAACTTCTTTTTAACTTTTACCAATGTTCACAACTAAGAGTTTGCCTTGTGTCTCAGAAAACACCTGAACTTTTGAAAAATGCTGGAACTACTGAGACTTTAGGGACGAAATTATTGCATTTTTGGTTGTACTCAGGATAGTTATATTATGAATTATGAGCTGCGACTGTCTTTATTTGGAGATTAAGTACGGCTTAAGTAAATTTTTTGGGAGCCAGCGATATAGCTCAGTGGCACAGCCCCTACCTGGCAAGCACAAAGTCCTAAGTTTGACTCCTGGTACCAAAAAAAAAAAAAAAAAAAAAAGAGATTTTTTTTGGGTGAAAATTGACAAGAAATGCTTACCAGCTTAATGAAGCATACTCCTGGTAAGTCTGGGTGGGCAATGGAGGCGTGGCCTTGGGTGTTCTATGTGCTCCCAGCCCACTCCTGCCTGTTCCTCTGCTCTGCTTCCTGGCTGGCATAAACTAAGTGGCTTTGTTCTGTCGTGCCCTTCTACCATAATACATCTGCTTTAGGTCCTGAAGATCATGTACTGAATCCCCTGGGACTGGGGGAGAAGTTTTCTCCTCTCAATTGTAAATGTTGGGGACTGTGTTCCAGAAAAGGGAAAGCTAATACACTTAGTGAGGTAATTCTCTTCCTTTTTTTTTTTTATGTATTTGGTACAAGGTCTCACTACACAGCTTGGACTCCTAGTGATCCTCCTGTTGTTTTCAGCCTTCCCAGCACTGGGATTATGGTCGTGGGTCAGTACGCCCAGGGGCAGGGCCAGCGTGGCATGTGGTGCTGGGAATCGAACCCTGGTCCATGTGCTTGCCTAAGCAGGCACTTAGTCCACTGAGCTATCTTATCTCACTGGCCTTTGTATACTGTTTTTTAGTGTGTAAATACATATCCATGTGCTTTACAAATCACACAGGGAAAATTGTCCTCCTGAAGCCAGAGCAGAAAGGTCATATGCATCTGCTCAGACATAAAGCTGCTACAACCCCTATCCTGCCAAGATGTGAGGCTTCAAGTAGGGCCTTTGCTAACTTCTCTGAACCCCACTTATTTCATCTAAAAGAGAGGAAGATGCCAGCCCTAAGACTACTTAAGGAGTATGTAAGATAAAACTGCTGGCTACTGGAAATAAGCTCAAGAAAGGCCCTTATTTTATCAGTCAGGAGGAGATAATGCACATTTGAGATTATTATTATTTTTTTTTTTCAGACAGGCAGGGTTTCGCTCTACAGTTTAGGATGGCCTTGACTTCCCTATGTAGCCCAGATTAACCTCAAACTCAGTGATCCTCTTGCTTCAGCCTTGAGATTGTTGGGATTACAGGTGTGCACCACCAACTCAGCAATATCTACTACTTTTTGCAGGAATATCATTAGGGATCTCCCATTTTGTTAGGGAGGCAAGGCCCTATTCAGAGGGGGTGCGGGCTTACACAGTCAGAGTGCAATGGCAGGGATGGGAGGAAAGGTATCACAGTAACCTGCCAAGAAAGACTCACAGTACGTAATTGCAAGTCACTTATGGTGTTGGACTTATAACTTATAGTTCAGTGGTATAATTGCTATTTTATTGATGCTAACCTCTATTTTTGATGTTAATCTCTTATTGTGCTTAGTTTATACATTAAACTTTACAAAAGGCATGTAGGTATAGGAAAGACAGCTTATAGAAGGTCAGCACCATCTGTGTTTTCAATTACTTGGGGATGGTGGTAGATAGCATCCCCATGGCTAAAGGGTGACTACTGCATTGCTTTCTGCATTGTTAGTTGTTCAGCGATCTTCCAAGGAGTCACTGGCCTGGGTTTACCAAGCCAAGCAACAGTAGTAAGAAATGGATCTCAGGTACCAACCCCGTACCTCACCTTTGGGCAGGCAAATGCAGGACTGGCTGAGCTGAAGGATATCAGCCCACAGGCCAATCAACCCTGATTCTTCACAAACAGACCTCATCAGAATAAGCACATATTATCCAGCCCCACCCCATCTTCTCAGGAGGTTTTATGCAGACCAAGTGCAAAGTTATACAACATGTAGTTTCCTCCAGCTATGAATGATCAATTATAGGGGTAAACTGGAAGTCAAGTTGTAACATTTACAAATAAAAGATGATACCTTTTCTCACTTCACTTCTGCCATGAGAATCCTTGCTGTTCATTAGATCTTATTTTCACTTCTACTTAGAGAAAGTTTTCTACTGTTTCTTCTCTTTGCTTCAAATGCCCAATGCTCCTGACCAGGTGCACAGCCCCTGGGGAGCCAAGGCAGCTCTTCTGCTGCAGCATGACCCAAGGCTCCCAAGTGACACAAAGTGGCCTCCAGTGATCTGCAGGATTTATGCCCTTATATCATCTCTTGCTTTAGTGCAGAAAGACTTAATGAGCCAGGTGTAGCGGTACATGTGTGTAATCTTGGTACTTAGGAGGCTGAGGCAGGAGGATCACTGTGAGTTCCAGGCCAGCCTGTGCTACAGTGAGTTCAAGGCCAGTCTGAACTACCCAGTGAGAACCTGTCTCAAAAAAAAGACTAGAATGAAGCAAACACATAAGACAACAAAGTGATGGGATGTCACTTCCATGATTAGGTATGAAAGGTGTGACTTTGTTTTGGGCACTTTCCTTACTCTCTGGAATCTCCTCAGAACAGGGCAAGTCTGCTGCGCTTTCAAGAGCCTCATGTTACTGAGCTGGCAAGCTACTCCCTTGAGGCAAGCTACAGATATGGAGTGCACTAGGAAGCTGACAAGCCTCAACAGGTCTGCGGCCCTGGCCATCAGCTTGGCTGCAGCAGGGTGACAGATCTGAACAAGAAGAACTAAACTGAGTCCTGCTAGGATTTCTCACCCACAGCTAACAGTGAGATAAGGAATGCTCATTGTTTCTGGTTACTAAGTTTTGGGGTAATTCATTACATAGCCCAAGAGGACAAACAGCCTGGTCTCCTCCCAGCTTTTGGCACTCGGTTCCCCAGATTCCTGCTCGGACTCTATGTGAATGGAAAACTCAAGAAAGCCTTCTACGTATGTCCACTCTAGTTGGTTCTTTGTACATCATGTCTAAGAAGCTGAACTACAACAGAATATCCAAAGCTGGGTAACTGATTTTCTGTTAAGAGAAACACGCTGGTTTCCTCCTAAGAGTCCTGATTTCATCTCTCCTTTGCTAACATGTTTCTGGCATTCAAAACACATCCTTCTTCACAACTGAGTGACCATGGTCCAGCCTGAGGCCGTGTGCCCACCTCAGGCCCATGCTGCTGTGCTGCGCTTGACCATGGTCCACTCCTAGTGGCTCCAGATCTCAAGGCTCCTGCCTCAACAGTGAGCGCAAGATGAACAGTAATGAACGAAGTAACGTGAAGTCTGAATTTGGAGTACAAAAATTCAAACAGAAAGATTCCTAACTACAGCATACACAGGAGAGCTGGATTTCTGGTATGTAAGTAAGAGACTGTTTAAATTATTTTCTTTCCTCATTCAGGAAAAAGAAATAGCAAAATAAAGTAAATGTAAATTTTTCACTTTAGCGGGAGATGCAGAGAATAAAGGAACTTCTCCTGGCATCTAAGCAGGGTGTCCCTCATCCTGCCTGACTTACTGAGCTTGTGGCAAGAGTGGCTCAGCGCAAAAGACGAAGGTATCCTCCTTCGCCGAAGCTGCCACTCCCGAGCTCCCTCTCCCCCAGATTCATTTTGTGCTCTGGAAGACGTGCTTTTCATCCTAAACTATTTTCTCTCATGGTACACTTTCCCTTCATATTTTTAACCTTGTTGGGACAAAATGGAACTGTTTTGAAAAAAAGTTAGAGGCTAATTTACCCAAAACTACTAATTATTTTAAGTGCTTAAAATATTGATTTCTACTGGTCCATTGAAAAGAACAGTTAATTCTTAATTATTATTATTTTTCCTCCTAATCCTCCTCCTCCTCTTCCTCTTCCTCTTCCTTTTTTTGTGGTAACAGGGATCAAACTTGGAACCCTGCACTTGCCAGGCTTATGTTGCTGAGCTATATCCCCAGCACCCTTTTAAATTTTTTTTTTTTTTTTTTTTTTTTTTTTTTTTACTCCGAATGCCTGCAGTGCAGGTTTGGCTAGCCTGAGTTGTGGGGATCAAACCACAGCAACCTGAGCCTGACTGTTTTGTGGAAGCAGCCATTTAAAGAACTGAGATAAGGGGCAGGCCCCCTAATTTTTTTTTTTTTTTTTTTTTTTTTTTTTTTTGGTGACCAATTTTGTATGCTTCTATCTGGTAATCTGAACAACTAATTTGAAGACAATGATGTACAATGTAACAAACATTATTGAAATCCTATCATTTTGTTAAGTGAAATTCTGTATAATTTCTTTCTTTCTTTCTTTTTTTTTTTGTGGGGATGGGGGTTGAGGATCAAACTCAGGACCTTGTGCTTGCCAGGCAGGTGCTTAACCTACTAAGCTATCTCCCTGACCTTCTATATTATTTCTGATAGTATTTTTTTTTACTATCTTTTATTCTCTTTAAAAATATTATGTCAACTTTTAACATTTCCAGTTTATCTTTTATGCTGTAAAAGATGTAAATTTAAGACTATTTGGAAAGACAGAAAAAAGTAAGAAAACTAGAAAATTAGAATACCAACTACCTGGAGTCAAGTTTTGCTTTTTGAATTATAATAAACATACATAACAACATTTGCCATTTTGTCCATTCATAGAGTATAATTCGGTGGCATTGAGTATTATATTTGCAGTGGGATTTATGGGGCAAAGGGACAGACATTTAAATAAAATAACTCACTAGCTACAATTGAGTATTTCTGCAGAGATGTGGACTAATGGTTCACTCAGCCATGTTTGAATACATTTGTTTTATTTATCAGTAGCACTATATATTTAGTTACTTTCCACAGATTTTCAAAGTAAAAAATAGAACTTTAAAACTGAGTTAAAGTATTTTAAATGAACAAAGAAGGCTAAATCCTTTTTGGTGCATAATTTTTACCTTGACTCTTACCTAGGGAAGCTGTAGCCTTTCCAACCACATACACGGACTTAGGGCTCCATTTTTCTCTCAGAGACCTTTTCCAGTCTGCAGAACATGGAATTATATGTGAGGTATAAATATCCAAGTGTCCATTTGGACTCTTACCAATGGATGCTTGTGCATCCTAAGCAAACCATCAATAACAAACTGCTAAGACGGCATCTCAGCTCGTCACTGCGGCACACATCTGTAATCCCAGCACTATAGTGGGCCACCGGGATCGAAAGTTTGAGGGGAGCCTGTAATACTTAACAAGACCCTATCTCAAAAAAATAAAAAAAGAAATCCCACTAAAAACGAAGACATAAAGAACAGCCACTCAAACTAAAATTACATTTTCATATTGTTCCTAGTCTGCAAGAAAAAAATTTAAAAGGGCTGGGAGACAGCTCAGCGGCATAAGCACCTGTCTTGCAACTGCAAGATCATGAGTTATACCCCCAGCACCGAAAAAAAAAAAAAAAAAGGAAAAAGAAAAATTTTTAAAATCACATTGACAAATATTTCAGCATAACTCACTTAAAAGAACTCATTTCCACAGTTGGCACCAGCAGTTATCCCCACTCTAAAACCAAGCTACATCTCTAGCCTTTTTCTTGTTCTATATTTTGAGACAGTGTCCTGCTCAGTGACTAAGTTGCCTGGGCTAGACTCAAAACTGGGATCCTTTTGCCTCAGTTTCCCAGCGTGTGGGATCACAAAAGTACAGTACCACGTAGAAGCACTTTAATGTGTATTAGGAAATAGGCATAATGTAAAGGATTAATTTGCAGGGTGATATTAAAATTTAAAAATTTAGATTTTTAAAGAAAAAGCCACCAGTCATTAAAAAAGCAACGTGAGTATCTATTAAGGCAATACACCCGTTTTATTTGGGACATAAATCTTAAAGTAGTCAATAAGCTTCAATCTCAGATGAGAGGGCTCATGCATCCATTAGGTCAAAGTAGAAACCATAAATTTCACCTTTATTACCAAATATAACGTAATACAGAATATCATTATTTTATGGAAAAGATCTACAGACATGGACTGACAAACTACAGAGACAAAAGACTGAATAAGCACATCATAAGGTCAATGAAGAGCCGAAGCATTTTTAGAAGACAAAGACATACTAGTTATTCCTTTCTAAAATATGCTATGAGCGTAACTTTCCCCTCCACTCAATAGTGTTATTCTCTCTTCACACCCTGAGGGAAGTTTCTAAATGGCAATCCCGATCGAGTCTCACCTTTATCCCACAGTGTAAATAATATCTAGTAGAACATTATCCAGGAGAATAAACTGCTTCCCAAGGTCGCAGCACAATGGGGATGGAGCAAGCACGGGTTGTATCGGAAAGCCTGGCTGCAGAGGTGTCTGCTCTAAGCTTGCTCTGTGACCCCAGGACAGGTGGTCGCCCTCTGTCTTTGTCTTCACTGAGATAGCTAGGTGAACTACACCTCTCCTGCCCACCATCTATTATTGTCATGAGAATCAACTTTTTTTTTTTTTGGTGGAACCGGGGATTGAACTCAGACCCTTGCGCTTGCCAGGGAAGCGCTTATTCCACTGAGCCCTCTCCCCGGCTCCTAGAATCAACATTTTTAAACATAGGGCTTTTGAACTGCAAAGCACAGCAAAGCACAACAAAAAGTTACAATGTTTACTCTCTGGTTTTCTTCTCTTTGTTTTTTTCATTTTATGTATTTGGGACAGGGTCCCACTAAGCAGCTTGGGCTCACAGTGATCCTCCTGTTTTCAGCCTCCCCAGTGCTGGGATTACAGGTGCATGCCATCATGCCTGGACTCTCTTGCTGGCTCAGTATGCCCAGAGGGCAGCATGAGGGACCTGAGATCGAACCCTGGTCCCTGCACTTGCCAAACCAGGCATTTAGTCCACTGAGCTATCTTGCCAGCCAAGGTTTTCTTCTCTTTATCTTCATCCTCTAAGCACACAGGAAAGGCAAAATATGACTGCAGACAATGCTCCTGTCCAGAAGCTCCACTGGAGAAAGCAGTGGGCTTCCCTGCCTCAAGTTTCTTTTCTGCTTTGGAAAAAGCCAGCCTAGGTACACGTGCAGAGAGACGACTTGACAACCTGTCACCACTGCCCCTTGCTGCCCACTGCCCCATCAGTGCAGTGGAAGCTCCTCTCCAGGAGTGCTTAGACTCTGCTGTATGAATCACAAAGCTGCAACTTTTAGACTCCATGGCCTTGACAGCTTTGCACCTTCTGTGCAAAGCTTCAGGATCCTCGCAGGCCAAGTGGGAGTGCTGACTTCCTCTATTCCTAGGTGGAGACTGAGGACAGTGCCTGGTACATGACAGGCACCCAATGCATTCTAGCTAGTGGGGAGTCAAGGAACAACCCCTGACACAGGACTTACTAAGCCTGCCCAAGGGCAAGGACACTGAGGGGCAGAGAGGCCAAGGAGCTCACTGAGGTCAGAATGGCTGTATGAACCCAGGCCTGGGGCACTCCAGGTCCTGGTGCTAGCCATACTCCCTGCTGCTTCTGCTCAGACACAGCCCTCCCAAGCCTCAGTGCTTTCATCTATGGAGTGAGATTGTAGTATTATGTGTTTCTGGGATGTTGCTTGGAGCCAAGTAAGATAATAAATGTGAAGTATTTCACACAGTACCTGAGTACTTCATAAGTGTTAGCTTATGAAGTATTCTGTACAATACGTCATAAGTGTTAGCTCAGAGACTGTTCAAATGACGTTATGAAGGAGGTTCAGTTGGTGGGCAGTGCCTTTCACATGGCTGTGATGGAGAGGGAGGGAAGACGGTGGAAGAGTCCAAGAGATAGCTATGTTACTAAGAACTTGGTACAATGTGGAACATCTGCTCAAACACTATTAAATTTTCTCATCAATCCTTTGAGGAAAGTGGTTTTTATCCTACTTTCAGACAAACAAGACAATACCTTATATACTCTGAGGGGAAACTCAAATGCCCAACAATCATTTAAAAGGCTGGGAGAGCTCTCTCCACCTATCTGCTTGGGAGCTGAGGAGACATCTTTGTTTCCTAGGATGCATCTGTGGCTCAGGACCACCATGTACGCACTTCTGTCAGCAGCACAGCTATCTCTGGAATCTTGTGTCTCCATGGGGGAAAGAAGAGTAAACAAAGTCAGAGCAGGCCAACTCTCACCTTCAGTTTTACTGTCTTTCCTCAAACACAGCTCCACTGCTTCCACTGCTCTGGGGCTGGTAAAAATGAGTCCCCCGTAATCTTCTGGATGAGACAGCTGCACATCAAAAAGCAACGAAAGTATCTCCTAAGGAACTCTGACCCACAATTTCAATGCTTTCCATAAGTGTAGGTAAGGGAATTCCTTCCACCCAACCCTCTCCACTGACTCAACCCTTACTGAGCACTTATCATGGACCTGGCATTATACTAGGTCTTTTAGGATTTGCAGGTGAGTTCATTATCATGGTGTTTCCCTCAAGAAGCTCACACCTCAGGGACACAGAGCGCAGTGCAGTGGTGAGTGGAATTGCAGCTGAGGAGGCCTGATCTGGCCTGGAACTCTGATGGGCAGGAGGGCAACAGACCTGACCTGCCTCTGTAACATAACTTGGCTATTCTGGGGGTGACACATATGCCGAAGCCGAGCGTTTCAAGCATAACATACTGGTGACACCATCACTGAACATTTATTCAAGCCAGGCCCTGGGCTGTTGTGAATGTCTGGCTTTATTCAAGCTGCAGGTCCTGAATCTTCTCACTTTTGGGGTGGTGGGGGTCAAACTGAGGGTCCTGTGCTTGGTAGGCAAGCACTCACATACTAGACTGCCTCCCTAGCCCAAAACCTTTGATCTGAAACATTTAGAAGGCAGAGTCTGTTTCCTTGCAATACTGGTCACTCATACACCTGCCAGGAGAATTGACGGGGTGGACAGAAGCAAAGAGTTTGCATCCCAGACCTGGTCTTCCTGGGTAGGGGTCTGGGCTGAGCGGTCTAACCTGTGACTTCTATCTCTAAAATGGAAAAAACCCCAGAACAGCTTGCTGCACAGAAGTTGGGGCAGACTGAATTAAGTGAGAGGATCAATGGAGGGGCCCTAGGACCCAGAGCCGCCCAGCTGTGCTGCACTCACAGCCTTGTTTGTCTGGGCCCATTTCTGAGTCTAGGCTGCTTATCTCTCCAGAGCTGAGAGAGGCTCAGCGCCCCACAGTGCAGGGTTCTGAACACAGGGAAGCTGTGCGGGCCTGGTGGTAAAAGGAGGGGCTACCAGCAGGCCCTCCAGCTTGGGCTGGCAAGGGTTGCAGAGAGACTCATGAACATGGGGATCAGACGCCATAGGACTTACCTTCTCAGAGAAGCTGGAGAGAGATAGAAACTCAAATGATAACACTGGGATCAATGTGGCTTCCAGGCCACACAGTGCTAATTCCTGCAAGTGAAAGAAAGTAGTTCTGGGTTGGCTAAAGCTGTTCTGAAAAGAACAAAGGGTCATAGTATATTTATTCTGTGTCAAGTCTGGATTTTAGCAGCTCCTCTCCACCACCAGCTCCAGCTCCTTGATGCCATTAGCAAGGAAGCGCTAGTTCAGGGCAGGAGTCTCTGCTACTTACCCTGATATACGGATCTTGGCTACAATCATCCTCCTTTGTGTCTTTCAGTAAAAGAACCTTCATCGTGACCTGGAAGTCCTGCTGGAGCACTGCTGCACGGCAAGGAAACAATCTGAATTAGATCTCAGAGACTCCCTGAGCACCGTTTCACGGGGACGCAGCACTAGAAGGAGGCGATCTGCTCTTCGTGGAAGAGACCGAGCCTACCTCACCATGACTTAGCACTAAGGGCCCTGTTCTTGCGGAAGACTCCTGTTACTGATAAAGCCAAGGGTGGGCAGGAGAGGGTGTCAGCAGGTGATAGAGCACTTGGGGAGGCAGATGAAGGCCACTTACAAGTCACAAGTCCTACAAACAGTTCTGGCTTACAGAAGAGAAGTGCAAATTCTAGATTGCATCAGTAAAAATAAGAAATGAACATCTTACATTTTAAAAAAAGATAAAAAGATAAATATTTGCATTTCTTTTTAAAATTCATTTTAACGAGAAAAAAAGATAAAGTAGCAATGAAACAGTTTCAAAACAGGTTAACAGGATGGTTACAATAATTAATATATTGCATATTGTTGTCTTTGTAGTAGGTATTCAGAGGACAAGATATATTTCAAGATAATTATACTAAGTGGCTTTGCTCATACTTTAAGAAATAATTATATTGACTTTTCTACTTCTGAAATGATATTTATAAAAACTGACAAATGTAATGAAGTATCTAACAAACTGAAAAATAATTTGACATGTATTTAAAATGTTATATATTTCATATTCTTTCTTTTTATAATTTCACTTGTAAGACTAAGTAAAAAGGTAGTACTCAAAGTGTGAACAAAGATTAACATGAAGATACTGGTTTTGTCATTCCTTGTACTTCCAAATGACTGGGTACAATCTAAATACCCAAGAATGACAGAATGCTTAAAAATATGGTATGGCACTAAGAAGAATATATGCAGTGTGTTATTTGTTGAAACTGTATTTCCGATTTGATTTGAAACTGTCTCATTGCTGTTTATCAATAAAATTTTGGAAAAAAATATGGTATGGTATTATAACACCATTAAAATATTCATACATCACTTAACTGCCTGAATTAGCTAATAAACATTACATTATATAAAAATTATTTGAAAGAACATATAACTAAGAATCAATAACATGCTTATGCTATTCTCCCCTTCAGTGTAATAATAATAGTGTAATTACAGTGTAACAGCACTAATTATGCAATATCAAGCAAATCAACTACTTTCAGTATCATCCAAGACAAACTGGATACTAACATACCATAAGAACCAATTACATACCATGCTTAACCCTAGAGAAAAAATCCACAATTATGGAGGTGTAAATGCTAAGACAACCCAGGTATTGACTTACAGCTAATATGTATTAAATACAATAGCTGCATTTGTTAATGGTAAAAAAGTTTTATAGAGTTTATACAGTTAACTGTCAAATGTTAAATAAAGTTTTATGGTCATACTGTTAAAGATATAGGGTATGGGAATGGGGAATGCAAGAGGAAAAATATGAATGCCTAAGCTACTTGAAATGGGAAGGAAGAGACAGAAGTGGTACACAGGATCCTACTGGGGAGTAGAAGGAATTTTATAGAACTAGGTAAAGAGAAAAAAAAAATGAGAAACAGATGAAAGAAAAGAGAGAAAGGAAATATAAGGGGAGTAAAAATAAGTGAAAAAATAAAAGAAAGAAAAATTAAAAGGGGGAAAAAAAAGAAAGGATAAGAAAGGAGGACAAAGGAAAACATCCCGAAGCAAAAACAGAAAGAACAAAAACAAAAAGAGATAAATTTCTGTGATTTTGAACATGTGGTTTGGGGGAAACGTCCAAGTGGGGACATGCCCCTGCTCACACTGTAAGATAAACAACAGTCTGACCCCAGATCCATGCTGGAGGCAGCCCCCAGCAGGCAGCAGGATCAGGATGAAGGGGCCGGTGCCACACTTTCAAATTCTGAGCAACTCTGGCTGAGCATGGTCTCCTCTGGCCATGAGTGCAGAGCCGGTGTCCTATATCTCAGATACCACAAAGGGTCTCTTCCCAGCCTATTAGGGTTCCCTGACCATAGCTGTTTCCTACCCAGTCTCTGTGGAATTATTATTTTTTTGCGGTGCAACTTAGAGGGCTGAAGCATAATGCTGGCGGAAACAGGTGAATCTGGCTTCAGAGCACTACTTGAGATCTTCTTATCTCCAACATGGTTTCATGCCCTGCAAATACAGTTCCCCATGATTTCAAAGGTATCTTGGTAACACTTTCAAATACCAGGAGCCAGTCTCTCATACAAGTGTTTCTGTTCTCAGGCAGTGATACCAAAACCTCTGAGCTGGAATCTCCTTCAGAGAACTTGGGTCTGCATTATGTACTGGGGAATGTATGTGATAATTTCAGGTACTAAAAAGTACTAAGAGGTGACATGGCAGAATGATAGGGATGCTGACAGTCACCCTTCTGGGGAGATCTCTCTGGGGAGGTGACATCTGAGTTAAGCTTTTAATGATAATAGCAATGAGAAGAAATGTTCAAGTGTCCTCAGGAGAGAAGTACAGTGTGGCTCAAGTGTACAGACAATGCAGACTGGATTTCACGAGAATCTTCTGCGAAGTGTCAGCCATGTCAGTGGTAAGATCCACACTTTAGAAACACCAGAGGCTCAGTAGCGGGGATGTACCAGGACTCCAAGGGTCATAGCAGATTAGGTGAAAAAGCTCCTGGTTTGGATCAGAATTGTGGTGGCAAAGCTGCATGGGGGATTAGGCGTGACCTGTTAGTTCTAAGACTTCTTACCAGAACTGAGCAGGTTCTAGATACGATGGCCTAGGCCTGATGTCAGCCTAGGCCACGACCTTCCAGCACCACCTCTCAGGGCCCATATGTAGAAGTTCTTCAGGTTTCCTTGAGTTTTGGACTGCATTAAGGAGAAACACCTCAAGAACTTGCCCTGTGGCTTCTCCTCATGATAGCTCACCATGTTTTCTCCAGTTCTCTTACGTTGCTATTTCCTCTTTTACTTGGCTCAAGCTCACTGTGCACAGCCAGTTTCTCCTCCACTTTCCCCCCACTTGTACCCTTTTTTCCTTTTCTGGTATCAGGAAGTGAACTCAGGACTTTGCACTTGCCAGGCAGGTGCTATGCCGCTGAGCTACATCCCCTATCCCACTTTTACTTTCCTGAATAAACTTTGCCACTACTTTTCCCTCATTTTATTCTATGCTTTGCTTGAGATGAGAAGAACTTGGAATCAAACTGCAGGAGAGGGAAGCAACTCAGAACCCAGTAACAATTAGCTGGCGAGCCACTTTCAGGAGCAGGCTACCTGCTAAGGGCACAACTCTGGGCAAGTAAGTGGCTGGATCCGATTCTTACTGAGGACAGAGCTACCGACATAGAATTCTGGGTGAAACCACATGTTCACAGCTTAGTTTGAAATGGTTGGGACCAGGCTGGAAACAAATGTCTTTTTGCGTTGAAATCTTGAACATTTGAGGTTTATCTGTTTAATCCTATCATTTAGTCAATAAATATTTACAGAATAGTAACTGTAGTTGGCATTTAGGCATACAATACAATCCCAGCAGCGTATTTATAGGAAAACAAAATGGTTATTTTACAAAACTCTAAACACAGTATTGTTGGACAGTCAGTCCCCTCCACTCTCCACAGTGCTAGAGATAGAGCTCAGGACACTCTACCACTGAGCTACATCCCTAACCCCTTTAAGATTTATTCTGAGACAAGTTCTCCCTAAGTTATCAGGGTTGGTCTAGAACTTGCGATTCTTCTTTTTCAGCCCCCCAAGTTCCTGGGATTAGAGGCACTGGAACTGGACCTGATTAGAAGCAGTAAGTCTTATGAAAGAAAAGTGCTGTGGAAACATGTGGAAGCATACCTGGAAAGTCTTATTTGGACTGGCAGGTATGCCACAGACTGCCCCCTACCCCCAAATTCCTCTCTTCTTTCCTGCTTACCAGAATGGAATCTCTCATTTTTAACTGGGCACTTGGTTGCCTAAAATAAAAACGACTCGCTTCCAGCCAACAGGACAGAAGAAGAAGCGGCATGGGCCCTGTCTTTTGAAGGAATTATTCTTCCTCCCAGCTGCTTATCTTGCTAGGGAGAACACAGTGGGTGCACCAGGCCTGTGGTACTTGCAGAGGATGGCCGAAGGATATTGCAACAAGACAGAAGAAGTATGGGCCCCTTGGTGTGCTAGTACCAACAATGCAGCCTCAGAAAAGGAAAGGCCTATCCTGAACACCCACTGTTCATTTAGCTCTGTCAGGCAGCTGAAACTACATCCTAATAAATACAGAGGAAGTGATGTTTAGATGCTGATCCAAAATCTGAGCAAGAGGCTGCACACTGCAGAAGCTCTGAGGTGGGTAAGCTCAGGAAAGGAAGTCAGTCTGACAGCCAGCATGTGTAAGGCAGAGTAGTGAGAGACCATGCAGGAAGGGGCCAGAGTGCCGAGCCGTACTGGGTCACTTGTGGGAGGCTGATCTTAAAGAGAAGCATCTTGTTGATGGACTTAACTGGCCCTCTTTTTATTTCTGCGTGCCCTCTTATGCTCAATTTCTCTATGGAGATAACAGAAGACAGGAAGTGGGGCGGGTCACAGAATAAGCACAGGAGTAAGGGGTAAGGGATGGGGCTTTGGTCTCAGCTTCATTCTTCACCATGGTGTGAGCTTTTTTTCTCCCATGTTAAATGGAAAAAATGCTAACAAGCCTTAGGGCTTCTGAGTGTCTCGAAGATAATGCTGACAGCTAACACAATTTCCATGCATTAAATTAATGGGATTTAGGAGGAAGCAGAGGTGTATGGAGGATGGCACTCATCTCAGATTTCAGAACTGCTAAGTTCTGGGACTTGAGTCCTAGGCAGCCTGGCTCCAAGTTCTGTGCTCTCAACTCCCTTGCTCTCTGCTACCACTCATATATTTTTGCATGCAACTTTTGGGAAAATGACAGCATAAAGCATCACTACACTACAAAATAGTGACATCACATAAACATGGGAAAGCAGTACCAATCTATCCAGTGAGAACAGAAAAGTACTCCTCTTGAGTTCTTTTCTGATTCTTAGGTAATAAAACCAGTGGTAGCATGAAGCCTTGGTTTCTTAATAA
>NW_004524586.1:17932933-17937841 GCF_000260255.1 Octodon degus | reverse complement strand
AGAGTGTGAATCTTCTCCTCCTTTTCCATCTTTCTGTTCCACTCAGGCCCACTGCTTTAGGGTGGGCAATGAACTTTACTGGATATGGATTCAAATGCTATCCTTTTCCTAGAACATTCTCAGACACAGTCTGAAACATTTAACCATGTATCTGGGCAGCCAATGAAACTGACATAAAAACATCAACTATGCCCTAGGTTAAGCCTTTATGCATAAGATTGCAAACCTCACTGAAGCCTAAAAGATAGATATGATCATTCTTACAAATCAAAGCAGTATGTATTCATTCTAAGACTGACAAACTAAAAAAAGCTCAGTGCTTCAAAAAATTAAAAATAGAATTAACCATATGATCCAGTTATTCCACGTCTGGATATATATCCCTAATAACTGAAAGCAGGGACTTGAAGAGATATTTATACACTTTGGTCTGTACCAGTATTATAATAGCTAAAATGTGTAAGAAAACTAAATATTCATCAACAAATAACTCATCGGTATCATTCAGCAAGGAATGAAATCCTTATGCACAAAGTTTCCTCTAAGATTCCACCTATATGTAACTTATGGAATAGTCAATTCATAGAAATGGAAAGTAGAAATGTGGTTTCTAGGCTGAAAGAGGAGGAGGGCAGGGGAGTTATACTGAGTAGCTTTTTTGCAAGACAAAAAGTGCTAGAGATGGAATGTACTACAATATGAATGTACTTATGTTACTGAGCTAGTCACAAGTTTGAGCAAAATGTTAAAATTTGTGCTATATATATTTTATGATTATTATTTTTAATCAAAAAAGGTATAAAGAAATAGGGAAGAAATGATCCATGATGTCTCAGTGACACGTGGATAAGTTGCTCTGAGTCTTTTCTCCCTTCCTAATCATACCTTTTTTTTTTTTAAAGAGACGGGCCCCCGATTTGAAGTCCGGGCTGCCTTTGACCCCCTTTTGGAGGGAGCCCCTGCCTCAGCCTCCTGAGTGCTGGGATTACAGGCGTGCACCGCCGCAACCGGCAACGTTTGCCTTTTGATGGGTATATATTACTAGAACACATTGTGCAGCTGTGGGACTTGGTATTGCTATCTTAAGCCACCCCGGCTGTAGAGCCTTGATGTGAACCTCACAGATTCTGTCATGTGGGCACATAGTTAGGATCTCCTAACTATCCTCCTGAGGAAGGATCACTTACTCTGCTTAAACCTCTTCAGCAGTAGCCACCTGACCACTACGGACAGCTTATTGTGGTTTTAAAAATCAAACATCCGACCCATTACTTTTACACAGAAAGTGATGGGAAACCAGAGCTCTCATTCTCAGAAAGCTGATGTTTTTCTTTTTTCTTTTTTTTTTTAAATTAATTTATTTATTTCTGTGTGTGGCCAGCTCAGCCCACCAGGGGGCGGGGCTGGCTGGCATGTGGTGCTGGGGGATTGAACCGCGATCACGGATCACCGAGCTCTGCTAAGCTTGTTCTGAAGTAGGTGCTCTAGACCACTGAGCCATCTCACCAGCCTCTGATGTTTTTCTTAATTAATGATCTTCTTTCTACATAATGGCATTTACAAAAGCTCAATTGACCCTCTGTGGGATAACCTAACTGGTAGATCCTACTTACACGGTACAGGCTTTATCAATTAAAATATTTCTTGTTAAAATGCAGAACTTGAGCTTCTCTTAAGATAACTCTGGCAACACTGGCGCAGTACTTTCACTAAACCACAGCGAAGGGCAGCTGAGGAGTACACAGCCTCCCTTCAATTACTCGCTCAAAACAGGCTCGGGACTACTGTGGACCACTGTACTCTTCAACTCTAAAGCATGAAAAATCTCTGCGCCTTCTACAGAAGAACTCAGGCTCGCAAGGCTGATCTGCGCGGGATCTAACAGGGCTAGCAGACCTTCGCACCGGGGCCAGACCAGAGCGACGGCCCGTTGCAGACGGCGGTGGCTCCGGGGCCCCGGCCTCAGGCTGTCACTTGTCGCAGGGGCCCGGCCGAGCAGGCGCTGCGTGCGGGACGTAGGCGGTGACACCTACCTCGCGGGACTGACGAGGCCCAAAGGGCCAGGAGGCGGGACCTTGCCCTGCACGACGCTCTGCCACGTCGAGGGGCGGGATCTCGCAGTCCCCGCCGAAGGCTGCAGGGGGAATGACAACAGAATCGCAACCCACCGCCACTCGGCCGAACAGCCAGACGGCACACAACGCCCCGCCCCCGAAAGCTCAGCACCTCAGCCAGCTTCCCAGTTCCCGCAGCGCGCATTGGTGGGCAATCGCGCTTGCGCACTGACATCCGCGAGCCGGAAGGAGCCCCGGCGGGTGGGGCGAACCACTGTGTGGGGGGGAGACATGGAGGGAGTGAGAAGTGAGTGGAGATGGAGAGCAAAGAAAAGGCTTGGATAGAGCTTTTAAGCTGTACGGCACTTCTCAACATCAGTTATGTAATACAGAGGGGTCACTGCGTTGATACACACTCAGAGCTGAGAACTTTAGTGGTCTCCCACCCCTTCAACTAGTAAAAGATAATTGGTCCGAAAGGGTAGCGGGTGAAGCTCGCGCAGGCGCAGTGTGAACGGCAACATGGCCTCCAGGGCCAAGAGGAGAGCGGTGGGGCCCGGGGTCCCGCAGCCGCAGGGCGCCCACGTCCGCTGTGACGAGGAGGAAGAGGAAGGTGAAATGGAGGAGGAGGACGAAGACAGTGAAGACAGTGACGAAGAAGAGGACGGAGATGACGAAATCGTTGACGAGGTGAGAACACTTGGTCCACCGGTTTGATACCGGAGGAAACGCTTTCTAGTGGTAAAAGCGTCATGACGACCCTGGGAGCCGCACAGGGGGCTGTCGCCTTTGTTGCGTAAGCGGAGACGGGAGGTAATAAATTCTTAAAGCTCCACATGAACCTTATTCATACCTCGGGCGCAGTACCGTTGCGAGTCGTTCCCGGCCCGGTCACACGCCTCCCCCCAGCCGGCCACCGCCCGCTCACGTTTTAAAGTGACTGTGAAATCCCCAGGTTTTTTGAATCGTCCAGCAGAGGCTTGCAAAGTTTACCCTCTCCCACCCCAACAACGGAGCAACAGCTCTTGGCCGCCTACACATTGCGTGCTTCATTCACCTTCATCTTGCGGGATTTTTTTTTTTTTTTAATGAGTGCATATTGTACAGACAAAATGAATGTATCATTTTGTTATATTCATACATGTAACGCAGTCTCTGGAGAGTGGGAGTAGCATGCTAAGAAGTAGCTGACAAGACTTTTTAAACTCTTATTTTCTGCAATCGTTTTGCGACTGTATGATTTAGTTGTTTTTAGGGCAGTTTTTTTACTGAAGAATGTAGACACTTATTCCCTTATTTGTTTGAAGAATGCTTTTACTTTCTGAGATGTTCACTCACCCACAGCTCATTTTTGCTGTGTAGAAAACCATGAGAATAAGTTTCTTCTTCCGCAAATTGCAGGTGTGGTGTTTTGTCAGTGACAGGGAAGCTAATCAGTAAAGGTGGATAATGAAAAATCATGAGGAAAAGGAATAGGGACATTTAAGTAAGGCTGTTGTGATCATATGATTGATTCCTTAGTTGTGCTTAATAGAAACCCTGGGAGAATAGCTTCAGCAGGATGTGTGGTAAGAGCTTTGGCTTCCTCCAGGGCTGGAAAGCAATTCAGTTTCAGGGACAGACTGGGCCTCTGAGCCTGCATTGCTTTTGAGAACCTTGGAAGTCTCACACTTTTTTTCCTTGCTTTACTTTCTTCTGTTGCATTCATTCAATATACTTGCTTTTTTTTTTTTTTTCTTTTTCTGTTTTTTTGGCAGAACCAGGGATTGAACTCAGGCCCTTGCACTTGCCAGGGAAGCACTTACTCTACTGAGCCATCTTCCCCAGCCCCGCTTTTTTTCTACTTCATGTAACAAAATGAAGAATGTTAACAGCTCCTGAGATATTCAGTCAAAAGGATGAGAAGGCTAGACACCATAGCCTTAATTCTTAAATTCTGAATCACCTAGGGTGAGGGAGTCATGGAGCTGTCATGTGGAACTGGGTGAACAGAAGCCATCTGCAGGCGAAGGGGTGTGGACAGATAATTTAGCGTCTGTTGCAATGGCTGTGCCATAATAGCCGAGGGTACAGGGCTGAAGCTTCTCTCTAGATAGCATTATTTAAAGAATTTAAGTGCTCACTGGGCTTGGTCTTCTCCATGTGGTCCTGACCTACCTTCTGTGAGCAAGAGAATTGGGACTGGTTTGGGGGTGTCCTGTCTTAGTGGATAATGGACACCACGGTTTTCAGTACAACAGATATCTCTTGTCCAATGCAGCTCTGCCAGTGAAAATTTAAAATTAGCATTTAGTTGCTTAGAGTTGAGGAATTGAAATTTAAAAATAACAAATAGAAAAAAAATTATTTCTAAGGAATTGAAGTCCTGAAAAATGACAGTTACTTAGTTTAGTTTGATCCTTTTAGAATACTTGCATCCAATCCACTGGACTTTACTGTTCACATAATTTGAGCCTTCTGCAGAGTAGCATTTGAAGTCTATAGGCTGAACCTGAGATCACAGAGCATGCTGTGGTGAGGACAGCAAGACCAGCGCAGGTCTGATTTCCTGGTAACTCCTTCAGCTGAGACCTAAATTCCAAAATTTGAAGTAAACCATGATATCTTCATCAGAGTGCACATTCTCCTATGGAAGTGTGAATAGGGTGCTCAAAGACTAATCTTGCGTAGCATTTAAAAGCATCTAATGCTTCGTTGTTGGAATGAAATAGCATTTTTTTCTTCTGTGGCCTGTTTCAGTAGCATCTTTTATACACTGTTGTTTTGCAGGGCTACATAAGATCACCCATTGACATACAGCTTTTTCTAGTCCCTTGGACTGATACTATTTCCTCCAGCCTTAGGCCCTTAGCAT
>NW_004524586.1:17925046-17926434 GCF_000260255.1 Octodon degus | reverse complement strand
TTTACAGTGTAACAAAATGTATTTTCATAAGTAATTATGGGCAAGTAATACATTTCAAGTATTTCAAAGCATTTTGCATAGAGAATTTATAGACCACGTTTAACAATATAATCTAGTTGTTAAACAAAAATTTAAAAAAATCTAGTTGTTTAAGAACTCCAGGGCCAGGGAGATAGCTCAGTAGAATAAACACTTACCTAACAAGCGTAGGGTCCTGAGTTCAATCCCCAGTACTGCAAAAAATTTAAAAAAAAAAAGAACTCCAGCCTAATTTTCAAAAGAACCAAAGTATTAAATCATTTTATGGCACTAGACACCATAAACTTATCTATGAAAACAGAAGGTACATTTTTGTGATAAAAGAACAGAAAAAAAAGTTAAGCCAAAAAATTCAGACTGGGAATTTGAAACTAGCTGGTCATCTGAGGCCTAATAGCAGCCTTTGTGTATCAAATTTTATCAAAAATTCCAAACATAGTACATTTATTCTTTAGCAAAATTTCCTTTTGATAACTGAAAATCTTGCAATTTTTTCATGCTTGTGAAAAATACCTGTTAATTTCAAGTACCGATGTTACCCTTGAGATGCGGATGGTCCTGTACTTTTGCTCTAAGTGAACCTGGGTCTGTAACAGGGACACTGAAACGTGCTAAGAAAACTATTGGTCTTAGAGAAGGTTTACTCATGAATAAACTGTGAGCCATTTACTGACCATGTATACTTCCAGCTCTAAGAACAACCAGACAGACAAGACCCCAGCTCTAGACTGACCCTTTTATAGCACAGCAGGTCAGGCAGCACTTCTGAAGCACCATGACCTATCAGCACAGCTTTCAATAGTGCCCAACACTGATTTTCCCTGTAAGCAGAAATAAAATACTTTGTTATGGACAGACTTTTTGAATACTCATAATGGGCACTTTCTGGTGTGTAGGTGGACAAGATATATCCTTTGCTTTCTAAGACGTTATCAAGTACTTTGCTTTCCATTGCAATTTATCTAACATTCTCCACAGTTCTGTCTGACCCACTGGCATTCTGTGACACTCTGTATAGTTTCCCATTGCCATTACTATAATCCCTGCCACTCATTCCTCTTTGCCGCAGCCTGGTCATCCCCCATCTTTGCTGGTTATGTACTTGAGTGATTAATGTTAGCACTTCCCCAAAAGTTACGTCTTCAATAAATGTAACTCATCAGGATTTCTGATCACTACTTCTTCAAGCTTCGTGGTGAACTTCAGAATGATACTCAGAAATAGTATTTTCAAATTTTCAAAAAGAGTCATTGAGGGTTGTCGTAAAAAATACTGAATTAAGAAAGTGATGAAGACATATAACCCTAAGGAAATGCATAGCTTAGGAAAAGATGCCTCTACTGTGCTGT
>NW_004524586.1:17922889-17924085 GCF_000260255.1 Octodon degus | reverse complement strand
GAAAAAGGCTGGCCAGATAGCTCAGCAGACTAAAGTGCATGCTTAGGCAGAACGCAGTGGCTGGGGCGTGATCGCTGCCTGCCATGCCAGCCTCACCCCAAAGGCGTGCTGAGACAGCGATTGAGACTGGGTGTGGTGGCTCACACCTGTAATCCCAGTGCTTGGGAGGCAGAAAACAGGAGTCCAATCTATGCAGTGAGACTCTAGATCCTGTACTAAATAAATACATTTAACAAAAAATTGTAACTGAAAGATTTGTTAATACAATGGACATTTTTAGACCTTCCCAATAATATGAGTGATTTTTGGTGCTAAGTGTAAAGAAAATGTGAAAAATAAAAGCTATAGTAGCTTGCTTTTATTAGGGCAATGGGAAGAAGCAGGCCACTTACTTTTTCATCACATAAATCTGATCTCTCGCTGATTAGTGTCTTTCAAAACCTGATGGGTGTGTGTGAAGACAGTTGCTTTTGTCTTTGCGATAGCTAAGCCTTTACGTGGATAATCACGTAAAGCCTCTAGTTTTAATTACAGCTTCTTTGGGGATAATCATGTAAAGGCTCTAGTTATAATTACAGCTTCTTTGGTATCTAAGGAAACACTTGAGATGTTCTGACCATGGAGACTTTTTGTTCTTAGGAGCTGACTGCCCAGAGCATTTCTTAGAACCTGTGGGATTAGGTAGATTTGCACTCTAATATAGGCTCCTAGGGTTATAGAGAGAAAGGATGGGAAAGCTCAAGGAATTGTGTATGTATGAATTGGAGAAAGAAGCCAGGGGTGAAGGGATGTTCTCTGTAGTAAATTAATTGCTCAGTACTTAGGTCTAAACAATTGTGGAGTGAAATGGCTTAGAAGAGGGAGGAATGAGATGGAATGGGAACTGTCTGATGGAACAGAGAAGTGGGTTAAGCAGGTGGGGTACTGCTGGAAAGCCAGATCATTTTAGATGTGATTGTGAGCCTAGATTTATGGGACAGCAGGCTTTTATGGAACACAGCCTATTATTGCCAGGAGAGGAAGAATGAAGGTGTTTGGGGGGCTGTAATTGCCTGTGAGCTGTGTACTTTTTTAAAAAAATTTCATTTCATAGGACTTGGAAAGGTCCCTTGTATTTTCGCTGGCCTTTTATCTGCCCTCACTATTCAGGTTTTGCTGCAAAAAACCTGTGTGTGTGTGTGTGTGTGTGTGTGTGT
>NW_004524586.1:17913331-17921304 GCF_000260255.1 Octodon degus | reverse complement strand
ACATACTAGATTGTAAAGGCTGTGGCAGGAAAGTCCCATTACCTGTGAGAAAAAATAGTGGCTCTCACTTTCAAGTTTTTGCCTGTAAGTGATAGCCTGTAATAAAAAGCAAAGTTTCTCTTTGCTTTCTAGGGTACCCAGTGTGCTGAACAAATTAAAGAGTTGATTCTAAGCTGCTGCGAGAAGAACTGTGAAAAGAGCATGGTTGAACAGCTGGACAAGCTCTTAAATGACACCACCAAGCCTGTGGGCTTTCTGCTAAGTGAAAGATTCATTAATGTCCCTCCACAGATCGCTCTGCCCATGCACCAGCAACTTCAGTAAGAGACTTCGGAAATGCCCATAAATAGTACCAAGTACATTCAGAAAGGTGCTTGAAATGGAAGGTGTAGGTATAAAAGTTCTAAAATAGGTGTAAGCAATTTTACTGTGAGGAAGAGATTTTGTGAGGTGTGTTCATTTCTGTCTTGCTTTTTGAAGCGTTTTATTCGTGGTAATTTAAAGTGTAAAAGAGACTAAACCCCACTTGACCATTTTTTACCTTGGTTTCTATAACATGAATAGAATGCTGAACAATTACAGCAGTAACAAAAGTTGAATCAAATTCCTAAATTCTTTTGGTATATTTTATAACTAATGAAACTAGTCCTCAGTGTGTCTTTTGCTTTTTGGAGTTTTTGTTACTTAATGGGGTTTTAAGTTTACAGAATTTGTAAATTTAAGCACTGAAAAACTGTAATTCTTTTGACTATTCTACAATTTGGGATGTCCACTTCTGAGCAGTTTATACAGTATGTCAGAACTATGGTATGTTCTGAACTCTGCATTTAAGATTGTAGTAGTCATGTTAGTTGTGGCTGTGTGCTTTTGTATGTTTAAGGTAGCCCAGAGGTAATATTCTGTGTGTCTACTTTGTAGGAAAGAGCTAGCAGAGGCACATAAAACTAATAAGCCATGTGGAAAGTGCTACTTCTATCTTTTCGTTAGTAAGACATTTGTGGAAGTAGGAAAAACCAATTCTAAAAAGAAATGGAACAACCAAAAGAAGGATGAGTTAATGTTTGCAAATGCAGAGGAAGAATTTTTCTATGAGGTAAGAGTCTTGTTTCATATATTTAAATGTAAAGATTATCTTGAAAATTATTAAATTTATTGTTCTCTCATTTTATATCAAAGTTCTTCCAAGTATGGGCTCTGGCTAGCAGCTAACCTAGCACCTGGTAAAGTAGGTACTCAAAAGGCCATTTACCAACCTTCATGCCACACTTTAGGTAGAATGTGTGTGTGTGGGAGTGAGCACCTGTTTATAATGTTTACTATGAGATTTTTAATTCTACAGCCATGTAGTAAGATAGACATGAGTCCATTTAACAGTGTGAATGTTGAATCTGAGATTAGGGAAATTACCTGAGGTCACACAGCCAGTCAGTACAGAAATTGGAATGCACTTGCTGCTCTGTTCCCTTAGTTGTGGCTGTCATCCCACTGGTGGGACTGCTAGTGTTCCTAGTGAGGGATGACCAAATACCAGAGAATATTCGCTCTTACTACAGTTTTCCTCTCAAAAATCTTACGTAACTGAGAGGGAGAATATGTTTTTGAATTGAATGATGAACACCTATTATTGTTGAGACTTTACAGTCAGTACTAAAGCAGGATAGATTTAGCTGTGCTTTTTTCAAAAATAGTAAAAATAAATTCAAAAAAATGTATGCCTGAGCGCCTCACACCATTTTGGGGAAAGTACATATAGGTGTTAGCTCTCAAATGTTAAGAGTCTTAATTTCACTGAACTGTTATATGCTTATTTTGAAAGTCAAATGAGGGGCCGGGGAGATGACTCAGTGGAATAAGCGCTTCCCTGGCAAGCGCAAGGGCCTGAGTTCAATCCCCGGTTCTGCAAAAAGAAAAAAAAAGTCAAATGAGATCATGAATGTGAGCACCTTTGGAATTAGAAAGAGTCTGTGTAAGTGGGTAAAAGCACTAGGATTACTAGCTTCCCATTCACCTTTTAGAAATGGCACACCTCAGTCCATGTTCCTTGTGTAGGTTAAAAATCTGTTTGCTGAATGTTTCATAATTTCTGCCTGAATATCTCATTTGAGCTTTGCTTAATGCTGAGATTTTGCTTCGTTTAGCTGTTATCGTTTGAACTTATATAAAATATAATGTTCTTTGTTGTAGACTGAGTTTCGCCTTTGGGTTGTCACATTTTTAATTCACGGTTACTTTTTTGCTATAGAAGGCAGTCCTGAAGTTCAACTACCCAGTGCAAGAGGAGGGTGACACTTGTCTGGGAGGTAGATGGTCGTTTGATGATGTACCAATGAAGCCCTTGCGAACTGTGATGTTAATTCCACATGACAAGATGAATGAAATCATGGATAAACTGAAAGAACATCTGTCGGTATAGCCCATTTCCCATGGACAGTGATGGGCTTGTTTTTGTAATGTTATCAGAAAACCCAGTGGAGATTTACTGGAAAACTCATGACTTTATTCAGATTAAAGTCCTCTACAAAAAGTAGGGTTCTGTTCCATGTGTCTGTGACACATTTACAAAATACCTTTAAAAAAAAATTTTTGGACAAATTAAGACTAGTTGATTAAAAATGTCCAATAAGACAAAAAATGGAGTAGGAATTTAAAGAACTCAATAAAAACTCCTCTATTTTTTATTTTAAAGTCACGTACAAAGTGTTATTTCTTCAAGACTATCCTGCGGGTATGGTACCCACCTCTGCTTTAAATATTTGCACATAGCTCCAGCGGGGCCACTGTCAGGTCACTTTGGGATTCTTATTGCACCTTGGGTTTGCAGGCAGTCACTGAATAGTGCATCTCTGTTCAGTAGTTTCAGGGCACTTCTCACACATTGTCTGTTCCTGTTTTATGCTTGAAATAGAAGACAAGTGATCCATTACTTGCTGTAGGATGTCCTTACTTTCACTGGGAGGCAGATTGCTGAAGTAGTATTGCGGTACCAGTTGCATAAATCTGTTCAAAACAAAAAGTTTAGATGAGGGCAGGGGTGTGGTGAATACTGAACATCATGTCTGGGTCCTTCTCCACCCTGAAGAATCTACTTACAGAACTAGTATTTAACTTCCCCACACCTCAGTCTACATTTGAAGAATAGCTTTTGGTTTTCATGTAGCCAATCCAATTGTATTTTTAGGATAAGTTGGCTTCTCTAGTGTTAGGTTATAGGGTAGAAATGTTCTTGCCATTGACCATTGGTAGTAACTACTTTCTTTAGGCTCATTACTATATAAAACAATCAGATACATAATTTTTTTTTTTTAACTCTGTTTTATTTTTTTTGGTAGAATCAGGGATTGAACTCAGGCCCTTGCGCTTGCCAGGCAAGCACTTATTCTACTGAGCCATCTCCCCAGCCCCAATCAGGTATATACTTGAGAGATTTGCTTCTTCCTCAACTAGTACTGCTCCCTATCTAGCTGCTTATGATTATGCTCTTGTTTGCTGCCTTGAACATCACTTTGCCCAAGAAGGAGTGATACCTTTGAAATGGATCCAGAATCTGCAATAGCCTCTGTCTTCAGTATCACCCCTTCTACCCATTTTCCACTTAGCTGCCAAATATGTAGAGATTTTTTTTTGCCTAAAACTTCAACTATTCTGTTTACTTACAGTACAATCCAAACCCTTTGTGTGGCCCAGAAAGCCGTACAGCCCCTGGTAGCTCCAGCTAGTGTTGTCTCTGCTTCTAAAAGTTCATTACTCCTCAAGGTCAGTGCACCTGATAATTGTGCCTTTCCTGTAACATTCCTCTTAAGACAATGCTGATTCTTGTTTGTACCTTATCTTCTCATTAAGCTTAAAGGCAGCAATTGATGTTTCTTGGGTGTCATCCTCAGGGCCCTGTCTGTAGTAGGTACTGTCTATGTAAAGATAGGTACCTGTGCAAACTTACACCTGAAAGTGCAACAAACACTAACTTTGTCATTCACTTCTACAAATGAGTTCAGAAGAAAGCCTTTCTTCTCCATTAAACTTACAATTCAGGAGAGACTGCAGAGGTGATCCTGATGAAGTTGTTCTCAGATATGCTGAACTGGTGGAAGAGGACCCACTCGGGCATTTTCTTGGTGATGGAATAACTAGACAGGGGATGCAACTGAGCCACCTGCTTATGTGTCAGCATTAAGTAGTTACCTGACCCATCAACATCTCGAGCAATCTAAAAGGCAGTTTTGAAGAAAAAAAAAAAGATTCTGCATCAATGGGGAGATCAGTACACAATTATTTTGTACCAAATAGTTAAAACTAAAATGTGCTGCCTTTGTTTCCGGTTTTCCTACATAGAAAATATAAGTGATAAAGATTTGTACTAATAGTGTTTGGATGGGATATCATGTCTGCATCTTGTACTATGAATAACCACTATGAAGACAACTATACAATGTATTAATTACTGAAAGTGCCCTACTAATTGGTTTTGAAATTGTCTCGTTTCTCAATAAAATTAATTAAAAAAGAAAAAACAAAGACAGTGACATTGTTAACCAACAGTTTCAGGGTAGTATGTTAAAATGGTGCAGGTGTAAGGTGACTGTTTCAGTCATAAAATAAACTGCAGATTTTCCCTGTTTTATTATGGACCATTTTCCCAAATGTCCAGGTTTTACACTTGATGTTATAGCTCACCTAATACCAAACCCTGTGACATACCTTACTTCTTCCTTACAGATGAGGAAATTCATGCCAAAATAGCATTTTTTTTCATTAAGACTGTTTCAAGTTTGTTATATGCAAATACTGTATTTCTCATGATATGAAGGGTATCCCTACTTCTGTAATGTTGTTTTACTTAGCTTTCACTGTGGGAAAAGACAAAACGAGTCTTTACTCATCAGGTCTTAGTAGCTAAACAGGTGAGATGAGAAACTACATCTGATGTTCATCTTTTCTATGCTGAGGTCTTGTCTTTTGGACGAAGTCAACATAATCTGGCTTGGCCTTGTACTCCTTTGAGGGGACATTAATACCAACTCTTTAGTAACATGTATTTTTAGTTTTATTTAAAGGTAAGGGCCATAGAACCATCACCCTAAGAGAAAGGCTGCTGATGGAATGTCCTGAGTATATGGCATTTAGTGCAGCCCCTGCCAAGGCAACTCTGCATCTCTTTACCTGCATAAAGTAACCGGACAGCAGTGCTTTCTTGATGTTCAGATTGTTTTCCTCTGTGCCAAAAGCAGGTTCTGCGTAGGGAAGCTCAATTCGCTTGATAATTTCTAAAAGTTCAGCTCGGATAACATCTGCCATCCTGAGAGCAGAATAGTTGAGGAAGTAATCTTGACACCACTTTTCCACACAGTCTAAGAGGAAGAGAAGAGAGGCTAGTTAGATATTCATCTTACACTTGAAAGAGCCTGTGTCAGGCGGGCAGGCACTGTCTGTAAGCCCTATGTACTCTTTTTTTTTTCAGAACCAGGGATTGAACTCAGGCCCTTGTGCTTGCCAGGCAAGCACTTATTCTTCTGAGCCATCTCCCCGGCCCCAAGCCCTATGTATTCTTGGGAGGTCACATAAACAAGTGGCAGGAGAGCAGCAAGGACAAGGCTCTTGGTGGCTACAGGATCATGCATGTGGCAGTCCCAGGAAGGAGATGGTGTGGCACTAGCATCACTTATGCCCACTGGTTGAGGGTCCAGGATCCTGTGCAGTGGGGGAACAGCATGTTATCAGTGCTGATTGGAAGTATATTTCCTTTAACCTGTGGCTGTTGGGAGGTACAGGAGATTGTGTTAAGATCCATATTTTTGGGTTGTGTAGACAGCAAAGGTATACATTACCTGCAATGTTTAAACTAGGAAGGAAAACAATTACAGTATACATTTCTCTAATACATGAAAGTGTCTCATGTTTCATTTCACATGAAAAGGATTACTACCAGGCTGACTCTGGAGTTATGTTATAGCTCAGCTTATCTATGATGGGCACAACTTTTTATTGAAATTCACTCATCTGGTTTAGTTTGATTTTTTTGGCGGGACTGGGGATTGAACTCAGGCTTTTGTGCTTGCCAGGCAAGCACTTATTCTACTGAGCCATCTCCCCAGCCCTGGTTTAGTTTGAAGTTACTTATTTTTTTAATGTATCTGGTACAGGGTCTCACAACACAGCTCTGACTCGTAGTGATCCTCCTGTTTTCAGCCTCCCTAGCACTGGGATTACAGGCATGCATGTGGTGTTGGGGATGGAACGCCAGTCTCTGTGCTTGCCTAACCAGGCGCTTAGTCCACTAAGTTATCTTGCCTGCCCTATGTTTGAAGTTATCTTTTTTGCCATTCGTATATAAGTTTTGCCTTGACCCAGGAATGCACATGGCCTGGCACATTAGGTAGAAGACACATACTGACCTTGCCTTGCCCACTTAGGCCTGATAGGAGCAAGAGATTATTTGTTCAAACACTGTCACCCCCCAAAAACTTTCTTAACTCTGCTCTTTCTTAGCTCCCTGCTCTTTATATGATTCTGCTGCCTTTCAAATTGTTGTCATATTTCCCACATTTCAAGTATTTTTCACACCATCTTTAGTAGCAAAGGAAATAAAAGATGCTTCATGGAAAACAAAAGGTGAGAAAAGTCCTCCTTTTGGGAACGGAGCTTCTTCCTAGCAAGTTTTGGTGACTCCAACCTCCACTATGCTCCTTTGCCCTCTGCCCCTCACGTAGAAGCTTCCAGTTTGCTCAGCACTAGCTACCTGCTCGTGCAGCTAGTGTATCCACTGTCACTCAGGCACACACACTGGTTCTGCCTCTGCCTTTGCACTTTCACTCCTGCTCTTCTGGATCCCCGCTGCTCTGAGTGGGTCATGCTTCAGTTGAATCCCTTCCCGCCTTCTTCAGCACACTCTCCCTGGAGAGCACACTACTCCATGGAGTGTTCTCCGTGTGGGAAATGAAAAGGCTAGGTTGTAGAAGGACAGCAGAGATCTGACAGAGTGGGCACTTGGAGATGTCTGCTTTCATCTGCCCATGGCCAAGCGAATTTAGTCAAAGGCTGGCCTAGCAGAGTATCAAAGCTCTAGAAACACAGGCACACATGGCAGCACGCTGACACTGGAATAGGATGATAAGTGTCTATACAGCTCAGCAGTAACTTGTTTTTTAGGGCCTCAAGTGCCACTGAAGTGGCCAACAGGACTACAGGAAAAGAGTAGTAATGAAGGACAATAAACAGCCTTATTTAGGAAAAGGTAGATCAGGTGGTTTGTGAGAACCAGCTGCATTCACTTACGTTCACTTGTAGAGTTCAGAGTTATGTTTTGGTAGGCCTTATAAATGTTGATGAGGGTAAAGTGATCGCCTTCAGGATGTAGAAATGTCTTCCAACAAGTCAAGGCAGCATCCTCGGCTCCATGAGGCAGATGTGAAAAGCAGTTAGGAGCTTTAAAATGCAAAAATTTACATCGTCACCAATAATGAAAACGTCTTTACACATAGTGAAGAGGGACAGTGTACTACTGTTTGTGGAACTGTTCCTGACCTGGTTCTTTGTATGTATGTTACTATTTACAGAAGTCAAAGAAGTTCAGAGCAAGTCATCCTAATTCTTTCTCTGTGTATGTTACTTTGCTAAAGTCTGTGTAATAGTGTTCTGCTGTGTTTGTTAGGGCTGGGCAGACGGCTCAGAGGCCCAGACCAAAAGAATATGTGGAAACACACCAAGGTGAATGAAGCTACAGGGCATAGTAAGCACACACAGTTATCTGGGCCAGAAAGCTTCCAGTGGCACTTTTTCTTGATCTGCAGTTATCTCTTTTGCAAAGTAAACTTGGTATGTTTTTGCATTCTTGATTAGGGAATTTACTAGATTTGGATTTATTACTAGATTTAGATTTTTCATAAAGTTACTTTATAATTTTTTTTTTTTTTTTTTTGAAACAGGGATTTGAACTCAGGCCCTTGCGCTTGCCAGGGAACTGCTTATTCCACTGAGTC
>NW_004524586.1:17903899-17913231 GCF_000260255.1 Octodon degus | reverse complement strand
AAGTGCTTATTCCACTGAGTCATCTCCCCGGCCCCTATTTTATAATTTTTCTTACCTATTAAAATACTTTACTATCATTTCAGAAGGTTAAATGAATTAATTACTGTCCCTGCCATGTACTCCTTGAAACAATTTCAAATGGATCTCATTTAAATCTGTATTGGTGCAGATTCACAGTACACAGAATAGGCATTGATGAATACCTGTTACCATGGCAGCAATGATTAGCATCTCATCTACACAGTCAAATTCACAGGATGCTAAGATAGACTTTGAGAGCTGTGGATCCAGAGGGAACTCTGACATGATGATTCCAAATTCAGAAAGATTCCCATCATTGTCCAGTGCTGCCAGATAATCCAAGTCTTCCAATGCCTGCATCAAACTTTCTGGTGCTAGAAGAAAAGATAATGAAAAAGTCTTCTGCAATTGAGGTCAAACAACATGTATAGGATTTTCTTTCCCACATAAAGCAAGCAAACAATGGGCAAAATCTGTAAAACAACAGTTTGCAAACCACTGACAGGCAGTAAAGAACGGTAATTCTGGTTGGGGAAGCAACAAGATGAGCCTGTGGTTGTTCAAGTAATTCCTTGAAAGGCTTTGCAGGCTGGCATGCAGGGAGGGGCAGCCAGCTAGTGTGTGCTGTGATCACCACTTCTGAGGCAGTGCTAGGGTTCCTGAGAGACCAAGGTGGCCATAGCCCAAAAGGCAGAGGGCCTGAGTAGTACACAGACGGGACTGGGATGTGAGTCCTCCCATCACGGGGCAACAGAGCACCCAAAGGTTTGTCAGACACTGCCAAGCCATGGCAGAAGGCTGGACAGAACATTGCCTGGAACTCAACCTTAAGTTCCATGGTAGGGCCTGCCACCAGCAGCCAGCCGGAAACTGATTCACAGGCAGAACCATGAGCGCTGCCCTGGTGCCACTGGAAGTCCACACCTACACAGGAAGTCCAGAAAGGATCACAGTGCAACTCAGGCCAAAGTATCAGGAATGTTTACAGGAATACAAAAATATTCAGGGCCTGACAAGATAAAATATGCCAGTGTAGCATCCAATAAAAAAGTATGAAAAGCAGGAATGCATACTATAATCTAGAGAAAAAATGTACCCAGCATTCACAAGTAATAGAAACAGTAAAGAATGTTCAGTTATTTGTCAGTGCACATAAAGACAAACTGCTATTTTCCATCCCTTTGTTTCTTAAGGCTTATGCAACACTGATAATAGCATGATATCTGTTTCATCTCTCTCAAAAATTCATTTATTCAAATTAGTCCACTTACTCTCTTTGTCCTTGAGAATAATGTTAGAACAAAATTAATTTATAAGTGTTTTTTCTCCTGCCCAGCACTTGGTATAAGGTAGAGGCCACACAAAGAAGCAAATCCCATAGCGTAAAGCTGCTGTGCTGTTCTACTAGAAACTGGAGTACTTCTGTGAGCTACATGACAGCCTTCGCTTGTCTGGATCCCAGTATGGGCAAGGTGGGCAGAGGACCTAGAGGAACTGGACCTGTCTGCATCTGAGAGTCTAGCAGTAAAAAGTCACTTGCTCTCCAAACCCTGTGCTGCTATTTGTCAAAATTTCAGGCAGACACTATCACCATCAGCCTAAGAGGAAACAAGTGTGGTGTAGAAATGCCACTGCTGCAGTCTAGCTCACTGCACGCCTGCCTGCCAGAGAAGAGCGGTGGAACTCACAGAAATGATTTCCACCTAATACCTGCCACAAGTCAGGAGATCAGTTCCTGGGAAAGTGAGGGTCGGGGCAGAGAAGGCGGTAAGGAGGTACCCTAGGGAAATCTGCAGAGAAGCTGACACCCATTGAAGATGGAGGCATGGCTTCTTAACCTCCATCTGAGATAAAACAATGCTCGGTCTCCCTATTGTTTCTGATTTTCCCATCAGGATTTAAAAACTGAGCAGAAAAATCATGGATTCCCCAGGCTATTCCTGTCCTGGATTTTGACCCCTCTCTTACTTGAGTGCTGGCATGGAGCACTGGTGTCCTACTTTTTAATTCTTGACTACCCTGGACTGACCACCATGGCAAAGTTGAGACCCTGAGACAGAAACAGGTGTGCCACTTAAGAGTTCAAGTGGCAGGCCACACACATAATCCCAGCACTCGTGGGAGGCTGAGGCAGAAGGACTGCCATGAGTTGGAGGCTAGCCTGGACTACAAAGTAATTTCAAGGCTTGGCTGAACTACATAGCAAGACACTGCCTCAAAATAAAGGAAACATTCAAGCATTCCATCAGCAGTGTGACATGAGAGGGAACTGCTTATGTCCTGAAGAAGATGCAAGAAGCAGGTGCAGGAATGAGCACCTAAGATTAAACAGCAAGAGGGTGGGAGTATAAACTTAATTACTCACAGCTTTTTTGAAACCAGTTTCTATAAACCAGCAAAGCTGCTACATTAAGTTACAGCATTTCTGGCAACTGTCCCTAAAACCTAGCTTAACAGCCAGGCTCTGTCCCTGTGGAGTACTGAATACTCATTTTTAAGTCCAGGAGTTGAGTTGGCTGTACTCGGACTTAGGAACAGTAATGACTTCATGATTCTGTTCTGGTCCTAATGATAGAAAGAGAAGACAAAGTTTGGGTTTTATCGTATCAGAAAAAATGGAGTTAATGGAGGCAGATTACACAGTAGAAGGAGTCCTAGTACATAACTGAACCAGATTTGTGAATATTACATTCTGCATTTTAAGATATCTCCCCGTTGTGGCCCATAAAATTGTCTTAGCTAAAAGCAAAAGTTTAGATGAAGATTCTTTATGGCAGTGCTGTGTACATGTGCTCTACGGTAAATAATGCTAATGAATGGAATATAAATGTTTAGCACGAGGCCTCTTCTTTACAGCTGTGCAAAATCAGCCGGCTTTATTCTCAAGGCAGCTTTGAAAGGAACAAAGCGTCATTTTCATTATGCATTCCAGCCGACAGCAGCCATGCTCCCTGTAGGGCGGCTCACCACGCAAGGTCACCTGCCTCTGCCCCGCCATCACTCAAAGTAACTCGCAGGGCTATAATCACAGTATTTCTTCGGTTTCACCCATCCCTTTTGGATAAACCCCAAGCTCCAAAACTGTGTTTGCATTTTCATTCTGTGGCATGACACGCCAGTTGTAATCCAAGAGGTCATTAATTTGCAACAAAGATCAAGTTCACCTGCAGCAGAGGGGCTGCGCAGCCACCCGAGCAAGAGCAGCGGTCAAGCGAGAAGCCAAGGCTGTGCAGCGTCGGCCTCACAGTGGATGAGCTTTTCCAAAGTTGTCTCGATGTTTGTCCATGTCAGTGCTCGGCAGGTCTCTGTCCTACTTTTGTTCTCACTCGCTAAAATGATTCAGAAATAGTGAATTTCTGCTGAGCGTGGTGGTGCACACCTCTAATACCAGCACTGGGGAAGCCGAGGCAGAAGGACTGCCGTGAGTTCAGGGCCAGCCTGGACTGCATAGTGAGACCCTATCCCAACCCTCCCTCCCAAAGAAACACTGAATTTCTTCTCAAGATAGCTGATGTTATGCAAATTTATATCAGCTTTTGTATATAGGTAAAAATTACGGTCTGTAATTATTCCTGGGAGTATACTTAGTGGATTATGCTTCCTCTTGACAAGTATTTCCAGGTGTGGAAAATGGCAGAGGTTTTTAGTAAGCAGGCCTTCAAGCCACAGCCATCCCTTCCTTCAGCCATACTTCACAGCCACTTGCTTGCCAGGTCAGGCAGAGGAATGAGGCTTAATCTGAGGCATTAGGGTTTTAGAGGGAGAGCGGTCTCCAGCGGTAAGCTGGAGATAACCCTTTTCAACTCCCTGACCACTGTCAGGGGTGAAGATCCTTCTGCTGCTAACCTTAGATTCAGGCTCTTCCTAACCCCACACTATTATAGCAAACCATCTTCAAACAAAACGATTTAATTAGGTAGTATGGAACTAGCAACACCAGAACCTAGAAAAATCAAGCAAAAAAAAAAAGGGTGGTTGTCAAAATGACTATAATGAATGGTTTTTATGTAAATAGCAAGGGAATTTTATGTTTATTATTAATTAATGTCTTTCCTTACAAGGATAATACAAAAGTCATTCACTTGCTTTCAGTGCGTTTATGACTATATTGTGCTAGTGACACTTGCCAGATCCTGGGCTGGGTGCATGTATGCAACAAGTAATTCCACTCTTGGTCCTTCTGAAGTGGAAGGTCTCACAAGAGAGACCAACACATGAACCAGCAATTGTGATGTTCCAGACCACCTCCTCTGCTAGGAACTGTACCTCCCCTTATGCCTCACAATTAGAGAAGCAAGGTTTCACACTATGTGACTGCCCTACTACCACCACTTATCCAGTCACAGCTGACTGTTTCAGGGTGGGCACCTTCTCAAAGTGAACCAATGTTTTCAATGCTGGCAATTTTAGAATTTGGGGAGTTTCCAGGGACTGACATATTACATCATAAAGGGAGGGGAGGAATTGCTCAGATTCTGCTGTGTGGACTGACGGAGGGGGGAGAGGGGAGGGAAACCATGCACTCCAGAGAGGAAGGGCTGGGAGTTCCTGAGGTGCCACCACATTCTAATCCTAGGTTTCAAGAAGTACCACAATTCCTTAGTTGAAAGTCTTTTGCTTTATGCAAGTTCTGGTTGGATCACTGGCACTTACATACTTATACTACGACATAGTTCATTGTGTAACAAAGATTATATCCAATATACCACTAGGACTTAGAAAAGGAAGGGAAAAAGCACAGGGAAGAACAAGGACAGTTATATGTATGCAGTACTTATGTGTCAAATATCTATACTATATCTATATATCTATATCTACCAACAGATGTAAAGAAATCATGCTTAGAGAATTAAAGAAGTAACATTTCTGTTATAGATCTATGTTAGGGTTGGTGCTTCAGCACTGTGTACACTGAAGTAAAGAATCCAGAGAGGGCAAGAAATTAATCATGAGATGGTACTGGTTTTGATGGCAGACTCTATAAAGTCTTGGAACTTTTTGGGAAAGGGATTAAGATCTTAGCTCTGAAGAAAACAGAAAGGAAAGGCTTCTGTCTCATTTATTTATTTGTTTAGGCTGGCTCAGGCTGCCTTAAGGGCAGGTCTGCTAATGCAGGTGGAGGTGGGGATCCAACCGCAGTATCCTGTGCCTGACTGTGTTTGCATGAGCAGGCGTTTAAACAATTGAGCTAACCAGCAGGCCCCCTTCTGCCTCATTTAATTTCACAAAAACTGAACTGACTTTTATGGTAGAATATGGCATTTGTCCAGTTTCTACCCCTTTACAGTATGCAAGGCATTTTTACACAAACATCTCACTTTTCCTTCTTAATAACCCCATGATACCAGGGGGCAGACATTCACTCTTATCTATAGCTGAGCAAAGGGCAAATGAATTGCCAGAGCCACATGGCCAACCGCTCATTTCCTCATTCATGAGGATTTCACGTGAGGTCTCCATTTGCAGCACAGTGCTCAGAGCTGGTACGCTCTGCCCAGCTGATGCTGAACTCCAACAGGCTAAGATACTGCTTTCGTTATTACCTACCATGGTTTTCCAGAGGCAGCCTGAGAGGCACTCTGGTAACAATCTTCTCATGCATGTAGCTCATTGTCTGTGCCCACATCCACTAAAAAGGTCTTTCTGCAGCTAGACTAGCCTTGTGTTTTGGAGCCTTGCAGTAGTAGATACATTGTGTCAACTTCAGAGTCAGAAGCTTGGCTGGATCAGCGTAGCAATTCCATACTTTGGGTTGCAAGACCCTCCCCCCCAAGGCAGGCAGGACCTGCCCTAGAGTGTATCAGCACAAAAACAGCCTGTGAAGGGGCTGAGAAGGCTTCTGCATGCCACTTCCTTGGAGGATCTTGATCATAGCAGCTGCCACTTTGGAGGAGCTCCAACCTTCACAGTCCTCCCCACCTCCTTGGAAGGGTGCTGGTCTTTGCAGTTAGCATAGAAGGAAGAGAGACGCTTGATAGACACTACAGCTGCTGCTTGTCCTCTGCTTTTTGTTGTTTTCTGCTGCTGCCTGCCTTGGAGCCAGTGGAGTATAGACTGAAACCTCCACTAACTGTGAGCTAAATAAACCTTTTTTCCTTTATTTTAGGTATCAGATATTTTGTCCCAGCAATGAGTTAAAAGTAATTGAGACAGCTCAAGTAGGAGTCACTCAGAAGATCTGATGAAAGGATTCACTATAGTGCCAGTTACCTTTTTAAGGGGCCTACATACATAAACTAATATATCTTTATAAAACTTCTATTGATGGCATACCCTTAAAACTCTCTCCCAGATTTTGTTTTCACTTTGTAAATTTACTTGATTACTTCTGACACACTGGTTCTTAGAAGCTGTTTCAGCATATCTAACCCCAACATCATCTGAATACAGTGATACATTTTTTGCATGGCTTTTAGCAGATAATAGTGTTCGATTAGCTTAAAAACCTAGCCAGTCAGGTGTGGTGGTACATGCCTGTAATCTCAGCACTCTAGGAAGCTAAGGCAGGAGGATCGTATTCAAACTCAAACTGGGCAACGTAAGACACCTCTGTGTTTGAATGAAAATCTAGAAAAGGGCTGGGGATATAGCTCAGTGCAAAGACCCTGGATTGAATCCACAGTTCCACAAAAGCAAACACCTATTCCATGGCTTCTGTCAGGGAAGTGGTAGGATATCTGATTAACTCTCAGGGTTATTGGGGAAGTGATGCACAGCATATACAACCTGCTGCAGACAGGACTTCCTATGGGTGGAACCAAATCAGCAGCCTATTTTTCTCCCACTCTCCTCTAAATCACAGACTATACAATTTTAAGATCATTTTGTAGTGTTAAAGAAAAAATCCTGAGTGTCCAATGACTTAAAAACATGTACATTCATTTGCCCAGTGTACTCATAAAATGGCTTCTAGTGTAAATGTGATCCAGAAGAGTCTGGTTAACTGACTTATGAATCCTCTGGTGAAAAAGCTGCACCTTCACCAGACAATCCCCTGAAGTCTTTCATGTCTCTATACCTGTGCCAACACTGGCCTCTCTGCCCAACCAATTGTCTCTGTCTGCCCTTTCTCTGTTTTCTGTGGCTCTTATCCTGTTTTACAGGGAAGAGCCTGGCAGTCTGTGTTGATTCCTTTTTTCTTTTCATAACTCAAAGAAGCAAATCATCCCAAAGCCAGTTATAAGTAGCTGACATCAAAGTGCGATCCAAACCTGAATGCAAAGATGTCTGCAGTGTAGCACCTTTTGGCCACTTTCTTTCCAGTTCCTGCCTAGGTACCCTCACTTTCTAAGGGCAGCAGCAGCCTCAGGTCATCTGTTTTCACCACAGCAGTGCTGATCTGGTCCTAAAGCTTCTGACCCAGATTGATTGCCTCTGTCACTCATGATGGAGGTCCATCCTCATGAAGACAAGGAAGAGAAAAACAACCCTTATTTTTTAAAAAAGAGGTCCATATCAAGGGAATTCAATTAGCAGCCAGTAGCCTAGTTATGCCAACTCCATTTTCACATGGTTCAGGAATCCTGAAAAGGATAACACGTTTGCTGCATTTGCATATTTCAATTATAAGTTGAATTAAATGCAGCAGCCGCAAGCTTCTTCTATGTTTCTGCTCCCTAAATGATGAGTCAGAATTAGTCTACAGTTACATTTTCCTAAGCACAGCAGAAAATAGTTATGTATGTATTATCAGGAGATAAAAATAAATGGTCACGCTGACCCATCTGCCCCTGGTTATCAGCTATAAACCTCATGGAGTAGGTGGCACAGAGCCGTGAGAGAGAACACAGGGATCCCACAGCCTAGCCATGGAACTGCTGTCAGAAATTTCTGACAATGTTCATCCTGCCCTTCTTTCTCCCTGACATGAATGTCAGCCCCCAAGCATTCCCCCTCTGAGAAGGAAGATGCCTGGTGCCTAACAGGTATGATTCCTGGGATTATAGATATCAGTGGGACTGGGACTGGAAAAGCAGTTTTCAAAACAGAAACATGTTTCTCCCGAGGAAGGCTGCTGGATGACTGTTGGAGGGGATCCATCAATGACAAAGTCAAGCCACTTGAAGTCAGTCACCA
This sequence comes from Octodon degus, assembly GCF_000260255.1. Classification (NCBI taxonomy): domain Eukaryota; kingdom Metazoa; phylum Chordata; class Mammalia; order Rodentia; family Octodontidae; genus Octodon; species Octodon degus. The sequence continues at coordinate 17,905,134 of NW_004524586.1, read as the reverse complement.
GTGAGAATGAAGAAGGAGAACAGACCTGCATCTCCCAAATTCCTTCTTCCTTTGGGCCAGGAGAGAAGCCAAAAGAGGACGGTGTTACTGTACAAAAGCAGAGGCCCTAAGGCTAGAGCAATACTGCCATCATCCTTTCCTCCCGGCCTGGGCCATCTGACTCAGTCTGCCTTGTCTCTACTTGGCCTAGTAAGATGTGACCACTCTGAGAATGTTTATGGAAGAAACATGAACTAAATTCAGGTTTTCCACACACATTTTACAAGGTTCTACCACATTATGTGAATGTTTCTTTCCTAGGCACCACCCCTTTTAGATAAGTATATTGATCACAATACATCCATTACTTAAACTAGTTAGAAAGGGCCAGGCCTAATGAATCCTCTTCTTACCTTCTGTGTGCTCCATTTACACTTCTTTTCCCTGCATGTCTCTGAGTTTTTGCTCTGGATCTGAGCCTCTTCTTTTTCATAGGATTTTCCCATTAGCTTGGAGGTAGCTATCCTTCCCTACAGCTGGCAGCCTCAACAAGAATGGTGGGTGGGTGGGTAGAACACAGGGAGCTACACTGGCTTCTGGTGTGCATCCTGGTGGGGAGGCTCAGCAAGGAGCACTTGCACTGCAGCAGGGAGGGGTGGAGAACCATCAGGGAATAATCAGAAGGAAAGGAAAGCCTGACACCAGGAAGGTTTCTTGTGATCCAATGGGTTGTTTTAAGGAGACAAAGTAACAGCGTGGTTAGGATGACTGTTAGGCTTTATGTCACTGAATTTGTGACTCAGTTTCATCTGTAAAATGGAGCAAATATAATATATACAGTAGATATCATATAAGTGGATGCCACTTGAAGATATACTCATAAGTGAAATAAACCAGACACACATGTGTAAATATCGTATAGTTTCCCTAGTATAAGAACTCAAAAGAAGAAATACAAATAGAAAGGTATAATACAAGTAAAAGGAAAGCAAGAACTCGAGGACTAGACAATGAAGAGAGAGCAAGGATAGAGCTAGGAAACATGACCGTGACAAGCCATACACTTATATGTAGAAGATGGGCAAGGCAATGATCCTGAGAAACTCCAGAAGATTTTTGAATCTAGCAGTTAATTGGAAAGATTCTCACTCTGACTATATATACTGACACCTGTGAACTAAGCAACTGCACTGAAGATGGCAATTTGTAATAGTAGGTTCAGGCTTGGAGTGCCTGTCATTCTGGTCTTCCGAATA
>NW_004524586.1:17874870-17902916 GCF_000260255.1 Octodon degus | reverse complement strand
AAGCAGAAGACCCAATACTATTATGGACTACTGGACTCTTTTAGAATATTTTGCTGAGTTAAATACACCTATAATATTCAAATAATAGAACTAAACAAAAAAAGGGGATACAGATGAATGTTCATTTTGTATCTGTGTATTCAAAATGGTTAGGATAGATATATAGTTATATTCTCTTAATGAATACAGGGATTTATTCTAATAGTGTTTGTAAATAGGATATCATGTCTGCATCTTGTACAGGAATTCACCACTAGGTAAGAATGTATGCAATGTGTTAAGTATTGAAACTGTCTTACAAAAGAAAAAAAGTATATATCATATAAATATAGTTAATCCTAAGGGACAGGAAGGTGTTTAAACAGGTAAGAACAAGCAGAGCATTGTTGCCTGAAAGCTTTCCTAGCCAGCTGGTTGTTGACATTTAAAATGAACAATCAATACCGCCTCCCAGATATGGACAGCGTACACACCAAACAGGAGACTTAAGAACTAGGAAAGCAGCAGAGAGCACAAGACTGGCCTCTGTGCCTGAGCACTGTGTATGCTCTCTGCCTTGGCACTGGCAGCTCTGCTCTCCAGGTGGTAGCTGCCTGCCCTCTCTGCCCTGGCTTTTCATTCAGCATTCTGTGGCTCTCTACAAAGTAATCACCTGGATGGCAGAAAGGTCCTAACAAGGCACGGACTCAGGGAAGAATTCCAGGGACTTTGCAAAGGAGGCCTTGGGACCCTCAGGAGGAAAAGGCTCAGAGTATAATGACACATGATCCCACGCTCCCAACGAGTCTGACCTAAATTACAAAGAAGTGAAATTCCTAGGGTTCTCCAGGTGACAGCATGACTCATGCAGAATGGCCCTTTGCCTTCAACCATGTGCTCCAACAGGCTCCCAAGTGCTGGTAAGACACCTCTTGCCCCTTCTTGGTCTTACCCAACAGTCCACTATCCCCCCTTATTTTTGCTAGACTGGCCAGTGCTACTGGCTCCAGTGTCTAGTGGTTTATATTTTCCAGTGACAGAGAAGATATTTCCTAAAGACTTTTAATGGTATCTCCATAGAATTTTGCTGCTAAAGGGAAAAATGCTTCAGTACAAAGTGAATCCCTAGGACTCCTTGCCTTGCTGTATGCCACTTTCTCCTAGAATGGTTGTGGGCAGCAGTAAGGAGCTAAGTCCTGGCCACATCCCTGCTAACCTGAATGCAAAGGTACCTGGTCTGTTCATAAAGTCGCAATGGCCTAGGCCTGCAATGTCTATCCTCTTCATGAAAAGCACCATGCTGGTTAGGTTGGCTTCTTGCATCTCTGCTGGTTTAAGTGGCCTCATGTCTTTGGAGGCAAATTCTTCAGTGTACAGACAGAAAAGCTTTCCTAAAAGAAATCAAGGAAAATGGCTTTAATTTTTCTGTATTGTTTCCATCCTGGGATTCTAGTCATTTGTTTTTGTGTACACAGTGCTACCTGAAGTAGATGACCCAAGAATCTGCTTGCGAATCTCTGCTTGGCTCTGGCTGATGGGCTGCATGATGAGGGAGTTGGCTCTGATTCTGGGGTTGTACACCTTCAATGGAAGGACAGCACGGTTAGCATCAGGGAAATGGTTGTGAAGACACTGCTGTGCAGCATGCTATGGCAGGCATACACTAGTACAGGCTCCTTTCCTTTGTCCAGTATGTACTACTGTTTCATTTGCCATGAGATGGCAACTGCATGGACTTTATAAATGGATTAAAAGCTATCTGTTTTGGCCCAGCATGGTGGCACATGCCTGTATTTCCAGCATTTGGGAGGCTGAGGCAGGAGGACTGCCAGGAGTTTGAGGCCAGTCAGGGCTACAAAGTCAATCCAAGGCTAGCCTGAACTGCATAGTAAAACCCTGCCTAGGAGGGAGTAGGGGGAAGAATCTATCTATTTCCACGGTGGCATCAACAGCTCTGGGACCACTGCTGAGAGCCTATCGCTGCCACTTCTGAGCACCACACAAGTGAACAGGAACAGGCACACTTAGGCCACATGGAGGAAAGGGTCACTGCCTAGAAAGTGTGCTTCCTTGATATTTCTTTCAAACTGCCTGTAGTGCTTGCAGGCTCACCTTTATGACAAACATGAATGTTTTCAAGTGTGACACTTATCACAAAACCTGTAAATAGAACTAACAGTGATTCTTACACATGGCTGAAGGAGGAAAAGGATAGCTCTGAGTTCTCTGAATGGTGGACTAATGTAGTCAAGATCAACTGGTTCCAAGGCAAGCCTCATAACCAGTGGGAATCATGACAAAAACATGCAGGAGGCCAGGCGGGAGGGAGGCCAGGCATAGAAGCTGCCTAGCATCTAGCAAGGGCAAATGAATCAGTAATTTTTTTTTTTTTTATGAGCAGAATATATTTATTGAGAGAAAGAAAGCTCCTGTCCAAGAGAGGGACAGGAGGGGGGCCCGAGAGGGTAGTTCCCCCAAAATGAATCAGTATTTGATAGCTTCATTTCAAGTCTCAAAAGCTATGCATTCTTTGGCTCAATGTCTGTAAAGTTTGAGATACCTTATTTTCATTTTTTTGTAATTTTTGGTAAAAGGTAATGATAAAATAATACTTTAAATAATGTATTTTCTAAAAAATTTAGAATGAAAACTTTGTGTCAATCATAAACCAATATTTGTTAAAATTTAAGTCTATACTTGCAGCTAACTTCTAGTACATTCTTTGGGGCAAGATAAAGGGGCTACCAAAAATTATTGAAAATCTACACAAAAAAGATTAGTCTAGGGGAGAAATAATTTGCTATGCTAGCACCTCACCAAAGAAAAAGCACCCACAAATTCCAGATTCTTACTCCCCAAAACACACAAATAGCCCCTGTTCAGACTGTGTTGTGCTTTTTTCTTGAGGGTACACCCTCTATTTTCTTTGAATATGTACTTTAAATTCTTCCTAATAAACCTCATTATGCTTTTCACGAAAGTAAAATAAAATGAAATATAAAGAAAAAGAGAGAAAGGAAGGAAAAATCCCACATAAGGAGAGTCACTGCCACTGTTATGCTAAAGTTTTGACTTTCCTTAAAACCTCCTCTGGGATCTTAATAGAGGTAATTTTCTTGCAGTCTATGGACTTCTAGGGAAAGACGTGATCCAGCTGGCAAGCTGTAGTGGCTCACATTTGTAATCCTGACCCTTAGGAAGCTGAAGCAGGACAATCTTGAGTTCAAGGCATACCTGGCTGGACTATGTAGCCAGTACAAGGCAGGCCTGTACTACACAGCAAGATCCTGTCAAACAAACAAACAGAATGTGTGACCCAGACTTCAGTTGCCACTGCAATCACTCTTCCTTGACCATGGGACAAAATTCAGAGAAGCCCAAGCCACACAGGTCCCTCTCACTTTAAGGTCAGTAAAATTGCAGGAACCCAGAAAGTCTCCTAGCTAATAGTTACCTTTCTTCTTTCCACACCCACATCAATAACAAATTTGACTGTGTTGCTCCAGATCAAAGACTCCCCAGAACTAGTAGTCAATACCACTCTTCTTTGATAAACTTGGCATCCCTTTTCCATGTCATCAATTGACTTGAACAGTGTGCATTTCTCTTGCGGATACAAAGGAAAAACCACCAGCTCTCCAAGGTCTGAGTTTAAGCTAGATCCTTCTTGACAGACAATTTCATAGGCTTTTTCTATATCCTGAAGTAAAGAAATAACATCATCCATGAGAATAAAGTACAATGCAAACCACTTTACTACTTAAAAAAGAATTGAGGCAACACTGCATAATGTGGATGGGGAGGAAACGCTTGTGTGGCTGCCTATGAATCTTTACGTGAGGAGAGGAGATTAACTGGAAGAAGACATTTCTTTGGGGAAGTTTACTATAATTATAAACAGTTGCATTGCTTTTAGTCCAAAATGGTTTTGGCCTTGTGAAATGTATTATCTTTGCCTTTATACATTTATCTCATTGTTTTTCCAACTTGATGGACTTTAACACTAATAGAAGTAAGACTTATACAGCCATCTCTACACTTCCATAAAGACATATGTACAAACATGGCTGGGATCCCCATGTGGATTATTCTAAAAATTATTTTGACCTATTAGTACTTTAAAATAGCAGAAATGAAATCAAGTAGGCAGGAAGTACTTGCTTTGATTGACATCTTTGCATGATTCAGGCATTTAGAAATACCTGTTTAAATATATACCAAGTATACTGGGAAAGTGTAAAATATTTGCCATAAAACTACAAGTAGTTAAAAAGGTTCGAATGTAAGGTATTTTAGATAGCTCCCCCCCACAAGACACAGGGTCTTTCTACATAGTTCAAGCTGGTCCTGAACTCATAATGTAGCCCAGGCTGGCCTTGAACTCACAGTAATCCTTCTGCCTGAGACTTGCGAGTACTGGGATTACAGGCATGTACCACCCACACCCTAGAAATTAGTGTTTTTCTATTTCTCAAAGTACGACTAGTTTTTTTAGACCCTCATATAAAACAGATGTTGCATAACGTAATTCTAACTTTTCTATGTTTCCAAGATTTCTACCTTTTAAAGGACTTAAACTACCAAGTGGAAGAAGTCCCATTTATTAGGTTCATTAAAAGTCTTAAGTTAAAAAATGGGTTCCTATGATCAATATCATTTTTGTGACCCACGCCTAGTTTCCACTGCTCCAACTCACAATTACTTTTCTAGGTCCTGCCTAGAAAAAGGGTAGGGCTCTAAAGTCTCTGAGTACTGAAGTGAGCTGCTTTTAAATCATGTCTGTGGTTGAGTGGCTCTCAGGCAGGGACAGAGGCCACTCTGCTGGGCTCCATCTACACCAGCACTTACACACAGATGCCTGTTTTTGCTCACTCTTCCTTTTTCCACACATGGCTGGTTTACTTGGGCAGACATTTTTTAACTGAACACACAGCATGTCTGTTGACTGTGATGAAATCTTGCCAACTAGACTAAGCAGAACAAAAGCACTTCTCCGGTTTTGTGATTCTGATCACTTCATTTTCCCTACATATTTGGTGTGGACAGCCTAGATATTAAGAGAAGAACAAGCAACCGAGCAGCATCCTCCTGGGCCTTGCTGCTTGTCCTTCCTAGGGTGTGTGCATGCTCTTTGTGCTAGCTACGGTGAGCAAGGTGCTACCTCATGCTCAACAGCTAAATTGCAGTTGAAAAACAAGGGTCACTTCCAGCAGCCCACTCAGGAATAATTTCCTATCACAAAAAACCTTCAAAGTGACTGAGATATTCACTCTTCTTATTAGAATATTGTCGACAGGGCCAGGGAGACAGCTCAGTGGAATAAGCTTGCCTGGCAAGTGCAAGGTCCTGAGTTCGATCCCTGGTACCGTAAAAAAAAAAAAAAGAATATTGTTGACAAAATTGTAGCAAGAAATTTTTTATTTGCTTCTAATCATTAAAAAATGTTTGAGTTGTATGTGGGTTTGAATATTGGATTTTGCTTTAAGCTGGGGGAGAATTAGAGAAATCTTCAATAGACTAAAGTGGAAACAAACAGAAATAGTGAGGGCTTTGAGGCAATAATGCTCAGAAGTTGAAAAAGTGCTGAAAATATGCATTTGGTGCTTTGTAAGTTTTGTCTCCTTATTTCCTTGATTCTTACTCAATGTGTGAACTGTGTTTACTTAGTGGAACTCTCCTTTACCTGCAGGGCTCTGGAAATCAACAATGTCTCTGAAGGAAGATATCCAGCAGACATTTGGATTCCCAAAATGAAATAAGACCCCTACTTGTATAGCTCATTTCTCAGGAAAACTCTAACCTAATGACAGCTTGCTTGTGATAGCACAGCAACAGGGCTAGCCATTACCACACACTTAGGTTTTCTTCTTATTTCACTGTTTGTTTTCAGGTTAAAAGGTAGCCAAGTGATAAGGAACAACACACTGCAGACCCTGAGGTCTCTGAGTAGTAAGGCACCAAGACACACACAGGAATAATCCACTTCAGCAAGCGGATTAGTATTTAGATGAGAACATAGATCATTTCTTTTCAAAACAATTGATAAATGTGCTATCGCATACATATGCTTGAAATTCTAAATAATGTTCTTTAAGAAAATAGATGCAGTGGTAAGAAAAGGGCCTAAGGTTCTCAGGAGGCTCCGTCTTCCTTACGCTCCGAGGAGAAGCAGAGCGCAGCAGACACTGAGCTGCTGCTGACGCAAATGCACATATAAGCAAAGCCTACAGGCAGCGAGCCACTCATTCCCAGTCAGCCAGCGGCCCGTACCAAGTGATTTCTTTGCCGGTTCCTTCTGAATCACTATTACCATTACATATCTGGGTCATGATCTAAAAATGAGTCCTTTTCCTCTGCGAGAAGATGGGAAAGGAAAAAGACCAGGCAATTCATCTCTGAGAAGTATCATTTTTGTGACCTGGAGGCTTGATTCTGCCCACAGAAAGAGGTAGGATCAGTGTAGCTGGGATAAAAAAAGACACTCCAGAAGGTACCTTGATTTCAGGAGTAGTGGTGCAGGCCAGTAATCGTGGCACTCAGGGAGCTGAGGCAGGAGGACGGCCTCAAGTATGAGGCCAGCCTGGACTGCATAATAAGTAAAAGGCCAGCCTAAACTATGTATATAGTAAAACTCCATCTCAAAGAACCAAAAACCAAAACACAACAAAAAAACTGAACAAAAATCCCCCCCCCCCAAAACCAAAAGACACCTTGACTATATAAAAGCACCAACAGAGTGGAAAGAAGCTTAAGTGTACAATTGAAAGCATTTCTTAAAAGAGACATTTGTAAGAAATACAAGTTAAGATACTCTTCTCACTTACCTTTTAAAAAGAAGCCCAGTTTAGGGACATGAGCTTCTAGGAAATGCTGTAAATTATACGTTTCTGCCCCCTACCCTACTGACTGTAGGGGTGTTTTAGGAAATTTAAGTCATAATGTAAGTCCCATGTGTCACTGAGGGGAGATGTGACAGTGCACAACAGGACACGGATCCAGCAGCTGTGTGCCAGGGTGGCTGCAATCCAGCCTGCCAGGACAGAGAGCTAGTCCTGGAGATCACTTTTGCACACTCTTTGAGATTCTGCCCCATCTGAGCCCAGAATAGCATGTGATTTTACCAACATTCCATGTTCTCTTTGTAGTGCAGATTTTATTTACCCTATATATGCTTTTTAAGTGTAAAAACATGAGGTGTGAGGAAGCCAAATATTTAAATAGTTAATTAGCTAACAGAAACTTCTGTTAGTTATTAAAAGCTCTCCAAATGAACACCTTACAACATAGTCTGTTAGGTCAGAATATCACTTACTTGTTCACAGGCCAGAAAGACTACAATGTCACCCTTCTCACCAGAATGGTGAATTTCAAAGATAAGGCGTAAAATAGACTCAAAAGAATCCTTTTGAGCCTCACTAAGGTACACAACCTCCACAGGGTGTTTATTTTTCACTTCTATGAGAGGCACGTTTCCATAATAAGAACTGAGTTTGCTGATGAGAAGAGGTGAAGAGTTAATTATGAGCTTCAGTTCTGGTCTTGCCAGTAAAACATCTTTAAGAAGTCCAAGTAACACATCTGTTGCAATGCTTCTTTCGTGAATATCATCTAAGATGATGACCCCGTAGCTACCCAAAAAAGGATTGGACATCATTTCTCTTTGCAACATATCATCAGTACAGTACCTATAAAGAAGAAATATTAAAGTTATTCTTATGAACAAATCATGCATAGAACTTCCTAATAACAAAAATACCTTTCTCAGTGATTTGAAAGCTTCAAGGCCAAAATTCTTTTAAACTGATAGAATCTACAGATCTATAGCACAGAAAAATACAAACAAAATTCATACCTAATTTGTACATGTTCATGGACTCATAGAATCACTGCAGAACCCCTGGTTAAAGATCTCTGTCTAAATCCTTACTACATAACAAGAGCCACCTTTACTATTTGTCTGAACTTCATAAACAAAATTACTACCATAAAACATCCTTGCCAAGTGAGTAGTTTTCCCTCTCCTTTGTCAGTGGAAGAACTGAATAACAGCACACACTTCCTGAGGAAAGGACCCAGGTCTGGAACCTTGGTCCGGGCTCATAGGCCAACTACCTACTGCAAGGACTTTAGCACCTGTACTGCATGGTGGGAGGCCATATCACCAAAATATCCACATCAGTAAGTGTGAGACATCACCCAAGTAATGACCAAAAGGAAGAATCTAAAAAGTTACCATCGACTTGAGGGCAGTATGCAACTTGGTAAACATGTCTAAAATGGGAAAGGATTAATATTGTAATGATCATAAGGGATTTTTCCAGTTTGGGGGATCATTATTAATAAAATAGCCTCGTAATATTTATAACTGGTTGGATGATAACACTATGTGTTACAATGAAGACTGTGAAATTCATATTACTTTGTTAAGTGAAATTCTGTAACACTTGTAATTTTTTGTTTTAATTCTAATTTGTACTGTCTTTAAAAATAAAAAGATAATAAAAATTCCCACCTATCACCATAGTCATTTAGCACCATGCAAGTATCTTTCTATTCTTTATCCTTACATATGGCAGCTCTAAATCTAATCCTTACAAAGGCCTAATTGCAAGGTTGGCCTTGATTGGTATTTGGAAACTCAGATTTGAGGATCTCACTCTTCCTTTCCTGAACTGGTAGACTGACTCATAGTAACTGGACTGTGCAAACAACATGGTTTATGTTGAGCATGCACGTTTTGCTATCTGGAAATTTGGAAGGCTCTAGGCAGAGACAGGGTGCTTATGTTACCAGCCCCCAGTCAAAACCAAGGTACTGAGACTCTAGTGAGAGTTGTCCTGTAAGGACATCATTTCACATACATTGTCAAACTCACTGGCGGGGAAATTTAACAAATTCTGTGTGACTCCACTAGAAGAGTACTTACGGCAGCTTGTGCCTGTTTTCCTCTGAACTTTACCCTATCTACTATTTCCCTTTGCAGGTCTTGCTTTGTATCCTTTTACTGCAGTAAATCGTAGCTGTTTAGTATATTTTGAATACTATGAATCCTCTTGGAAAATTATTGAACTTGTGAGTGGTCTTAGGGACCTATAAAAAAGCTGTTCAAGGATGAAAGAAAAGAATAGGGGGGAAAAACTCAACTTTTTTTCTTTTTTTAGTTCCTAATGTCTATCAGGCATTGTGCTGATGTGTGTATGTATGGAAGTTTTTTCATTTTTTTATGACTTGTTCTTTTTATTTTACTTATTTTTTAAATTTTATTGAGAAGCAAGTAGCAATAGGACAGTTTCAAAACTGATTAAGACAGTTTCAATAATTAATACATTATACATTGTTATCTTCTTAGTGGTTATCCATAGTACAAGATGCAGACATGATATTCTGTCCAAACACTATTAGTACAAATCTTTCTTCTTATTAAATTAAGCGAAAATAGCTGTATAAATATCCTAACTATTCTGCATATACAGATACAAAATGGTCCTTCTTTTATATCCCATTTTTTTTTTGTTTAGTCCTGTCAGAAATGGGTATTACATTGGCATCTAAATACTATAGGTGCGTAAATTGAGCAAAACAATCCAACACAGTCCAGCAGTCCACAATACTAGTGGGTTATCCACAGAAGTTGTTTTTTTTTCCCATAATTTTATTGATAAACAAATAGTAATGAGAGATTCAAATCAAATTGGTAGGACAGTTTCAATAATTCACACATTGCATACATTCTTCCTAGTGGTTAACTGCTGTACAAGATGCGGATTTGATATACTATTTACAAACATCATTAGAACAAATCCCACTATTCATTAAGAGAATGTAACCATATATCTATCCTAACCACTTTAGATACAAAATGGACATTCATCTGTATCCCCTTTTTTTGTTAAGTTCCGTTATTTGAATATTATAGGTGTGTAAACTCAGCAAAATATTCTAAAAGAGTCCAGTAGCCCACAATAGTATTGGGTCTTCTGCTTGACTGGCAATGTCAGAAAGTGTTGACCTGAGTCCCCTACAGCTCAACATAACAGCATGGCTTTACTTCTTATATTTCGTTTTTATACTTTCTGCTGGATGGTTGAGACAGGTAAAGCAGGACCTATGCAACAGGAGTTGTAGCTTTTGGGTCTGATAAGGTCAGTGAAATCCCCTCAGGATTTATCCTGAGATCCTGTACCTCAGATTGTAGATGCTTTGTCAGTGTCAGCCATGTGGATGAGTCATGGCCATTGCTTGGCCAGTGTGCTCTCTGTGAAAGCCTGAGAGATTGTTTTCTCTCCATGGGACTCTCCTTAGGCACACTCTATTTCATTGATCACTTTCCTCTTTGGCCCCATAATCTCCTTGATCAGAAAATTTGGGACACTACTGAGTTACATGACATTACAGTACAGGTTCTCATATGTCCTGAGTCTTAACTGACCTTGGAAGGCTAGGGCCAAAATATTGGCTTTCCTTGCAGCCCTCCTTTTTCTCTAATTTTGGTCTGCAAACTTAGGTGGTTAACCATCCAGAAGACTAGCTTATTGTTATTACCATACAACTTAGGCTGTTAGGCTTAACCAAGTTTTTTCATTTAAACATCAGAATACATCATCGAGGTAGGTATTGCCACCTCATAAATGAGGAAACCTGGAGTTCAGAAAGATTAAATATTCTGCCAACAGTCATAAAGCCAAAGATAGAGTTAAGACCTAAACTTGAACATTGCTTGGCATTGTGGTACACATCTGAATGCCAGAACTTGCAAGGCTGAAGCAGGAGAATCACTGCAAGTTTGAATCCAGCCTAGGCTACCTAGTAGGTTCAAGGCCAACCTGAACTACATAGTGAGGCCCTGTCTCAAAAACAAACAAATCAAACTTTAATACATCTGATATCACTGTCAAATTAGAGATTGCTTCCTCAGCCTCCTTGATTTTGGTGGTAAGTTTCCTGCTCTTCCCTTTTTTTTTTTTATGAGATCAAAGCATTTGCTCTGTCTTTTTTATAGATGTTCTCATCTGTGTCTTTATCAATGAGAAGTAACAAATTGTTGATCATATGTATTTTAAACTTCAGAAATATCTTTACTACTATAGTATATGTTATGCAAGATGCAAGCAGAGAGATGATGCACCCCAAACCTAGCTTTCAAATCATATTTTGCTAAGGTTATCAAGTATAAACAATAATATATTACTACTGTCTCATCTCAAAATAGCTGTTGTAATAGACACTATTGCTTTTTCATTTTTAATTTTTTAAAAAATCATTTATTTATTTGGTACAGAGTCTCACTACATAGCTCAGACTTGTAGTGATCCTCCTCTCTCAGCCTTCCCAGCACTGGGATTACAGGTGTGTGCCACCATGCCCAGTTTTTGGGCTGGCATGGCGCACTTGGGATTCTCAGGGTTGGCACAGCATGCAGTACTGAGGATCAAACCCATGTCATTGTGCTTGCCAGGCAGGCGCTAGGGTGCCAAAGTATCTCGCTGGCCCCCTACACTATTTCTTTTTCTTTCTTTCTTTTTTTTTCTCTCTCGCTCTCTTTTTTGTATTTTAAGGAAGTGTCTACAGGGTGTTCAGGGTCTCACTACTAGATCAGACTCTTAAGTGATCCTCGTGTTTACAGCCTCCCAAGAGCTGGGATTACAGGCATATGCCACCATGCCCTGTCTCAACTGCCATCTCAGCACGCCCATGGGGCTGGCACGACAGGCCTGGGGATTGAAACTCCAGCCCCTGCACCTCCTTGCAGGTGCTTTAATCCACTAAGCTATTTGGTCGGCCCCCTACACTATTTCTTTAATGTTAGAAATTCAACATTAGAAATTCAATCTACACTATTTCTTTAATGTTAGAAATTCAACTCCTGGCAGGGGCCGGGGGTTCAATCCCCAGGCCTGCCATGCCAGTCCCGCCCCCAGGCCATGCTGAGATGGTAATTAAACTGGGCATGGTGGCATGCACCTGTAATCCCAGCTCTTGGGAGACTGTAAACAGATGGATCACTACGAGTCTGATCTAGTAGTGAGACCCTGAACACCCTGTATACCCTTCCCTAAAATATAAAAATAAAAAAGAAATTCAATCTGTTCCTTTCTTTTTCTAGCAAAAACTCAGCTAAACAACTGAACATGTAGCAAGCAATACTTACCACATGTAGTCATTTCATATAGTCTATTTTAAATACACAGAATTGAGGTATCTGCTGTTTCAAAAAAGGCCAGGAAAAGCCTTAAATAACTGAACAGTTATGTATAGCCAGGCCCCCCATTCTATCAAGAAGCAACAAGAGACATAAATACATCTTTATTAAGTGCCTATTAATGTGCCTGATAAGCTAGATATTAAAAGGTTATAAAAAATTCATAATGAGTATAGAATATTACCTACAATAATCAATAACCGACCTTATTTCCTCTGATTTAAATAGCTATTCAATCTGAGTTTATGCAAAATTACAGTTGTATACTTGTGCAGGAAAATGAATCCATCCCTAATCATAAAAATACAATCACAAATTAAATTATAATAATAACTACCACCTACACACACTATGCCTCAGTTGCATATATCCACTCATTTAGTTCTTACTATGCTACTTGGAGCAGATGCATTAATCATCCAATTTCACAGATGCCTCCTTCAGAGCACAGAATTTCAGGAGGAAAATAAGGCACTATTTTTGTTAACCACAGTGGGTTTTACAATCATTTTAACTTCCTTCCTGAGAGTCAACCCTCTGCACAACAATGCAGCAGATGTCTGTTGACTGATTCAGCAAAGATGTCATGGTAGAAAACAAAGTCCAGTTTTCAGGAACAGACTCATAAAGCGAGGACATAAAAAGAGGGGATAAGGCAGCCTAGCGGTGGCGGAGAAACAGACCCTGCAGTGGCTGAAGCAGATGCTTGTCTCCATCGGTCATCAGAGGTGCCTGTGCACTGCAGCCTCACTGCTCCTTCTCTTCAGAATTGAACTTGGCCCGTCACATTGCAACCTTTTGGCTAAGATCAGGTGTAGAACTAAACTTGGATTGAGGATCCCATTGTAAAACAACTCCACGAGGCCAAGTCCAATGCATAGATATTTAAATATTTATTATCCTAACCTACTCTACAACATTGTTATATTTCCCTACAATTATTTACCTCTGTGGCTTTCAATCAATCAACCAACCAACCAACCCATCAATCAATCAATCAAATGTGTATCTGATTCCATATTAAGCTAAAACTGTTAGTTTTAAAAACGACTATATTCAAGAGCCTTTTCTAAAAGATTTCCAAAGTCTAAATGGCATGAAAGATACAAAAAGACATACACTGGCTTTAGAACTTAGTTATCCATCATTTAATTTAAACCCGGTTGATCTGAAAGGCCACTTTAGAAAACCAAAAAAAATAACTGGGCATTGTGGTGCAAGCCTGTGATTCCAGCACTCTGAGAGACTGAAGCAGCAGGATCACAAAGCCAAACCTAGTCTAGGCAACTTAGTGATCTGGGGAGACTCTATTTCAAAATAATAGTAGAAAAAGAAACAATGGGGCAGGAGAGATAGCTCAGCGGACTAAGCGTCTGCTTAGGCAAGTGCAGGGACAGGAGTTTGATCCCCCCCCAACATGCCACATTGGCCCCGCCCCCAGACACACTGAGCCAGCCACCAAGTGTGGGTGTGGTGGTGCACCTGTAATCCCAGCACTGCAGAGGCTGAAAACAAAAGGATCACTGGGAGTCTGACTTGCTAAAAAAAGAAAGAAAGAAACAATGGGCTGAAATGTAGCTCTATGTGAAAGCCCTGGGTTTAATCCTGAGTATAATCAATCAACACATTCAGTGAAAAGAAATATAAAAAAGTGTATCTGCTAAATTTAGGGATCCTTTTTCCTTTCAGAGTTGAGACCTCTGTTCTGTTTAAGTCTTCAAGTAGTTGAGTTCTTAAGAAGCAGGAAGATCTTTTACATTACTTTGTATTGTATCATAACAGGTAACATGAATATATAGTACTAACTCAGTGACCCAGGGACATCCTGGCTATATTACAAAGCTGTATTATTTTTGTCAAGAAGTTCAAGTGAATGCTCTTGGTCTAAAGATTCCCTATGGAGGTTTGTCACTAGCCCGAAGACAAATGTCTTCTATTTTTGAAAATAAGACATTTGGGGGAAAGCAGCTTAGCGCAAACCAAGTGAGTCCTACGGACATTCAACACTGTCAAGAGAGCCACACAGGAATCTGCAGCAGCTAGATGGAGCAGGGCAGTACTCCCTCCTCTATTATCAAGTTCACTGAACATCCTTCAGGGGACAATCAAACAAGGCAATAGGGGTGCTAGCGTGTAGAAAGCCATGCCTGTGTCATTATTCTGAAACAAATCTTTCCATATTTTATGCCATAGCACACTGGCATTCTACACAGATAGGTTATAAATATGCAGATACGCTGATCCTTAGACCAGTATGTGCTGACCTACTTAGCTCCTGGAGGGTAGGCAGCACCGGGGTCAGCTGAGCTTGTGGGAGGTCACCTCTGGCTGTGGCAGCTTCAACCACTTTCTTGAGATGGACAAACACTAGTACTGCCTATTTATTATAATACTGCTGGATATGCACTGCCTCAGGAAAGTGACTTTCCAAATTTTTCTACTTCCTGTCTTTTTTCTTCTTTGTATCAAGCCCTTGGAAGCCCTGGTTCAAAGGAAATGAAGCTAAAACACAAAAAAAGATACACTGCAACTTGTGGTAGACTCCAAGAAGGCTCTGTGGAACTCACCTAAATCAAAAGCACAGGGGCTTGTGTGTTAGCTCAGTTGTTTAAAGCACTTGCTTGGCAAACCCAGTCAGGCACAAGGGACCACGGTTCAATCCCCAGTTCCACATGCTGCATCAGAGCCGCCCTTAAGGCAGCCTGAACCAGCAAAAAATAAAATAAAATAAAATAAAATAAAATAAAATAAAATAAAATAAAAAATAAAATAAAATAAATAAAATAAAATAAAAATTAAAAAAAAAATAAAAAAAATAAATAAATGAAAACCACAGTAGGAAGAATACCGATCTAAACAGCCATGATGGAAATTGATGGCAAATCTCACGGAAGCCCCGTAGAAATTTTCTAGTTCACTCATCCACATGGCTGACACTGACAAAGCATCTACAATCTGAGGTACAGGATCTCAGGATAAATCCTGAGGGGATTTCACTGATCTTATCAGATCCAAAAGTTACAACTTTTGTTGCATAGGTCTTGCTTTATCTTGGTCTTAACCAACCAGCAGAAAATTTCAAAAACGAAGTATAAGAAGTAAAGCCATAGTGTTAGGTTGAGCTGTAGGGGACTCAGGTCAACAATTTCTGACACTGCCAGTCAAGCGGAAGACCCAATACTATTATGGACTACTGGACTCTTTTAGAATATTTTGTTGAGTTAACACACCTATAATATTCAAATGACAAAACTAAACAAAAAAAGGGGATACAGATGAATGTCCATTTTGTATCTGTGTATTCAAAATGGTTAGGATAGATATATAGTTACATTCTCTTAATGAATACAGGGATTTGTTCTAATGGTGTTTTTAAATAGGATATCATGTCTGCATCTTGTACAGCAAATAACCACTAGGAAGAGAGTATGCAATGTATTATTGGAACTGTCCTAGCAATTTGATTTGAAACTGTCTCATTGCTATTTGTTTCTCAATAAAATTATGGAAAAAATTTTTTTAAAAAAGTAAAAGATGAAAAAATTTTTTTTTCCAGTTCATATTTTGAAGGGTCCAGGAATCCTTCCTGGTGTGGGCAACTTTTACACTGAGTCTTCAAGAGATTAAGAGGAACTGGGCAAGCCCAGACGAGGCCTAGCAAACACAAGTAATGGCAGGCATAAAGGCACAGAAGTATGGTGACATGGAAGAACATGAAGAACATGAACATGAAGAACTACACCTGTCCATATGGCTTGCACACGGGCAATGATGTGGACCTATTTACCAGGACAACATTGAAAATCTTCAGGGCCAACCAATTTGAAATTTTTCTGAAGAATTACAGGGATTCATACATGAAGTTTAGAAAAGGGATCTCTGAGGATGTCCATGTGGGAAAAAAACTATTATGTGACACACCAGTTATCATTACCCCACAGATGCTTTTCATCAGAAGGCAACCCCTTTTAGGATTGCAGAACCCAAGCAAAGAGTCACGGGGGACAACTGAAGCCTCCAAAAACCAACCTCAGAATTGTTTCACTTGTACAGCAGTTTTCAAAAGGGATCATATAGCCAACTTCATGACCAATGTTAACATCCATTTCATCTGCTACCCGCAGGGCGAGCTGGACTGCAGTCTGCTTGTGGACCTGTGTGCATATCACACCGCCATGCTGGTAGTGGATGGAGAGGCAATATTCAGCACACCACTGAGGGACCTTGAATGGAGAAAAACAACACAGGATCAGCTCCACGATGAAAAACAAACAAGTGAAAAATACCAAGGGGCAGTTCTTACAGCAGGGTTCAGTTCATAAATTTCTTTTTCTGTTACTTATGGACTATATTATATTATGTCATATTTAGTAAATATCCTAACAATCTGTATTATGCACTGTCATTACTCGAAATAAAGTTAAGAATATATAGGTGTTAGCAGGGAAACTGAACTGTGTGGAAGTCTGACTCTGAGATGCAAAGTCAGATATAAATAAAGAAATAAATAGAAAAAGATGTTTGTAACTTATGCTGTTTTGAAAAGATTAATATATTTACACATTATTATTTTCTTTCAGATAATAAAAAAGCTACATCATGAGTATAGCCTCTCATTGGTATCAGCAATTATGCTATAAATAATGCAAATATTAAATAGCATTTAAATGAAAATAGTGCCTCAAAATTAAAACAATTGCATTTAAATTTAAATCATAACAAGCATCCAGATAAGTCTACTTAACATTTACCTGGTAACTGCACAATAAAAGATATAGCAGTCTGGTAATTTATTTTCAGTGAGATAGTGAACCAACTTATCTAGATTTATAAAGTCAATTCCTAAGCAAGGTTGTTCTTGAGCCAGTTTATTTTAAAATTCCCTTTATATGTTATGCTGTAGTACAAGTGCCTGCCTGGCAAGCTCAAAGTCCTGAGTTTGATCCTCAGTACCAAAAAATAAAATAAAATAAGTTATGGATTGACTGGTTTTTATCATGTTCATCTGTGCAGGAGTTATTACAGTAGAAAGTACTGAATTCACTGTATGCTACAAATGTAAGGTAGTTGATAAATTATGCTTTGTTATATGCATAAGAAAATTGGTTAACGTATTTTTAAAGAGATCCAAGGTATTAAAAAATTATAACAATTTTAATTTATCTTCATTTGGGCTACTTACTGAAATTATCATAAAGTTCTTAGATTCTAATCTTCACTCTAATTTTTTTTACTTTATTTTATGTTTTTAAAGAGAGCACAAGTTAGAATTAAAACAGAAAAATTTACAAGTGATTCAGAATTTCACTTAACAAAGCAATATGCATTTCACTAATCTGAAAGTATAGGTAATTCCCAAGCAAATCACTGCTGTATGTCTATTTGCAAGGATTAAGTCTAAATGCACTTCTTTACTTTCAAGATAGGTGTCAGCCTTGTCAACTGGTTGAAAATGATGACTATATCTCAAAACCTACTTAGTTCTACGAAGGAAAATTTAAGATGCTACACTCAGGAAATCTGGAATCAAGGCAAGAGCCAGGCAATAACAGAGTTCCTAAGGGACTCAAGTCAGGTGTCTCAGGCCTGGTTTGCCACTGATTTGCTCCACGTAAACCACAATTTCCCTGAGCTTTAGTTTTCTTACCTATTAAATGAATGGACTGCACAGATAAGAACTATACCTCAAGTTTGAGCTCTCTGGTATTTTCTCCACAATACCTGCTGACACCTCTGGCTATCAGACCCCAGTGTACTTCCTGACCACAACAGGTAGAACATGTTCTGTGGTTGCCTGTTAGTCCTCAGAGGTACCCCCATTCCTTTTTTCTTTTTTTTTGTATTTTAGGGAAGGGTCTACAGGGTGTGCAGGGCCCCATTCCTATTAGACTAGGAGCTCACAGAGAGCATCTGTCTTGGTCACCAAATATCTCAGTGCTCTTTAAAATTTGTTAGATAAACAAATCACCTTTTTATATTTCACAGAAATATTTAAACGTTCCATGGCTCTGTACTATGTATCTTTTTTTTTTTTTTTTTTTTTCGGGAATTGAACTCAGATCCTTACATTTGCCAGTCAAGTGCAGACCCGACCGAGCCAGATCCTGGGTAATGCTCAATGTCATGGGAGAACCAATGCAATTACTTCATTTTGTTTTTACTTCCTTCTTTATTTTTTTTTTTTTTTTGGCGGAAAGGGGGATTGAACTCAGGCCCTTGTGCTTGCCAGGCAAGCGTTTATTCCACTGACCCATCTCCCAGGCCCCTATACTATATATTTTGAATTGTTTCATAATCACCAACTTAAGTGGGGATTCACATAAAACTGTCTCACTCATTCCCTAACAAGTAATTTTCTTATTCTCGCCTAATCTTTATGTTTAAGCTGATTTCCTTCATCTTAGTCTCCACAAGCTAGGATCCCTAGCCAAGACCTCAAAGAATATGCACATGAAAAGCTGAATTAAAACCGCTTTTCGAATCTTTGTCCACTGGACCATGAGGTCCTTGAGATGCACATATGCGGTGTTTCTAGTATTTAAAAGATCACCTGAAAAATAGTAGAGATAATAAACATTTGGATGGATAAGTAAATGATGAGGACATCGGAATAACGAAAACGAAGTAAGAAACTGGGCATGATGGCACACGTCTGTAATCCCAGCACTCCAGAGGCTGAGGCAGGAAAATTGCCGAAGACCAGCCTGGGCTACATAATGAGTGACAGGCCAGTTTAGACTACATAGTGAGACCTGGTCTCAAAAAGAGAAAAACACTGCAAGAAAGGACAGAAAAGCTTAGATATAGGACTAAGCATGGAAGAGAAAAAATGAAACTGAACTTCATTTATTGCAAAGGAAGAATAAGCAGTACCTACTAACAGGTTAATCATGCGTAGGACAAAACCCAAATATTCTGACTTCTGGTTAAAAATACTAGGACAATGGCATAATGAACAAGAATAGAAAATTAGAGAGTAAAATGAACATATGATGCTACAGAACAGCATTACATTTTTTGAGGGAAGTGAGGAGTTAGAGGGAAGAGAGATAATGTTTGGGAGAATCAGGAAGAGGGGGACTGCTCAGGTCCCCTGATTAAGTGAAGAAGGGAGGATATCAAGTGTAGCCAGCCTGAGATCAACCGAAGAGCAGGCCAGATACTGAGAAAGGAGTCAGAGCTAGAGGCAGTCATGGCAATCCCACGTTTCAGAGCTGAGAGAAATCTCCAGAGATCATGTAAGCCAACTCCCTCATTCTACATATGGGGGAAGGGATGGGTTGGGGATTGAAGCCAGGACTACTTGACCAATGAGCCACATCCCCAGTTCTTTCTCAGGACCTTGGGCTTGCCAGGTAGGTGCTTATGCCACTGAGCTGTCTCCTTAAACCCATACGGGGAAACAGAGATGTTAACAGTATTCCATGTCAGATGAAACAGCCAGGGGAATACTGAATCCATATATAGTTTGCTAAATGTGAGGATGTTTACACAGTGTTCAAGTTCATAGCCAAGCAGAAATCACACCTAATTAGAGAATGCAGGGTTTTGTTTTTTTTTTTCTTGAAAGTACACTTAATTGTGGATCTGCCTCCATAAGACACGTTTTCCCTTTTGGTAATGAATATTCATGGACAAAATCATGGCATGTGATGCAAATCAAGAAGGAAGAAACACAGAACTATGTATCCAACGCATTAGAATTTTAACACTTCACTATGCCTGAGTCACTCTGAGCAAGCTAAGCTTATGAAGTTTGATTCCTAAGTATGAGCTTAAAAATGTTAAGATTCAGCAAAGGCTGGACATTTGACTTTTAATAGTTTCAAGGAACACTAAGAGGACATGTGTCCAATCTTGGATTCTTGACACAATCATAGTGCTGTACCTATTGCTGGTGTTAACTCTCCATGCCCTACTTCTGATTCTGCTCTGGGTAACCAGCTGGCAGCTTTTTCACTGTCCCAAGAGTATGTCACTCTTCTCACCGCTGAACTGCCTGTTAGAAAAAGGCCTGACTTCTCCTGTGCAGTTTCTCTCTGGAAAATGTTCCCTAACAGAAAGTTTTACACTGGGTCAACCATGAGTTTCCATGAGTTGGCCCCATGGAAACTAGGGAAAGGTAGACAGTTGTGCCTTTCTACCAATTACTTTAGCTGTCTCCAGAGAAACACAGGATTCTTGAGAGGACACTTAATTGTGGCTCTTAAATTGGATTCTGGCCCACTTTATGACTTAAATGGCACCGAGTATATGACAGAAGTTGTATAATATGGTGGAAAAACAGGAAATTTCTCTTTTAACAAATGAAAAAAAAATCAATAAACTCATTTACAAAGCAACTTACCTAGGAGTTTTTACAATGGACAAACCATAAACTTATATACTAGAAATTACTTACCAGCAATAGTCTAGAAACTTCCGCGCTGGAAATCAATACTTCAAATATTTTTATTCTAAATTCACTTAACAATTTTTCCTCATCTTCTCAGTCCACTGTCAGGCAGACACTTAGGCCACCGAGCTATCTCCCCAGCCCTTCCTCAGTCCATTGTCTAAAAAAATCAGACTCCCCAAAATAAAAGACCCAATCAAAAAATAGACAACTGAAATGACTACAAACTTCTCAGAAGTACAAATACTCAGTTAATACGACAGCAACATTCAACATCACTGGATAAGATATGTGATATACATGTACCAACTCCCCAGGAAGAATGTAATCATTATGTTCTGCAAACATATACTAATAAATAACAGAAATTGGAAAAAATAACCAGCTCTGGTTCAGAACCAACAGAGCAACAACAGCAAACATCATGTTCTGTCTATTTGCTGCTAGTTAGCTAGAGGAAAGCCATCCACATGAGTGATATTGGTGTAGAAATTTCTGCCCTTTCTATCTACTGTTAAAGACTGCTTTACCTTGTTTAATGGTGGGAGTATTAAATAAGACTAAAAGAAGTGAGGGGGAAAAAAAGGCCTTCATAAGATATCATAGTACTATCGTTCTGTTAAGCACATCCATCCTACTTTCAAAAGCTCCATCGCCTTACTTTAAAGCACTAGTTTATCCCATGAGGCCAGATTCCTCCTCTGCCTCCTTTTGCTTAGTGTCCCCAGGATTCCCAATCCTGCAGCTAGTGTCAAGGTCCCAACTGCTATTCACTTGTATTTCTGTACCAGGGCCACAGCATTCACAAGGTGAAAGGAACCCTAAGGATCACCAATTCACCCAAATGTATAAATCCATTCAACAAGATCCTTGCAAACACCTCTGCCTAAGCATGCTCCTAAACTTCTCAATCCACATTGTTCTATCAATGTGAACTAATATGTCACAACACTTTCCAGAGGAGTGGGGCCCCTTCTGAATTAAATACCACATATTCCTGGGTATCTGAGTTCACACATATATTGGCTTTGGGTCAATACACACGAAATCTACTTGGGCAAATTTACGCAGTCAATAAGGTAAGGCGTTGTATGCCAGGGATGGTGAACCTTTTTAAATTGAGTGCGCAAACTGCAACCCAAAATCCACTTATTTATCACTAAGTGCCAATATTGTAATTCAACCTGAATATTGACTTATGGTTTAGAAAAAACAATTCACACATTTACATCTTTTGTCTTAAAAACAAATAAATAAGGGGCCCAGAGATGGCTCAGTGGAATAAGCACTTCCCTGGCAAGCGCAAGGGCCTGAGTTCAATCCCTGGTTCCAACAAAAAAACAAAAACAAAAACAAAAACAAATAAGTGTGACAAAAGTTGTCACCATTCTTCTATGCCAAGAAGCTTTTTGCTTTTCCTTTTTCCCCTTCACCTCTTTTTTGGAAACATGGTCTCAATCTGTAGTCCAAGCTGGCCTTGAAATCACAAACTTTCCACCTCAGTCTCCAAAGTACTGGGCTTACAGAAATGTGTCACCATGCTGGGCACCAACATCTTTTTTTTATAAATTTTATTTATTTATTTATGTGTGTGTGTGTGTGTGTGTGTGTGTGTATTTATTTATTTGTGTGTGGCCAGCTCAGCCCACCAGGGGGCGGGGGCTGGCTGGCATGTGGTGCTGGGGGATTGAACCGTGGTCCCTGTGCTTTAGCCAAGCTTATTCTGAGTAGGTGCTTTAGACCACTGAGCCATCTCACCAGCCCTGGGCACCAACATCTTAAATGAAATCTTTGGAATTACATGCTCATTCACCTCATAGACCCACCCTCATGGAAAACTTCAGTGCAAAAGCTAGGGCAGAAATAAGCAAAACAGATTTAAAAAAATGTTTTACTTTCTTTTCAGGCTCTTTCATAAGCCTGTCCCAAAAATGCAATAGGAAAAACCTTTTTAAACAGATGAGAAACTGTCCTCTTTTTCCCTAGGGCAGATACAAAATAGCTTTCATAATATTTGCAGAGGAGAGATGGAATTTTTAGAATCTTTGGAAGGCTTGGTTCTAAAGACAGGCTTTTCTTTGAAAGGTTTAAAATTCTGAGGAACAAGAAAATAGTCTCAGAAAATTCTTTTTTCTTTTTCTTTCTTTTTCTTTTTTTTTTTTTTTTTAATAACCAAGTCAGGGGCCGGGGAGATGGCTTAGGGGTATAAGCGCTTCCCTGGCAGGCGCAAGGGCCTGAGTTCAATCCCCGGTTCTGCCAAAATAAATAAATAAATAACCAAGTCATTTCCAGCATTAAGAAAATAACCAATGAATAGACCTATTTTCTCAACTTCTAAGTACAATTTTGATTTCTCTGACCCTGAAGATACATACTGCCTTCCACTTAATGGAGAACAGATATGATTTGCTCAAATGATTAAGAAGTTAAAATGGTAAGAAAAACTATTAACTATAGTTAACATGTTGCAAAATACATGCTAATAATTTTTAAAGACCATAAATTCTAAAAGAAAACTCAGAGTATATGTTAAATTTTTAAAAACTTTTAATAAGGGTTAGCAATTGTGAAACTGTAAGTATTCCAAGATTGAAAAAGTAAAGATACGTAAATAATATGAGCCATGTTTTCCATAGGGATGGGAACTATAAATATGGAAACTAGAAAGGCTACAATGAACTCTGTAGTACTGAACTGGCATCAGAGACATCATATAAGAGACAGCCAGGCATGTCATTGAAAACAAGGAGAGATTGGAGTCATTTCAGATTAAAGGAGGTTTTATTTATTTATTTATTTGTAAGTGACAATGAAATACAATGTAACTTGATATTGGATTTTAGACTAATTTTTTTTTTTTTAAATAAAGGCCATATAGTACAAATTTCGGTTAAATGTGAACAGCAAGAAATTAGATAACAGTGCAATGTCAGCATTACATTTCTTATCTTGACCATTCTGTTGTAACTACAGACAGTTTTTTAGTACTCAATGAAGTATTCATAGGCAAAAGGCATCATGTCCCCAACTTATGCGTTAAAAGGTTTGAATAAGGGCCAGCCTGATAGCTCAGCAGACTAAAGCGCCTGCTTAGGCAGAGTGCAGTGGCTGGGTTCAATCCCCTGCATGCTGTGCTGGCCCCACCCAAACGAGATTGGGTGTAGTGCCGCATGCCTATAATCCTCATGTCTGGGAGGCTGAAAACAGAATCACTACAAGTCGGATCTGTGTAGTTAGACCCTGTAGACCCTGTACTAAATGCGTTAAAAAAAAAAAAAAAAGGTTTGAATAAAAATAAGTGTGTATATATGGCACAGGGAAGAGGAAGAGAAAAAATGATACATCAAATGTGGTAAAAAAATTTGTACATTTGAGGAACCTGGTTAAATAATATATGAAAATCTCTACTATTACTGTAACTTTTTTGTAAGTCTGAAATTACTGCAAAATAAAAACTTAATTTTCAAAACTTCTGTCATTTGTCCACAAAACCCAAGAAAATTATTCATTTAGCCCTTATCATTAGCTTCTTGTGGTAAGCTGCGATCAGTCAGTATAACAAAAGCTCATCAGAACAAATAATAAGTCCTAAGAAACTATTGATACTGGCAATTACAAAATAAATAAAAAACAGAGCCAGTAATTTTTTAGATTACATTTAAAACATGTAAGAAGCAGAGGTAACAAACAACTCAGCTATAGCAATACAGTAGAAGGCATTCTTTTTATCCCAATTTAGAAAGCAATGTGACATGAAATAGACAAATCAGAAAATCCCTCAGGGTCACAGTTCTATCATACAAAAAATGACTGGGCTCTATCAGACTATCTCTATGGTCTATTCTACTTCATATATGATAAGAACCTACAAGTTAAGAGTAAAACACAGATCTCATGTGAACCAAAATCTGAAGCTGAAATGCAATAACAAATTGGGTAGTAAGTATTCATTGACTATCTTAATTTTGGGCCTAAGGACACACCATCCCAAAATATAACTATAGGAGGCTAGAATACTCCACACCCAAAATAGGCCTCTGTAACATATTTATTCTTTTGAGAAATGTAGACACATGAGTAGCAAGAAAAAGACATAAAGGGAATTGACATCTATGTAGGATATCTCCATTTGTGAGGTGTCCCCCTCTCTGCCTTAGAAGAGGGAGATGACGCAATGGAGAAGGTGACTTAAGTCTCCTTAACAGATCGTACCTCTGTGGAAGGTGTTCTTCCTGGACATCTCATTCCAACTGAGGGTTCCTTATGATAGTCTTTATGTTGTTTCAGAGAATGATGGTATGTAAACCTGAAGTTTAAATGCTTTCTTCTAGATCTAAAGATTTACTTAGCTCTCCGGATCTCTCACGTATGCATGTGGTACACATATTAATGAACACCTGTCTGTTTTTCTCCTGGTAATCCATCTTTTGCTATAGAGAGCCTCAGTTAAGAACCATAAAGGACAAGAGAATATTATTTTTTCTCTCCTATATACTCTTTCCGGAAAAAAAAAAAATCCAAAAATTGGTAGTCATTAGACTGGGGAAGCGCCAGTGCTTTAAGTTCCTACACAGGCAAATCAGAGCCTAGTAGAACCAGTGTAAGGAAACTGGAGACTCCCAATTAGAAATGACCAGCTCTCCTCTAACTGAAGACTTTCTGCTCTGATCAAGTGCAGATACTGTGTCTCACTTCCAAATCTGCCTGTAAAAGCCTGAGGCCTGCAAATGGTTCAGCAGGACTCACTCTCCTGGTTCTGGGTGCCGTCTGATTTATAAATCCTATTTTTTTCCCCACCAGTGGAGACTGAACCCAGGGCCTTTGTATATACCAGTCTATTTTCATTATTTGTTTTGAGACAGAGTCTCACTAAATCCCTAAATTGCCCAGGCTGAGGTGGAACTTGCACTGCTCCTGCATCAGCTCTGCAAGAATTCTGGGATTATAGGCATGGGCCATCAATAGTTACAAATAAATCCTAAAATTTTCACATTATTAAGCTTATCTTTGAACAACCCTGATGCATTCTCTCATAATGTAGCCCAGACCTAGATCATATTTGGCCACTTAGTTTTTTTCTACCTGTCAGTAAAATAAGAATTTCCTGTACGTTTAAATTTTAGAGTTTACCTACTTTCACCAACAAGCCTTTCTGTACATTTTGACTACCAGAACATTGGACATATAACTATAGCAGTTAATTCCCAAATAACATCTACCACATTTTAAAAAATATAATATGCAAAATGAGATAATTTAAACAGATTATTTTAGGGTAGTTCAGTAGTATACTAAACATAATTAATTTCCATGTAAGTCTTAACTGTTATTCAACTATTGAGAACATTAATAAAATAAGTGACCTGATTTTTGCATCTGGATTGGTAATGTCTTTTTTGTTTTGTTTTGCTTTAGATACTGTTGTTATACAAGACAAGCATACTGTGGCATGAACTTCTTTAAGTAATAAGAAAATACTATGCACAAAGTAAATGATTTTTATAGTTATTACTCACCTGAGAACTCTTGCCACATTTAGCATCTCCTGAAACAATCACTATTTGATTTTGCAGTAGATTCTCCATAAAGGAGTATTTCTCCTTCCATACTGGAAGATCTTCTCTTTCTTTCAGAAGTTTATAATAACGTGACGAATATGGCAATCCATCAAAAGGGTTCAGTTCCAAATCCTCACAGGTCAGCACCCCTTCCGCATCACCATCGCTGGAATCAAGGGATTCAGGAAAATAGCGTTTTTCAGAGGAAGAGTTTGGACATTCCAATTCTTCTTCTTCCATCTTATCCAACAGTGAGGTTAGGCAGCTGACATTTCACAATCAAGTCTGTCCTGTCAATAACCCATTGCAGACAAGGTTTGGAAGGCTATATTCAGTGTCCCAACCTCTAAGGCCCAGTTGAAGATTCTGGCAGGCTGAAGGCCTCAATCCCGCCTCTGTTCCTCAATGCTGTGCTACCCACTCTGCTGGCTCACTTCAGCACTCTTCACACATTAGATGACTGCCAATGACCCATGCTAAAACAAAAACAGGGAAAAGAATATAAAAGTCAGGTACACGTACAAATTTTAAAGTACAGGCTTTCAAAACAAAAGCATGATATTTTTTCCTCTTAACTGGCTACTGTCATTTTTGTTGTTTGTTTAAATGACCAGATATAATTTAGGTTGGCTCTAGTAGGTTAGTTTGCTACAACTTTTTCCTGGGTGCTCTCTGCCTGACCTCTATCACAGGCCTCTGCATCCTGTTCACTGTGAATGGAAAGTGGGGGGAGGGGGAGGGTCACTGCAATTGTGAGACTAGTCAGTCACGTGATCACTTAATCCCACTACAAAAGAGATGCTTGGATTTATAAAAGGGAAAACTGAAGGGCTGATAAATTTCCCCTAACATTGGCTACCAGAAAGCCTCTTGTTATTCAGAAATATGGTAGATTTAAAAGGATTTTTAAAATTTTCCATTTTACTTTTGTTTCTGACATTTTAGGAAGTGAGGTAAGTGAATTTATCATTTCTTTCTAAGGTTATGCCTACCTTTTGCTAATAAGGAATCTCTACCATGTTCCTTGAGATTCCTGTATGCTGTACCCAACATGTCAGATCCAAGAGCTAATAAAGACAGCTTTTAATTAAAATAAAAATGAGAAATTACTTAAGAAAGGGTAAGATTTACAACTGTATCTTATTACCCACATGTCAGATAAGTGCTCTTTCCTCCTTCAATCACTAGTGATTAAAAAGGAAAAATGTTTAATCAGTATCAATGGAAAAAGCCCCTCACTCACTAACCATGTGGAAGTCCAACAAAAGCTGAGGTGAACAGAACAAACTGTGCTGTGTGTAGTGGCCCACGCCTGCAATTCCAGCTACTCAGGCGGCTGAGCAAGAAGATCACAAATTTAAGGCCAGCCTGGGCAATTCAGGCAGATCCTGTGGCAAAAACTAAAAGGCACTGGGGGATGTGGCTACCAGGATTGAACTCTTAGTAAAGAGAGGAGGAAGAATGGAAGGCAGGAAAAGAGAGGAAGTGGGGGTGGAAGGAAGGGAAAGAGAGAAAAAAGAGGGGAGGGAGGAAGTCAGTTCATGATGTCACAGCACTTAATTCACCTTCACTATTACAGTGCTCTGGATGGTCGGGAAGAGTGGGCTCAAGCGCTAGCCACTAATGGGTGAGGAAGGAAGGAAACAGCTCTCTGGAGTCTCCAGGGAAACTTCGAGTTACTCCCGAAGCATGTGTGGAGTGTCTTCTAGGGCTTACGTTAATAAACTAGGCAGGCATTAGACACACAGCTTTTTTAGTATTGTGAAAGGTAGAGGACTCAAATGTGTGATCCTCCCACCTCAGCCTTTATGCAGGGATTACAGACAGGTAACATCACACTCAGGGCACTAAGGAAAACTCACACATAATAAGCTAAAAGAGAGAGAAACAAACAGAAAGAGAGAGAGAGGGCCAG
>NW_004524586.1:17863506-17874748 GCF_000260255.1 Octodon degus | reverse complement strand
AGGGGGGGAGAGAGAGAGGTTTTTTTTAGTTCTGTGCAGGTAGAGTTCTTAAAAATTTATTATGAAAGCTACAGTTTCAAAATTAAAATGGAATTATAATGATGTGTAACACTAATATTGTAATATGGGTTTACTTCAGAACTCTTAAAGGCCCGCATGGTCTGGGATGAGACCTATGGACTAGTTCCCGAAAACCTGCAAACGAGATCTCAGGGTTAGTGCACTTTGAGAAGTTAAAATATATTTTTATATTCACCTTTTCTTTTGTTGTGGCTGGAATCCCTTCTAAATATTCTCATCCTTTATGTAAATTAAACTTCTACTAAAACTCATGACTGGCCTAGATATTCATTCTTAACTGTTTCACCTTTTTTTAAAAAACACAGCTATAAATATAAAGGCTTCTCTTAATTTATGATACTCCCTAAATAGGTGTGATTCCTGCAATCCCAGCATGCTAGAGCCTCAGGCAGGAAGACGGCCTCAAGTTTGAGGCCAGCCTTGGCTACTCTACTTCAAAGCCAGCCTTAACTACATAGAAAGACTATCTCAAATAAGTAAATAAATAAAATTAATGTACTGCTTAAGAGTGTAATAATTTTATACTTCAAGCAATGTCTTATGAAAAAGGGACCAACTTGAAGCTCAGGGAAGACCAAGTTTCCTGAGTCTTCTTTCAGGACTGAGGCTCACCTAGCCCTTTGGTCACACATTATATATTTATACCTGCTGCAGTGTTACGGTTGGATTAAAGATGATCCCAGATTCTTTGCCACTGTTCCAATGCAGAGGTGCAGTCTATTTCCCCTCCCTTAAGCCAAAAGAGGGAGAAACAAATAACCAGAGTGGAAGAAAGAATTTTTAGCTCTATGCAGGTAGAGTTCTTAAAAATTCTGAAAGTTACTGTTCCAAAATTAAAGTGGGAGTAACCAGAATAGCATCTGAGTTGGCTTTTGCTTTTGACTTTTCTGACTCATAATGACTAACAGAGTACAGTGAAGTGATGTTGAATCACTTTCAAGGTGTTCCCAAACTTGAAACACTATATTATTCAAACACTGTATTCTGGAACCAGTCATCATTCTGAGATGTCCAAGCCACAGCAGCTGTCAGCACAAAACTCCAACCCTGATAGTGAGCTGCTGAAGATACTCCAGTCACCAAGTCTCCAGATGTCTGTAGCCCCAGCCACCTCCACAATGAATGGAAGGCTCTTCCAGGAGCCCACTGAACCCAAAGACTGGTGAGAGATAATAAATGGTCACTGCGTTGTAACCATTTAGAGTGGATAATCCTGTAGTGATGGATAACCAAATTTCTACCTTCTAAATAAAATACACTCAACACTTTGTATGCATGACTCAGAGACAACATTACATCAGTTACCGTAACAGAATGGTGTCCTCAGATTTCCCTGAAGTGAACAGGAATCAAAACCAGACTCCTGCCCTAGAGCCCTGCTTGGTCCGGGATTCAGTGCCCAGGCCATCAGCTTGCTTCCTTAGCGAGGCTCCTCTGGCTCTTCCATCCTACTCTCCTCGCTGGCACATTAAAAACCAGACAGGCTTGTTTGACAGAAATATTTGAAAAGATGAAATCCACCATGGACTATACACTGACTCAGTAAATCTAGGGGGCACAGCTTGGAACACCTACTTTGTCTCAGCAGAGGGACTTTTTACTGTTATGTGCTTTGGGTTCCAGATTTGGGGGGCAGTGAGGCTGAGATCCACCTAGAGGCTGTGTTTTACACTCACTGACTCCAGTGATACACACCTTTCTGCATTAATCTCACATCTGCAGTGAGCCATGCTAGTGTTTCTTAGAGGTAATTATTATATAAGAAAGATCCATTTCCTGCATTGGTAAATTTAATAGACCACTCAAAATAAAATTAAATAAAAATTTTCTGTTATCAACATAAATAAGATTCTACTATAAGAATTTCAAATCTGAAAGACTGAGATTCACTCCTGTCAAAGCTATCCCACAAAAGGGCCGGCCCGATAGCTCAGTGGATTAAAGCACCTGCTTAGGCAGATGCAGGGGCCACAAAACAGGAGAATCACTAGAGTCTGATTTACGTAGTGAGAGACCCTGTAGACCTTGTACTAAATACAGAAAAAAAAAAGCTATCCCACATATATACTGTGGATTCCATAACTTTGCAAGGACTATTCTTTGAAATGAGTATAATCCTCCAATGGACACCAATAAAATACATAAGCTAACAGACAATTCCAATAAGATAGAATCAGAAGTTGATAAGCTATGAAGCTATAGCATAGTCATTTATATATGTTGGGTCTGATCAGATAAATCTAGAAAAATAGTTCACAGGAAAGGAAAGATAAATTCTGCATG
The DNA here is from genome assembly GCF_000260255.1 of Octodon degus. Taxonomy (NCBI): domain Eukaryota; kingdom Metazoa; phylum Chordata; class Mammalia; order Rodentia; family Octodontidae; genus Octodon; species Octodon degus. The sequence goes on along the minus strand of NW_004524586.1, from coordinate 17,872,384 downwards.
GGACAAAGGGAAGCAAGAGTATAAATTTATTCTGAGTAACTTTGTATCCTCCCCTGTGTGATATTTGTGTATTTTTCTGTGTTCAACTCAGTATAAATGCATTCTTCACACCTATCAAATACACAAAGGCATAGCTTTAGCACTTTATTGAGATCTGCAGACTTCCCAACACTTCATTCCCAACTTCCTCTCTTTCTGTTTGTAATCACTAGTGGGCTCATCTAGTCTCCCATTTTTATGTTCTTAGGATTTGCTCCCCTAAACTACAGACTCATGTGTTTGACTATCTATTCACTGTCTTCCACTTGTATATTTAATAGGCATTTTGAGCTTAACATATCTGAAACTGAGCTCTCAACATCCACCCTAAAGTCATAAACCTTATCCCCCATTTTTAGCAAACTCTTTCCAATTGCTCAGACCAAAACACTTATTTTTGTTTTTGTTTGGTTTAGTGTGGGGGCTGATCCCTGGTATACCCTTTTTAAAACTGTATTTTGAGACAGGGTTTCATTAAGTTGCCCGGCTGCCTCAGCCCCCTGAGAAGCTGGGATTACAGATGGGTACCACCACACCTAGTTTATCCTTAATTTTTATTTATTTATTTATTTATTTATTTATTTATTTTTTCTGGCTCAGAATGCCTTCAGGGCAGGTTTGGCTGGCTTGAGTTCTGGGAATTGAACCACAGCAACCTGAGCCTGAATGCTTTGTTGAAGCAGCCACTTAAAGAACTGAGCTAAGAGGCAGGCCCCCTATCCTTAATTTTTTAAAATTTCAAATTCTACATCTGATCCATAAACTGATGTGGTAGACAGAATAGTGGTCTCCAAAAATGTCCTAATCCCCAGAACTTGTGAATATGTATTTTGTATGGCAAAAGGGACCCTGAAGATGTGATTTTAGGATCCTAAAATCAAGAGATTATCAGAAATTATAGTGGTAGGCCCAATCTTATTACCTGGGTCTTAGAATCATAGGAACTTTCTGTGCTTTAGTCAGAGGGAGATATGGAAAAATAACAAAGGAGATGCAATGATGCTGGCTTTCAGATAGAGAAGGTGGCTGTTACCCAAGGACCTGCAGAAGCCATTAACTGTTCTGGTGTACATTATGATTTTAGCTCAGTGAGGACTTCTAATATATATAAAAAAAAAAAAACAGTCAGTAAATTAACACCAAATGAATGATAACTCAATGCAGGACCAAAAGAAATCAGTACATCCCATCATGTCAGTTATACCTTAAAAAAATATCAAGGACCCATAATCTTTACTGTGAATAGTTGGTCCGAGCCCCCATTCCCAGGGTTACTTCTGTAGCCTTCAAATTGGCCCTATTTCCACCCTTTGCCCCTGTCAGTCCATTGTCGGCATAGCAGTCAGAGGTAGTCTGTTAGAATCATCCAAAGATATCAACAGCTTCCCATCTCATCTCACTCCAGAGAAAAACATGATCAAGGAACCCTGTGGGATCCACTGCCTTGTGACCCCCAATTTCCAATAGCTCCTACCTGTCCACTCCTTTATCCAAGTAAGGCTCCCTTGCTCTGCCTGCCAGGGCCTGGTGTATGCTCCTTTGTGGGCCTCAAAAGCTCTTCCCTCACATACCCAATGTAAGGAAAGTAGCTCCCTTACTTTCTAAAGGCTGTTGTCAAATGTTAGCAACATAAAAGCTCCCCTGGCCACCCTACATACACTTTTACTAACTTCCTCTCAACCCCAGACCTACTTCCTATATCCTCTTCAGCTGCTTTGTTTTTTCTCCCTAACACTACAATCTAACATAATATGTATTTCCCTCCTTTACTTAGTCTATTGTTGTGCTCACCTGAATGTAAACCCTGTACAGCACAGATCTATGGCTATTTTGCTCACCACATTCAATAAATACTTGCTGAATGAATGAAATTAGTACTTCAGAGATATTTTCATTAAGCCTTCCAAGTTTCCCTAAGCTAAGGCAATCACCAAGTCCTTTAAAATTTCTCAGAATTCTGTTCCTTCCCTTTCCTTAGGCCTTCATGGCCAGATGCCTGGGACAGTCTACCTTTTCTCCCTTTACCCTTTTCACTACGGGCTATCTTGTATGCAGTTACACATTTATCATTTCATTCTTCCCAGAGTTCAAGCTAGCCTGGTATTGCTGAAAAATAATGAATTAATTATGGTACCAGGCGTTGAACTCAGGACCTTGTGCTTATAGAGCCTGTGAGCTAAGCCCCCAGCTCCTGCTGAATAAAATTTAAGCACTTCTGTCAGAAATTCTCTATGTTTTTGGATTTCATTGACTTTTTTGTTCTCCTTCATTAATGACATGATACAAACTCTTGCTGTTCTTAAAGGATCACCTGAAACCTGGGCAAATCCATAAACTGGAATACCTGTATTTGTAGACATTCCTCATTTAATGACCCAGTAGAGTTCCTGCAACAAGACCATTAAATGAATTGGTCACTAAGTGAGGAATTGTTTACAGTATGTACATTACAATATTCAGAACAAAGAAATGGTCAAGGAAACTCCAACTTGATGACTTTGCTTTTATTTGCATAACTCTTACATGCAGTACTGTAATGTATAACAGAACATAAACTACAGCATAGTACTACAAAGTACAATGTAGAAAAAGGTACCATAAGGCTGCACTGCTGAGTTCATTCCTACAGTGTAAGTCTGAGCAGCAGGTCATAAGTCTGAGCAGTGCGCTGTGGATATAAATCCAAACAGTGCTTAAAACAGGTAGGTTGTTAAACAAGGAATACCTTTGTAGGCTTTTAGTTTTCCTTTGACTCATACATTAAAACCCAAACTGACTCCCTTTGCAACATTTATTATAGGTTCTTTTCCTTGGGTCTCTTCAGGAAAGATGTTATGGAGAAATGACAAAGCTACACTAGGATTCACACATTCACACACACACACACACACACACACACACACACACACAGCTTTCGATTGCTTGAAAATATAAACAGCTAATACCAAAGAGGCAACAACATCAAAAATGAGGGAATTACTGAATTATGTGTATGGCTCATACGCACACTCACGCTGTCTCTCCTCTACTTAGAATGTTATTGCAGCTATCGCTACTTCACTGGTAATTTCCATCTTGAACTTAAACATCGTGAGTGCTCAATTAGGAATTATAAACCAGGCATGGTGGCACACACCTGTAATACCAGCACTCCAGAGGCTGAGGCACGATTGTTGCGAGTTTGAGACCCACCTGGGCTAACAATGTGAGCTCAAGGCCAGCCTGAAATGCACAGGGAGACCCTGTCTCAAAAAGACAGAGGAAAAAAACAAAATGAAACATAAAAACACTGGGGTGTGGGGGGAATTATAGGCTGAGTGAATAATGAATGAATTGGGTTATGCTCTGTAGGGATTTTAGGCCTTCAATATTTGATTGTATTTTATTAGCAATACCATAATCTAACAGGTTTCCCCCATCTTCAACTTTTCAATCCTTCCTACCTTTCCACATCTTCCATTTAGTCATTACCTGAGTTTTATGTATGCACCATGAGCATACTGCTGACAGTGTGAACAACCAAAGCTGGCTCACGGCCTCATGGAATTTACAGTCCAGCTGAGCCAGGGTGGGGTTCTTCATCCATGACACACAGAGTCCTAATCTTAATACAAGTAACCAGAAGAGGAAAATCAGCCTGGTATATAATGGGGGAGAAAGATAGACTCTGGCACAAAATGAGTTCCAAGATGAGATGGGGTCAGATCACAAAAGGCCTGCAAAGCCTATGGCTGAAAGGTTGTGTTTTACTTCAGGTGTTATGGATCTAACTCACTCAGCAATTTCCTTATCAACTAATTCTACATCTCTGTCTCTGTCTCTCTGCTTTTCTTCTTACATATGATATTACTCTCTATTTTCTTTAATAATACCTATAATCTTTCCAACACCCACCTTCAATTTTCCTACAATCATGAGATTAAATTCTAGGGGTGCTAATGATAGTTTAAAGCAAATGACACAGTGAAAATGATTATGAAGGTTGGGCATGGTGGCACACACCTATAACACTAGCAACAGGAGGCTGAGGCAGAAGGATCCTAAGAGTTCAAAGTCGGCCTGAACTATACAGTAAGTCCAAGGCCAGTCTAACCTACACAGGAAGATCTTATCTCCAGAAAAAAGAAAGAACATGATTATGAGCAGGTGTAACAAGTAGGGTAGCAAGATTCGTTTTCATGACAAACAATCTAAGAAATATTAAAAACTAAGCAATATCTCTTGCACACTTAAAATTATTTCTAATAGATTTGTAAAGATATGCCTATTCTATGAGCTAATTCACAGAGCATGTATAATACACACACACACACACACACCTCTACCCTACCTCTTAAAAAATTTATTCTTTTTATGTGACTCCCAAATTTTCTGAGGTACTATGTGACCAGGTTTTTTGGAAGAATATATGTTAATTTTAATCAAAACTTTAAAAATATTTCATATCTATTAATGTCTCTTCATATCCTATAGAGTAGCAAATCATTTTATTATTAATGTTAACATACAAGAGCAAATAGAGAATCACTATTTTTAAAAAAAACAACCCAATGGTGAAGCTGGTGGACAGAGACACCCTACTAAAAGAGAGGGACGAGAAGAAAAAGGTGGAAGAAGAGAAGAAGAAGAAGAAGAAGAAGAAGAAGAAGAAGAAGAAGAAGAAGAAGGAAGAAAGAAGAAAGAAGAAAGAAGAAAGAAGAAAGAAGAAAGAAGAAAGAAGAAAGAAGAAGAAGAAGAAGAAGAAGAAGAAGAAGAAGAAGAAGAAGAAGAAGAAAATAAGAAGAGGGAAGAAGCTGCCAGGAGAAAACAAGAGCAAGAGGCAGCAAAGTTGGTCAAGATGAAGATTCCACCCAGTGAAATGTTCTTGTCAGAAAGTGACAAGTATTCCAGGTCTGATAAAAATGGCCTACCCACGCATGACACTGAGGGCAAGGAGCTGAGCAGGGGGCAGGTGAAGAAGCTGAGGAAGCTGTTCGAAGCCCAGGAGAAACTCCACAAGAATTATCTGCAGATGGCTCAGAACGGAAGCCTCCAGTGGAGAGGCACAAGGCCGCCCCCAAACCTGGACTGAGGATCCCTGCCTGGTGACAGCATCCTGTGCCCCCGTCATGCTTACAGCTGTCTTTGGACCTGAACCGAGAGACACATTTGTACAGATACATGTCATTGTCACTCTGAGACACTTTAATAAATTCTCCTAAACAGCAAAACAAAACAACAAAAAAACAAAGAAACAAAACAACCCAAAGGATGAATCTACACTATTAATAAAAAAGTTATAATTTTATCATTTGTATTTAAGAACTTATATTCCCTAGAGTTACAGATTTCTAGAAGACTCACACACTAGCTTGATATCTGAACACTGATCTCTATTATGACAGCACAATGCTGAAAGAGTAAAAGTATTCCTTCGGTCCTTTTATGGAAGCAGTTAGCCAAAGCAGTTAGACAGCTTCACACCTGTCTGTGCGAAACCTCGGAAGCCAGTTGTAAAACCACTACACACCCTCAGTGCATCCACTTAACATATTTGTTCAGATTTTCACTTTTCCTTTTGGTCCAGATTTATGGTAGGCTTCCTAAAACAAGATTAATTTCTGAGATATCTTTGCAATTCTTACAGAGTAATATACAGAATGATCAACAACTATTGCTGAATAAACACTATTCTTATAATCAGTGATCACAATGTTTCAAAAAAGATTACTGAGCCATTACAAATGAATAGCAACTGTCTTCAGGATAGAGGGTTGAAATCTTTTGGAGAATGGGATCTTTGGTCCAATATCCCATGGCAAAATACTGTCCTGTGGCAACATAAAGAGCTTATGACTGATAAAAATCAACTCACTGCTTTCTTCACTAAAGAAATCTTGCTATTAAAAGTCAGCTGAACTGAAGAATATATTTGATGATATAGTCTGTCTCCACTGAATTGCAGCCCCTGCAATTCAGTGAAGCTATGAATTGGTACTGGTCCTCAGACTCACTTCGAGAAGCATGGTTCCACACTACTACTAAAGTTGGACTAATGATGACAATAATGATAATACTCCTACTGATTAGCAATTAGAGAGTGCTTACTGCATGCCAGATGCTATGTTAAGCACTTAAGCACTTTATATGGATTATTTCATTTAAACTCTTAAGAACCCCATGAGGATTTACTTTACCATTTCCATTTATCAAATGAGGAAATTTAAGCCTTCAGTGGTTTGGCTAATTTATCCAGCTTCTAGCAGCTCGTCTGTGACAGAGCAGGTGCTGGAAGTTAGGCGGTCTGCTCTCAGCTTGCCCCTAAGTGTGCAGTGCATGGTTCACCATGGTACCCTACTGCTTCCTGGCTAAGTTAAAGAAAATGAGCTCAGAGTGCACCAAATACTTGACACCATGGGAGATATCAGGCAGTATAAGACAGAAAAACGAGGTATTGACAGATCTGTGAATTTTTTCATAGATTTGAAAAAAATCTATGAAAATTGATTTTCATAATTGCCTATGTGGAATTACAGTCAAACATTTTATATATGAACCTTACTTCCCATGCAGGGTACACTTTAGTTGAAACAATGGATGTAGTCACCACTGAAACTTCAGAAAACTGCTTCTTTGATTGCCTATATTTTAATAGGCTCAAAATTCCCTATAATATGTCTTACTTGGTTTCCAGAACCTTTAAACTTTGCTGGAAAAGGTAAAGTCAGAATTTATTTTCAAAACACTAATTCTAGATTTCCAATGAGTTGACCTTGTTCTAATTTCTTTTTCTTTGTAGTACTGAAGGATTAAACCCAGAAATGCTCTGCCATTGAGCGATATTCCAGCCCTTTATTTTTTCTTTTGAGATAAGAGGCTAAATTGCCTGGGTAGGACTCAAACAGGGGATTCTCTTGCCTCAGCCTCCCAGAGTACTGGTTTTTTATTACAGGCACACACTCAGACCACCCAGGTAGTAGCTCTTGTTGTTATTATTGTTGTTGGGATTTTGGAGATAGTATCTTACTATACAGGTCAGGCTGGCCTCCAACTCACAATGTTTCTCCTGCAAAGTGAAAGACTACAAATATCAGGAAGCTTTTTGTTTTGGCTAATAAAGTAGTGCATAATCATTTTGCTATGGCTTTAATAAAATAGTAACACATTGGTAACCTATGTTGTGCATTCTGTGGTAGGAGAAAGTATAAAGGTTTAGGGAATAACAAGGACTTCCTTGAGGTTAGGGCTTCTTATATTATCCATTCCCGATTTTCAGTTGACTCTTCTGATAACACTTTTTAAGTTTCACTGGGTTCTTCCACCACCAGCCACTCCTCTCCATTATAAAATATGTGTACTCTAGGGGCCTATCCATTACCCTTTTCTCATCCTACATAAATTTTCCTAGAGAAATTATTCGTATTTTAATTTTTTTTTTTGATGGAACCAGGGACTGAACTCAGACACTTGGGCTTGCCAGGCAAGCGCTTATTCTACTGAGCCATCTCCCTGGCCCCATTATTCATATTTTAACTTCAATTAATCTCCCACTTGTCTACTGGGTACAGAGAACTCTTCTTTAGTCACATGACCTACTGCCATAGTCACACTCTTGCCTTTACTCAAGCTGTTTCCTTGCCTAGAAAGCATCCTGCATTTTACATACAATTCATCTGGGCATTTCCTATTCATCTTTTGAGAGAAAGCAACCCTAGAACCCAAGTAATACCTAGCACACTGTGAAGGCTCAGTAAACATTTGCTCTGTCCAAATCAATTATAATCAGGGCTAGCAAGATAGCTCAGCGGACTAAGCACCTGCTTTGGCAAGCACAGGGAACAGGGTTTGATCCCTGGTCCTGCATGCCACGCCAGCCCTGCCCTCAGGTGCGCTGAGCCTGCAACAGAGTCCAGGCGTGGTGGTGCGTGCCTGTAATCTCAGCACTGGGGAAGCTGAAAACAGGAAGATCACTATGAGTCCAAGCTGCATAGCGAGACCCTGTATCAAATACATGAATAAATTTTTTTAAGTTCTTTACAATATATGATATTACCATTCATCTCTATAATTAGTTTGTGTCTTACAACTAGACTATGAGACAACAACTTCAGGTTATTAATAAGCAAATAATATCTCCTAATTTTCCCAAAATGGCACACCTCAAAATTAATGCAAGCACCCTTGATTAAAGAGGCTTGCCCTTTCTATTATTATTATTATTATTATTATTATTATTATTTTCTGTATGTAGGGTAGGCTCTACAGGGTCTCATACAAAGATCAGACCTGTAGTGATCCTCCTGTTTTCAGCCTCCCAAGTGCTGGGATTACAGGTGTACGCCACCACGCCCAGTCTCAATCCCTGTCTCAGTGCACCCTGCAGGCAGGGCCTGCATAGCATGCTGGGGATAGAACACCAGCCGCTGCACTCTGCCTAAGCAGGTGCTTTAGTCCACCGAGCTAACAGGATAGCCCGCCCTTTCTATTATTATCCTGCTCAAATTACCAGGTGGTGAAAGTTGCAGTGTGCTACAGAGAATGAAGAAGATGCAGGAGTCCTGGATTTCAAAACTGTTTAATCTCAAGTGCAAGATCCATAAACATAAAATGAGAGAAAAATTGTCAGGAAAGTATAATACGGAGCTAAGAGAGATGCATTATTCAGCATTAGCTTAATCATAGAATACTTTCTAGGAAAGGAAAGAGCCTGGTCCCACAGCAGGATTATGCTATGAGTAAAACACTCATAGCATTACTATTATTATTATTATTATTATTTATTTATTTTTTGCGGAACGGAGGATTGAACTCAAGCCCTTGTGCTTGCCAGGAAGCGCTTATTTCACTGAGCCATCTCCCC
>NW_004524586.1:17861018-17862958 GCF_000260255.1 Octodon degus | reverse complement strand
TTCTCAATACAGTTAGAAAAAATAAATAAAAATAAAAATAAAAATGTATTTAGTACAGGGTCTACAGGGTCTCACTACACAGAGTGGACTCATAGTGATCCTCCTGTTTTCAGCCTCCCAAGCACTGGGATTACAGGTGGGCACCACCACTCAGTATCAGTGTACCCCAGGGGCAGGGCTGGCACAGCAGGGGATCCAACCCCAGCCCCCGAGCTCTGTCTCAGCCAGGGAGGGATTTAGTCTGCTGAGCTTTCTGGCCAGCCTGAGACAATGTAACCAAACAGGAAAAATTTTCCTCCAATTTATGATGGCAAGTAGAAAACAGAACACAATCATTTGCTAAAATCTTTATCATCCTATTTGCATTAAATACAGTTAACTTTTTACTAGTTACTTTTACTTTGAATCCTGAAATAGCCAACAGATCTAAATAAAAAAAAAAAGAAAAGAAAGACTACACTATTCTTTTCATTGCTAACTTGTCACTTCTTGGTAGCATAGCTTTGGTTTGCAATCTTTAGGGAGGCATCTGAGAACTAAATAGCAACAATTCTATCCATGATGAGCTTTGAAACTTAAAAAACAAAACAACAAATCTTCACTGTTTTTCTTTTGGCCACCAGTAATATATTGAACACAGCAGTAAAAAGAAACACAGTAGTAGAAAACTCCAAAAAGGGACAATGAGAGTCTTATCATTCTTTTCCAGTCCTGTCCCATTGGCAACTTTCTGACCTTGGGTAGTTCTTCTAGTACTAAACTGTATCTCCACATAGAGAACAATTTGCTTTAAAGCTCTGCTAATTCACTTAACAAGTACACTTATGGGACGCTGAGGGAAAGAGAAGCTGAATACTGCCCCTGTCTTGGAGATGTTACCTTTTCCTCTCCACTTTCCCCTCAGTCTTTTCTTCCATAGGTACAGCATGGAAGATGTTTCTTTTCACAATTGCCTTTATTTGTTAAATACGATGTCCTGTCAATTGAAAGCATTATAAAATAATCTAAATCATGACAAAGTACTTCACTAACATGTAAGCCCCTTTTTCCAATCTTAAAAAGAATATGTAGCTACCAAAGGAAGTCACTGTTACCTTGGCATGGAAATCTGTAATATTGGTTGCTGTTCTTTTAAAAAAATACAAACGCCTAAGTCAAGTGGGATGGTGCATACCTACTATCCCAGTACACTGGCAAAGGGAAGCTGGATGATCCCAAGTTCAAGTCCACCTTGGGCAATTTAGTGACTCAGAAAGACCCTGTTTCATAATAAAAATTAAAAAAAGGTCTGGGAATAAAGCTCAGAGCTAAGGTCCTGGATCAATTTCCAGCACCACAAAAGAACAAGAAGCCTTTCACTATTTGGGAAAATTTAACCTTCCCTTTTTTGTGTATGTGTCAATAATGTCCTTTTTTCCCCCTTCCAAATCACTATCTTGACACTACTATGATACTGTTGATGGCATTACTACATTTGTATCCTGGATAAGAAGACCACTTCCTGATGTTTCTTTTGAAAACTAGTTTGAGAAACATTGTACATACAAATGTTGCTACTTTTAAATGTTTTCTATCTAAAAATGTATCCCCCAAAGTTGTTAAAGCACCATGAAGCGCTTACTTTCTAACCTGTATTCTTTTAATATAATTTAACTTGTGATATATCACCGCTGTATAAATAGCACTGCTTGTCAATATTCACACATAAACCTCCTTGTTTTGACATTCTGAAAAGAGTCTCTGTATAGTCTGGGTGGGAAAGCCTAATTTGGTTATATATAATAAACGGCTGTTTCTATCACGGCATATGAGTGTCTCAGGTTTGATTAACCTGTGAATGATTCCTTTTTCTAAGAAGAAAGTAATGCTCTTTGGTGTCCACATCATCCTGAACCGGAAATCTCTCTAGTGGCAAAAATAAGTAATCACTTACAAGACCC
>NW_004524586.1:17849727-17860503 GCF_000260255.1 Octodon degus | reverse complement strand
ACCCGAGATGACAGAGCAACGCAGGGCGGAGGAATCTCCGGGGTTTCTGGAGTGTGGCACCACTTCTGGCCCAGTCCGGACGCCGGGCGGCTCTCCTGCGCCCGGCAACGCTCCCCGAGGCTGGTGACCCGACGTCCCGGCTCCGGAGCGACCCGCACCCCGCCGCGACGCGGACTCCAGAGAAGGGGCGTCTGGGGGTCCCAGGGGGCGCTGGTGGTCCAGAGCGGGCCGGAGCCCGAGGGCCGCAACAGGTGCGCCGAGCCGCCCACCCACAGGCCCCGCCGCCCGGCTCCGCGCTGCCCGGCCCCGTCTTACCTGCAGCGCCGGCCGCCGAGTCCCGGAGCGCGGCCAGGCCCCGCCGGTCGCCAAACGCCCGGGCGGTCCCGACAGCTACCTCGGGACTGCGACGGCGGGGCCCGCAGCGCCCACTCCGGAGGTCGCAGCGCAGGCCCGGAGGTCGGGGCAAGGGCCTCAGGGGAGTCCCGACTGCCTGACCAGGCCTCCGAGGCAGTGTCCTCCACTGGCCAATCGGCCACCACCTTCGCTCGGTGCCCCCAGCTACGCGCGGGCTCGCGCGCTCGCTGGCGTTTTCTAGCGGCTTTTGGTCCCTCCCTCTCGCCGTCCTACTGGCCCCTCCTCCCGGACCCTGGTTGCCCGGGCAACTCAAGAGACGCCTGCTAGGAGCTGAGGTGTACGCGGGCGGCAGCGGCGGGGCTTGGCCTGCGGGGCCTGGGAGCGACAGACCGTGGAGCCCCTGAGTAAGGGCGGCAGGGCCGGGGAGGGCCTCGGCCTCCGGGAACCCCTCGGGCCCCCACGCAGCCCTGCGGGCTTTAGCGCATCCGACGGGGACGTGCACTTTGCGATTGCGCTCGCGCGTCTCTGCTGGAGGGAGAAGGGAACCGAGCCCTGCCGTGTGGTCGGGCCGAGAGGGTCTCCGGTGGGAGCCCGCAGGACGGAGGATGGACGCCCGCAGCGCGTTCCTTCCTGAGATTCTCCCCGGAGCAGTTCTGTTTATTTATTGTTACTGTTACTGTTACCACCTCCTCCATGATTTTAGTTTGTAGTTTGGTTCGTTAATTGTAAATAGCTTGTCCTTCTAAGATACAAGCCATCAAGCATGCGACAAATCTGGGGTTTAACCCCGCAATAGTCTGATATAAAGGAGGTGGGGTGAGCTTTTTAAAGTACACTTAATTTATTGTTACCTCTATTTAATTATAGTTAGTGTAAGAGATAAGATGCGCCAAAAAATTATTTGTACTAATTTTGTTTTCCCACGTTTTTTGATGTATGGCCAAAGGTGTGCAATTTACATATCAGATCTAACACTGGTTTATTGGGTTGCCCACCACCACCACCATTTCAGGGACTTTGTCCTAGGTCCTTCTTTACTCATCTCCGCCTAAATTGTTTTATTACCCCTTTTTGTTCTTAAAATAAGGGTTGTCTTATCTAGAGACTTGAACGATCTTAAAACTTGATTATAAGGGTGAGCAATTTGATTCTTCAAACCTAGTCAGCTTGTCTTGCACAATTTCACAAATAAAGCACTCAAGCTAAATCCAACTTTTGTCTGGGAGGAATAGCATTTGTAAAGGGCATTTATTTCCAAGAAAAGCTTTTAAAAAGACTTTCTCCTTTATTTTAATCATTTGCTGAGGAAAAAACTTCTAAATTGGAATTAAGTTGGCTTAGGTTGGTAGGGCTATTATACAGAATTTCTTTGTATTTATAACTCTTTGGAGTCTACAGCTTCTACCTAACCTGTTGAAAGAAATTTAAGGGGCTGGGGAGATGGCTCAGTGGAATAAGCCTTCCCTGGCAAGTGCAAGGGCCTGAGTTCATTCCCCGGTTCTGAAGAAAAAAAAAAAAAAAAAAAAAAAGAAAGAAATTTAACATACACAATTCTTAAGATTTTTAAAAATCCAATTTCAAACTAATACCAGGCTGTGAATGTTATCCATAAAGAAGAAATGATTTGAAGTGATATGAATTTTTTTTAAAAAAACTAACTTTATTTCTGCAGATTTATCTTTATAGTTCAAAGATGTAAACTTAAAAATCTTTAGTGTTGTATTTATTTGTTCATTTGTTGTCCCTAATGTGTTGCAGTTCTGTTCTAGGGACCTGGGATTGAATGAGAATACTGCAATGTTAGTTTCATGCATCCCAGGAAAGTAAGCAGAGTTTCTTAAAAGTTACTAAAAACTCTCTAAGACTAGGGAAGAGGTGAACAGAAGGTTCCCAGGAGAAAGTAGAACTAGATCTGCAGGATGTCCTGGCAAAGAATAAGGGAAGAGAAATTGTAGAAGAAATCCTTGCACCAAGGTCCCCAGACCTGAGGGAGGAGCAGTTTTCAAGAATGGGAAGATTAGTAAAGCTGTATGTAACAGGAGAGCAAGAGATCCTCCTGCCTCAGCCTCTCAGGCTTGTGCAAACCATGCCTGGCTCAGCTCATTGTGTGTGTGTGTGTGTGTGTGTGTGTGTGTGTGTGTGTGTGTGGTACCAGAGATCAAACTCGAGACCTTGCCTGTGCCAGGCAGGCACTGGTACCACTGAGATATCTCCCTCAGCCCTGATGCTTCTTAGGTTTTGAAGTCAAAGATATTTGTAAAGCAATTTATGCCTGGGAAAAAAACCAGATGTATTCTTTTGCACATATTCTTACTTTTATTAATTTAATTTTAAGTAAATTCAGTTACCTTTTACCTTAGGAGATTCTTTCACAGTCTACTAAGCATCATTTTGGGTAAATATTTGCTAAATTATTTACTAACCTTAAGTGATTTGGTAAATATTTAAAAGGATAAGATTAAATTAGCTCAGTTTGTTTTTGAAACGTCAAGATTTTATCTAACTAGATTTTACCCAAGACTGAAGTCATTTAATCCTCTCAAAGATAATGGAAGTACTATAGTGGTACAATACTACCAAGTGTTGTAATTACAATTATACTGTTGTCAGTATTAACATTATATCTTTATATGAATATCATAGAATATATTTTATGTTTGGTAATTACATGGTACCTTTTGTTATTGAATGGCTTCAAATAACATTTTAGAAGAATAAATATAGCATCAGTAAATTGATTAACAGGAGGGCTCCTTCTTAATTGTTTTTAAGAATTAAGCATATGTCTAAACGAACACTAAAGAACCACTAGAAATAACCCTCAAGTCATTTGTATCCATTTTATTTCCAGAGACTTAGTTTTCTATTACTTTTAGGAATGACCTTTGTTAACTGAGTCATTAAAATCCAATAAACATAAACTCTCAAACCCCTCAGCTGGATCATATTCTGGCAATAAGCAAAGGATGACAGGGGCTACCTCTGTTTTACAGAATAAGGCAGTGGACCAAGAAATGATTCCTTAGGGGAAAATAAATAAGTTCACGACCCTTGAGCTGTTCAGAGTGGTTTGGGCTTTCAGCTAGCACATTTATGTTTTTATTTTCTTCCTAGACTGACTTCACCACTGGACAGTTGGAAGGATAGCCAATCTATAAAATAACAAAGTCCTTTATTTTTCTTTTTTAAAAAATATGTAAATTCAACAGTACTTCTCTTACCTAATTTCGTAGTGAGTGATAAAACCAGTAGGTGGTTGTGTGGGGTCTTTAGCCCAAATCTAAACAAATACAATCCAAGTAACTAACAACATAATGAAACATTCTATCTTCCTAAAATCCGTATTTATCAAAAACAACATGGAGATAAACCATGTGCCTAAATGTAACCCTGGCTGCAGTATCCAGTTACAAAGCCACTCTTTGTTGTTGTTTTTTGAGACAGGGTCTTGCTCTGTGTTTCATCCTGGCCTTCAACTTACTATATAGCCCAGGCTGCCCTTGAACTCCTGGGCTACATATCAACATTTTTTTTTTAAATGGGTATCTAAATTATTCCTGTGACTAAGAGCCTGAGACATACACTTAAAGGAGTTGACTTCTCTCTTCAAACTTGTTTCTCCACTAGTGTTCCCCACCTTCTCCATTACTCTAGCCTGAAATCTGAGTCACCCTTGACTCCTCTTGTTTACTCAACATCCACTCCCCAGGCAGTACTTCCACCAACAGGTCTTGTTTATTCCACCTCCAAAGTACCACAAAGGTCCAGTGCTCCTTCTTCCCCTTTCCTTGTAGAAATCTGGTTTTCCAAGGACTCATGCCACTTACCAGGACCGTAGGTACCACTGATTCTTACATTTCTTCTCCCCTCTCTACCTGTGCTCCACCTGGAAGCCAGTATAACCTTTCCAAAATAGACTCCTGATTGCCAGTTAAACAGAAGACCCAATGCTATTATGGGCTACTGGACTCTTTTAGAATATTTTGCTGAGTTTACACACCTATAATATTCAATAACGGAACTTAGAACAAATGGGGTACACCGATGAATGTCCATTTTGTATCTGTGTATTCAAAGTGGTTAGAATAGATATATAGTTGCATTCTCTTAATGAATAGAATGATTTGTTCTAATGGTGTTTGTAAATAGGATCTCAAGTCCGCATCTTGTACAGCAATTAACCACTAAGAAGAATATATGCAGTGTATTATTTGTTGAAACTGTACTTCGATTTGATTTGAAAATGTCTCATTGCTATCTGTTTATCATTAAATTTTGAAAAAAAATAAAAATAAAACTTAAAAAAAGCAAATGTGAGGAATTGTAGGAAAAATAGAAATAATAAAATTTTTATTATTAAACAATAATTTTTTAATATCTGAATTATGCATGGATGACTGTGTCTTCCTACACATATATATCAAAATGCATAGTAAATATATTTTGTACTTTTTATGATTAAAAAAAACTAGATGTAAATTTTCATTAGATGACCTTTATCTAAATATAGCAATGTGTTTATAAGGTAAAAAAAAAAAAAATAGACTCCTGGTCTTGTCACTCCCCTGCCCAAAATCCACCCAGTTTTTATCCTAGCGTAGATACCTCTTAAAACTTGTCACACTTTGGATCCTAAATATATTATGTTTCTTTTAGTCCTCTAACATACTCAAATTTCTTTAGAACTGTGCTTCTTTGTGGAAGCTTTACCTTTTGCCAGGATTAAGTATTCTTTTCAGCTCTGGTAGCTTTGGTAGCTCTCTTCTAATGCCCTTCAGTTTTTGCTTAAAATTCACTTCCTTGTGGAGTCTTTCTCTGACTCCCTGAAGTACGTACGCATTGCCTTATCCCCGACATTGTTTCTGTCTCTCCCCCTTTTCTCTCCATAGCAGAAATCAAAATTTGTAATTAGTTAATCATGATTTGTTACTTTTTTTTTGGTATCAGAAATCTAACTCAGGATCTTGTGCTTGTCAGGCAGATGGTGTTCTGCTGGGCCGTATCCCCAGCCCAACTATTTTGTTAATGTTTAAAAATTTTTGTCAATGTTTAATAATCTACTGTCACTAGACTATACAATAGTAGAAGAGGGCATTGGCCCTGTCTGCCTCATTTATCATGTTGTCCCTAGCGCTAAGAGGAAGTATGGCTTAAGCAAACACTTATTGAATAGGTGGCATTACTGTTAACAGTTGGCTGCCTAGTCTTATTTCCTTAAGTGTGATGTAGTGTACTTATAAGAGGAAAACTATTTTACTTTACAATAGAAGGGACTGTGCACAGTGACATTTGAAGTGCCTCTTGTGGCATATGCTTTGGGTAAAGTTCATTGAAATCAGGTGCATATAAATGTCAGGTCCATTACAGGTATGCTATTCCGTTTTCTTTCCTAACCTAACTGATATCTTAAGAGTCTCCTTTTATCCAGTAAAATTAGGGAATTAGGCAAGTAACACTGTGAACAAAAGGGCCACCAGGTCCTAAGACCTAACAACATCATCACACTACCATGAAGTACTCACTCATTAATTATCCAGGACACTGGAAAGGATTTAAAAGTAGTTTTTTACTTAAGCCCAAAATCATTTAACAAATCTGTATAGCAGTTTTTTTCCCAAGTAGTCTTATGCCCTAAAGAATATTATTTCTATCAGGTTATAGTTCAAACCTTTTCACACAGAAAGACACTTATATGAATCAAATTTAAAACATCTTTAGCAATTTCAAGGCGACACCTTTTAAACAGTCTTATTTTTAAGTCCCCATCAAAATTCTAAAAGTCATTGCAATCTGACCTCTGATGCTCAGCCACAGGAAGGGAGAAAACGTCCCAGTGGTTGGAGTTGTGTGTCCAGAAGCTGACGTTTACCCAGCACTGTCCCCAGTTGGCGTCTGTTCCTGCTAACTTGGTTTACCCTGTCTTGCAGTGCTGAGCAAGCACTGTGCCAGCCAGTCTGATCACTGCCACCAGCCAACCGCATTCAAGGAGGGGCTTGTGCTCAGCAGCCTCATCCACGAGTGGCCAGGGTGACTCATTGAGCTCAGAAGGTGGTGCAAAATAAACAGTCACACAGACATCACACAGCAGGAGTGTGTGTGAGAGAGAGAGAGAGAGAGAGAGAGAGAGAGAGAGAGAGAGAGAGAGTGTACAGTGTATTCTCACAGGGCTGGTGGCAAGCCAGAGGCAAAACTATTAATGTTTTTTTATTTTTTCCATAATTTTATTGAGAAATAAATAGCAATGAGGTAGTTTCAAATCAAATTGGTAGGACAGTTCCAACAATTAACACATTGCATACTGCCTTTCTAGCAGTTAATTGTTGTATAAGATGCAGACATATCATATTTGCAAACACAATTATAACAAATCCCTCTATTACTTAAATTAAGAGAATGTAGCTATATATCTATCCTAATCATTTTTTCCATAATTTTATTGATAAACAAATAGCAATGAGACAGTTTCAAATCAGATAGTTTCAATAATTAACACATTGCATACATTCCTCCCAGTGGTTAATTGCTGTACAAGATGTGGACATGGTATCGTATCTACAAACACCATTAGAACAAATCACTCTATTCTTTAAGAGAATGTAACTATATATCTAAAAACTATTAATGTTTATCCTTGGGACCCTAGGAATCTTCTCAGGGCACTTCCCATGGAAGTGGAAGGAAGGAAAAGGCCACCTGCCCTTCGTAGGACCTAGGTACCAGCTCTTCCACCTGGTCCCCATTCCATTTTAGGTTGTCAGGAACCCTGCCCAAGGCTTCTCATGCTCTTTACCCTCTATGTGCTCACTGCCCATCCCCCCATTCGGTTTTTAAAACCTTTCCTGAGCATCACTTTCTTACGAACTTTGTGTGTCTATTCACCTTCCCTTTTCCCAGATCAGAGTGAGCTCCATGCTCTTGCACTGTATCTGCATTTTATTAATACTTTTTCATTTTAACATGCTGTAACCAATGTATATACTCAGCTCTCCCATGAGAAATTTTCGTGAGACAGGGTGGAGATTGATACCTTTCTGGCTCTAGTAAATCTCTTTATGTTAGAGTGAATGAATAAATGAAAGAAGATCAGTCACAGAAGAAATGAGTTAACAAACTCATTAAACTGTTTGTTTCTCTCAACCACACAAGACCCATCAGGTCACCTGATGAAACAAACAGTTTAATGAGCTTCTTCAGGATTGTGCGAGTACTTTCATTTTCTAGTAAACTAAATTATCCCAAGCTGAGAATAGTGTTGCTATTACTCCTTCCTGGGCAATCAATACTAATTTTTACTTGAAGTACATACATAAAAGAATATACAGATCTTAATTGTATAGTCTGATGACTATTTGCAAAGTGAGCACATTTGTGTTATCACAATCTCAAAAAAAAAAAAAAAAAGAAAAGAACATTGCTATGATTCACCTTTCTAGGAGTTGCCCAGATTCTAGTTAACTACAAGTGGGAGTTCTATCAGAACAGGTTAATTTCATCTTTTGTAATTTATGCAAGCAGAAGAGCATAGTGTACAGTATTTGTGTATTCAAGGTCTTTTGCTTAACAATTTTCCTGTAAGAGTCAGCAGAAAATTATGTTTACTGCATTCCTTCTTTCTCTGCCCTTTGCTCTTTTTTTTTCCCCCACATAACATCATATTTTAGAGACCTTTCTGTTTGGCACACAATAAACTTTCTCACTTTTAAAATAATTGTACAGTATTCTGTTGTATGAGTTTATCATTATTTAACCAATTCCCTTTCACATAGGCTTGTTCTGTTTCTAATTGTTGGCTATGATGGTAGGCTGAGTAAAGGATGCCCATATCAGGAGATTCCCTATGTTTGCCTAAGCTTGCCTAAGCAGAGACTTTAGACTGCTGAGCTATCTCGATGGCCCCAATTACAGCATACTTTATAAGAAGGTCAGAATGGTAAATTCAGGCCATTACACAGAGTACTGATGTTCTACAATTTAGTTTACTCTCCTTTTGATGGTGTGCATTTGGGCTTTCCAGTTGGGGCTATAATGCTACTGTAAATACTCTCAGAATGTCCTTTGGTGCACATGTGTGTATTTCTGTTTTATAGACTCTTAGGAGTGTGGAAGTTCACTGCTGAGTCCTGTTTAGCTTCAGTAGCTATTACCAGCATTACAGAACTGTCTTCTAGAGGTGTATGAAAGTTCCAGGTGCACCACATCTTTGCCAATTCTTAGGTTTTACTCTTTTAAATTTAGCTAAGTTAATGCATATGACTGAAGTATTTTATCAAGGTTCTAATTATGCCTTAATGACTGTTACAGCTGTTATTTAAATGTCCCTACAAAACCTCAGGTACTTTTTGGGAGGTGGCTGGATCAGGAATGTGCACTAAGTGGATTGGTGCATTGATTGGTTTAGTCTACTTCTGGGTGTGAACAATGGGAAGGCCCACCCCCAGTGTGGGCTCACTGACCAATAGTTTTATGATCTGAATAGAATAAAAGAGAAAGGGAAGCCTTGCTGCTTGCTATGATCTTATCTGCCTGTTTTGTGTGGAGTGTTTCTTCTCTTTGATGCCCCTCTGCCCTACTGCCCTGGACTGAAACTTCTATTAACTGTGAACTAAAATTAACCTTCCCTTCTCTAATATGTGGGTATTGGGTATTTTTCTCTTAACAAGGAAATAAGACAATGACTAATGATAGTAAGTGCATTTTTTCATGTATTTTATAGGCTACCTGGATACCTTTCATGACATCCAGGTCTTTTTAATACATATTTCTGTTTGGTTCTGTGGCCCATAAGACCTATGAGATAGGAAATATTTGCTGTTTTAAGCCTCAACATTTTGGAGTAAGTTGTTATTCAGCATTGGAATCTGGTAAAATCTTGTATCTTTTATGATGAACTTGCACTTTTTGGCTTCAGCCCATATACACCTCTCCCATCAATAACTCCTTTTACATTTCTTATTCTCTCTACAGGTTATTTTACTTTTTTGGATAGGTTTCAAAAATAGAAAAAAAAAAGATTATAGAGTGAGGGTTGGGGAGATGGCTTGGTGGTCTAAGCACTTGCTGGCAAGCACAAGGAACTAAGTTCGATTCCCAGTATCATACGCTGTGCTGGCCCCAGGACCCTGGGCATACAGAGCCGGCCCTGAAACAGCATGGCGGTGCATGTGTGTGATCCCCAGTGCTGGGGAGGCTGAGACAGGAGGATTACTACAAGTCTGAATTGCATAGCAAGACCCTGTATCAAATAAATAAATAAATAAGATTACAGAGTGAAAAGTCTTAAGTTTCACTGATCTTGAACTGCTAGGGTTAAGCCACACTGTAGCCTCAGTCCTAAGTAGGCATTTACCACCATCTTCAGAGACAGTTTAGACATTATATGCACAAGCCAATTATATATACTGCATTCTTTTTTTCCCCTCTGTCCACTACATTTTTTTCACCTAACACCATATCTTGGACATCTGTTTAGCACATAATGAATCTTCTCACTTTTACAAAACTTTTCTATCATATGAATTTATAATAATTCAACCATTCCACTATTGATAGAGACCAATTTTGTTTCTAATTGTTTGCCACTGTGATAGGCTGAATAAAAGCCCATATCCTAATCTCCTGAACCTGTATATTATGTTACCTTAAGTGGCAAAGGGGGTTTTGTGATTAAAGATAGTCAGAGGGGAGGTTAGCCTGTCTCATGGAGTGGGCCCGAGATAATCAATCACAGTTGTCCTTTTACAAGGGAAGCAGAGCACCAGAATTCTGAATAAATCCATTTGAATTTTTACCATTTTGTTAACAAAAATCAAACCCCTAATTTCTTTGAACAATTATTAAATTTTTCTCACGTGTACAACACCCTTTGAATCTCCTTCATAGTTAAGGCTAGGTAGCTCCATCCTACCTACTTTTCTGTCTCTCCTATTGCCTTGCATAGAGTGGGTTCTCTACAGAGTGAGAAAAGAAAATATTATACTAAAACATCTGTGGCACAATAGTTACAGGATAAGAAATGGAGAACACATTCTGTCCATCTATATTTATATCAAGTTCTGCTTAGGAAAACGTGATATTTGCCTTGCACTAAAATATCCTGATCAACTCATCCACATGTCTGACACTGGCAAAGGATCTATAATTTGAGGTACAGGATTTCAGGAAAAATCCTGAGGGGATTTCACTGACCTTATCAGATCCAAAAGCTACAACTCTTGTTGCATAAGTCTTGCTTTATCTTGGTCTTAACCATCCAGCAGAAAAGTATAAAAACGAAGTACAAGAAGTAAAGCCATGCTGTTATGTTGAGCTGTAGGGGACTCAGGTCAATAATTTCTGACACTGCCAGTCAAGCGGAAGACCCAATACTATTATGGGCTACTGGACTCTTTTAGAATATTTTGCTGAGTTTACACACCTATAATA
>NW_004524586.1:17842331-17849627 GCF_000260255.1 Octodon degus | reverse complement strand
TGCCAGTCAAGCGGAAGACCCAATACTATTATGGGCTACTGGACTCTTTTAGAATATTTTGCTGAGTTTACACACCTATAATATTCAAATGATGGAACTAAACAAAAAAGGAGATATATAAATGAATGTTCATTTTGTATCTGTGTATTCAAAATGGTTAGGATAGATATATAGTTACATTCTCTTAATGAATAAAGGGATTTGTTGTAATAGTGTTTGTAAATAGGATATCATGTGTGCATCTTGTACAGCAAATAACCACTAGGAAGAGAGTGTGCAATGTGTTAATTATTGAAACTGTCCTACCAATTTGGTTTGAAACTGTCTCATTGCTATTTGTCTCTCAATAAAGTTATGGAAAAAAAAAAGGTTAAAAAAAAATATCCTGATCAGGGCCAGCCAAATAGCTCAGCAGATTAAAGCACCTGCAAGCAGGTGCAGGGGCTGGGGGTTCGATCCCCAGGCCTGCCGTGCTGGCCCCCACCCAGGGCATGCTGAGATGGCAGTTGAGACTGGGTGTGGTGCCATGTGCTCTTGGGAGGCTGTAAACAGGAGGATCACTATGAGTCTGATCTAGTAGTGAGACCCTGAACACCCTGTATAGGCCCTTCCCTAAAATGCAAAAACCCAAAAATCCTGATCATAATCACTGGTTAGGAAAGACTGAAAAAATGGTTTCCTAGTAATATCCTGATCATTTTTAAATTTTGATTCACTGATATAAAGTACAATCAACAGACTCAAGGCATGTGTGCGGCCTGTCCTTCCACTGTGTTCCTGGAAGCTATTGCGTCCCCTCCCCACCTCCTAAGGTCAGTAGCATCTAGGGCTCTTTGGAAATAACCACATGGAAGTATTAACAGCTGTACCCAACTCACTAAAGTGCTTTCCCAATGAAAAGTGAATCATAAACAAATAGATGATTTTAAATGTACTCTGATGATTCACCGCCCTTTTCTGATTCCGTATCTATCTCTTTTGAGAAGGGGTCTAGCATGTTGGAGACCAAGCAGGCTGGTCTTCAACTCCAGGGCCCAAGCAATCATCCTGCTTCAGCCTCATGAGTAGCTGAGACTATGGGTATGCACAGCTGCACCTGGATTTTGCAACCACATTTTCATTATTGCTCACTGTACTCGCTACCTACACCCAGTCTTCAGTGTGCCAAAAGAAGCCCATGTTGTGAAGCTGACAAATGTCCCCAGGGCTGGTGCTCTATGAATGCGGATAACTTCAGCATGAGTCATCCTGGCTCATCCCAGCTGTTTCTACTAAAGCTCTCCTCTGATAGCTGTTGCTACCGCTACTTCCAACTGGCATTTGTTTGTGTTAATTTTAGATTAAAAACAGATAAATTTACAAAACTGTGGCAATACCAGTAGCACAGTCTAGAAAGGGAGCATGGGCGGACATGGGACTCAGTTAAGCCTGGGTCGCTGTACTAGCTCTAGGGCTTGAGACAAGTCATAGCAGCCCTGAGCCCCCTCAGGGAAATGGTGAGGCCTACCTCGTTGGGTTACTGTGAAGATGAAATGAGACCATTTGTGCACGGTGCCTGGCTTGTGATCACTGAAGTGTGGTGGTCTCTCATTCATCATGGAGGTTACCGTCCAGGGACCCCCATAACAGGTGAAAATCAGCGAAGTAGCAATGTTATATTTATTTTAGCATCTATACATATATATACTTTGCATCTATATATTTTAAGGCTTTATAAACCCTTTAAAAACCTTTACAAACCCCACACTTATAAAAAGCCTTTCTCACACTTTTAAAAAACACTTGTAATGTTCTTAACCATTTTCTAAACTCACAAACCTGTGTAACTTTAACAACATGTGTATACTGTACAGTACTGCAAAATCCAGCAATATAGTAAAAGCTCCATGTTAAATAAATTAGGTTAATATTTTTTGAAAACCTGCAAAACAGTGAGTCTGTGAAAGTAGAACCGTGAAATAATGAGGGACTAGTGTACTATTTTTTTTTTTTAATTTGTGTATTTGGTATAGGGTTTCATTCTGCAGATTGGACTCATATAGATCCTCCTGTTTTCAGCCTCCCCAGCGCTGGGATTACCGATGTGCACCACCATGTCCAGACTCTGTCTCCAGCTCAGCACACCCTAGGGACTGGTCCCTGTGCTTGCCAAAGCAGGTTCTTAATCCACTGAGCTATCTTGCTGGCCCTGTATTTGTAATTGAAGGTATATCTTACGAAAGAGAAGGAATTTCTAGGGTTGAAGCTAAAATAGAAGTCATGAGAATTACCTAAATTTAAATCTTAGTTCACTGTACAGAACTAAAGGTCAGCTACTGTTCGTTGAATATTCAGTAGAAGCTGACTTCTAATATCATTGTCCTGGACAAGCTTTAATGTCATATAAACAAAAACTTGGAAACACTTTCTGGAGGTAAGGATATTCTTTGAATTTTTGCTGATCCATTGGAGACGGCATTATGAAGGAGAGAAAGAATAATTTATCTTTTTTTTTTTTTTTTTTTTGGTGGAACCAGGGATTGAAGTAAGGCCCTTGCACTTGCCAGGGAAGTGTTTATTCTGCTGAGCTAAGTCCCCAGCCTCTAATAATTTATCTTTAAATCATATGAAATGTTGAAGACTAGCCAACCCTCATTATAAAGGAGTAATTCTTTGTGGGTATAAAGAATGTGAAGTGAGTCAAAGGAGTGCAAACCCAGCTGACCTTGATAACTTCAGGAAATTTTTTCATTAGATTTGGTTATGTTTGTCACATGTCTGACCTGACTTTTTAACCAACTCCAACTATGAAGCCAAATGATTTTATATTTGTAACTGTATTAATTCTCTTGGGAGAGTGTATTCCCAATTTCTTGTTTCTGCCTGTGATAATGCTGGAAAATTCTGTAATTAAAAAAATTACTGTGACTTTTGTGATGGGTAGAATAAATAGATTTTCCTAATGTTACATTCAATATTCTGTCAGTTCAAAAGGCGCACATCGCGGGGCAGAATTTGGGTCTAGGAGATAACTGCTTCCTCTTGCATACCCTGTGGCTCTGCTTATGGTTACTTTATTGTTTTAATTCATGTTGGTTTGGTCCCCTTGCTGAGGGCGCTATCAAACATAAAATATAATTCCATGCTAGAGTGAAGAAACATGAGATAATTATACAGAAGAAATCAACAATTGGCCTAAACCTTTTGCTTTTTTCTGAGCTTAGACTATAGGCCACACCTTGTATTTTCTGGCCTTTGAGCCTTCAAGACCTGTGATATTGTATTAGTTCAGTTTTATAACTTAAATGTAACTTTGGGTTAAATGTTTCCTTACAGTTTTTAAAATAAGTTATCCAGGGCCGGGGAGATAGCTCAGTAGAATAAGCGCTTGTCTGACAAGGGCCTGAGTTCAATCCCCAGTTCTACAAAACAAAAAATTTTCCAAGTGAATTTATATTGTTCATTGCAATTCACTAGATTTTTAAATAAGAAATATAAGAAAGCTTATTTTCTTTTTGCTGAGCAGTGTTTTTCTTGTTTCAAAAACTCTTAATACTCCTAAAACTTCTGCAGTAGTTCTAAGAATAAGTGCAACTGACAAAGGTTCTACAATCTGAGGTACAGGATCTCAGGATAAATCCTGAGGGCATTTCACTGACCTTCTCAGACCAAAAAGCTACAACTCTTGTTGCATAGGTCCTGCTTTACCTTGGTCTTAACCATCCAGTAGAAAAGTATGAAGACGAAATATAGGAAATAAAGCCATGCTGTTAAGTTGAGCTGTGGGGGACTCAGGTCAATAATTTCTGACATTGCCAGTTGAACAGAAGACCCAATGCTATTATGGGCTACTGGACTCTTTTAGAATATTTTGCTGAGTTTACACACCTATAATATTCAATAACGGAACTTAGAAAAAATTGGGTATGCCTGTGAATGTCCATTTTGTATCTGTGTATTCAAAGTGGTTAGGATAGATATATAGTTGCATTCTCTTAATGAATAGAATGATTTGTTCTAATGGTGTTTGTAAATAGGATCTCAAGTCCTCATCTTGTACAGCAATTAACCACTAAGAAGAATATATGCAGTGTAATATTTGTTGAAACCGTACTTCCGATTGGACTTGAAACTGTCTCATTGCTATCTGTTTATCAATAAAACTTTGAAAAAAAAATAAGTGCAAACACTCTAGAGTGATTGTTTTTGGCAGAAGGTCATGTAAACATATGATTTATGGGTAGTGTTGATGAATTGTTAAAAAGCAATGCTCATAAGTAGAGAATATGTCAGAGTTTGGGCTCAACTGTGACTGCTGTAGAGTTGGAAAGTGCCCCGAGGTCCTGGTATCTCAGCTGTGGCCATCATTTGCAGTAGTGATTGGTTTTGCAGATTCTTTGCCAGAACTCAAATCTTTGAGTAGACTAAAACTTCATGAATTTCTTTGAAAAACAGAATGGGTAAGGGTTTGTATCTATCTAAACCCTGGTTTTCAATACATTTTTAAAAGCCTATGTTTATTTTAGAAACAAATTTGGGGGATGCATAGATGAGTATATGCCTACTGGTTGTGGAATTTTAGAAATTCTAGACTGATGGTAGTACATACTAATTTTACTGGTCTTCTAATTCCTTAGTCAGAACTTATTTGTGTCACTTCCCCTGTTTCTTGTGCTTTGATCTTGGCTGTTGGCCTTTTGCACAATTTTTAAATTTATTTTTTTAATTTTGTATTTTTTGAGACTGGGTCATTCTACATAGTTCACGCTGGCCTTGAGCACACTAATAGCCCCCAGGCTGGTCTCAAAGTTAGTGATCCTCCTTTCTCGGCCTCCCAAGTGCTGGGATTACAGGTGTGCACCATCTCGCCTGACCCTTGTGCACAGTTTTAGAGTTGATTTATCAGGTTTCACATAACCTGTTGGTGTTCCCACTGAGAGCAGATAAATCATCCCAGGGAGAACTTCATGATATTGAATCTTTCAATCCATGAATCGCACTTACTTCCCCATTTATTATGTCTTTGGCATATTCCAAAATTCTTACACATTTTGCATATTATTAATGAATTCTATGGATCAACTCAGGCTATAAGGCTATAGAAGAACTTGGAAAGTGGTAGGAACTGTAGTTTAGCAGGCACAGATTCACATAGCACTGACTGTTCTCAAGGAGGCATGAAAGTATGAGTTTATATAATAGGCAAGCAGTTTTGATTTATTGTAATGCCCCTCCCCCAAAAAGGTTAAGAGAGGTTACGTGACTGGCAGAAAAATAAGAATGTATATACTTAATAAAAAATATTAAGCTCCTAGTGACCTCTTGCATATATCTTTATTTTTAAAGAATACAAAATAGAGATATAAAGAAAAAAAAACAGTGCTAGAAACAATGCAAGATTTCACTAAACAGAGTAATAGGAATTCAGCAGTGGTTGCTGTTCTTGCATACAACATAGTTGCCTGATTGTTTCAGGTTTCTGTAGTCAAAACTTCGCATTTCTAGGCATTTCTAGGCATCCGCTTGAGCTATGCGTGGGTCTTGTTTCCTTAATGGCCTTTCAACTCCACTTTGAAATGTTTACTCGGTGTTGCTTTCATTGTGATTTTTCTTTTATTTTCATGGTTCATTGCATTTTTGATGCTATTGTAAATTATATAATTTAAATTTTTTAATGTTGAGTTGCTAGGCATAAGACTAGCTAGTATGGTATTTTTGTCAATCTTTATAAATTTTAAAATTCTCCATGTATACTTCATGCTGTCTATAAATTTGTTATTTCATTGTTTTTTACTTTTTCTATTAGCACCTCCACTGATTGTTTTTGGACTTCAGAGAATGTCTTTAGTATATCATAGTAAGAATGATTGCTTTTGCTTATGTTAGTCCTTTAGTAGGCTAAGGAAATGTCTTGCTATTTATAATTTATCTAATTAAATTAAATAATTTATCTATTTATAATTTTTCCAACAAATGGACTATGTTTCTCAAGTTTATCAAGAACTTATGTCTTAGGGGGGCTGGGGAGATGGCTCAGTAGAATAAGTGCTTGCCTAGCAAGGGCAAGGGCCTGAGTTCAATCCCCGGTTCCGCAAAAAAAAAAGAGCTTATGTCTTAGATGGTCTTCTTTTTTTCACTCATGTTAGTTAATTGCTTTTTCATGTGACAATCCTGAGATAAAATGTATACTATCTTATACATCGCTGGTTTTAGTCTACTAACACATTTTAGAACTCTAAAACTTTACAGAGAGCCGAATTTCCTTTGTGGTATATAGCTCTATGGGTTTTGACAGGTGCAATAGTCATAACCACCACAAGGAAGACACCGAACAAGCTGGTCATTCCCAGGCTTGCTTGTGTTACTCCTTAGCAGTGGAGCCCTGCACTGTTAACTGGCAACTGCATGTCTGTGTTCCTTTAGGGTTACCTTTTTCAGAACCTCACATAAGTGAAATGATTCAGGTTATAGCCTTTTGAGTCTGGTGACTTGGCTGTAGGGCAATGTATTTAGGATCTATTCATATTGTTTTATTGATACTTCATTTCCTTCCTACCATTCGTTCATTCATTCATTCATTCATTCATTTTTTGGAGACAGTATCTCACTGCATGTGGGCTGGCCATGGACTCATGGCAATCATCCTTCCTTCCTTACCCTCCTGAGTTCTGGAATTAGAGCTGTCTGTGCCCATCAGTATGCCAGTATGGTATTCCTTTTTTTTTTTTTAACCAAGTAATAATCCATTGTATGGATGTTGGTTTTTTTGGGTTTTTTTTTTGTATGTTAAGGAAGAGTCTATAGGGCCTACAGGGTCTCACTAGTAGATTGGACTCATAGTGATCTGCCAGTTTGCAGCATCTCGAGAGCTGAGATTGCAGGCCTGCGCCACCATGCCCAGTCTCAATTGCCATCTCAGCATGCCCCAGGGGTGGGGGTTGGGCCAGCACAGCAGGCCTGGGATTGAACCCTGGCCCCTGCACCTGCTTGCAGGCGCTTTAATCCACTAAGCTATTTGGTTGGTCCTGGATGCTGTATTTTTTTTTTTAATCAGTTCATTATTATCTTAACATAAAATATTTCTGTTTTGGTGAATTATGAATAAATTTGTTATAAATATTCACTTATCAGTTTTAATGCAAGCATAGATCTTCATTCACTTGGGCAAGTATCTAGGGATAAGCTTGCTTGTTCACATTGTTGGGGTGTGTTTGATTTTATAAGAAACTGCCAAATTGTCTTGCAACATGATTATATCATTTCAGTTTCTTTATTACATGTGGGAGTAGGGGAGTATGTGAGTTACCCATTTTTAAA
>NW_004524586.1:17837624-17842231 GCF_000260255.1 Octodon degus | reverse complement strand
ATCGCACTATGCAGTTCAGGTTGGCCTTGAACTCACTTTGCAGCCCAGGCTGGTCTTGAATTGGCAATGATCCTCCTGCCTCGACCTCAGTTGTTGTTTTTCTATTTTTGGTAATGGACATCAAAGTTAGGATCTTGTGCATGCCAGGCAGGTGATGTGCCACTGGCTAAATCTCTGGCTTTAGTTCTTTAACTTTTGTCTTTCAAGGAGTTAGTGCATTTTCATTTAATTTGTAGAATTTCTAAAACAGTTTGTTTTTCACTGTGCTTCTTAGACTTCTAATATCTGTTAGGTCTTTGGTTACTATATTAGTAATCTTCATGCTTTTTGGCTTTGTCTCTGTCTCTTGTCCTCTCTATCAACCTGGTTCGAGGTTTAATAATAATAATAATACCATTAACTTTTTTTTTCTGTTTTAAGTTATATTTGGTTAGTCAGATACACTTAGCCCTTTTTCTCTTCTGCTTGATTTAGGTTTATTTTTTCTCCTTAAAGTCTATGCTTAGATTATTCATTTGATACTTTCCTTTTTTTCCAATAGAACAACAGAGTGGTGCAAATTTCCCTCTAATTATAGGTTTTGATGAGCTTATGTCATGTTCATTTTCTTCAAAATATTTTCTATCTTGCCTTAAAATACTGTCTGACTAGTTGTGGATCATTTGGAAATATGCTGCTTAATTTCCACATATTAAGGGATACTCCAGCATGTTTTATGGATTCCTAGTTTAATTCTCTTATCAGGGAGCATAATTCATTTGATTTCTTTTCTTTTAGATCAAAAGATGTTAATGTATAAGTTTTTTTTTTTTTTTTTTTTTTTCTAAACTAAAACCTCAGCATTCCAGTTTAATTATAGTGTGCACTTTCGTGCTTTCATTCTAAAAATGTATAGGAGTGGAGGTGAGCCTATGTTGTGTGCCTCTGCATTTTTTAAAGAAAAAAAAATGTTAGTGTAGACAATTTTTTTCTGAATTAAAACCTCAGGACTTCCGGAAAGATGGCATCTTGGTGAATAGCAGCAAATCAGCCTTTCCAAGACTGGGAAACCAGACATTGGAGTTTGGCAACTCGGAGAAGAGAAAGAGGGGGATAGATCCCCAAGCCCCATGAAATTTTTGAAGGGAGAATTGGAATCCACAGGGAGGGTGAGGTGATGGAACTCAATGCAGAAGGGGAAGGGGGCAAATACTTTCTCCCTGACTCCTGGCTCACAACATGAGAGAGGAAGTTTGAGCCCACAGGGGTGCATTAATAGCAGGGTACCCTGGAGACCTCCAGAGAGAAATGCACCCATGCATCAGGGCAGCGGCTGCTGTGAACTTCAGTGACTGGTGGGTGACTCCAGTCTAGTTGACCCCAGGAGATGGTGATTGACTGGATACCATCTTGGGGTGGAACCAGCTGAATGCAGTACTCAAGAAGTGGTGGGTCGGCTTTATCTTGGGCTCACAGTATCTGTGTGAGGCACAGCCCTGGGAGATTCAAAAAACACCTGTAGTATAGTGGGCTGAACAGGCCCACAACCAGAAACCAGGCCTGGCTTGAACTAATGTGGAGCGGAATCAGCACCTCACCCTATTCCTACTGCAGGGTTGCTGGGATCATCCAGCATAAATTTGGGCTCTTTCTGCCTCTTTTGTGTACCAGTGACAGCAGAGACACACCTGAAATGCACAGCTAAAAATGGGCCCACAGGGGGCTGGTGGGATGGCTCAGTGGTCTAAAGCACCTACTTAGAACAAGCTAAGCTGAGCAAAGCACAGGGACCGCAGTTCAATCCCCCAGCACCACATGCCAGCCAGCCCCACCCCCTGGTGGGCTGAGCTGGTCACACACACACAAAAAATAAATAAATAAACAAATAAAATTAAAAAAAAAACTGGGCCACAGAAGTTCATCACAGGCTTGAAATCAGAGAACTCTCACTCTTTATTTTCAGCATATCCTCTAGTTTCTTCATGAGTATGAACATTGGTTTTTTCCTTTTTAACTTGTTTTGTTCTTGTTTTTGTTTCTTCCTAGTTTGTTTTCCTCTCACCTTCTTCACCTGTCGATAAACACTTAGAAAATCTTCCTTTGTCTTTGAACTTTGCTTCTCGTTTCTTACTCTTTTTCTCTTTTATCCCTTTTATACTTTCTCCCCAGAGTATAAAATTGCACAGTTAAGGGGATATTTGCTATATATAATTTTGTGGTTTGTTTCAGACTTTGTTATAAATCTTGTTCATATGGTTAAAGGTGGAAAATTAATAGTTGCCACAGTTTGTAATTTTCTAGGATGTGCTTGATCCTATTATTATTACTGATTGCACTACTTTAGCCAAAGTGACACAGATATTTTAATCAATGGCTCTTTCTGTATGCTAATACTGAGATTGTCTAAGGATCATAAATAATACTTATAGTCCAGGACCAAAAAATGAGGAACCAAGCCAAATAGGCAACAAGTTCTCATCCTTAACAAACTGAAGAGGTAGGATCTTACAACAAACTCAAAAGCCAGCCAACATAGACATCTCTAAAAATCGGTCATTTCCCAAGGAATTACTGATCGTACTAATAAAGATACCACCATAAAGGATTTACAAATGTCAACACAAAAAATAAGTTTAAAAATATAGAAAATGAGAAGACATGGAAGCAAGATATAAAACCAGATCTCCAGCTTGCCCCAGGCAAACCTAGAGGGCAGTGAGGTGGAACAAGTAAAAAACCAACCACGAGATCATTTTTCCAGTTTTGATTTTTCTTAATCTGCCTACTATGTACTTTTCAGAGTACTCAGGTCATTAGTATTTATATTCTTTCCAGTGTTTTAAGTTGTAGTCAAGGAAAGGACAGGCTATAGCATACATATATCTTGTCCAGTCCAACATTTGTCAAGTTTTTTTGAGGCAAGTATTCACTATGTTGCACAGGCTGGCCTCAAACTCCTGAGGACAAGTACATCTGGGACTATAGGCATATGTCACCTTGCCTTGGTGTGGTTTGGGGTTTTGCAAGGGGGAACAATACAATATGGAACACTAAATTATATAAGGTTATTTTATGATGAATTACCTAAAGAATCATATGTGAAAAGTGCAGAATATCTGTCTATGCACTAAGGACCAAAGAATTCAGCTGAGAGCCTGGATCCCATGATAGTGTCCTGCATGAGTCAAGCTGAAGACCTAGAGCTCATAACAGTGTCCCCCACAAGTCCAATTGGAGGCCTGGATCCCATGACAATGTTTCATGTAGGCCTGTTTGACAGATCTGCACAAGGAAGGCCCTAAGATCAGTGGTGGAAGCTAGAAAGTCAATGCCAGTGGGACAAAGGATCTGTGCCAGCAGGCTGAGGGATCTGAACTGGGGCTAGGAAGCAATGCTCAAAGTAAGAGCCAGGGCTCCCCCAAAAAGTACCACAGCCATCATCGGTGACAAAGAAGTCCTGATCTCCTTTGATGATGAGGAAAGCTAGTTCCCACTGGGAAAGCCAATTCGACGAGCTTCTCCAGAAGTCTGAGCAGTGTACCCACCATCTTCCCTTCCAGAGCCAGGAAGTGATGCTCAAGGTGAGCATCCTCCAGAATGAACCATAGTCATTCTGAGTGACAACAAAGTCCAGAACTGCTTCATTGCTAACAGGCAAGGTCATCAGGAAAGCCAGCGTGACAAACTCTTTTAAGAGAACCAACAGCTCCCTATAGCCTCTTCAGCAGCTTCCCAACAGCTTCTAAACTTGCCTCTCCAGTTCTCCCTTATACTGCTGGCAGAAATCTTCAGGTGGGCCTCCCACATCCAGGACCATACTGATTCAGTTCAGTTGAGTGTCACAAGTTGACCACCACTTGGCAATCTACCACACTTGGTCAATATATTTTAAGACATCAATTCATTTTATAGATACATTTTTATTCGCATTGAATTATATTGGCTTGTGATTTTTTTTTTCTTGCATCTATCTTTTAGGTCTTATCAATGATACTATTTTAATGACATAATGAAGTGTTTGCATCGAAAGCAAAATTTTGTCAAACCCTTCTGTTTGCAAACCAAATTGTTTATAAAAGCATTCATGATCCAAGATACCATTGTAATTGTGATGTGGAGAGGTTCCTTTCGGGTTGTATGAGCTCACAGTTGGAAATGCCATCTGTACCTGGGAGTCTATCTTTCCCAAGGCTTGGGAAATTTTCTATTGTTTCATTATATAAATTTCCCATATGGCTTGTCTGTATATTATTTACAAGAAAAACTCATAGGTTAGTCCTTAAACCATGTTCCAAAGTTTTAGGATGCTTTGTTCCTCTACTGTGTAATTTTTCTTTAGTAATGTTTGCATTAACAATTCTGCAGTGTTATTTTCATGCCACAAAATTCTGTCTTTTGCATTGTCCTGTCTGTTGGGGAAAATTTCCACTGAGTTTTTTTAACTGACTGACTTTGTGCTCTACTTACAGAATTTTTGTTCAGTTCTTCAGAATCTGTTGAATTACTCCTTCTTATCCTGAATTCTGTTGCTTAATTCAGCCATTTATTTGTGTGCTTTTAATCATTTTAAAAATTTCATATTGGTAAACTTTGTAGTGCATAATGATTACATTAAACATGGGAATTTT
>NW_004524586.1:17836376-17837269 GCF_000260255.1 Octodon degus | reverse complement strand
CCAGCCCCCTCTTCACTCTCTTCTAAAATCCATTTACCAGTTGCAAAACATTTATCTCCCTGTTTCCAATTTTCTATTTTGCCCTTTAAATTATTACTATTTTGTGTTTCTCATAAGAGAAACTGCAATATTTAAGCTTGTGTGTCTTGTGTATCTTGCTTAATATTATGCTCTGAAGGTGCTTCCATTTTCATATGTATGACTCCTTCATGTTCTTTATGGCACTCCATTATGTATACTGCACCACATTTCTTTATCTGTTGATACACATATAGTTGTAATTCTGCAATTTAGCTATTATGATTTGGGTGCTATCAACATGGATATGAGTAGATCACTGTTCCATGATGTCTTTATACCACTTTGGGGAAGATACCAAAAAGGAGAGAAGGGCTGGGGAGATGGCTCAGTGGAATAAGCACTTCCCTGGCAAGTACAAGGGCCGGAGTTCAATCCCTGGTTCCACCAAAACAAAACAAAACAAAAAAATCAAAAAGGAGTGTAACTGGATGAAATGGAATTTCTAGGTTTAGCACTTTGAGGAATGTATGAATTTTCATAGTGATTTTACCAGTTGATATTCCCACTCACAATGTAAAATGCTGCCCTTTCCCCTGCAGCTGTGTCAGCATTTGTTGTTGTTTTTGATGATAGTCATTATATCTGAAATAAGATGAAATCTCAATTTTCATTTAATTTGCATTTCTCTAATGGCAAAGATGTTGAACATGTATTAACATATTCATTGCTGTTTTTCATATCCATTAATGCTTTCTATATATAGTTGTGTGTATCAGTATTTGGTGCATACATATTTATGATTATTATCTTTTCCTCTGAGATGGTTCCCTTAGCAAGTATGTAGTGACCTTTGTCTCTCTTGATCAGTCTTG
>NW_004524586.1:17834447-17836253 GCF_000260255.1 Octodon degus | reverse complement strand
TATTTTTTTTACATTTATTTGTGTGTGTGTGTGTGTGTGTGTGTGTGTGTGTGGCCAGCTCAGCCCACCAGGGGGCGGGGCTAGCTGGCATGTGGTGCTGGGGGATCGAACCACAGTCCCTGTGCTTTACCAAGCTTGTTCCAAGTAGGTGCTTTAGACCACTGAGCCATCTCTCCAGCCCCAGGATAGCTTTATTCTATGCTTTTTTTCTGGGTTCTTGTCTCATGAAGAATTGTTTTCCATCCTTTGACTTTCAGTCTATGAACTTCTTGTGAATTAAACATGTTTCATGTATCCAGTTGGGTGCCTTTTGATTTATTCCACTTTCATGCCTGCTAGACTTGCTTTGGGTAAGCTGGAGGTCTAGCATTGCATTTTGGCTCCATGTTTTCCTGTTTTCAATTGTTAAAAATTTGTTTTCTGCACAAGTTTATAACTTGTTTATGGTGGTGGATTTGTTACTATCATTTAGGCCCACTTGGGAAATTATTACTTTTCAGAGCTGTCATCTAGGACTCTGGCTTTTGGCTTTTGAGTCTGTCTCAAGATCCTACCTCTTTGACTTGTTAAGGAGTAAAATTTGGTGTCTGTTTAGCCTGGTACCTAGTTCTTTGGTACTGGACTATTTTTTTTTTTAAACTAGGAATTGAACTTAGTTCCTTGAGTTTGCCAGTCAGGCACTTGTGCCCTTGAGCTATATCCCTGGCCCTAGCTATATCCCTGCCCCTTATGGTATTGTGTATGACTCCTAGGCAGTCTTAGTATTGCCGTATAAGAAAAAGAACTGATCACAACTATGCCACCTTAGCTAAAGTAATAACAACAGGTCTCATGCACAGACCAGAAAATGACTGTTGTAGTTTTGAGTTTTGTAAAGGGAATAATATAAGACATATACTTTATAGAATTATTTTATAATAGCCACCCAAAGGGTCATATAAAAAGACAATGTAGGGAACTGCCACACACTAAAGACCAAAGAATTTAGCTGAGGGCCTGGATCCCATGGTAATGTCCCACGTGAGTCCAGCTGAAGACTTAGAGCCCATAACAATATCTCTCCCCCAAGAGTCCAATTGGAGGCCAAGAGCCCATGACGATGCTTCATCCATGTCTGTTTCATGGTTCTGTGCTGGGAAGGCCCAAGGGTCAGTGGTGGAAGGTAGAGAGTCTGTGCCAGTGGGATGAAGGATCTGCGCTAGCAGGCTGAGGGATTTGAACCAGAGCCCAGAAGTGACGCTCAAAGAGCAAGAGCTCCCCTAAAAAGTGCCACAGCCATCCTCAGCAAGAGTGAGAGATTATTTTCCTAATTTTTTTTTCAGTGAGTTCATTATTGACATACAAGACCACTATTCATTTTGTTATTTTGATTTTGTGTTCTATATTTCCAAATTTGATTATTGTATTTCTGTGGATTTGTTTAGGTCTTTTACGTAAAATATCATGTCTGCAAATAAGAATAGTTTAAATTCTTCATTTCTAATATGTCTCCTTTTTATTTTTATCTGCCCTGATTATTCTGGCTGAAGTTCTGAGTACTGTAGTGAAATGGCATAGTGATGGTTGTCATTCTCAACTTGTTCTGATTTTAGAGAGAAAGCGTTCAGTTGTGTTCCATTTAATATGATGTTGGCTGTAGGTTTAGTATAAATGGCTTTTGCCAAGTTGAGAAGGTCTATTTTTATCAGTTTTTTTTAAAATCAGGAATGGATGTTGGATTTTTTTGTGTGTATCTATTGAGATGATTCTGTAATTTGCTTCAATTTCTGTGCTGTATTACATTTATTGGCTTGCATATGTCGATCC
>NW_004524586.1:17830860-17832307 GCF_000260255.1 Octodon degus | reverse complement strand
TTGTATGTTGTACTGGAGAATACATAGATATATATGTATCATATGAAAGATGGAAAAGGAGCAAGGAAACATGGGGGATTGGTAAAGTGAGCAGAGAGAATAGAATACAGAGGAAAGAAGGTTGAAAAGAGATATCAAAAGAGTAGAATAATGGGGAAAAACTTAAAAAATGAAAAATTAAACGATAAAATATTGATATAGAATTAAGAATTGAAGAGAAAAAGAACAAAAACTGGTAAACCTAGCAGAGACACATGAGTTAGAAAACAACCTCTATGTAGCCACTATATCATATGGCCTAGTGTCCCCACAGTTTCCTTCCTACTGTAGTCAAAGTCCCCTTGCAGGTGGTCAAGCTGTTCTCTCCCCTGACTGTGGGCTGCTTGACTGAGGACTTGGGAGTGGTAAGGTCTGTTAGTTTTTCTACACCTGTCTCATTGCTGCAAGCTCTACTTTGGGTGTGGCCAACTGCAGGTGTTTGTCTCTGTCCTGAGATCCAACCACCTCAGTCAGTTTGGGAAGAGGGAACTGTGAGCTAATTTGCCAGTGAATGGCTCTCCACTGGCTTCTGCCAGTGATCTCTCATTCCCAATCCTCTTGCCACTGGGCAGATTCTGCATTTGTCTCCATCTACTCCCTGCATTGGCCTTCTGTCCACTACCATTGTCACCAGGAACTCTCTGTCTCACTGTCCCTGTCTGCTCCTTTGCATTCAGATCCCCAAAACATCCCAACTCAAGAGCTCTGCTTTCTAATCTGCAGAACTTGGCCCCATCCCTAGGCTTTGCAAGGGTCTCCTTTGTCCCGGGGGGATTGTTTCAGATTTTTCTGGTGTTTGAAGAAGCAGTAGGAAAGTGCCCATTTCTCAGGAGGTCTGTGACTAGCATACATCCTCCCTGCAGCTGTCTCCTGTGGCCATCTCCCAACCAGTCACTGCGGTAATGTTATCAGGTAGTTCCCTCTAAAAGTGGCTCACCAATTAAACGTTACCAGGTTCTGGGTGGCTCCCATGTCCCTCTGTAGGAAGATTCCAGGTTCTTCGCATCTCAAAAAATAATTGAACAAAAGGAGCAAAAAGAGCTGGCCAAGGTTATTTGAAAAACATAAAAGTGAAGAGTGATGGGGAAGAACTGACTCTGCAAAGTGTTTGGGCCAAGTAAAAGGAGCAAAGGCAAAATAAAAGGACACCCTAGAGAAAGCCAGGTGGGGGGTAGTTTGCTACCAGGAGATCATGATAGCTGGCTCCCATGGCACTGTTGTCTTTATAGGTTATCCGAAATTGCAAGGAAACCCGTGAGAAGGTCTGCATGTGGGTCCTGAGAGGTGTGCAGGGCACCCACACCTCAGGCTGACATCAAGTCCAGGCTGTCCTATTGAACACGTGCTCAAGTTCTTGAAAGAAGTAAGTGTAGATACAGGGATTCAGGAACTGTTCTGTGCATGGCTT
>NW_004524586.1:17799009-17800013 GCF_000260255.1 Octodon degus | reverse complement strand
TTTTTTTAGACAGGGTCTTGTCCATCTTGGACTGGTAGTGATCCTCCTGTTCTCAAGCCTTTCAGCATTAGGATTACAGGAGTGTACACCACAAGGCGTGTACACCACAGCCTCTATCGAGGGTCAGCAAGCCCAGGGGCAGGACTGGTCTAGCATGTGGTGCCAGGGATCGAACCCTGGGCCTGTGCTTGCCTCAGCTGCTACTTAGTCCACGGAGCTATCTCGCTGCTCCTATAGTTTCCATTTAAGAGCTATCAACTTCTTTGGTTGGGTTAATTCTTAGGTATTTTTCTTTTTTAAGGTACTGTGAATTGGATAGCTTTGTTGGTGTACAGGAACACTATTGATTTTTTGTGTATTTATTTTGTAGCCTATTATTTTCCTGAACTTATTAGTTCTAAGAGGTTTTTTTTTTGTTTTTTTTTTGTGGAACTTTGGGACTTTTATGTAATAGATCATGTCATTCAAGAATAAGGATAATTTCACTTTCTCCTTTTCTATGAGAATATCTTTTTTTCCCCCTTGTCTGATTGCTCTGCCTAAAGTTTTGAGTACTATATTGAAGAGGAGTGGAAAGTGAACATCCTTGCCTTATTCCTAGTTTTAGAGAAAATGCTTTCAGAATTTCTTCATTTAATATGCTGTTGGCTGTGGGTTTATGATAAATGGCTTCAAAAAATGTTAATTCCATGTTTTCAGTACATTGTGATTCCAGTCCTCCAGAGGATTTGGCACATGTACAGAGCGCATCTTAACTCTTTTTTTTCATCCCCTCAACCCTTCCCCACCTCTATCTCGTTTTCTCTTCCACTTGCACAAGATCTAGCACTGTATTTTCTGTTATTTGTCTTTTTATATTTTGGTTTGTCATATAAGCTAAAGTATGTGATACTTAAGCTTGTATGTCTGATTTATTTCCCTTAATATGGTCTCAAGGTGAATCTATTTTCCTACAAATGATTCAAGTTTATCCTTCATAAATAGGCTTTTATCATTTTTTAAGG
>NW_004524586.1:17797942-17798633 GCF_000260255.1 Octodon degus | reverse complement strand
GTGTGTGTGTGTGTGTGTGTGTGTATAAAATATAGGGAAGAAATAATATAAAGTCAATGGAAAATGGAAATATACTTTTTAAAGTTTCTAATACTAGGAGAAAATACCATACCATGTCTTTTAAATAGATTGTAAGTCAAATATACAGTATAAATCTTAAAACAAAAATTAAGATTAAGCAATATTCAGAAAATTCAATGCTAATTGATTAAAATTAAATGTTTCAAAACGATTGAACTAAGAAAAAGTTTTCATGATAGTAAAGAATTATTAAGAATAAAACATAAGATAAATACTGGAATGACAAATGACCAGAACTTCTAACAGTTTGGGGATAGGATATTGCACAAAGTTCTAGTGTGTTGTGGACATGAATGATGTCTATAACATGTACTGGTGTCCAGGTGTCATTTGTGGGACTGAGCTACTGCTATTTCCTTGATATCCATCTTGTAGAGCCAGACAGAATCATGACCCATAGATGCAGGAGAAGTCCATTTGTAGGGTATGCTGATGGAAATATTTTACTGCTGTATACAAAAGAATAACTGAAAGACTGCTTTTGTATACCTCTTATTCTCCTGTGTTTAATTGTTTGCCCTATTTGCTGAGTTCTTTCCATTCTCGTTCATGGAGTTGTGGTCATTCTGAGCCCTTTCTAGAATATCTTTTAGTAGTCTGTGTAGGGTTG
>NW_004524586.1:17794466-17797142 GCF_000260255.1 Octodon degus | reverse complement strand
GTTCCTGTGCTGAATTCCTGGGATCTTGATTATTATATGTCTGGGTGTAGTTTTAATTGGTTGATATTGTTTGGAGTTCTACATGCTTCAGTTACCTGAATGTCAGATTGTTTCCCAATATTTGGGAAGTTTTCTGCTATTACTTCTGTCCATATTCTTTTTATATCATTTGTATTGACTCCTTCTTTCTCATTGATGCCTGTTTGTCTGACATTGTTCATCTTTGCATTGTCTTGCAGATGTTGAGTTATTTTTTCCTGCATCTTAGTTGTTTTTAAGAGATCTTTTCTTACCTTTTCACTAGCTGCAATGGTGTCTTCAAGGTCTGAAAGTCTATTTTCACTTCATTCAAACGGTTTTGCCATCTTGTGATTGAGGTTTTAGTTTCCTGTATAGCACTTTCAATCTGCTTCATGCATTCTATTTCTTTTCTATATAGTTCATTCAAGGATTCCATCATTTTTATATTTTCCTCTATTTTTAAAATCAGTGTCTTCTTTAGAAGCCCTTAGTGCTTCTTTCATTATAGTTATTTCTTTTTTTACTTCAGAATTTATTTCTGATCTGATTTCCTCTATACCTTTCTGCAGTTGTTTATTTCAGAGATTTCAGGTGTGTGCTTTCCAATTTCTTCTATGCTTTTGTCTCCTGAATTTGTTCTGGGTGGACTTGGGCCCTGAGAATGCATTTTGCTTCTTCTCTCTGTTATTTTGTGTAGCACTGTCTTCTGACTTTGGTGTAGAACTTAGTTATTACCTTAGAACTAGGTCTGGATATACAAAGTTCATACTCATCTAGGTGGGTATACTTGGGTTTGGCTGCTGTGCTCCACTTCTTCCTGCTGCAGCCCTTAGAGATGAACCTTCTGTGCCACTTTGGCCAGATGTTCTGTTTCTGGATCAGCTGGGTGGTCTTCCCTCTAGCCACTCTGCAGGAAGTTCTGCCGCAGTTTTCTACACTGGGCCTGTCTGATGGAGGAAGTTCTACTCACACATGGGCCTGGGCTTTGGGTGGAATGAGGATCCAGTGGGCCCCTGGTGGTCTCACTCACATCCCGGGCCTAGGTTCAATGAGGATCCAGCAGTACCCTGGGTGGTCTCACTCATGCCAGGCTTGGGGTCTGGGCCGAATGAGGATCCAGTGGGCCTGGGATGATCTCACTCACACTGGGCAAGGGCTCTGGGTTGAATAAGGAAATCTTAAAATGAGTTGGGAAGACTGCTCTCATAATTGACATACTCTGCATTTAGTTACTTGATTTTTATATAAATAAGTTCCTAGACACATATTGGTATAGTTTTGGCTGTTTGGAACAGCATCTACCTGACACATGCTGCTAAGGGCTGCAGTGAGCAGGGCTCAGTGGGAATCCAGACCTGGACAGTAGGTGGCAATGTTGGGCAAGAAGACAAAGGCTTTGAGGCTGTCAGGCCAAAGGCTCAGGACTGAGATGTGGGCAGAATTCCAATCTTAGGTGAATAAAGGCTAGCCTCAGAGAAAGTAGAAGGAAGGAAACTGAATGGGGGATAAGAGGCGAGGAAGGCCAGAATGAGAGCCACTGCCGTTTATGTAGCACTGAGTGCTAAGCTCTACGCAGAGCACCTAACATAGCTCCTTCTCTCAACTTTTTTTCCAAATAAGAAATAAAAACTGCAGAGGTTGTTGGAATGTGTCCAATCCAGGATTGCATCACAGTCTGTCTTTCCAGTTCTTGCTCTCAATCGCTAGGTGACAGCAGTCTCTGGTAGGAATTTCCCATTGCTGCAGCTTGGTACAGTGGGTGCCCAGCCTACAGACATGTTGCCCTGGGCCTGACTGAGCTGCCCGGACACTGATTCCAGATCTGTCCAGTGCTGGAGTCAGCGTGGGTTAAGACCAGACTGTCTGTATCCCTCGTCCCACCTGCCAGGGCTGTCAGCAGAACATTTCTCCTTCTTTCTTTCTTTCTTTCTTTCTTTCTTTCTTTCTTTCTTTCTTTCTTTCTTTCTTTCTTTCTTTCTTTCTTTCTTTTTTTATCAGAGATGACCGCCTAATCTGGCAGACACTTCACCATGCAGCATTTCTTTCCAAGCATTTGTCCTGTTTTATTTCCTCTGTAAGTTTCCTTTGCTGCATGGACCGTAGTTTGTAATGGAGATGATCTGATTCTTCTCTGTCTCCTGGAGCCATAAGCTTCAAGAAGGCAGAAGCTCTGCTGGTGTCTTCACGATTGCATCCTGTAGTGCAGCCCAGAGCCTGACATCCTTTTCTATTAGATGAATAAGTATGTGCATACCTTTCATCAGTTAACTGTTTCTTAGTTCTTGGTTGTCTGGTAGTATGTGGAGCACAATCCTGATTCAAAAAGGCAAGAAACTAACCTTCCTATGAACTTAACTCCCATTCAGGGGCAGATCAAACTTTAGTGGTCCTGAAGCAATTTGGGGAATTGTTCTTAAGACAAAAAAATGTAAACTGTAACTATAAATCATTATAGAAGTCTGTAGAGAGTGATAAAAGTATACCTAATTAAAATATAAAAAGCTGATAAATACCGCATATGGCATAAGGTCCAGAAAAATATTTACTAAGTGGGCACCCAATGCATTGCTATAATTTTTTTCTCACATATTTTGACTGTATTACAATATGTCACCTTTTATATAACAAATTTTTAAAAATATTTATTTATTTATT
>NW_004524586.1:17786528-17794366 GCF_000260255.1 Octodon degus | reverse complement strand
TGTGTGTGTGTGTGTGGCCAGCTCAGCCCACCAGGGGGCGGGGCTGGCTGGCATGTGGTGCTGGGGGATTGAACTGCGGTTCCTGTGCTTTGCTTAGCTTAAGCTTGTTCTAAGTAGGTGCTTTAGACTGGTGAGCCATCTCACCAGCCCCTTATATAACAATTTTATAATAACTTCTGTGGCTAGAATATAGGTGTAGTCATCCCACTGATGTAGTTATTAAGATTTTTTCTTCTAAAATTGTTAGGTTTCTTATATAATTTTCTTGTTATATTATATAATAACTGCAATCTTTTAAAAAACTAATGAGTACCCCCAGTGGGAGAAAGGTTTGCACACTTCCTCTAAGTGGATCCTTCAGTCTGCAGGTAGCAGCATGCTTGATGATGGGTTTTCAAACTACAGGGAAAGCGTAGAAATTTTCTTAGAGCATCAGTTTTACTTGTTATTACATACACCGAAATATTTTTGAATTATGACCAATCCAGAAATGCCAGAAAATAAAATACAAGATGTACGTTAATTTTAAAACTCAAGTACTGGGCTTCAAAGGCTATAATCTTGAGCGAACAATGTGACATTTTGAAATGTAAGCCAGGCATCCTGGATTTCATTATAATTCCTTCACTGAGTTTTAGATACTCGAGTCTGTGATTTTGTTCTTCATTATGTAAGTGAAATTTAGAGCATAGTTTTTGGTGAAGTAAACTGCATAGAAAATTTCACATCTGGTAACTATATTGCTTGCTGAATTTTTGCAAAGGGAACTCACCTATACATTCCAAACCCAGCTCAAGAAACAGAATAATATCACCACCACGCTGGACCCAACTTTTCACATTCTTTTTACTTTCTGCTCTAACACTGCCAGAATAACCACTGCCTAACTTCCAGTAGTATAGGTTAGTTTTGCCTAGTTTTGGACCTTGTCTAAGTGAAGCCGTGTGGTATACACTTGTTTGGGTCCAGCTTATCTTTCTCAATATTAATGTTGTATGATTAATCTATATTGTTAGACAGAGTTGGAAATTCCTTTTCTCATTGCTATTTCATTGTGTGAATAGACCGCCATGTACTTATTTCACTGTTGATAAGCGTATTGGTAATTTTCAGGCTATTATAATTTTTTTTTTTTGAGACAGGGTCTCACTACACAGTTTGGGCTGGCCTTGTACTTACTTTTGTAGCCCCCAGGCTTGGACTTGCAGTGACTTCAGACTATTATAAATAATACTTTTATGAGCATTTTGCTTTGTGTCTTTTGGTGAACACCTTCTTGTAGTGCTGTTGAATATGTATACGAAGGGCAGTAGTGGTGGTGGACCTACGGCATGTGTGCTGCAGCAGACCACTTGTCATCATTGGAAGCTCTAGAAGGTTCGCTGTCACAGATGTAGGGGCTGAACTGCCGAATTATGAAGTTTGTGTATGCCCATCTTTGGCTAGATATGACTGCAACTTTAAACAGTTTTTAAAGTTGCAATTTATGCTTTCATGAACAGTATATGAGAGTTATGGTCCCTTTTTTTTTTTTTCGCTGATATTTGATGTGGTTTTCTTTTTGTCTTTCTAGTTTTAGACTTGCCAGGGTCTGTTTGGTGCATCTCACTATAGTCCTAGTTTGGATTATGCTTTTTTTTTTTTAAATGCTTAATATCTTAGAAAAGATTCT
The DNA here is from genome assembly GCF_000260255.1 of Octodon degus. Taxonomy (NCBI): domain Eukaryota; kingdom Metazoa; phylum Chordata; class Mammalia; order Rodentia; family Octodontidae; genus Octodon; species Octodon degus. The sequence continues at coordinate 17,792,694 of NW_004524586.1, read as the reverse complement.
GCTTTACAATTTGGATGTATAAATTTTTAGAATTATTCTCAGATTGGGGAAGACATTTGTCATTTTTTATGTATGGCAAGTGAGAGCTAGAGAAGAAACCCATTATAACTTGTTATGTTTATTTAGAAATAGAAGCTAGACATGGTGGTATGTGCCTATAATCCTTGCACTTGGAGGCTGAGGCAGGAGTGTGTCCAGCCACAGTGGAAAACACAGTGAGCTCTTGTTACAAAAAAGGCAAAGGTGCTTAATATTAGAAAATCAATAAATGTTTACCATATTAATGAATAAAAAAGAAGCATCATTTGAAAATTTCAGTAGAAGTAGAGAAGTCATTTGGTGGAAGTCAATACTCAACTCTGATTAAAACCTTGACCAAAATTAGGATTAGAAACTTTTTAGACCTATGTAAATGGTATATTTGAAAATAAAATTTTAGAAGAATCCCTTAAAAATCAAGATCAGGGTAAATATTATCTTTTTGAATATGCTGGCAGAGAACAAAGGTTAGATGTTGGATAGTATGAGACCAAATTGTCTCTCTTTTTATTTTTTGCAAGTTTATAAATATTTGCCAAAATTAAGGTATATCATACCAAATGGAAATTGAAGGTAAATTATTTTCTTTTTCCAGATTGGAATTAAAAAAGGACTTTATTGAGGGCCAGAGGATGGAAATACAAAAATCAAAAGCTTATGTAGCATTTAATGAACCTTCCACCCTCTGTCCAGTGAGAGCTGGATGTTATTTGTACATTTTCTAAGGGTCCTGATCTGCTCATGACGTCTTTATACAAGGGGCAACTGAGGGGCAGATTCCTTAAGTTGTCTTGGGAGAACTCTCATCAGGGCAGGAGTAAATATTCACGTCGCCTACTTCTTTCCCTGCTGCTTTATGTGTACTACAAAGTAATCACTGCATGCAATGGTGCGGCCTGCAATTTGTGAAAAGAAGCTCTAGAAGCCCACTTTGCCATCTTGGCACTGGTCCAGGTCCTTCATGATTTTGTCCACAGCCAGAGGGTCTTTTTGATTTTCTGAAAATCCAGGGAGCTCCTTTTCCATGAGTACTCTCAGGTCCTCCTTTGCTAAGTAGCATTTGTCCCCAGCAAATCTGTGAAATGTAAACATCATGGTTTGCACGGCATGTCCTATTAGGGAGGGCATCTTGGTGAGGTCTATTGAAACCTTAGTGCGGAGGCACAGCAGATGCGGGGCGAGCGGGGGTGCGGTGGTGGTCTGAAGGTAAATTATTTCTAAGACAGCTTCACCAGGAGGCTACCAGAATATTAAGATGCAAAACTAATTAACATATTTTTACGTACTAGTAACATACTCTTAGGAAATGTAGTTTTTCAACAACTTTCTAATTGACCAATATTTTAAAATGTCATTACACTAATCAGAAAGAACTTGAGAGTACATCCAACAAAATATGGAGAAGTCCTATATATGGAGATGTGTGCGTCAAAAGATATTATAGGAGACTTCATACGCCTGTAATCCCAGCACTCTGGGAGGCTAAAGGAGGAGGATCAAGTTCAAACTCAGCATAGGCAACTAGGTGACTTAATGAGACCTCCTCTCTAAATAAATACATAGGCCTGGGGATGTTGCTTGGTGCAAAGACCCTGGGGTTCAATCTCTAGGGCCATGATAAAACAGAACTTCACAGGCAATTGAACTCAGTCTTATCTTATAAAGATATTAGTTCTGTCCAGTTTACCTACAGATTTAATGTAATCCCAATAAAAACAGTGTGAGGACAAGTGGTATCAACATGGAGGAAAATCTTATGAATTGGATTTCTATCTTACTGCATTTTAGAAAGTTAATTCCGAATGAGTTAAAGACTTCAATATAACTTTGGAAAATTATACATGGAGATTTACTTCTAACCTTTGAGTAGGAAATACAGGAACTTTTCCCACAAAGGTAAACAGTAAATAAAAAAAGTAAATTCTATTTTTGTAGATGTACCATGTTTAGAACATACTTGACAAAGGATTAAATCCTGGAGAAAACTTCTTCAAATTGGTGAAAAAAAAATAAAGCTAATAGAAAAATAATATATAGACAGTGGATATTTTGCAGAAGAGGAAACTTACCAGCAAATAAAGTCATAAGGTGCTCTTTGGTAACCAAGGAAAAACAGTAAAAGTATCATTTTACATTTAGAGGCTTGAGAATAATTAATGGATGACCATGGAAGGATTATGGGTAAATGGAAACTCTCACATTTCTGGGGAAAAGTTCAAATTAGTATATTAATTTTGAGAAGTAATTTGGTGTTACCACGAAAGTGTGAAAATTTGTATCCATATAGACCAATAGATTCTCTGCTAAGGGTTGAGCCCTGAGGATCTCTTGTGTGGGGATACCAGGAAGGTGAGGATGTTCCTAGCTACCCTGTCTGCACACATCCACCATCAGGAGACTGGCTGGATAAGTTATGGTTTCTTCATGTGGGAGGTTATAATACAGATGCTTTTTATGAGCCAGGTAACCCTACAAAAAGTTGAAAAGCATTTGAATATATCTAACCTACCAAATATTACAGCTATACCGCACAACACGCCGTCCAGAATTGCTTGTTTCTGCTTTTGACTGGAACCTTATGAATTGGATTTCACACTGCTGCTGCCCTCCTGGGGGTGCAGACAAACCATTTGGTATTCTTCTAGCTCAGGAAAATACAAAGATGGAAAATTCAAGGCAGGATTTCCCCTGAATGTGTATCGTTTTCACACCTTCAAAAAGTTGAAAAATCATTAAGTAGAACTATCATTAAATCAGGGACCGTTTTGTTCAGCAGTAGCAAAATGTGAGTCATAGCCACTTACAAATTAATATATCTCAGTAACATAATGTTTAATGGAACAGTAAGTCTTAGGAAATAATAGTTTAATGCCATTGTTACAATGTATTATCATTGTTTCAGCAAAACCAACTATGTAGGAGTTCATAATATGACGTTAAATCACTTTTAGAGTCACAGGAATAATCAACACAATTAGTGGGGCCAGCTACAGGCAGGCTCACTGGTGTTAGTAATATCTTGGTACCTGTTTATTGCTTTCTTGGGTATGTGTTCTGGATGTTCTTGCAATATCAAATTTTATGATAATGCTGAAGAAACAATTTCCTAATAAGTAGCTTTCAAATATATAGTCATCAATTAGAAGATGCAACATAGGAAGAGAACTTCCTAGAACAAATGCTCCGAATCTCACAGCAAATGTGCAAAATCTATGCAAAGAGAACTTTGAAAGGTTAACAAGAGCTGCAAAAGGAGACATGAACAAATGAAAAGGAATAACTTGTTAGAACAATTTGCTCTCATTTCTCCCTGGATCTTTAAACTGTACATTTTGCAAATATTTTAATGTTTATAAAATTTGAAAAACTGAGAATTCTTGTTGTCTTAATCTTTTTTTTTTGGTGGAACTGGGGATTGAACTCAGATCCTTGCATTTGCCAGTCAAGCGCTTATCCTACTGAGCCATCTCCCCGGCCCCAGTCTTAATCTTTAAGGAAAAGAATAAAGAGCAAAACCAGGCACAAAAGTTAATATAAACTACAAATGAACACATAAGTTACAAATATTAAAAAGCTAACAAATTCCATAGATAGCATCAACTTCAAAAATTAAGACAAACAATATTTTTTAAAATCAACTGCTTGATATACCTGTTACCTTTCTCCCTATAGTCTTTGACAAGATACTTTTATAGTAATTTTTTAAAATTTATGTATTTGGTACAGGGTCTCACTATATGGTTCGGATTTGTATTGACCCTCCTGTTTTCAGCCTCCCCAGCACTGGATTACAGGCATGGCCACCACTCTGGGACTCTTAGCTGGCTCAGCATGCCCCGGGGGTGGGGCCAGTGTGGCATGTGGGACTGGGGATTGAATACTGGTCCCTGCACTTGCCAAAGCAGGCGCTTAGTTGGCTGAGCAATCTCACTGGCCCTTTATGGTATTTTCTATGGGGAAAGTTGGAAGATAATTTAGTTTTGATTGCTTTTTATGTGTTATGTACATTTTAGAAGAAGTTCAGCTTTGCAATTCATTGTTGGTGAAGTCATGTACAGTTTTGGCTGAACCTGTCATCAAATTGCCTTTCTGTGTGAACAGCGAAACTATAAATATATTATTTCAAGCTTTCTTAGGCTAGAGCAATCATAAGTATAGTACTTATTAAATTGAGGATACTTGTTAACTGGTTTGTTACTGATGTCTTCATAATAGTGGCAATCATGAGTTTTATTTTATGTAAGTCAGTGTTTTATGAAAACTTAGCAAAGTTTAATATTTTCTCCAGGTGCTCATATAACTCACTCTTCACTAATTAAATTACCAAGTCTACGAGCCTGTTTATTCTACTTGAAATTTACCTTTTTCTCTCAAGTGGTAGCTTTTGGCTAGATCTGAAGTTTTTTATGGCTTGCCCCTTGATGTTAGCACAATTTCTCCTGCTTTCTTTGTTCATTTTTTACTCATTCTTATATCTAGCCCAATGATTCTTTAATGAGTAAATGGAAAGCCTTTATATGCCTACATCAGGAATCTGATGTTGAAATTTTTTTATTTTACTGAACTACTCTGAAATTGTTTTTCTAAATTGCAGTTTAAATTGTACAACCTTTGGTAACTTTTGACATAGCATAAAATTCATTCTTTAAAATGTGAACAATTCAGTAACTTTGCAGCATATCCAAATCATCACCACTATCTAATTTTAGTTAGAAACATTTTCATCACCTCTAAAAGAAGTTTCATCCCTACTAGTAGCTCCTGGCAACCTCTAACCGATTCTCTATCTTTGTGGAATTGTTAATTTTGGACCTATCATATGAATAGTATTGTGTACTATGTGGTCTTTATTAACTGTGGCTTCCTTTCAAATCACAATAGCATATTTTAATTTATTTATTGGATACAGGGTCTCACTACGCAGCTCAGACTCAATGATCCTCTTGTCTCAGCCTCTCCAGTGCTGGGATTATAGGTGTGTGCCACCACACCTGGGTTTGGAGCTGGCTCAGTGTGCCCAAATTCTGGGGCTTGCACATCATGGGATACCAGGGACTGAGCTTGGGTCCATGTGCTTGCCAGGCAGGGGCTTAAACCACTGAGGTATGTCCCCAGCCCACAAAAGTATATTTTAAAGTCTTTAAAATGTTATCCTCTTAGCTGGGAGTGGTAGTGCATGCCTGTAATCCCAGCATTCCGGGGCTGAGGCAGGAGAGGACTGCTGAGATTTTGAGATCAGCCTGGGCTACAAAGTGAGCTCAAGGCCAGCCTGAGCTGCATAGTGAGACCCTGTCTCAAAAAAGAATGAAATGAAAGGAAAAGACCAACCCCTCAAGCTCCCCTAAACAGTTTTCTACACCACAGATCCTGGTGCTCTGGGATGAACAAACTTGCTCACTAATATAGACTCTTAAAAGTAAATCCAAGTTAATGTGAGTGTTTAAAATGTTCTATCTAACATAAGAGAGAACTTCAAGAAGTATGTTTAACTCTTGCTGACCCTACAGTTAGTCAGTAACCTCAGGCAGCAGGGATAATAGAGGTGATATTTGCTGAGCTTCATCCAGAATGTATTTTAAGAACTTAGTAATACAATATTTTTAAAGACTGCTGGCACATCACCTCTTGTAATAGTCATGTTATTGTATGCTTGACTACAAATGCACAGTCAGGTTACAATCACCCAGAATTTATTTTATTGAAAGCCAAAGCTGTACTTGACCTATTTTTGTGACTGATTTAATTTCAGATGGATTTTGACAAAGTTAAAATTTAGTTTTCTGTATAGCAGATGTACATAATAATAGTACATAATAATGGCATACACAAAACTATTTGCTATTGTAGAATTTGCAGTAGTAGTAGTATTTGGTGCTGCATTAATTGATTTTTCAATTAAATTTATATGTTTTCTGTTATTTTGGTTAATTCTCCATGAGCTGTTTGGGGCAAATAAGTTACGTTTGTCTTTTTAATCTTGATAGTTTTCCAGGCAGTCATAAAAGTTGATCAAATCAAATAATTAATGTGATGATTTCCTGAATTTGTCTTGCCCTCTTTCCTCATCCATCTTTCTTTCCTTTTTCCTTCCTTCCTTCCTTCCTTCCTTCCTTCCTTCCTTCCTTCC
>NW_004524586.1:17785604-17786428 GCF_000260255.1 Octodon degus | reverse complement strand
TCTTCCTTTCTTTCTTTCTCTTCCTTTCTCTTCTCTGTTTCTTCTTTCTCCTTTCTTCCTTCCCTCTTCCTTCCTCTTTTGCTCTATCAAACTCTTCCAATCATTTCTTTCCCTCTCCTTCCTTCTATCTTTACCTCCTCCTTCCCTAAATTGCATTGGGGACTAAACCTTGGACCTTTACACTGAGCTACACCTTTAGCCATTTTTAAGTTTCAATATTTTGGAGACAGATTCTCACTCACTTGCTGAGCTTAGTCTCAAACTTTTGATCCTCCTGCCTTGGCCTCCAGAGTGTTGGGTTTTACAGGTATGCACCACCATGCCTGGCTCCATTGTGGTCTTTTATACTTAACAATTTAAGATGTACTGCTAATCTTTATACTATGAATGTTTAAATTAAAAATTATTATGGTAAAAGAGACATTGCAGTTAATCTCCAACACATACCATCCTTATTTTGAGCCCACTTATTCCATCATTTTTGTCACTGTTTGAAATAGTTGTCAAAGTCCTCTTTCATAAATGTTATTTTATTGTTTTTTTTTTTTTTTTTTTTGAACTGGGGATTGAACTCAGGCCCTTGCGCTTGCCAGGGAAGTGCTTATTTTACTGAGCCATCTCCCCAGCCCCTAATAATTTTTATTTTAAAGAGAAAAAAATAAAACAGAATTTCAAAACATGATAATAGGAGGGTAACAATACTTAATACATTGCATATTATTATCTTTACATTGGTTACTCAGAGTATAAGATATAAGCATTTAATTGTCCAAACAAAATTACTATAATCCTTTCTTTTCAATGAAGAGAAATTAGTAGTATAA
>NW_004524586.1:17781502-17784416 GCF_000260255.1 Octodon degus | reverse complement strand
AGTCTCCACACTGATTTCCATGGTGGTTGTACCAGTCTATACTCCCACCAGCAGTGAAAAAGGGTTCCTTTTTCCCCACAGCCCTTCCAGCATTTGTTATTGGTTGATTTGGTGATAACAACCATTCTTTCTGGGGTGAGAGGGTATCTCAGTATTGTTTTAATTTGTATCTCCTGAATGACTAGTGGTGTTGGATTTTTTTTATGTATTTATTTGCTCTTTGTTTTTCTTCATCTGGGAAGTGTGCATTTCTTTGTTTGTTTGTTTGTTTCTTTTTTTTTTTTGCGGAACTGGGGATTGAACTCAGGCCCTTGCATTTGCTGGGGAAGCACTTACTCCACTGAGCCATCTCCCCAGCTCCTAAAATTTAATTTTTTTTTAATGAAGCCATTCCTTTTTATTTTTTGTGGTGGGACCAGGGATTGAACTCAGGCCCTTGAGTTTGCCAGGGAAGCGCTTAGTCTACTGAGCCATCCCCCAGCTCTGTGTGTATTAATTTCAGATACCCATTTTTAGGTTAGGTCTATAAATTTGGGAGGACTTTTTTTGAGTTCTTCGTATGTTCTTTTTAAAGTGTCATCTGATTAATGCATCATTAAAAACATTACAGAGGCTTATTTTTCTGTTGTGAGCGCTTCATTTTCCATCATGCTGCTAATCATACAGGTTTAATACTATTGGTAGCAATCACAGTATTATTTTTTATTCATTTTAATAATTAAAAAATAAAGTAGCAATGAAACAGTTTAAAAACAGGTTAGTAGGACAGTTACAATAATTAATACATTGCATATTGTCTTCATAGTAGTTATTCACAGGAAAAGATGCAGACATGATATCTTGTCTAAACAATATTAGTGTAAACCTTTCTTCTCATCGAACAAAGAGAAGGTAGCTGTATATCTAGCCTATCTTGTGTATGTATGTATGTATATATATTCACAACAAAATGGTCCTTTATTTATAGCCTCCCTTTATCTTCTTTTGTCAGAAATGGGTACTGCTGTTAGAGAGGCTGTATTTAGAGAAGTCTTTAAAGGACCCTTTTCATACTTGATTCTAATCCAAAGATTATAGGTACTTGAATTCAGCAAAATACCCCAATATAGTTCAATAGTCCATAATAGTAGTGAGTTACCAGCACAACTGGCAATTGTCTGAAGTTGTTGACTTGAGCCTTTTAGAGCTCAGCATATTAATGTAGCTTTACTTTTTATACCTCGTGGTTATACTTTCTGCTGGATGATTAAGACCAAGTTAAAGCAAGACCTATATAACTAAACATGTAACTTTTGCTATCTGACAAGGTCAGTCAAATCCCCTCAGGATTTACCCTGGAACCATGTACAGCAACTTGTGGATCTTTTATCAGTGTCCACCATCTGGATGAGTCACCTTTGTATGTTCTTGATAGTAATCCTTTGTCTGAGGAACAGCTGGCAAAGATTCTTTCCCATCTTATGGATTGTCTCTTCGCTGTGTTGGTGGGCTGTGCAAAAGCTTTTTGATGAGATCCAAGTTGTTTATTCTTTGAGATAGTTCCTGTGCAACTGGAATTTTATTAAGTCTTTGCCTACAACAATGTGAAGGGTTTTATCTATTCTATCTTACACCAGATTTAATGTTTCTGCTTTTAATATTTAGATTTTTGAACCACCTGAAATTTAATTTAGTGCATGATGAAAGACATGGGTCCAGTCTTAAATCTTTGACATGTACAGAGCCAGTATTTCAAACGCCTTTTACTAAAGAAGCTATTTTGCTTCCAATGAATGTGCTTAGCGACTTTGTCAAAGTTAAAGTGGCTGTGTATGTCTGAAGTTATTTTTGCAGCTTCCAATCTGTCTCTGCTCTTTGAGTCAATTCCCCCAGTCCCCAGCACCATACTGTTTTTACCACAATAGCTTTATAGTATGATTTCAAGTCAGGGATTGTGATGCCCCCTGCCTTGCCTTTGTTGACCAGAATTGCCTTTGCTATTCTAAGTGTCTTCTGGTTCCAAATGAATTTCAGGATTTTTTTCTCTAATTCTGTGAGTTATGCTATTGGAATTTTGCTCAGAATTTTATTAAATCTGTATGACAGCTTTTTAAGTATGGCCATTTCCATGTTGGCTCATCCTACCCAAGGCCAAAGGATATCTTTCCATTTTGTGATATCCACTTCAATCTCCTTTTTAGAGTACTGCAATTTTCAGTGTAGAGATATTTTACATCCTTCATTAGATTGACTCCTATGCATTTTATTGTTTTGGATGCTGTTGTAGAAAGTGTTCTTTCCTAATTTCTCTCTCAGTGAGTTTATTATTTGTGTACAGGAAAGCTATTGTTGTTTTTTTGTGTGTGTACTTGGCACAGGGTCTTACTACACAGCTAGGATCCTCCTGTTTTCAGCCTCTCTAGTGCTGGATTACAGGCTTGCACCACTACTGCTATTGGTTTTTGAGTGTTGTCTTTGTATCCAGCTATGCTACTGAATTTACTTATTAAATCTAGCAGATTCTCAGTGGAGTTTTTGGGCTATTTTATGTAGAGTATCGTGTCACCTGCAAATAATAATAATTTAACTTCTTCCTTTCATATCATTATTCCTTTTATTTCTTTCCCTTATCTAATTGCTCTGGCTAAAGTTTCCAGGGTGATGTTGAATAAGAATGGAGACTGTGAATATCCTTGTCCTGTTCCAGATTTTAAAGTGAAAGCTTTCTGTTTTTGTCCATTTAATATGATGTTGGCTGTTGGTTTGTCATAGATGGCTTTTATCAGATTGAGGTAAAGACCATCTATTCCCGTTTTCTCTAGGGTTTTTTTTTTTTATTATGAACTCATGTTGGACTTTGTCAAAAACTTTTTCTTCATCTATTGAGATAGTAATGTGAATTTTGTCTTTGACTCTGTTGATGTGTTGTACATTT
>NW_004524586.1:17766276-17773217 GCF_000260255.1 Octodon degus | reverse complement strand
CTCACCAGACCTGGGCTAGGACTGGGTCTGGAGGTTCCCGGAACTGGGCAGAAATTCCTACTTGGCGGGCGGGGTGGGGGAAGTACGGGGGAGTGCCTGGGCTGGGACTGGTCCTACCTGCACAGGGTAGCAGGAAGCTCTCCACACACTCACCAGACCTAGGCTAGGACTGGGTCTGGAGGTTCCCGGAACTGGGGCCTTTTTCCAGAAATTTGAGGTTCACCGTTAAGTTCTTTATTTGTGCTTGTTGTTTTCCTGATACTGGTATTCATGCTATAAATTTCTCTCGTAGCACTACTTTCATTACATCTTACAAGTTCTGGTATGCTGTATTGTCATTTAATTGTAGAAACTGTAATTTCGTATTTAATTTCATCTGTCACCCATTGATTGTTCAGGAGGGTGCTATTTAATTTGCATGTGTTTATGAAGTTCTTCTGCTTTCTTTTTCTATTGTTTGCCAATTTAATTGCACTATGGTCTGATAGTATGTCTAGGATAATTTTGGTTCATTTGCATTTACTTTAGCATGTTCCATGAGTTAGTATGTGGTCTAATTTGGAAAATGTCCTTTGTTCAGCTGAGAAGAGTGTTATTCTGATGATGTAGGATGGAATACTATGTAGACATCTACTAAATCCATTTGTTCAAAAGCGTGGTTCTGTTCTAATATTTCATTATTGATTTTTTGCATAATTGACCTATATTTTTGTGACAGTGGTGTATTGAGAACCCCCAATATAATTGTATTAGTACTTATTTGCTTTTTCATGCCAATTAATATTTGTTTTATATTGTTGGGTGCACTGGTATTTGTTGCATATATATTTATGATTGTTACCTCTTCTTTAGTTGTTCCCTTTACAAGGATATAGTGACCTTCTTTATCTCTTTTAATGAGTCTTGGCTTGAAATTCACTTTGTCTGCAGATAGAATAGCTACCTGTGCTTTTTTCTGGGTTCCTCTCACATGGAATATTGTTATACATCCTCTGACTTTCATTTTATGAATTTATTTTTGAATTAAATGTTTCTTGTAGGCAACATATTGTTGGTTCTTTCTTTTTGATCCATTCTGCCAGTCTATGTCTTTTGATTGGTGAAATTTAGACCACTAACATTGATGGTTATAACTGATATGTATTGACTTATCCTTGTCATATTATTTTCCTGTTGTTGGGTTCCCTCTTCTTTTTCCCCATCTGTTTAGTTGTTTGCCTTGCCTGGTGGATTACTTCTGTTGGGTTTCATGGAGTTGTATTCCTTGTTATCTCTTTCTAGAAAGTCCATCAAAACATTTTGGAGTGTTGGTTTGGTGATCATAAATTTTCATAGATGTTATTTGCCACAGAAGTATCTTATTTCTTCATCAAACTTTAAGGGTAGTTTTATGGGCTGCATCAATCTGGGTTGAAGGTTGTTTTCCTTTAGAACTTAAAATACTCCACTCCAAGTGCTCCTTTAGTTGAGGGTTTTGCTGAGAAGTCAGATGTGATTCTGATGGGCTTTGTTTTATAGGTGATTTATTTCTTTTTCTTAACAGCTTTTTAAAATTCTAGTGTTAAATCTTGGTTATGATATGCCTGGCTGTAGATTTTGTTTTTTGACGATGGGTAGCTGAAGTTCTATATGCCTTACCTAACCATATGTCAAATTCTTTTTTCCCACCAGGGAAGTTTTCTTTTCTTTTTTAAATGTATTTGGTACAGGGTTTCACTATAAAGCTCAGACTCATAGTGATCCTTCTGCTTTTAGTCTCCTCAGTACTGGGATTATAGGCATGTGCTACCATGCCCCGGTGGCTGGCTCAGCACACCTGGGGGCCAGTGCAGCATGTGGTGCCAAGGATCAAACACTGGTCCCTGCACTTGCCTAAGCAGGCACTTAGTCCATTGAGCTATCTCACCAGCCCTTACCAGGGAAGTTTTCTGTAAATAATTTTTTTTATATATATCATTTGTTCTATTTCTTGCTTTTTCATTAACTCTAATCTTAAATTATGCTTCTTAGCCTCATCTAGCAGCTGAGGAATTGATTTCTCATATTCCCTTGCTATTTTTAAGGAATTTTTCTTTTTCGTGATCACTAAGCACAAGCGTATCTTCTACTAAGATCCCGTCTTCCCTTTGGCTTAATCTATTGTGGTTATTTTCAATGGGATTTTTATTCTTCTGAATGTTGGCTGGCCTCTGCCTTTTGGACACCATTTCTTTCCAATGCTGAGCATTCATGGTTTCCATAAATTTCTTAAGCTTCTCTCTCTCTCTCTCTCTTTTTAATCTATATCTCTCTGGAGTCACCAAGCATGGTTTTCGTTATAATTGTTCTCTCTTCCTCTTGCAGTTTTCCCCTAATAAGTATGTAGTGATCTTCCTCATCTCTTTGAATCATTTTTGGTTTGAGGTTGATAGTGTCAGCAACAAGAATAGCTACCCCTTCTTTTTTCTGGGCTGCTGTTGCATAGAGTATTGTTTCTCATCCTTTGACTTTTAGTCTGTGAATTTCCTTTTGAGTTAAATGTGTTTCTTGTATGTAGCATATAGTTGGATTTTGTTTACTGATCTACTCAAGCAGTCTGTTTCTTTTGATTGGTGAATTGAGACCATTTACATTGATGGTTATAACTGATACATATTGGCTTATCTTTGTCATGTTTTCCTGCTATGGGTTCTATACTCTACTACTCTTTAATTACTTGCTCTGTTTGGTGCTTCCTTTTTGTTGTTATTCTTGAAGTTATGGTTGTTTCTGTCTCTTTCAAGAATATCTGTCAGTACTCCTTGTAGGGTTGGTTTGGTGGTCACGAATTTCTTTAGTTGCTCTTTGTCATGGAAGAATCTTATCTCACCATTTAATTTGTTAGATAGTTTTTCAGGGTACATCAATTTGGGTTGAAAGTTATTTTCTTTCAGAACCTTAAATACATCACTCCAAGTTTTTCTTGATTTGATGATTTGTGTTGAGAAATCTGCCATGATTCTGAAGGGCTTTCCATTGTAGGTGATCTGTTTCTTCTAACAGATTTTAATATTTCATTCTTTTGTTGAATCTCTGAGATCTTGATTATTTTGTGTCTAGGTATAGATTTATTTTGATTATGGCTATTTGGAGTTCTATATGCCTCACTTAACTGTATTTCAGTTTTATTTTTCATATTTGGGAAATATTCTGCAATTACTTCTAAAAGTAGTCTTTTTATGTCATTTGTGCTGACTCCTACTGTTTCATTGACACCTATCATTCTTATATTATTTTCCTTTGCGTCATCTTGTATCTGCTGAAGTATTATTTCCTGGTTCCTTGTTAGTTTTCAGAGTATTTTCTTTCATGTTCAATAGCTGCACCACTATCTTCAAGGCCTGAAAGACTATCTTCAGTTTCATTCAAGCAGTTTTTCCAGCTTTCAGTGGAGTTCTTAATTTCCTGGACATCTGTCTGAATCTGTTCATGCATTCTAATTCTTTCCTGTATTGTTCATTCAGTGTTTCCATCATTTTTCTATTCTCCTCTGTTTTTTAAATGGATGTCTTCTTTAGTTGTGCTGAGAAATTCTTTCATGATTGCTGTCATTTCTTTTTTGACCTGAAAGATTATTTCTGATTTATTTTTTTCAATAGCCTGATGGACTTGTTTCTTTACTTCAGTTGCTATCATTTCAGAAATTTCAGATGTGTGACTTCCACATGCTAATATATCCTTGTCTCTTGAACTTGTTCTGGGTGGACTGGAGGATTGAGGTTGCCTTTTACTCCTGCATTTTGACATTTTTGAAACTGCCAATGATCACCCAGCTCAGCAGTGGTAGGATAAGGGTGGAACATGGGTTAGTAAGGTTTCTGCTACCATGGGGTGGGGGAATGGATAAGGTTCAACAAGGCTCTCACTACTGATGTGTGTGACTGGCTGGTACCCCACAAAGCTGCTGTGCAGGTGGTGGGGGTGGGCCCAATTCACCAGGGTCCAACTGGCCTCCCACAGTCTGCCTAAGGACTCAAAGTATGGTACCAGATGCCAATGTAAGCTCCAAACCTGTGTTCACTGGGGCTCAAGGGTCACAGCTCACCAGAATCCCATGGGCCACCCAGAGTCTGCATTAGTTCTCCAATAGTGGGAGCAGGTGCTAGCACAAGCTCCACGCCTGCACGTGCTTGGGCCCATGGAGTACAGCTCATCAGAATCCCATGGGCTGCTCAGATTGTGCTTCACTTCTCCAGGAAAGCTATTTAGAACAATGATGTCACTTTTGGCTCAAGCAGTACTATCAGCAGTAACAGTAGCAATAATCAGAGCCTAGAAAATGACAATCTGAGCAACTTACCACTTTTAACCATATGAAGTAAATTTGTAGTTCTGTAACAAAATAAAAAAAAAACATACCATAAAATAATATGCAGTATATAAGTCCTTAGTATGTCAATTTTAACCTCAGGGCTTAAAATTTAAAAGGAGTTGGGGAAAAAATAGAGAAACAGAACAGGAGATTAAAAGTAAGGCTGCAGGGCAAAGGGCATCATGCTAACTTTGGGAAATTGGACTGGGGGAAAAGAGAGTAGGAAGAGATGAAAGAAGAACAACAGCACAACAGCAGCAAAGAGGCTAGAAACCACATTCATGCTCTCTAAAAACAAGATCAAACAATGAAGGAGAAAACAAAAGCAACAACAGAAAAAAACACTACAAACAACAACTAAACAAACAAAAAAAGGGAGTGAGGAGTCCACTTCAGGTTTGTCTCTGTTGTCACTGGTAGATAAAGTGTGGAGACAGAATCTCTACCTGTGCCAATCTATTCCTGCAAGCCAGTAGTAGCTTTTTGGTAGGGGTGGTGGATAATCTCAGTGAACATGCACCTTCTGGCCGAGATAACTTATTTGGCCTACAGCCATCCATGCACTTTGCAAGGACCCGAGTCTACCTAAGAGCTGCTAGATGGTGCTGGCAGCCATTCTGAATTCTGAGTTCAGCCAGCCTTCTCCAAGATGGCTCCCAGCCAATCTCTTGTGCAGGACAACTGAGCCTTCAGCACTCAGCTCCAGCTGATGCAGTCCTTCACATCCAGGGCTCTCTTCCACTGCTTCATCTTACTGTGGAGGTCTCTGGGGTTGCCAGCTATAACTGCGTCCACAGGTTTGGATCACTCTTCTCTCACTGTGAGTCCCATCTCAAGAAGAAGGCACCACTGGCTGCCTCCTTCCTCTGTTGAAATTTCTCCCTTCATTCTTTGTGGACTTCATTTCATGCCTCAGATCCTTCCTGGTCCAGGGGACCCACTTTCTTCCCTCTTATCTCCTTCATGTTGCTATATTCCAGCTTCTGGGCAACAACATTCAGAGAGGCTCTTTGTCTGTCCTTTACCACTCCACTGTCTTGGTGCCTTCATCTTTCATAAATATCTTAATGAGGTATGATCCAAGCCATGGCAATTGCTGCTCGAAGCAGCATCTGATGGAAAGTTAGGTTTGTTTCCGGATATGGAGGCAGTCAGGTTAGGCAGCTAAAACTCCAACAAGGACTCCTAGAACTGCTTCACAGAGTGCCAAAAAAGTAACTGCTAGAAGTGGTGCTGGAGGGCAGTATTTTGGTGGGGATTAATGATAATGTATCTTTTACTCTAATGAATTGAAAACATTCCCCATAATTTCTGATCATACTTCATCTTTTTTGCCTGTCTTTCCATGGTAAAGCACATTTCAATTCACTTATGTCTAATCCAAGTAAACATGGTCTTATATTCTGTGATGTCTTCCAAGTTTTTTTCCTTTAGAGACAAGGTCTTACTTTGTAGATTAGGTTGATATTGAATTTACAGTTATCTTTCTGCCTCAGTCTCCCAAGTGCTGGGATCACAGGCATGTGCCACCACACCCAGGCCAGCTGTTTTCTGATTTTTGAGAGTTCTCAATACATTTAATCCTGTCTGAAAACTTCCTAGTATAAGCACTGTGATGTGTTTCTTGTTAAAAATGTTTAATAACAACGCTACCACCCTTTGCTACACAGTCTTTATTGTGCTATGATTAGCCGAGATCGTATAACAATTTATTCATACTTGTTTGTTTTATAGTACTTATTTGAAAAGCATTTAATAAATCCTTAATATATTCTGTTTGACGAATTGTGAACTGGAGTCATAATTTTGGAGGTGAGAAATGTACACTTATAGTGTCTTATTGTAAGAGGAAAGACAAAAGTTCATGGTGTTTATAGAAATCCGAGCATTCGCTAAAATGAGACTGTCCTCACAGGAATTGTGATTTCTTTCTGGGAGGTTATATTTCCTGTTTGAGAGTATTCTGATTACCATTGTTGTACTTATCTCTTTAGTTGTCATCCATATTTTCTTCGCTATCACAATTCTCAGCTATCATAATTTGAAATGACATATTTAACCTTCAGTTTTAGTTCCCATTGTTTTATATAGTTTTTGACATTTTGAAGCGTATGTGGATCTTATTTTAATTTCTTTTTTAACTTCAAGGACTATACTTTTAATTTGGTTAAATTTTGGGAGTATCAATAATTATAGAAAAAAGTAGAAAAAAGTTGACCTCAAATTAAGGCTTACATGAAAGCAATTCAAGTGCATTTAAAAATGCCACTCTACTAAATTGAACCCCATAATTACATGATCAAATTATTCATGTACTACAAATATTGAATTATTGATGGGGTATGTGTAGGAGTTTTTCACTAGAACATTGGTTTCTCCAGGCTACTTTGTTGTGTTGGCGGCAATTTTGCATGCTGTTTTATCTGGCACTGTCAGATGCCGTGAGGGCAAGATGGCTCAGATAAGCTAAGGTGTGCATAAAGAATGCATAAATCATCACACCACCTCTTCAGGGATGCTTGGTTGCTTGCAGTAATACTTTGTGTCTGTGTCCTACAAGCCCAGAAGTTTTGACAAATTTTACTTCATATGATTAGCTGATATATATTAT
>NW_004524586.1:17758149-17766176 GCF_000260255.1 Octodon degus | reverse complement strand
AATCTCATAGGCTGTTTACTGAGCCTAATCTCGGAGAAGTGAAAACTTCTGTCCTAATCAGGCATCTGTGGGAAATGAATGTTCTGCTTAAAATTTAAAAAAATTTAATGTTTAGAAGAGTGTCCACAGACTGGCTTCTGGAAAAACTTTTTTGTGATACTAGGGCCTTAACCCAGGGGTCTCATTCATGCTAGGCAAGTGCTTAGCCACTGAGTTATATCTCCAACTCTTTTTAAATTTTATTTTGAGACAGTGTCTTGCTAATGCTCAGGCTGGTCTCAAGTGTATTATGGCCCTTTCACTCCAGCCTCTTAAGTAGCTGGGATTACAGGCCTACACCATTGTGCCCAGTTTGGCATTTTTATTTAAAATGGTTTCGCCTCCATGGAAGACCAAGTTGGTTCCTTCAGTCTTCCTGTACCTATGTGAAGTGGAGTGAGCCCTGCCAGTGACAGGAGTGTCCCTGGCAACAGTTCCTACAGAGCAAGGGCTAGTAGTGTCCCAGTTTCACACAGCAGTGACTGCAAACTGTGTAAATATGTCATATTAAGCCAAGCCAAATATGTCTGCCAGCTACTTTCCCTTAGTCAGAGCTCAGGAATATCGACGCTTTCAGTATCGCCATACTCAGGGAGACAGGGACAGAAGAGAATTTGGAAGGGGAGTGCTTTCGTAATGTCTGGAATTTTGAACATAGTAAATTTTACAAAATATATTCGAGCATGTAAACACAATGCTGGAGCTCCTTGCAGCCTTGGAAGGGGTCTGTGTAAGCCAGAGACCCCCAGCGAGTGGGGCTTCATATAGAAAATCTTTCTTATTAAGGTTTATTGAAAACAAGTATAAATGTTCAATTATTTGTCCAATCTTGCATACTTATATCTATTAATATGAGCAACAGATTTGGTAATAAAAATACATAATATAACCATTGTTATTTTGCTATTCTTATTTTAAAAATCTGTATCACATGTACCACATATATTGTTGTATGTTACTGTTTTTGCTATTTTTGCTGGTTTTGTTTTTCCTCTTTAAACTAAAATAAATATTTCTCTAGGTACCCTCTCCCCATGCATTTAGTAAGTATGGTCTCTAATTACAGTCTGTTCACTGTATATAAGATCTATGTAAGCGTTTTGTGTGCTCCTCATCTGTGCCACAGAAATGCATTTGCGAATTTCTCCTGGCAGTGAGAGGATTTCACCCAAGTCTGCCAATGTGTTATATCAGGTACCTTTGCCCAGCCTTGGGGTTTGGGGGAAGCCAAGTAGAACTTTGCAGTAATCAGGGAAGCTTTGAGGGGACAGATTCCTCCAGGTGTGGTTTTATTCCAACTGTCCTCAGTTCAGTCAAAACCTTGTAAGGACAAACAGGTCAAAAGAAGAATGTTAGACCTTGGGCCTGACATGTGTCCCCCTTATCTCTTTGGGTCCAACATGTGGCTGGCAGTTTATACATTACAAGGTCTTTCATAGCTCAGAGTGTCTTCCTGGCATCTCCTCTCTCAATCCAGGTAAATGGCCCTTTGGCCAGTAACCATGACCAGGGCTGCTGCTCTGTTTTGCCCAAGGACTCTATTCTAAACTCTAAAGAGCGCGTGCGTGCATGTGTGCGTGCATGTGTATGTTGGGGTGGGGGTTTGAAATGTTTGGTCAACTCTAAATATGTTGAAAGTCACTGAATTCTGAAAAATCTAGATTAATTTACAGTGTGTGAATTGCATCTCAAAGCTGCTTTAAAAAAGCTCAGAGGTGTTCTCTGTTGAGTTCTAATGCAAACCAGAATCACATGTGTGTCTGTTATAGGTACTGGAGGGCAATTTGAATACTAAAGCAGTCCTCTGGTCCTAGAAAACTTCCATCCACCTTTTCCAGCAGCTCAGGCCACCTAGAGTCCCTTGGTGTTTAAGACCCAGCTAAGCACCTTTCTTGGTGGTGGACCTTGCTAGCCTCTATCCTGCTGATCTGCACTGTGTGACTGCTGGCTTGTTAATTAGCTCCCTCTGTCTGTGAGACTGTTGCTGTGGTGCCCAGCAGGTAGTAGACAAAAACCCTGTTTGACAAAGGGCCTGCTGTAGTGGGCTTATTAAAGGTGACAGCAATCGCTTCTCGGCCTCTTGGCTAAGATCAAGTGTATGTGACAGCAATGTCACTCGAAAATGGTGGGCTCTTTTCTCAATGGCTGATTTCAGGGCACTGCTTACTTTTTGTCCCCTTGTAGTAGTTCTCAGATTCAGGAGTCTCCTGCTGTGCCTAGCTATGCTACCTCCTACCTGTGGGAGGTGGCTGTCTGCAAAGGGTTGATCTGCCCCCTCTTGGGGTTGCTTTAAGCCTCAGATGAGATAATGAATCTAAAGCACTCAGCACAGGGCCTAGTCCTCAGCAGTAACTCAAATGACTTCGCATTGTGATGGATGGCTACTGTCATGAAAATCAGGAGACTGCTCTCATGGAATCAAGAATTAAGAAATGAAATGCATTTTTTTCCTTGAGCAAAATAGATTTTTTTTTTAAAGAGGATAATGTATTAAAGAGTGTTAACTTAATGAAGAGTGAAAGAGAACTTAGGACAGCTGCCTAAAACTATGCAAGTTGAAGAAATCATTTTAGTGAATTTTGTGTCAATTGTTTTGATAATTTCTGTGAAACACATTTATTTGATGCATCCTTTTAAAAATGAAGTTTTAATAAGAACTCAAATACATGCTTCTTCTCAAGTGGTTATTTATTGCTGAGACAAAACAATTCCACCTAAGTATAAAGGAATATATATTTTTTTCTAAGCATAATGTAGAGAGAGGAGGTAAGGAGAGTATATCATGCTCAAGGTCAATTCAAAGCATTTAGGAGATTCCAAAGCTTCTTGGCCAAAGGAATTGTGACCCATTAGCTTGAATGTAGCGCTGAAAGGTAGAATCAGGAGGAAAATAGAGATTGAGATGAAGAATTTTGCTATCTTGCAATTTGACTATAAGGTGTGTGTTCTACTTAGCAAAAGCAAATAATTTTCCACAGAATGTTAGCTCTTGAAGTACTCTTAAACTAGTTCTTTTGTAGTACATTTTTAGAGGGAATGGGGGAACAGCTAGGATGAGGATTGAATATATTTGAAGGTGGATTTAAAATGATGTGTCTTTTCACACTTCATTTAGAAAAGCCAAAAATCAAAGCTTTCTTAAAGATTGTTCAGAAAAATATGATTTATTGGAGATATTGCTTATATGCAAACCTTCATATATAATGCAAGTCATGTAAGTAGAGGAAATAGGAAAGAGCAGTAAGATTTATTGTCATGTATGAGCATGAGTACTTTTTACTTTTATTGTTTTCCCACTTCAGATGAAGTTGGAATTTTTTTGACTAAAGACCTTGCAGAAAATATAGCACATATACTTGAAATGTGTGGTGGATTAATGGTCAACTTGTAACACCCGGCTGAACTGAATCAGTGTGGTGCTGGGTGTGGAAGGCCCACCCGGGCATTGTTTCCAGCAGCTTAAAAAGAACTAGAGGGGAAAATGATACACTGTTGATTCTCCTGGATGGAGAAGCTTGTCCCATTGGCTTTCCTGATATGGACTCAGCTATTTTCATTGCCAGAGGAGTTCAGGTCCTTGCGGTTGCTGAGGACGGCTGCAGTTTTTTTCAGGGGAGCTGTGGTCCTTATCTTGATGGTCACTTCACGGCTCCAGCACAGATCCCTCAGCCTGGAGGCTCAGATCCTTCATCCCACTGGCTGGAAACTAGCTAGACTTTTCAGCTTTCACCACTGCCGTTGGGCCTTCCCAGTTCAGATCTCTGATACAGACTTGCATGAGACATCATCATGGGCCCCAGGCCTCCAGCTGGGCCCATGGAGGATGCTGCCATGGGATCCAGGCCCTCAACTGAATTCTTTGGGTTTCTACTGTATTCTTCTGCATTTGACTCTAGGTGAATGTTATAAAATAATTCTATAAATTTTGTGTTCTGTATTAAATCCATTCCCTTACAAATCCTGATTACAGCAAAGTGTTATATCTACTGTGTATATTTATAATGATATGAATTAATGAAAATGATTTTAAAGTTATGGTTAGATAATTTAAAATAAATTTAATGTTGTAGTTTGGTAATTATTAAATTATTGCATGATATTTAGTTAGCAATTTTGCTGGCCATAAAGGGACTCCTTTTGACTCTTGAGGAAATATCTGACAAATTAGGGGAAAATTTAAAAACAATTAAGGAGGAGAAATGCAAGCGTATTATAAACTTGCATAAGGGTGAGTCCTCTAGAGCACAGACTTGCAAAGTCCAGAGAACCTCTTACTTGAGGATTTAAAGGTTGCTGTAAGATCTAAAGTAGACATCATTAACTTATTCCACTCCTCAAGCACCTTCAGCTGCATACCCCCACTTATCTCCCTTCTGCTGTTACACATCTTGCTTCTACCTACTCTATCAATTTCATAAAACATTGTGGTTTTTGCTTTAGGCAGGCAGTATATTTACCCACATATTTGCCTTTTTTTACTTTCTTTGTTCCCTTGTGAGTATCTGGATTTCTCACGTGGTTTCTTTTTTGCCTGAGACATTTTTAATTGTTCCAGTGTGAAGGTGACGTGTTTCCCTAGCTTTTGTTTACCAAATGAAACTTTTATTTGTTTTTGATGCATAATGTCACTGGGTAAAGACTTACAGGTAGATATTTTTTTCCTTAAGTTCTTTGAAGATATCTCTCTGTGATATCAATTTTCCTACTTCTGGAGAGAGAGAGAGAGAGAGAGAGAGAGAGAGAGAGAGAGAGAGAGAGAGAGGTTGTCATTGTTTGTACCTCTGTATCTTTCTTGTCCCTATATGGGCTTGTTTTAAGATTTTTCTCTGAATCTCAACAACTACATTAAAATGCTACTTTGTAGAGCTGTCTTAAGTTTATTCTTTAGTGGGTTATTGAAATTCTTGGATTTTATAAATATGTATGAAAGTTTAACCACCGTTCCTTCAAATAATTTTGTCTCCTTTTTCTCCTTGGACAATGGTCAAGGTATGTTAGACTGCTTGGTAATATGCACTGGTGGCATAGTATTAATTTCAATCTTTTTCCATTCACTGTGCTTCATTTCACAATTTTCATTGCTGTTATTTAGTTTTTTCTTTGTTATTTAGTTTATTAATATATTTTTTGCCATTCATAGTCTATTAGTTGCATTGTTTCATTCTTAACAATTCCATCTAGGTATTTTATGTCTTTCATTCTTTCTTCATTATGCTATTTTTATTTTCTTGAATATATAGCACATATTTACAGTATGGTAGTGTATTTTTTCCCTAATTCTGTCATTGTTTTTTTCAGGGCTCATTATTATTGACTGATTCTCCCCTCTTTTATTATGGTCAAACATTCATGCTTGTTACATAGAGATATTTTTGAAAAATAAAGTTCATTTTGACAATGGTTTATAAATGAGTTACAAATAGTTTATAGAGTTCTTGTTTAACTTCTCAGCCAAGTTCTTCCCTTAGTATTAATATTTTAGATAAATATGTGTTACAAATAATGAACCATTATTGACATATTAACTAATGTCTATACTGTATTCAGGTATCCTTTGTCTTTAATGTTCTTTTACTATCCCATATTTTCAACCAGAATACCACATTATAGGGAGTTTTCATGTTTCCTCAAGTTCCTCTTGACTTCAGCAGTTTCTCAAACTCTTCTTCTTGATGACCTTGACAACTGTGAGGAGGGCTAGTCAAGTATATTGTAGATGTTCTTCAGTTGGAATTTGATTTTCTTTTTTTTTTTTTTTTTTTTTTTTTGTAGTTAGATTGATAGACTTCTTGGAGGAGGACAGTGTACCTATTCTCATCACATCGTGTTAAGGATATTTAGCATCAACAAGACCTCACCTGGCTGAGGTGGCACCTGCCAGGTTTTTCTTCCCTAAAGCCATACGTTGGCTCCTTTTTCCACTGAGCTCTGAAATCCCTGTCCTCCTGCACCCCAGCAGGCTTGCTTGCAGAGTAGGGAGGGACGCGGCACCTCCCAGGTGAATAGTCCTGAGTTCACCTCCTGGGTGAATAGTCCTGTGAACAGACTATTCACATGAGTTACTTGTAATTCTTCTGCATGGGTTTTGGTGTCTTCTCTCACATCTCTACACTCATTTGTGTTGGCACAGACTCAAATTTTGCACTTTCATTTATAATTCACTATTCTTTACTTTGTTGTTTGAGTGTTCCAGCTTGGCCATTTGAGAAATTTTTCAGTCTTTCTTTCACTCCTTGCCCTACTCCAGCCATGGAGGGTTTCTTTTTCAAGCATCAATTAACTTTTGGAGTATTATAAAATACTCTAACTCATTTTATATTAATTCCTGCCGTAGTTGTAAAATCAGTTATTTTTCCATGGAATCCTTTTTTTTTTTTTTTTCTGCTTCTGCCTCTGCCTCGCCCTCCAAAGTTTTTCACTGTTTTTTTTTTTTTTGCAATACTGGGGATTGAACTCAGGGCCTTGCACTTGCCAAGCACTTATTCTACTGCACTATCTCCCTAGCCCCTATGGCTTCTTTAATTGAAGAATGTTATCAGAAACCAAGAAGACCCAGATGCTAGATATGCTCATGACTATGGGATGTCATTGTTTGTAGACTTTCTCAGCACAGTGGAAAAATATGAATGAATATCTACTGACCTATGTATGTACATTTACCTGTGTCTGTATATATGTTAAGCTCAGCATAAATTTGCATCAATGTATCTCATTGTACTTCCCTATCATATGGCTCATTCTAGCCCTCTCCCCTTGCTTATTTGTAATTCCCACTTCAACAGTGACAAAACCAGCTCCTACCATCTGCTAGTTGTTTAATAAGTCATTCAATTCCAGCATACCTGCATAGCTCTATCCCTATGAGAAACAATACCATCAGCTAGAGTCTAGGCCTTATATCAAGTTTCCATTGGTCTTAGAGACTGAACCCATTTCCAAGTTACTTTGGGCAAGCCCTTACACCCCTTCAGTGAGGTAATTTCATGCATTTATAATATAGTTATATTATTTGATTTATTTATAATATTCTGCATTCCATATTGGGATTCACTAACCTCCCAAATGATTCTTTAGACTTTGTAAACATTAAGCTTCATGCTCTGTTCTATAAAGTTCTATGGATTTTGCTGGGGTTGGTGATGTACTTCTGTAATCCCCTAACTTGTGGGTTTGTGGCCAACCTGAACTATATAGTGAGATCCTGTCTCAGGAAAAGAAAAAGTTCTATGGAGTTTGATAAATGTAGTATTGTATATCCTCCATTACAATATCATAAAGGGTAGTTTTATTATTCTAATAAATTCCCCTGTATTTTATCTATTCAACCTTTGTTCCCTCCCCTGAAATTCTTGGAAACCATTGTGCTTACTATTTATATAGTTTTGCTTTTTCTAGAATGTCATGTAATTGGGATCATATTGATGTATCCTTTTCAGACCAATGCTGTCACTCAACAATATACATTTAAATTTCCTCCACATCCTTTCATGGCTTGATGACTTTTTTTTTTTTTTTTAAATCATTGACTAATCCACATTCTATTATTAGGAATTACTCATGATTTATTTGTTTATTCATTTATTGAAAGACCTACTGCTTCCAGTTTTGGGCAATTCTGAGTAAAGTTACTATGAACATTCATCCGTAAGTGTCCACAAAAAATAAATATGCATTTTTAAATTAACTGGATGCACTACCTGTAGTAAGACCTTTTAACTTTGTAAGTAAGTACCAAACTGTCTTCTAAATCATTTTTGTCATCTTCTAGCAGTAAATGAGAGTTATCATTGCTTAGCATCTTTTTTTTTAATATTTAGTATGCCCAGGCTTTTGCATTTTATCCGTTGTAGTATGTGTAGAGTTGTATACATTATTTTAATTTGCAATTGTCTTTCTTGTTTTCTTTAATGTATTTGGTTGTTGCAGGGTCTCACTATGCAGCTTGGACTCCTGGTGATCATCCTGCTTTCAGCTTCCCCAGCGCTGGG